>NC_064618.1:559846600-560471600 GCF_023898315.1 Schistocerca nitens | reverse complement strand
AACGCTACGTTCTGGCTCACCTATTTCTTGATAACCTGTCATTGTCGCAGCAGTAACAGATCTAACAACTGTGCCAAACGCTTGTTCTCTTATATAGGCTTTGCCGACCTCTGTGCAGTATTCTGCCTGTCTACATATCTCTGTATTTCAATAGCCATGCCTGTACCAGTTTCTTTGGCGCTTCATTGTATTATGTACTTACTTTCCTCTGGAAGTCCTAGAAGTCTGTTATGGGAATATCCGAACACCCTTTATATCGAAGAAGAAATAAGGTAAACGAGAGAAAGTTTTAGAAATAAGATTAAAATTCGGAGTGAATGGTTGGTACAGCAAACGCGAGGAAGAGTTACACGTCATGTTAATTTAAATGATCAGTCTGCTGAACACAGAACATGGATTGGGAGTAACTCGATGGACGAAATTATTCAGAAGATGTATAAATGAGTCTATTGAGAAACCTAATACGAAAATTGAGGATCTCGTTATAGACAAGGTGAATCGGGCCTGTTAGCTTGGAAGAAAAATAACGTGCGACGAACAATGCACGGAAAGCATAAGAAAGGTAATAAAGTTACTACGAGCAACTACTTATTCAAATGCAGTACGCAATCATCCCCCCCCCCCCTTATAAACCATGGACCTTGCCGTTGGTGGGGAGGCTAACGCGTACCTCAGCGATACAGATAGCCGTACCGTAGGTGCAACCACAACGGAGGGTATCTGTTGAGAGGCCAGACAAACGTGTGGTTTCTGAAGAGGGGCAGCGCTGAAAGCAAAGGGAAATTACAGCCGTAATTTTTCCCGAGGGCATGCATCTTTACTGTATGATTAAATGATGATGGCGTCCTCTTGGGTAAAATATTCCGGAGGTACAATAGTGCCCCATTCGGATCTCCGGCCGGGGAATACCCAAGAAGATGTCGTTATCAGGAGAAAGAAAACTGGCGTTCTACGGATCGGAGCGTGGAATGTCAGATCCCTTAATCGGGCAGGTAGGTTAGAAAATTCAAAAAGGGAAATGGATAGGTTAAAGTTAGATATAGTGGGAATTAGTGAAGTTCGGTGGCAGGAGGAACAAGACTTTTGGTCAGGTGAATACAGGGTTATAAATACAAAATCAAATAGGGGTAATGCAGGAGTAGGTGTAATAATGAATAAAAAAATAGGAGTGCGGGTAAGCTACTACAAACAGCATAGTGAACGCATTACTGTGACAAAGATAAACACGAAGCCCACGCCTACTACGGTAGTACAAGTTTATATGCCAACTAGCTCTGCAGATGAAGAACTCGATGAAATGTATGATGAGACAAAAGAAATTATACAGGTAGTGAAGAGAGACGAAAATTTAATAGCCATGGGTGACTGGAATTCGACAGTAGGAAAAGGGATTGAAGGAAACGTAGAAGTTGAATATGGATTGGGGGTAATAAATGAAAGAGGAAGCCGTCTGGTAGAACTTTGCACAGAGCATAACTGAATCATAGCTAACACTTGGTTCAAGGGTCATAAGAGAAGGTTGTATACATGGAAGAATCCTGGAGATACTAGAAGGTTTCAGACAGATTATATAATGGTAAGACAGAGATTTAGGAACCAGGTTTTAGATTGTAAGACATTTCCAGGAGCAGATGTGGACTCTGACCACAATCTATGGGTTATGAACTGTAGATTAAAACTGAAGAAACTGCAAAAAGTTGGGAATTTAATGAGATGGGACCGGGATAAACTGATTAAACCAGACGTTGTACAGAGTTTCAGTGAGATCATAAGGGAACAATTGACAGGAATGGAGGAAAGAAATACAGTAGAAGAAAGATGGGTAGCTTTGAGGAATGAAATAGTGAAGGCAGCAGAGGATCAAGTAGGTAAAGAGACGAGGGCTAGTAGAAGTCCATGGGTAACAGAAGAGATACTGAATTTAATTGATGAAAGGAGAAAATACAAAAATGCAGTAAGTGAAGCAGGCAAAAAGGAATACAAACATCTCAAAAATGAGATAGACAGGAAATGCAAAATGGCTAAGCAGGGATGGCTAGAGGACAAATGTAAGGATGTAGAGGCTTATCTCACGAAGGGTAAGATAGATACTGCCTACAAGAAAATTAAAGAGACCTTTGGAGAAAAGAGAACCATTTGCATGAATATCAAGAGCTCAGATGGAAGCCCAGTTCTAAGCAAGGAAGGGAAAGCGGTAAGGTGGAAGGATTATATAGAGGGTCTATACAGGGGTGATGTTCTTGAGGACAATATTATGGAAATGGAAGAGGATGTAGATAAAGATGAAATGGGAGATATGATACCGCATGAAGAGTTTGACAGAGCACTGAAAGACCTGAGTCGAAACAAGGCCCCGGGAGTAGACAACATTCCATTAGAACTACTGATGGCCTTGGGAGAGCCAGTCATGACAAAACTCTACCATCTGGTGAGCAAGATGTATGAGACAGGCGAAATTCCCTCAGACTTCAAGGAGAATATAATAATTACAATCCCAAAGAAAACAGGTGTTGACAGACGTGAAAATTACCGAACTGTCAGTTTAGTAAGTCACAGCTGCATAATACTAACGCGAATTCTTTACAGACGAATGGAAAAACTGGCAGAACCCGAACTCGGGCATGAACAGTCTCCATTCCGTACAAATGTTGGAACACGTGGGGCAATACTGACCCTACGACTTATCTTAGAAGAAAGATTAAGGAAAGGCAAACCTACGTTTCTAGCATTTGTAGACTTAGAGAAAGCTTTTGACAATGTTGACTGGAATACTCTCTTTCAAATTCTGAAGGTGGCAGGGGTAAAACACAGGGAGCGAAAGGCTATTTACAAATTGTACAGAAACCAGATGGCAGTTGTAAGAGTCGAGGGGCATGAAAGGGAAGCTTGGTTGGGAAGGGAGTGAGACAGGGTTGTAGTCTCTCCCCGATGTTATTCCATCTGTATATTGAGCAAGCAGTAAAGGAAACAAAAGAAAAGTTCGGAGTAGGTATTAAAATCCGTGGAGAAGAAATAAAAACTTTGAGGTTTGCCGATGACATTTTAATTCTGTCAGAGACAGTAAAGGACTTGGAACAGCAGTTGAACGGAATAGACAGTGTCTTGAAAGGAGGATATAAGATGAAAATCAACAAAAGCAAAACGAGGATAATGGAATGTAGTCGAATTAAATCGGGTGGTGCTAAGGGCATTAGATTAGGAAATGAGACACTTAAAGTAGTAAAGGAGTTTTGCTATTTGGGGAGCAAAATAACTGATGATGGTCGAAGTAGAGAGGATATAAAATGTATACTGTCAATGGCAAGGAGTGTTTCTGAAGAAAAGAAATTTGTTAACATCGAGTATTGATTTAAGTGTCAGGAAGTCGTTTCTGAAAGTATTTGTATGGAGTGTAGCCATGTATGGAAGTGAAATATGTACGATAAATAGTTTAGACAAGCAGAGAATAGAGGCATTCGAAATGTGGTGCTACAGAAGAATGCTGAAGATTAGATGGGTAGATCACATAATTAATGAGAAGGTATTGAGTAGAATTGGGGAGAAGAGGAGTTTGTGGCACAACTTGACTAGAAGAAGCGGTCGATTGGTAGGACATGTTCTGAGGCATCAAGGGATCACCAATTGTGTACCGGAGGGCAGCGTGGAGGGTAAAAATCGTAGAGGGAGACCAAGAGATGAATACACTAAATAGATTGAGAAGGATGTAGGCTGCAGTAGGTACTGGGAGATGAAGAAGCTTGCACAGGATAGAGTAGCATGGATAACCGCATCAAACCAGAGACCCAGAGCGCAGACACAACTTCGAGTACCCCAATGGGTGAAAGAGTGTGTCACACTACCAAGAGAGACGTCTAGTTGTGCAACGTGTCTTAGATTGTGATCTGTCGATTACTTCGAATGAGAGTCTACACTCGTTCCAACATTTAAGGAGTCACACCTGTGTGCGTGCGGTTGGTCGGCAAGCGGGAGATCGGACAGGTTGTCGCGTCCCAAGCGTGGGTATTGCGAGGGATTGAGCGACACGGTTCGTGGATGGGATTTAGCCGGTTGAGAGGGAGACTTTTTGATCTGGCTAAGATGTAGAAATCCCTGGTGTGAAGTTACAAGGCTAGGAAGCGGGTACAATTAAAGTCGTGATAACTTTAACAAATTGCAGTTTATTCTGAACGAATATAGCTCACCCTAACTGCGCGGTGATTGCCTACTACAAGCTCTGTAATATTTCTAGCACCCTACGTTAGAGTCCCGCGGCTACGCCCGAACGCTCTCCAGCGACCATCTCCGGCTGCCTGCCTACAGCCCGTTCCTCAGCCCAAGTCGGCTGCTGCTATCACGCTCTAACTACTCGACCCGACCAGACAAGACCCGATAAGAGCCTCAGAGCGGCGTGCTCTCGGGTTTTCTTAGCGTTTCCCCCTCGATCCCGCCAGCGCTTGGCATGACGTAGCGTCGAAGGCAACTTGTCCTTATTTGGTATCGTTAAAGCATTATTGTTGCTATTGTTCTTCAGAGGCTGAGTGGAGGGATAGAGGCGCCTCTCCCTATATGGTCACGCACTGCGTCCTGAGGCCTTCATTGGCTCCTCATGACGTAGCGCTGTCCCCACCAAGGGCCCACGTTCTTTCTCTCTCCACTCCCAGACCTCTCTCTCTAGCCAGGAATGCTTTCTGTTTATACTCCTTAATTGATTGCTTATCATGAGTCCCTACACAGACCTTCGTTTGTATCTGCTGGCTGTTTACTTTCTTATCAAGCGCCGCTGCCTAACAGTTTGAGTGCCGCCTCGGCTGACCCTTCGGCCACGCCTGGCGTCCAGCGCTACAACTTCAACTTCTTCCTACGTACTATTCTCAAGGTACTGCAATTAGACTTGGCTTGTTCCTGCGGTTACAACACCTCCCCCGCCAGGGAAATTGGCGTTACTCCTCAGAGTAGCGTCAATTGTGATTTTGTCATTTTATTTGCTTACATTTTCTTTTGTTACATCAACACTTAATATGTTTTCTTTCTTTTAATATAGATTCGGTACACTTAATTCCATTAAGTTCTTTGTTAGACACAATTATTTTATACATACATTTATCAAGATACATTTTTTTTCAAAATCATTGATACAATTACAATCAAGGTACATATTTAAAAACATTGATATAAAATACCATTTTCATTCAACATTGGTAATTATAAGTACGTACAGTTTCATAAAACATGGACAAAACACTAAAATTGATTACACCTTTTCATAAGACACTTTTAATATATTTTTATCTTTTGATTTTACTTAACGCCTGTTTCTGAACAGAACTGACTCTTCTTGGTTTTTCCCACACCTTTCGTATATTACTACATCTTCAGTTTCTTTATTAGCTCGTCTCTTACTTAAATTAGTCTCTGGGTATTGATTTACTACAGTGTTTCTTATACATACTTTACCACAACAGTTATTATCGTCAAAGTACTTCCATAAACTTTTGAAGCATTCTTTACAGCATCTACAATTTTTACAACAACATGTTATTACAATAAAAATGACTATCGCTATAGCTACGTATGTAGTTATTGAGTAATGTGTAAAATATCTGGAATACTTTAGTTCTTCCTCCTCCCTTTCTGCCATTCGCTGGACGTCATCCAGTCTTTTCCCAGCGACTTTCAAGTCGTCTAATTGGGATGGAAAACATAGGTACAAAGAAGGTAGCTGCGAAGAAACCATGGGTAACAGAAGAAATACTTCAGTTGATTGATGAAAGGAGGAAGTACAAACATGTTCCGGAAAAATCAGGAATACAGAAATACAAGTCGTTGAGGAATGAAATAAATAGGAAGTGCAGGGAAGCTAAGACGAAATGGCTGCAGGAAAAATGTGAAGACATCGAAAAAGGTATGATTGTCGGAAGGACAGACTCAGCATACAGGAAAGTCAAAACAACCTTTGATGACATTAAAAGCAACGGTGGTAACATTAAGAGTGCAACAGGAATTCCACTGTTAAATGCAGAGGAGAGAGCAGATAGGTGGAAAGAATACATTGAAAGCCTCTATGAGGGTGAAGATTTGGCGGATGTGATAGAAGAAGAAACAGGAGTCGATTTAGAAGAGATAGGGGATCCAGTATTAGAATCGGAATTGAAAAGAGCTTTGGAGGACTTACGGTCAAATAAGGCAGAAGGGATAGATAACATTCCATCAGAATTTCTAAAATTATTGGAGGAAGTGGCAACAAAACGACTATTCACGTTGGTTTGTAGAATATATGAGTCTGGCGACATACCATCTGACTTTCGGAAAAGCATCATCCACACAATCCGAAGACGGCAAGAGCTGACAAGTGCGAGAATTATCGCACAATCAGCTTAGCAACTCATGCATCGAAGCTGCTTACAAGAATAATATACAGAAGAAAGGAAAAGATAATTGAGAATGCGCTAGGTGACGATCAGTTTGGCTTTAGGAAAAGTAAAGGGACGAGAAAGGTAATTCT
Organism: Schistocerca nitens; assembly: GCF_023898315.1. Lineage (NCBI taxonomy): Eukaryota > Metazoa > Arthropoda > Insecta > Orthoptera > Acrididae > Schistocerca > Schistocerca nitens. Next base: position 560,465,119 of record NC_064618.1, on the reverse strand, counting down.
GACATTACGGCTAATAATGGAAGCAAGGCTAAAGAAAAATCAAGACACTTTCATAGGATTTGTCGACCTGGAAAAAGCGTTCGACAATATAAAATGGTACAAGCTGTTCGAGATTCTGAAAAAAGTAGGAGTAAGCTATAGGGAGAGGCGGGTCATATACAATATGTACAACAACCAAAAGGGAATAATAAGAGTGGACGATCAAGAACGAAGTGCTCGTATTAAGAAGGATGTAAGACAAGGCTGTAGCCTTTCGCCCCTACTCTTCAATCTGTACATCGAGGAAGCAATGATGGAAATAAAAGAAAGGTTCAGGAGTGGAATTAAAATACATGGTGAAAGGATATCATTGATACGATTCGCTGATGACATTGCTATCCTGAGTGAAAGTGAAGAAGAATTAAATGATCTTCTGAACGGAATGAACAGTCTAATGAGTACACAGTATGGGTTGAGAGTAAATCGGAGAAAGACGAAGGTAATGAGAAGTAGTAGAAATGAGAACAGCGAGAAACTTAACATCAGGATTGATGGTCACGAAGTCAATGAAGTTAAGGAATTCTGCTACCTAGGCAGTAAAATAACCAATGACGGACGGAGCAAGGAGGACATCAAAATCAGACTCGCTATGGCAAAAAAGGCATTTCTGGCCAAGAGAAGTCTACTGATATCAAATACCGGCCTTAATTTGAGGAAGAAATTTCTAAGGATGTACGTCTGTAGTACAGCATTGTATGGTAGTGAAACATGGACTGTGGGAAAACCGGAACAGAAGAGAATCGAAGCATTTGAGATGTGGTGCTATAGACGAATGTTGAAAATTAGGTGGACTGATAAGGTAAGGAATGAGGAGGTTCTACGCAGAATCGGAGAGGAAAGGAATATGTGGAAAACACTGATAAGGAGAAGGGACAGGATGATAGGACATCTGCTAAGACATGAGGGAATGACTTCCATGGTACTAGAGGGAGCTGTAGAGGGCAAAAACTGTAGAGGAAGACAGAGATTGGAATACGTCAAGCAAATAATTGAGGACGTAGGTTGCAAGTGCTACTCTGAGATGAAGAGGTTAGCACAGGAAAGGAATTCGTGGCGGGCCGCATCAGTCAGTAGACTGATGACAAAAAAAAAAAAAAACAATTGTGTTACTACGTGCTCCAGTGGTAAATCTAACGTTAGCATTGAGACATTTTTCTTTTCTTCGTTTACAACACAACAGTCAAATTCTAAATTAATTTGAGGTACTATATCTTTCTTTGTTACGTTACTATGGATTACTCCGTTTGTATGAACACACTCGTTCCATACCCTTTACATTTACTATAAAAAATTATCTTTCGTACCCCTTTCATTAATAAATCCTTCGGGGGTTCCTTTCCACATAATACTGTCAGTCCTTCTTCCTTAGGAGCTACATATAGCCATTCGTTACTGTTTATATGGGTCCAAAGGCTCTGATTCAGTGCGACTATTTTTCGCACACAATCTTCCGGAATTTCTCTTACCGGTTGTAATAATTTGGCTTCGCATTCCTCATGGTCGAATGTCGATAGCAGTGCGAATGACTGTCTGCACAGTCTTCTGTTCTTACTCAGTTCTTTACATTTTAGATCATCCGCAGAAAGTTTCGCGTACTGCCTTTTGGATTCATCCATCAATAGAAATTCTTTCTCTGGCTCTATGTATACGTATCTTCCTTTCATATCTGGGATCTCCTTTGGTAATGGGAGAACTCTGTACAGATTGTAATTATTATCTATTAAAGGAATATTAATCACGTACCCTAGTATGCTACCGGAAATGAAAACATCTAAATCAATTATTCTTAACAAGAGGTAGCCTGATGACTCCGCGAGAGGAACAGGAAACTTCACGTCCTTTAATTCGTCTCGTATTAAACTTAGATACTTCACAATTTGCACTGGATTAATGATGTGAGGCTGCAGTATTCCCTTTTGAGCATTTACAATGGCATTTATCATCTGCTCGTATTCCTCTTCGATTTGGCCAAACACTGCCGCTAATTGTAATACTTGTTTCGTTACAGTGGCAAAAGATGCTACTCGTTTGAAACCCATATCTGTTTCCTTCACGTATTCCTTCATGAACCTTTCTAGTCTCTGCATACGTGTCCTTAGAATGTGTTCATTTGATTCTAGTGTATATACTGTTCTGTTTACTCCTGCCACCTGTTCCTTAGTTAACCTCAGCAACCCTTCAGAGTTCCTCTCCACAGCGTCTATTCTTTGTTTATAGTACGCTGCGTCCGCTTCGTCCAATGTTCCGAACAGTATCTTACTTACCTGTCCGACGAAGTTGAATACTCCTCTCTTTCTTCTGGTTTCGTGTTTTGTGAGTTGCTGTACGAGTTGCTGCAGACCTGTAATCTTTTCCACGTGATGTGTAGCTTGTTGATCTAGTACTCTACATTCTATTAATCCTACGTTTAATTGTTTCAATGTGTCACGGCACCTCTGTACCGCTGCCTTACCGTACCTCTCTGCTTTCTGAAATCTTTCTGTTGTTACATCTAAGTTAACATATGTGACTATTCTCCATGTGGTACTGTATATTTCTATTTGTCCTACGTTATCGTAATATAGTCCTGATGAACTTGGTATGGAGGTCACTTTGAAATCGTTCGTTTCGTATCCTGATGCAACGACGCTGTATGTTGTTATCACTATGATGAGTTGCACAACTTGCCACTTGAGTGCCATACCTGAAATTTAAAAGAACTGTTTCAGCCTGTTGGCATGTACTTTTGTTTCCTTATTTCTCTTAACTCTTATAACTACGTCTGGACCTTCCACTTTTAACACTTCAAATGGACCTCTCCATTGCGAATCTAGTTTCCGACATCTACCACGTCTCGCTGATTCGTCCTGTAATAACACCTTGTCCCCTGCATTGAATTCTTTTGGGTTCTGCTTCAAATCATACTGTCCTTTACTGATTATCTTATTCCTTATAATAGAATCCCTAGCCACTCTGTGGGCTTCCTGCATTCTTGCTGTTAGCTTATTGTCATACGAATCATAATCGTAACTTACCTGCGGTGTTTCTTGCTGCAGTACTCCTGGTATGTTAACCTTTCTTCCGTAAATTAACTCGAATGGTGTATAACCTGTGCTGCTGTGTGGTGTAGTGTTGAACCCAAAAATTGCATACGGCACCCATTTGTCCCATGAACTTTGATCTCCTGTTACAAAGTGTCTGAGATATTCTACAATTGTTCTATGACTCCTTTCTAGAGCACCATTTGACTCAGGGTGGTACGCTGTGGTATTTATACGTTTTACCTTCGACAATTTACATACACTTTTAAACACGTTACTCAGAAAATTCGATCCTTGGTCTGTTAACAAAACTGATGGAATCCCATATCTTAGTACTATATTTTCTACAAATGCTTCTGCTACAGTTTCAGCGTCTTGCTTGTCAATAGGGACTGCTACGGTGAATTTTCTCAGATCGTCTTGGAATGTTAGCATGTATCTTTTCCCTGTACTAGATACATCTAGTGGACCCACTATATCCATTGCACATTTTGCAAATACTGTTTCAGCTGTGTCTGCAATTTCTAAGGGCATCCTTGTTTTCATTTGTGTATTTTTGTTCTTTTGGCATGATTGACACTTCCTAATATAATTTTCAATGTCCCGCTTCATTCCGCGCCACTGCTTGTACGCTTTTATCCTTTCGAATGTCCTATGCATTCCTTGGTGCCCTCCCAAGGGATTATCGTGCATCTCTTTTAATATACTCTCCTTTTCTTCGGGGCTAATTTCCTCACTACTATTTGTTTCCTGGTCTATCTCACCTGACACTTGCGCTTGCCGCACATTTACGGAACTCTGTCTCGCCTTTGCTTGTGCTACGGAGGTTCTTTCTGCCTCCGCATTTCGCTTTGAACTTGTCTCTTCCTTTCCTTCATGCCTTATCCGGCTTAACGCGTCCACATTACTGTTTAGCCATCCCGGCTTATATACTACCTCGTAGTCGTACTCTTCGAGCTTCAGTCTCCACTTTAGGAGCCTCGAACTCGGATCCTTCACACTAAATATCCATGTTAGTGGCTTATGGTCTGTCACCACTGTGAATTTTCGCCCATACACGTATGGTCTAAACTGCTTTACCGCGTACACTATAGCCAACAACTCTTTTTCCGTTGTACTATAGTTCAGTTCTGCTTTGTTCAGTGCTCTGGATGCATATGCAAGCGGCAAGTCTTCGCCAATCTTTTTCCCTTGCGATAACACGGCGCCCAACGCTGCGTTACTCGCATCCGTTGTGATTATAAACGGTTTCGTAAAGTCAGGATACTGAAGTAACGGAGGATTCACTAATTTCTCTTTCAGTTCCTCGAACGCATTCTTCTGTCGTTCTCCCCATTGGTACTCTACTCCTTTCTTTAAGAGCTCATGGAGAGGTTTCGCAATTTTGCTGAAATTTGCAATGAAACGTCGATAGTACCCTATCGATCCTAGAAACCCGTTTAGTTCTTTTGTTGTTCTCGGCTGTGGGAAGAACTTCACCTTCTCCACCTTTGCCATATCCGATGATATTCCCTTGTCCGTGATACAATGACCTAAGAAGATTACTTCCTTCCTCAGAAATTCACACTTGTCTGGTTGCAACTTCAAATTGTGCTCTCGCAACCTATCAAATATTTCCGGGAGTTTTTCGTTATGCTCCTGCAGGTTTTTCCCATAACATACTATGTCGTCCAAATAGACAAAACATTTCACACCTTGTAAACCTGCCAATACTGTCTTCATCAGTCTCTGGAAACATCCTGGGGCTCCCTTCAGTCCCATCGGCATTCTTTTGTATTCGTAATGTTGATAGTTTGAGCTGAATGCCGTTTTCTCTCTGTCCTTCTCCTCCGTCAATATTTGATGGTACCCGCTTGCGAGGTCAAGCGTCGAGAAGTACTTGGCTTGCCCTAATTCATCCAGGATATCGGAGATATTTGGCAGTGGAAATGCATCGCCTGCCGTGATGTCATTTAACTGTCGGTAGTCCACTACTATTCTCCATTTCTGCTTGCCACTGGCATCTAACTTCTTTGGAACTAACAGTAACGGTGCGTTCCATGCGCTCTTGCTTTCGACAATTATGTCATCCTTAAGCATCTGTTCTATTTGCTCTTTTAGCACTTCCTTTTGCGCTTCAGGGATCCTGTACGGTCTAGCGTTCACTACCTTCCCCGCGTGTTCCGGCGCAATCGGTATTCTATGTTTCACTGCAGAAGTATAGGACAGTTTGTCCCCCGGTAGATGAAATACATCTCCGTACTCCGTGCAGACCTCTGCTAGAGCGCTCTTTTCTTCGACGTTCAAATGATCCATTCTGAGTTGCCTTCGCAACACACTAGCACGACTTTCCGTCTTACCTACTGCAACAGTGCTACATTTTACTTCCCGTACTTTCGCTATTCTTTCCAATTCTTTCGTTATTAATCTGACGTTTCCTAGTCGAACTCTGTCCTCTGACACGTTCAATGCACTTACTATGCATTTCCCATTTCGCACTTTTACTAAGGACTCAGGTACATGCACCCCTTGTGCAATCTCCTGCCTCGGTATGACCATTTCTCTTTCGATTCCCCGTGGTACCTTTCCGTCCACTTTCAACAACATTATTCTTTCTTCTCGGGGCCCTATCTCCCCGCCTATTTCTGAATCTGCTTCTATCTCTTGTCCCTTTGGTTCTTCCTCTACTACTAAGGGTATATCTCGCCCTTTTAGCCATATTACTTTACCTGCATAGTCCAGCTTGACTCTATGCTGTGTTAAGAAATTTCTTCCTATCAGTCCGTCGTACGGAATGTCTAGACCTCTACCGTACACGTGAAATTTCTGTCTCACCTTTTCAGATCCATCTATACTTAAGTGTATTTGTACCGTGCCTATTGTGCTAACGGCTTCACTCGTTACACCTTTTAACCGAAGCCTTTCTGCTTCATTGATTCCAAGCATACTCTTTACCGGAATACTTGTCCTCTTCAGCAAACACAGTTGTGCTCCTGTGTCTATTAGTAACTTTAAATACTTCTTTAACTCTACGCAGTACAACATTACCACGTCGTTTTCTGTTGCACAGTCGATTACCCTCACTGTGGGTTTACCTATCGCAACAAGGCCCGACTGTGCGGCCTTGCCGACTCTTAGTTTCCCTGTACCACCTTTCCTGTTTTACTCGATACTGGCACCCTGACTTTTCTCCAGGCGTGCCAGGGCCCTTCGTGGCAGTCTTTCGCGTAGTGGCCCTGCCGCTTACACTTAAAACACGCAACATCTTTTATTCTCGTGCACGGAACTCCGCAGTTCCCTGGTAAATTACACTGTGGACATCTCCACTCTCGTAACCCTCCATCGGTTTCTCTGTGATTTCCTCTGAATCCCCTTACATCTATCGGGTGAACTTTTCTTAACCGCACCCGGCATTCCATGTCTGTGTGTCCCGGCTTGTCACACCCATAGCAAAAGTTTGTAAACTCTCTGCCCGTCATGGCCCGTACTCTATGCTCTGGCCTGTTTTCCCTACACTTGCTGGCTATGTGGCCTCTCAGCCCACAATTGAAACATTTGAACTCTTTAATTTCTCTCGCGTTTTTTACCGCTTCCTTATTTCGAGTGTACGTTACCCTGGGGGCTAGTCGCCGCTCTTTCATGGACAATATCGGACTCTCTTCCTGCAGTGCCAACTCCACTGCTGCTGCCAACGTAATTTCATCGCCCCTGCTTCTCACTATTGTTTGTATTCTATCATTACTTAAACCCTGTATAAAGCACGCTCTTCCTAAGGAATCAACTAGTTCTGTCGCACCCTTCAAGTTTTCTCTGGCCGTAACTCTGTTTACTGCTTCTCCAAAATCTCTCTGCATTTCACCTATTCGGCTTGCCCACATTGCTATTGGTTCCCCTTGTCCCTGTCTTGCTTGGAAAATCTTACATGCATAGTAGTCTATGGTACGCTTACTCGCATAGTTTTCTTCTAAAACGCGTTTCACCTCTTGCCACGTACCTGTGCGTTGACGCACCTGCAATCTCGACCTGGCCTCACCGGTTATCTTTGCTTTAACGAACTTCAATAACGTTTCGTGTTCCTCTGGCTTTACTAATTCAAATTCCGCATCTACATTTTCGATTAATTCCCTTAAATCCTCCTTATTTCCTTCGAACACTTTCGAAACAATACACAGGTCTTCCTTCACTGACATCTTACCATTAGTGGAGGATGACGCAACTTCATTAGTTTGGGGCATCTTAACTAAGTTAACACTTTACACAACAAAGATACAATATTCTTAAGACAATTTTACAAGTACCGCTTCTCTTGTGGTGCGCCGTCTGCTCTGTTGATCCGCGTTGTCCCGCGCTGCTCCGCGCTCTCTTTGTGCCCGCGCTGCTCCACGCTGTCTCTGCGCCCGCGCTGTTCCGCGCTGCTGCTATGCGCCGGCCGCCGCTCTGCTGGGCTGTGCCGACCCCGTCGCTCTTCTCGGCTGCCGCTGCTACGGCTACTGCCGCTTCTGCTGCTGCTCGGCCCGGACCCTCGGACTCGAACGCTGGCTGCTCAGGCACCTCTGTGCCTCGTCGCTCCGCGTCGCGCTGCCGCTGTCCTGCGTTGCCCTGCACCCGCGAGGACTACCTTCCTGGACTCTGACGTACTGGTGCTACTAATGCTGAAAGTTGCGAGTCGCCACAACTTCCTGCCAAGTGCCACAGTCGATGTAGCAAAATCTAATGGCTCCTACCTCCTATTTGCCTATGCGTCTTTGTGATAACCCCACACCTGGCACCAAAAGTTTTATTTATGTCGCGTCCCAAGCGTGGGTATTGCGAGGGATTGAGCGACACGGTTCGTGGATGGGATTTAGCCGGTTGAGAGGGAGACTTTTTGATCTGGCTAAGATGTAGAAATCCCTGGTGTGAAGTTACAAGGCTAGGAAGCGGGTACAATTAAAGTCGTGATAACTTTAACAAATTGCAGTTTATTCTGAACGAATATAGCTCACCCTAACTGCGCGGTGATTGCCTACTACAAGCTCTGTAATATTTCTAGCACCCTACGTTCGAGTCCCGCGGCTACGCCCGAACGCTCTCCAGCGACCATCTCCGGCTGCCTGCCTACAGCCCGTTCCTCAGCCCAAGTCGGCTGCTGCTATCACGCTCTAACTACTCGACCCGACCAGACAAGACCCGATAAGAGCCTCAGAGCGGCGTGCTCTCGGGTTTTCTTAGCGTTTCCCCCTCGATCCCGCCAGCGCTTGGCATGACGTAGCGTCGAAGGCAACTTGTCCTTATTTGGTATCGTTAAAGCATTATTGTTGCTATTGTTCTTCAGAGGCTGAGTGGAGGGATAGAGGCGCCTCTCCCTATAAGGTCACGCACTGCGTCCTGAGGCCTTCATTGGCTCCTCATGACGTAGCGCTGTCCCCACCAAGGGCCCACGTTCTTTCTCTCTCCACTCCCAGACCTCTCTCTCTAGCCAGGAATGCTTTCTGTTTATACTCCTTAATTGATTGCTTATCATGAGTCCCTACACAGACCTTCGTTTGTATCTGCTGGCTGTTTACTTTCTTATCAAGCGCCGCTGCCTAACAGTTTGAGTGCCGCCTCGGCTGACCCTTCGGCCACGCCTGGCATCCAGCGCTACAACTTTAACTTCTTCCTACATACTATTCTCAAGGTACTGCAATTGGCTTGTTCCTGCGGTTACAACAAGGTCTACGCAACCTTGTTGCGATATTGACAGACACCTCACTATGGCTCAAATGGCTCTGAGCACTATGCGACTTAACTTCTAAGGTCATCAGTCGCCTAGAACTTAGAACTACTTAAACCTAACTAACCTAAGGACAACACACACATCCATGCCCGAGGCAGGATTCGAACCTGCGACCGTAGCGGTCGCTCGGTTCCAGACTGTAGCGCCTAGAACCGCACGGCCACTCCGCCCGGCAAACGCCTCACTCAATGACTAATCGTACTTTTATTCACTGCCAGGTCTGCATAGCCATTGTGAAAGCGCCAATGAATATCTGCGATGCTCTGGTTTTCTGCCAAAAGAAATTCTCAGAAAACTGTTTGATGCCACGCACCTCCGTTGCAGACGCCTTATCGAAACCTAGGTATCGCACTACCACCAATTGGAACTTCATGAAGCTATAGGGACTGAAGCGGGAATATTCCACGATGTCCCACAACAAATCTCACGTTTTTTTTTTTTTCAGAATCTGGCTGAGAAAAAAGTCTGATTTACTTATTTAATACCCTCCGTGTTATTATTATTATTATTATTATTATACACTAGTATGCCCATTAGGATAACAAAGTACTTAGAGATAGTTTGCGGTCATAATTTTTCCATTGTTTCCCTGAGGGTTTCCTTTCTATCAACAGAACATGGTATTTCAGTCTTCCTCTTTGGTTTTTGCTCTTAGTCAACTTGCCATTTGTGAATTGTGGAAGTGAAGATTTCGCGGTTTTGGACATCTTCTGTAATAATTCCTGCCTATTTCAGATCAGTTTCGATCTCCTCCAACCATTTCATCGCGTTCCTTTTAGCTTTTGCTCCTGTTATCAGAAAAATCGGTGTATTTGTTTTGTACGTCTGTCCAGTTCATTCTCTTAATGTGGCCTGCTTTTTATCTGACAGTAGATATTTCTGTATAGTTGATTTCCCGGCTGTTTCTCAGGCGACACAGTTCACCTAACGGTTTTGGGCACAGCATTTTTCTTACGATTTGGTGTCCTGATTTCTCAACAATACTATTATTATTTTATTTTTACTGAAGAATGGTGTAAGACTGTTTATATAACCTACAACCATTGACAGGATTTCGCAACACAGTGTTATGGGTACTGCTATAAAACTGCTGTACTGTACAAAACGTTTTTCTAGTAACTCAATACAACGATCACCTATCTAAATTGCCTTCATTATACGTAACATACTGTGTATTGGCGCCACCTGTAACTTCAATTAAAATACGTTCGTTGGTTAGCAGTTCTTCAGTATCTCTGCTGCGAACAACGTTGTAAACATAAGTTAGTTGTGAGCAATTTTTATAACAATTTAAAAACATTTTTGATAGAGCCGCTTATGTTATTATAGCATCGTTAAAACTGTTGCTATAATAGTTAAAAACGAAGCTTCCCTTTTAATAGTTCTCACAAAAACTATAATTTCTTCATTCTTTTCCCCACTGAGATTACATATCATATTGTCACACTGAAAGACCACAGTTTACCACCTGCCCTAATTGATGTACACTGCGTGAATTGAATGTAGTTCTCATCATTTACAGTTACAATCAAGGTATTTCATTCACAGATATGCAACAATCGCTGCTCTTAATGCACTGATATTTGCAAAGATCTCGCTGTTCCATTGACTAGAAGTTACACAATATTCACAGTTTGATCGAATGTATGACATCCACGAGAAAAGCTGTCCTGTTTCAAGCAACATCGGGGACATGACAACAGCTGGTGCGACCTTGCTCACAATCACTTTTTCGAGAACAGAGCAGCACAGTGACTCAGTACCATGCTACTGAGTTGAGGAACTCCCTGTGAACGGGCGGAATCTGCGCAGGAGCCGCGAAGCTAACGACTGGGCGTGTTCCCGCTTAGACAACGGCACGCCGTGCCACGTAATTACGGCGTACACTGGCGAAAACAAAACGCCGTAATTAACGTCTCGTCTCCTCGTGGCTTCCGGCGGCTAATGTTGGCAGGCCTGGTGCTCTCGCCACGGCGCCAGTGATGGACGACCGCGGAACGTCAAGCGCGACAACAAAAGTGCTCTTAGCTTTGCCCCCTGCCGCGAGCACTCGTCGCGGTGTGTCCACGAAAGGAGGGTCACAACTTTGTTTACAAAACGTACAGCCAACAATGTGCATTAAATGCTTTAAAAGCTGTTGACTCTACACGTCAGTGCGAACAATGTGATTTTAGACCTCAAAGATCTGCTAGAGACCTCCTTTTCGTCAGAAGAATGCTTTATGAGAAGTAGCTGGAGAAAAATAAAACACAGTTTCTTTTCTGGACGTAAATCAATGAAACATGTGAAGCATAAATATACTAAGAAATTGACTGTTACTATACCATTGGTAACAAGTCAGTGGGAAAAGTAACCATCATTAAATATCGAGAAGTAAGCATGAAGAGCGACCTAAAGTCGACCGACCGTATGAAACAAACCGCAGAAAAGCAAATTCCAGTTTCAGATTGAGTCGGAGAATCTTAAGGAAATATAATTCATTCATCATGAAAGTGGCATACGAAACACTTGAGTTATTTAGCCGCGCGGTAGAGCCGAACTGTGCATGGGGGCCTTGCCACGGTTCAAGCGGCCCCTCCCTACCCCGTCAGAGGTTCAAGTCCTCCCTCGGGCATGGGTGTGTGTGTTGTCCTTAGCGCAAGTTAGATTACGAAGTGTGTAAGCCTAGGGACCGATTACCTCAGAAGTTAGGTAACATAGGGACTTACCACAACTTGTGAGTTAGGTTGATGAGTAATGCTCATCAGTCAGGGATCTTTACTGGCTTGGATTAACAGAACAGACAGAGAAGGTCCGAAGCAGAACGACTCGTTGAGATACGTGATCGCTTAGTCGCTGTGAGAGCGCTATGTATATGTTCAACCAAGTCCAGAGGCTAACGCCACAAAAGAGGCGTTATGGTTCAAATGGCTCTGAGCACTATGCGACTTAACATCTGAGGTCATCAGTCGCCTATAACTTAGAACTAATTAAACCTAACTAACCTAAGGACATCACACACATCCATGCCCGAGGCAGGATTCGAACCTGCGACCGGAGCGGTCGCTCGGCTGTAGACTGTAGCGCCTAGAACCGCACGGCCACTCCGGAGGCGTTATGCATCACGGAGAGTCTTGCTGCTGATATTCCGAGAGCGCTCGTTTTAAGAATATTCCGGCAACGTATTACTTCCTCACACGTACGTCACAGGAGAAAATCAAAGAAATTATAGCTAGTACGGTAGTTTATTGACAATCAAACCTCCTAATCGCCTTTCGGCGTTGGACCAGGAAAGGCAGGAACAGATAGTGCTACACAGATAGTGCCACACGTTGTAAGATGGCTTGTGAAGTGAACCAGAAATCCACCGACAAACTTTCAGAGATGGGTATATGGACCAAAACATGAAAAAAATGTCTAGTTAACATCGGTTTTAAAATGTATTTCATAGGAGCTATGAGCACATTTTCATCTTTGCTACTGTGAAACATATCTCTTATACTGAAAGCGCTATGCATCCCTTATCTTGAGGGATGGTATAATGGACAAAAACAAGAAAAAAAGTCCAGTAAACATGTCCTCTAAAGTACGTAACTATGAGCACTACTTCATCTCTGCTTCTGTGAAACACATCTCTTGTACTGAACAAGAGCTCATAGCTCTTAATGTATGTATTTTAGTGCTCCACCGGACATTTGTTTATCTTGATATGTTGCATGCTACAACCTGCAAAGAAATGGAAAGCAAAGAACTTGCAGTAGAAGAGATGTGTTTCATAGTTTCGAAGACGAAGACGTGGTCATAGCTCGTAAGGTGTGCATTTTAGATCCCATATTTACTGCACTCTTTTTTCTTGTTTTGGTTCATACTACGACCTCTGAAAGTTTGTCAGCGAATTTGTGTTTCACTCTGTAGACATAGATTGGCAGCGTTGGCCAGTTTCAGTGCGACTTCGAGAGCTGTGATTGAATCAACACATTTGCAAGGCGGAAGCGTAAACTAACAGGCACGTTTAATCAATAATGGTATGCCTAGAGAAGCGCCTTGAGTACTAACGGCTATCCATATTTTAGAATACTTTAACCTTCCCTCTAAATTATTATCTATTCGCTACATCGATGGCTTGTAAAATGTGCTGTCAAATTAAGTAGAAATAACCCAAGAAATTTTCAAAATTACTCGTATTTTCGTTTCTTAAATCGTAAGTGTTGCAAATCCGCTTGTTCTACAAACACAGGTTTTACTAAAACCCAATTACATAATCATTGCAAATAAATGACAGAATATAAAATATTCTGACTCTTCGGAACTAAACTGAAAAAGAAAAGAGTTCTGGAGGTGGGCACCTCTTGGCCATAAAAGCAGTCTGTAAAAGGACCACTCCCTCGGTTTACGCACACACTGTCGGTTCGTCCACGGAGCATGCGGTCGAACGGAGACAGCACCGCATTAGAGAATTAGACTTGGCCGTGTGCAAGCCGAACATCGACGGCAGGGAATGGGAAAGTGCAAATCAGTTTCCAGAAAATAGTCAAGTATCGCAAGAGCTGAGACACGTGGGACCGAGACCGTCCGTACGCGTCCTTAAACTTGCTGCTGTTGTTTGTTCCCATGACCTGGCGGATGTATCACCCCGCGGTACGCCTTGCGACCTATGCGTAATTACATGCGTAATTACAAAGACTGATCCATCGATACTTCTGGAGGGATTACAAGGCCAGCCATGTTTAATTTTGATGAGAAGTGTGATAGCTAAAATCTTATTTCCTTTGTAGTACAGATTCTGCCTGTGCGTGCAAGGAACGAAAGAATTAAGAGATCCTGACACACAGACGTGCACCACGCGTGGTGCTGCACTACATATCAAATTCTATGAGAGTGTCCTCACTGTCGTATCGGTGAAAGACAGGAAGCGTGGATGGGACAACGCGTTTCCATTATCAGCGCACGGTGTTGACGTTTAATAGGCTGTGCAAAATTGTATTCCGGTGGTCCGACACCCGATAACAGTCCTACAATCCTCCCCGAGGACCCCTCCCGGCTGCCCCTGCAAAACACTTGTGTAAAACAACCCTTGAACTAGAGATAACACAGCAATTAAGCGGGCGCCACCGCTAGTGTACAAATATTGGCAACGTTCCAGCGCTCCAAACTCGGCGGTTATTTAGGGCACACGGCGGCGCTATATGCAGAAATTTCTCGAGTGCTGGCTGCTGGAGGCCTGTGAAATTCTCGTTTAGCTTGCAACTACCGTTTTTGAGAGCCTTCTCTTTCAGTAGACTTGCGGTTAATTATACATATTTCAAAGAGGTTTTTGGAGATAAAGACGTCAACATTGAATACTCGCTACATACAAGATTTTGCTTCGTGTTGTAACCTCTGCTGTCTAAACAGGATAGCGCCAACGTAATTCAGTGCTATATCTGTACCGACTTTGGTGGAATGCAGTTTGGTACCACAACACCTATTGTGTTGAGAGGGAACGTTAAAGGCTAGAAACTGCACTGGAACTAATATCAATACCATATAACGTTTTAATTTTGGTACGCACTTGGACTGTGGCTACTGGTTTTTATCGGTGACAGTTTCTCACAAGCAAGAATGGACGAGATTTCTAAGTTAAGCCTGATAGACCTACACTGATCTGCCAGAACATGACCTGCCGGCCGGAGTGGCCGTGCGGTTCTAGGCGTTACAGTCTGGAGCCGAGCGACCGCTACGGTCGCAGGTTCGAATCCTGCCTCGGGCATGGATATGTGTGATGTCCTTAGGTTAGTTAGTTTTAATTAGTTCTAAGTTCTAGGCGACTGATGACCTCAGAAGTTATGTCGCATAGTGCTCAGAGCCATTTGAGCCATTTGAGCCAGAACATGACCACCAACCTAATAGCCGGTAAGTCCACGTTTGGCACAGAAAATAGTGGCGATGCATCGTGGTACGGAAGCAATGAGGCCGTGCTAAGTCGCTGGAAGGAGCCGGCACCAGGTCTGCACATACAGGTCACCTAATTCCCGTAAATTTCCTGTAGGGGGCGGTGAGCTCTGACGGCACGTTCAATTACAGCCAACATGTGTTCGATCAGGTTCAGATCTGATGAGTCGCGAGGGGGGGCGAGGGCAGCACATCAATTGGAACTCGCCACTGTGTTCCACGAACCAATCCATCCCATTCCTGGCTTTATGACAGGAATCATTATCTAATTGAAAAAATCCACTGTTTTCGGGAAACATGATAGACATAAAGGGGTGTACGTGGTCTGCAATTCAACGTTGAAACGATTCACATAACTTTCGCAAATGCCTTAAGAAAGCAAAGCATAGGATTTGATGGAATAGAGAGCATATATGACCTTTCGGA
This sequence comes from Schistocerca nitens, assembly GCF_023898315.1. NCBI lineage: Eukaryota > Metazoa > Arthropoda > Insecta > Orthoptera > Acrididae > Schistocerca > Schistocerca nitens. The sequence goes on along the minus strand of NC_064618.1, from coordinate 560,449,987 downwards.
ATATAGATAACTCGTATGCTATTAAGGTTAAAGACAAAAATAAAAATATGAAAATTTTTGTCTCGGTAACAAATATTTTCATTAACATATGAGGGCCTTCATAAAATATGTATGCATAAGGCATTGAAAACGACTTTATGTTAGTAAACATACTTTGTGAGCTTGAGAATCTTTCTTCAAAGAACAAAGCCGAAAGTTCTCCACATTGAACATTCATGTAATAATGATGGGAAAAAATTCAGAGGTATTCAATTGTACGACAGGACGTCTGCAGTCAGTTGTCCTCATACATTTCTCATAAGATACTTTAGAACGTCCAACGCTGACATTATGTGGTGGAACCTTTCTTTTTCTCCCTCCATCTCTTGGGTTAATGTTTTCCAATCAGCATGTCTTCTACTTCTCAACACCACTGATAATCTACGTCGCATAATGCTTCACCTTTTCTACAACATTTTCCACCATATTTCTGACATCTTCCATTACCAAATAACTGTACGGTGGCAGTTATTGAACTATCGAAATAAAATCATCATAACTTCTGAACGGTTTGCATTAGGACTTTCAAACTGCACAGTTGGCCGCTGGGCATGGTAAGAATTAGTATGCGCATGCATGGTTTGGTTTAGCGACGAGGCCCACTTTCGTTTGGATGGGTTCGTCAACAAGCGAAATTGGCGCATTTGGGGGATTGAGGATACGCATTTCCCTTTAGAGAAGTCTCTTCATCCTCAATGGGTGACAGTGTTGTGTGCAATGTCCAGTCACGGAATAATCGGTGCTATATTCCTTGATGACACGGGGACTACCGAACGGTACGTGAAGGTTTTCGAAGACGATTTCATCCCCATCATCCAAAGTGACCCTGATTTCGGCAAAATGTGGGTCATGAGAGACAGAGCTCGACCCCATCGAAGCAGGAAAGTTTTTGATGCCCTGGAGGAGCACTTTGTGGATCCCACTCTGGCTGGGGTACCCATAGACCATTGGCATCGGCCTCGATTGGTCGCCATATTCTCCGTATCTGAACACATGCGACACCTTTTTGTGGGGCTATATTAAAGACAACGTGTGCAGCAATAATTCCAAAACTATTTCTGAGCTGAGGTCACGGCAGCATCGATGTTCCGACACTTCAGCGGGCCATGCAGAATTTCGCACCACATCATCGCCAATGATGGCAGGCATATCGAACATGTCATAATCTATATCGGAATATCTCTAGTGCTGAATAACGTGTGTTCACACCGTAGTTTGTAACTAATTTACGTTTGTTTCATATAGTTCAATAATTTCCAACCACCACACTGAAAATATACTCCTTGTAACGTCTGTCAGGTATTAATTACGCTCTGTGGAGATAATCACATAACGAGTATTAAATGGTTAAATTTTCATTCCATTCACACCTAGCGTCAATTAATACCACCAGTATGATCAGTGATCCCTCAAAGGGTACGAATACAATATTGCAGTAGTTATGACAAAATAAAAAGCCTCACCTTATCATGTTGTCGAATTTCAAGCCATTTCTGAAACACATGTACTGCCAGTTCATGGAAATTGCTTGGCGAAGGCTGATATGAAACTACACACAACCCTGGACTCGCATTCGTGAGGACGACGGTTCAATCCCACGTCCGGCCATCCCGATTTAGGTTTTCCGTGATTTCCCTAAATCGCTCCAGGCAAATTCCGGGATGGTTCCTGCGAAAGTGCACGGCCGGCTTCCTTCCCTGTCCCTCCCTAATCCTATGAGACCGATGCCCTCGCTGTCTGGTCTCCTCCCCCAAACAATCCAATCCAATGCAATCCAAATTACACACGTCAAGAAAAGTTTTGCACCACTCCGATATGTCATGCAGCTGCACTGGTATTGTAGGAAATGCTCGACGTCTTCGTCAGAGTGAAAGTCATGTGTTGCGGACATGGAACAGGTCGTGTTGAGGACTTACACCGTACAGGCCACCTACGTTCGACAGGTGCACAGGGTGATCGATATCTATGACTTTTTAGTCAAAGGAAATGTGGACTGAGTGCTCCACAAGTGAATGCGGCCTTCGAAGAGGCTAAAGGACGTCATGTATCGCACCAAAATGTTAAGAGACGATTGCGTAAAGCGAATCTCCACTCCTGACGAACATTGCGAGCAGCACGTCAGACACCCGAACACCGACTACTCTGTTAGAGATGGGCAAGAAATCGTGTGGAATCGACGCTCCAGAATTGGCGTTAAATGTTGTTTACGAACTAAACGCGGTTCTCTTTGTACCCTGATATTATCAAATGCCTCAAACACATGAGCAACAAGGTAGCGGTGGAGGGATGTACTTCTCTCGTGGTTATTCAGGGCAATATCACTGCTCTACGGTACAGAGTCGAAATTGTGCAAACAATTGTGGAACCGTATCGGAGATATTTTGGTGACAATTTGATTTGATGCATGACAACTCGCGATCTCATCGTGCTGTTCTTGTGAACACGTTCCTCCAGCATGATAGCACCAACCGAGTAGAGTGTCCTGCTGGTTACTCTGACATGAAGCCATCGGACGTGTGTGAGATCGATTGACAGGAGCTGTTGTTGGACGTCGACATCGAGCACGTACTCTGCGCTACTTGCGCAGATTCGCCATTGAAGAGAGGGACGATGTGGAAGAGGGCTGGCTTGGTCTCATTGATGGTAGGCTACGCCACGACGTATTCAGGCCTACATCCGAGCAAATGGACGTCGCACCAAGAACTGACTTTGCTCTGGAGTGCTGTAGGTAACTCCCCATGGGAAATAGACGATTTTGTCGTTACACAAGTATTTGTTGTTTGATAATCTAGACACGTTTCAAATGAATTTATACGCATTCAAATGAGTGTATACGTATGCCTATGAGGCAATTTTGGTTTTCTCTGCCACGAATTTTGAACTTTTGTTAATGTGTTTACACGTCTTCCCACCGCATTCTAACCATGTTCTATGGGGGACGAAGCAGACTGTTGAAGGATCCGTACATTTCCCTATAATTTTGTGATTTAAACTGCAGCGTGGCGTCTTTCATTGTCCTACTGCAGTGTGCCATATATTACCTGGTCGCGAATCTTATGACAGATTCCTGCCGCATATTTATGCCGTTCACAAAGACCGAATCAGCCCTGCTGTCATATCCAGCAGCTGCCCACTATAATTCCAGTAGCTGGAGAGATATGGTGTAAGATGTGGTGGTTGCGTTGATAGTAATGCATACCCCTGAGAGGCCCCCGTGATCGGAAAACAATGAAGTTCCCCCTTCAGTCATGTGGATTTAGTTTTAAAAAGTAATGAAACAAATTGTGAAACAGATAATGTCTTGTTAGCTCCGAATTTAACGAGGGTAGTCTTACCTTTAAAGCCGGCCGCGGTGGTCTAGCGGTTCAGGCGCTCAGTCCGGAACCGCGGGACTGCTACGGTCGCAGGTTCGAATCCTGCCTCGGGCATGGATGTGTGTGATGTCCTTAGGTTAGTTAGGTTTAAGTAGTTCTAAGTTCTAGGGGACTGATGACCACAGATGTTAAGTCCCATAGTGCTCAGAGCCATTTGAACCATTTTTTTCTTACCTTTAAAAGTTAGTGGTCATACGTGAAATACGTAGGTCAACCACCACAAGTCACCACATTTTAGTTAACGGAGGCATCTATTGAATGAAAATGCATGCCTATAAAAGATGCTATGTATTTCCTTAACGTGCGTTCAATCGGGGAAAACTTCAAAGAGGTACAATGAATGCAGAGTTAAAGAGACAGTTATGCCTAATTATGATCGTGGTACCAATTTTAGGATCGTGTTGAATATTGCCAATTCAAATGGCTCTGAGCACTATGGGACTTAACATCTGAGGTCATCAGTCCCCTAGAACTTAGAACTACTTAAACCTAACTAACCTAAGGACATCACACAACACCCAGTCATCACGAGGCAGAGAAAATCCCTGACCCCGCCGGGAATCGAACCCGGGAATCCGGGCGCGGGAAGCGAGAACGGTACCGCACGACCACGAGCTGCGGACAATATTGCCAATTGTCAAGCAAAAAGTATATCAGAAACTGCTATCGAAAGGTGAATTTCCAACACTTACTGAAACGACTATCTCCGCAAGTTGACAAATACCGCGCCCCCTGAATTATTCCGCGGAAACACATGGCTGGCCGAATCTCACCAAATGACTTCCAGTACTCGTCTGCGTGCTCACCGGTTGTGAGTAGCAGTTTGTAGCTTACTGGTCCCATTTTCGTGTGTACGACCCGCGAGGATGCCAGCAAGACCGTCGTTAGAGGAGGCCGGAAACAAAGTGTGTCTTTACTAAAATTCTAACTTTTCTCACAAGTTTTTGAAAAGCTCCAAGTCATCCACCAGTGATGGCAACTTTTCGAGCCGGTTTTACATAGATTGTGACCACTGCTTCCACGCAATTTGAAAATTTCGACAGAGCACCAACAACATTGAGACTTTTTGTTTATTGTTTTGGCAGGAAAAAGGGCAGAAGCTAACTGTCTTTCCCGCCACGTTCCAGAGCAGCCGTTGAGATGCTTTGCCTTCCAGGTCCCAAGCAAAACTTCCCACCGCCGCTTTCTTTAAATAAAAAAGACATTCCTCCGCGTAGGCTTCGTGCCTCTCGAGGCCTACGAGAAATACAGGCCGCGACGCGTACGTCACGAAGTTAGGCCATGCTCGCTCGCTCGCTTAACTCGACACACAAAGAGCGTTTCTACACCTATAACTCATAAATAGGTGTGTACGAACAAACGAGAATTGCATGTTTTACTGGAATCCGCTGTTATGGACTATTACTATTATTATTCTTACAATGATCGGAAATCATAGGCTTGCTAATAATTTGTTACGGCTGTACTGGAATGCAATAAAATTAAAATTGAGCCAAAATGGTTATCAGACGAATAAGGCAGCACTCCTTGTATGAAATGAGGACTATTAACTAGAGCGGTTCTAGTCTGGAACCGTGCGACCGCTACGGTCGCAGGTTCGAATCCTGCCTCGGGCATGGATGTGTATGATGTCCTTAGGTTAGTTAGGTTTAAGTAGTTCTAAGTTCTAGGGGACTGATGACCTCAGCTGTTAAGTCCCATAGTGCTCAGAGCCATTTGAACCATTTGATTTGTTAACTAGAAGAAGCTAAATGCTATAAACAAGCCGTTATAACATTGATATCGAGTACTGATCTTAAATTGAGTTTTGTTGTAGTATTGTTAATCATTAAGTCTATATAATAACGTATTACAGTACAAGATGCACACCCAGCTGCGAGTTAACAGGATTAGGAACGCATTTGGTCTGCTGAGCTGAACGAGCGAGCGAGTTCAGGCCTACATCCGTAACGTACGCACCGGGGCCTGTCTTTCTCGTGGCCACGCTTGCCTTTACACGAGCGCTTCTAGCCGCCCGGCGCGTCACCTCCCATCACCAGCACCGGACACAGCGAAGGTTGAGGCTGCATCAGCCCTGAAGACACTTAACGCTCCACGTGTAACGCTGTGGTGAAGGTCTGCCGTCTCTCTCTACTTAGTTGCTGTGCCGAATAAATTGAAAAATGCAGCTTCTCACGCACTGAAGTGAGTAGCTGATTCAATTCCTAGTTTAACTGTGTGGAGTTACCTATGCATTTTGCAAGTAGTAATACGAATTATGAAAAGAACCTCTCAGATACCCATTCATTATGTTGACAGACCTGGTGAGTACTATTGGAGCAAAGAAATGTTATATAGGTTTGGGATACAGGAATAACTGAGCCACTTTACAATGGATCTGGGGAATGGCTGCTACATTGACATCCCTTCTCGTCATATACAGACACGTTGTCATTGATCTGACTTTCACAGAAAGAAGCGAAACTTACCGTTGAACACTACTGAATGCCACCCAATGTCTCAGTTGACTCTGGATCTACAGGATACAAGTTCCTGTAGGTAAACAATGCATGGAAGATCTAGATCTCAGCCTTCAGTAATCTCTTCCCGATGACTCGTGCTGACACTCTGTTTGTAATCTCTGTCTCTCTTTCAGCTGTTATCATTCGCCTATTTGTCGGAGCCAGATGAAAAACCCTTTGACCTCCTTGTGGTATAGTCCTTCTGGGAGTAACTGTGCCTGCTCTTTTTGTCGTAGTATTGTGCTGAGTCCAGTTGTACCGGTAGTTTCAAGAAGAGAACGAGCGTCTAAAAGTCGATTTTTGTTTTTGTTAATCTTACTTCGAAATATTCGAAAGTTTGGAGAAAGAAACATATCCCAGTTTCAAGTTCATCCACCCTCTACGCTGTGGGGTTGTTCCAACAGCAGGTGTTTGTGCCTGCTGTTCAGTTGCTTAAGCCCACGTATTGGCAATACTTCAAAGTATTATTTTATGTTTAATGTCTGACGTCTGAATTTAGATATACTTCGCTAAATGTAAATGAATAGCAGTTATTCTTATATTAATTATTCTAGTCGGCTTACAAGAGCGTTAGTTTTTCAACAACAACAACAATGAAGACCCTGATAATGTCTTCATTTTCGATGTAGGCAGTTAGAATACCTCTCTTCTAATGTTATTTAACCACATTGAGTTCATTGATGGTGTGGTGAATCACACTTTCTTGTCGCAAAAGAACACGAATGCCCCACATTCCAACTGAAAATGGCAAAATTTAGTACTAGACAGAAACATCAAGTATGTACTAATGTAGTTACATACATTCCATATGAGTACAGACCATTTATAAGGAGTTCATGATACCAGCAACAGATACTGAATAGGACGATGAAAATGAAGGACAGAAATGATTTTCAAAGTAAAGTTTATAGATGATGCTTTCGAAAAATGTGAGTAGTGTAGAAATTACCTGTGTATGCTCTGTTATGAAAGTGTCCTGCAAATATAACTATTTCTGATGTTAGCGACTAATTAATAATCAGCCTGAAAAAGGGAATATATCCTCTATTTTAATATTGCGATGCGTCCTTCAGGACAACGCAATTCACCTTTCTAAGGTACTGAGATAGGAGGTCAACATAAAGAATCTCGTAATTGTTTGGTTGAGACCAAATTAACAGTAAGAACAGGAGGAACGTATGTCCTCACAAAAGAATGTTTGGGTTCGTTCATTTCTTGTAACTACCTATTCAAATCGTCGTCACTCGCTTTGCAGTCATTGAACGGCAACACCCTTTACGTGCGATATGTTCGTATAATTCTCCCATATCCCCCATGTCAATGCCAGGAAACTTTCTCGAAGTCCGAAAGGTGACAATAAGCCGTACAAGCATGTCCTTATGATATGGAGTGTTATGATTTCCTTTTGTTAGGTTCTAATAACGTTGGACATAAAAAATAAGTACATGTATTCACACTATTGTAGACTATAGAAACGGCATTTATCTGTGCTGAAAACAAACTCGAACAACGCAGCAGTTTTAACCAATATATTCCAAAGGCATGGAAATCCTCGATTATCAGTCAGGTAGCGTCCTGACCGGTTATCTATGGTATAACAGTCTCCACTTTAGCCACTGCACTTCACACACTTGTAAGGCGACTTAAGGTCCTCGTTTCATACCGAGCGAGTGGCTCTGTGGTTAAGACGCTGGACTTGTTCTAGGGAAGGACGCGGCATAGATCCCCGTCTGGCTATACATCTTCCGGTTTTCCATGTCTTCATTCAAGCGCTTAAGACGAACGCTGCGGATTTAATTTTAAAAAGACGCGATAGATTTGCTTCCCCATTAGCTCTGATTCTGCGTTTGTGATCCGTCTCTAACGACCTAGTAACTGTTTCCTCTTATGGTAGCTGTCCATTCAGACGTTAATTGTACACTTATATTTTAGCATCAGTATTTCTTCTACTTATACGAGGCAGCTAACCCACAATTCCGCGTCTGTGCTCGACGTTCAAGTAGCCGGTATCGACCCTTGGTAGTGAAATAAATTTTCATCGAGAGAATTTGATCGGTAGGGAAGATGTGACAGTGTACAGCTCTAATACTTGTGTATTGCGTAAATGTTTGATTTTAATCACAAACATCTTCGCAGCTTCTCATAGAGTGTTAATGATGATCGAAGAGGCGTGGTCAGATCAATGGTGCCCTTAGAGCTTTTCGAGAGAAATGGGCTGTGCCGTCGGGCTTAACACACCCCCCCCCCGCTCCACCCTCCCTCTCCCACCCTATCTATACGTGTTATTCTCATCCACATCTCAAACGCCACACTACAATGCACTAGAAATTATCAGAGTCATCCACACGATGTCGAGACACATCCGTCTACATATACACTCAGGCCACTACACACCGCATCGTAAAGAGTACTTAACTACCTTGTCCCATTCCGTTTGCATGTATGTATAACTGGAGGAGAAATCACTGTGTGCATGCCTCAGTGCATGTCAACATCTCTGCTACTTTATCCTCACGACCCTTAAACGAGATGTGCGATGGAGGCAGCAGAACTGTTGCAGTTCTGTCTAATACTGGATATGTAAATATTCACCCAATAAGGCTGCGCCAGAACAGCACCACATTTCAGCGGAGGAATACTATTTTATTTCCGTGAGTATCTACATTAGACTTCAGTAATATCTGCACTGTCCTGATACTGAAATATTAAAACGCATCTAAATATGTTCGATTTCTGCTGTCATGCTTATATGGCAACGGCTCCAAAGCTTGAGACAATAGTGTGTGAGTAGTCCCATTAGTGTTCCGTACATAGTTTCCTGTGCAGATGTACGACGCTTTTCCAGGTCCCCAAATCTACAGTCTACCTTCCATTCGTACATAAATGGGGTGCGGCAATGGTAAACAACCCTCACTAGGTCCAGCCCATGAGACAGTCTGATATCTGTGGAATTTCTTCCACCGTTGACTACTTGGGTATGGGAAACATTTGACTTCTCTAGTTAAAGGTTCTTACGCTCGCACGTATTTCTGATGTTTCCCTTGGTTCAGCCACCTTACATGATCTAGCTTCCTGTTTAGCAGAGCAACTTATCTAGTCCATACTATATTTTAGTTTAAATGGTGACACCGTCACTGAGATGTCAAGATCATAAAATTTTCTATCTTGATTGTAAAGTAGTTTCACGGACAATGGCCGGTTTCAGTGCCTCATTCACCACCAACGGACATATCTGCTGAAAAAATTAAATGCTTTGTGATCGAAGCAGAAATTTTCATATTGTACTTCTTCATATAATTTTTAATGGCACGCGACTAATCTTTGTCTATTCCTACGTCATACATGTGCTTTCTGTTTCGCCAATAGTCTCACTTTGGGCGTAGAACTGCTATGGCATTTGCATATATTAAAAGAACCAACTAAACTTTAAAACGTCAATTAAATAAGTATTGTTGTTTAAGTTAGAATAGTTTATCTTTAATTTGATGCCTATTGGTTAGTTTTCCCCTTTTTTAATTTGCAAGAAAGAACGGCTATTTGCCATGACGGCTATTTTCACGACATGTTTATCAGGAGCAATATACCTTCTATCCAGTAACGACAGTATGACAACAAAAGACGGTTAAAACTAGCAACGGTTCAGTTCAGGGTCGTTCACTCGCAAAGCTATCAGGATATACAAGGGAAATGACGCATATTTATTTATTTACTTTTAGTGAATTGTTTAACCTCTTTTACATCTAATCATGCATTTTACAAAATCTGCGGTAAGCATGTTCCACTACGATGTGCTGACATTTAATGCCTCCGAATTTTTTATTCTGTTCAATATCGAATGAGGTGTTACACGTCATTCATATTACTCAGTTGACTTTTGCGCTTCGTGACGCAAGTTGGAGCACTCTGCCGCTAGATGGCTCCTAACTGTAGCGAATAACAAATGATGTGTAACGTAACTACATCGTTCCGCAAGAAACAGCGTGCTGTAATCGAGTTTATAATTGCAGAAAATGTGACCCCAACTTAAATCCACCAAGAATGAAAGCTGTGTACGGTGATGATTGTAGCGACGTATATAATGTGCGGCACTGGGTTGTTGGTGCTTGTAATGAAGGAAACCGTGGTGCTAACCTCCACGTGTGTGACAGGAGTTCGTAGTGGACGACTGCGTAAGGCAACCGCCGAGACTCATCGGAACCTGGCTAATGGACTCATCAGATAAAATTCTCGGGTAACACAGATGCAGCTATCAGCTAAGTGGGTTATGTACGAGAGTGTGAACAGGCCATCACTGCAGAACTGCGGTACAGAAAACTGTGTGCGCGATTGACGCCTCGAATGCTCTCTCCTGACATGAAACAGGGAGACTGGGCATCTGTCAATAGTGTCTTTTCTGTTTTTAAGATCAGTGTGATGTGTTCCTCAATAACACTGTGAGAGGGATGAAAGCTGGATTCACCAGTTTCACCACGAAAAGAAGAGAGCATCATTGGAGTTCCGCCACAAAAGGTCACCGTCACCAAAAAAGTTCAATACCATGCCATCGGTAGGCAAAGTCGTGCTCACTCTGCTCCGGGATGTTCAAGGCATTTGGAATTCGTGCCTGAAGGCGAGACTCTCAAAACTTTAAAAGCTCGTGGCGAAGAATTGGGCCACTCATGGAGCACACTCTCCTTCAGCATCACAATGCCTGACCACACACCAGCGGTGCAACATCTCCAACAATCCGACACCTTGGGCTCACTGTCATCTATCATTCTCCATACATTTCGGACTTTCCCCCATCCGATTTTCATCCGTTTCCAGAAGTTAAAGAACAGCTTCCAGGACTTCACTTTGATCGTTATGAAGTGGTGGAAGCAGAGTTGAGATTGTGGCACCGTCAACGAAATCAAACATTCTACAGTGACTATATTAATAAACTGGTCTCTCGTTGGGAGAAATATGATCGTCTCCAGGATGACTACGTTAAGAAATAAATACGTAGACAAGAAGAATAAAGATGTAGAATGTTAATAACGTTTGCTTTAATTTAGAAAGCCTTAAGAGTTTCCACATATAAAAACCGAAGGCATTACTTCCCGGTATGCCCTCGTACATTTAGAAATTGGTTCAAATGCTTCAAATGGCTCTGAGCACTATGTGACTTAACATCTGAGGTCATGAGTCCCCTAGAACTTAGAACTAATTAAACCTAACTAACCTAAGGACATCACAAACATCCATGCCCGAGGCAGGATTCGAACCTGCGACCGTTAGAAATTGGAATTTAGGATAGTACAGATTAATAACATAAAAACAGAGTTATGTAAGTACAACAATAATTACAGATTACTGTAAGGTAGGATTTCATTATAAATGCTAGCAACAATTGGCATGGGAGAAAGTGGTTGTGGAGGGTGGAAATGAGGGATGTTGTAACACAGAGTTATTGAATATGAGGGAAAAGAAGGTGGCGTGACCTATAAAGAGAGGAAATGAGAGAAGAACTTAAGTGAGGGAAGATAGGAACATTGGTTTTGTTATTTGACCGAGCTCACTATGTTTCAGTTTTTGCAGAAACGTTATGAGGGTAACAGAAGGAGGGTTCTTCTTAAATACAATAGGGCAGCGAATTATGTACAGAGTGCAGTGTCACTTATTCAAAAGGTGGAGGGCAGCTACAGAGAAGGATTTAGTGAATCTTTTTGTTTTACGAATAGATGGAGGTAGGATACCAGGTAGGTCGGATCTTGGGTTTCGATTATGGTGAGGTAACAGGTATTTGTCTGACACGAGGCAATGGAGCTCTTCCGCACTGATAGTCCGGTGAATCATACGTAGCGTGTGGTAGTCACTTAACGTGTACATCTACATCTACATCTACATTTATACTCCGCAAGCCACCCAACGGTGTGTGGCTGAGGGCACTTTACGTGCCACTGTCATTACCTCCCTTTCCTGTTCCAGTCGCGTATTGTTCGCGGGAAGAACGACTGTCTGAAAGCCTCCGTGCGCGCTGTAATCTCTCTAATTTTACATTCGTGATCTCCTCGGGAGGTATAAGTAGGGGGAAGCAATATATTCGATACCTCATCCAGAAACTCACCCTCTCGAAACCTGGCGAGCAAGCTACACCGCGATGCAGAGCGCCTCTCTTGCAGAGTCTGCCACTTGAGTGTATTAAACATCTCCGGAACGCTATCACGGTTACCAAATAACCCTGTGACGAAACGCGCCGCTCTTCTTTGGATCTTCTCTATCTCCTCCGTCAACCCGATCTGGTACGGATCCCACACTGATGAGCAATACTCAAGTACAGGTCGAACGAGTGTTTTGTAACCCACCTCCTTTGTTGATGGACTACATTTTCTAAGCACTCTCCCAATGAATCTCAACCTGGTACCCGCCTTACCAACAATTAATTTTATATGATCATTCCACTTCAAATCGTTCCGCACGCATACTCCCAGATATTTTACAGAAGTAACTGCTCCCAGTGTTTGTTCCGCTATCATATAATCATACATTAAGGGATCCTTCTTTCTATGCATTCGCAATACAATACATTTGTCTATGTTAAGGGACAGTTGCCACTCCCTGCACCAAGTGCGTATCCGCTGCAGATTTCCCGCATTTCGCTACAATTTTCTAACTCTGCAACTTCTCTGTATACTACAGCATCATCCGCGACAAGCCGCATGGAACTTCCGACACTATCTACTAGGTCATTTATATATATTGTGAAAAGCAATGGTCCCATAACACTCCCCTGTGGCACGCCAGAGGTTACTTTAACGTCTGTAGACGTATCTCCATTGAGAACAACATGCTGTGTTCTGTTTGCTAAAAACTCTTCAATCCAGCCACACAGCTGGTCTGATATTCCGTAGGCTGTTACTTTGTTTATCAGGCGACAGTGCGGAACTGTATCGAACGCCTTCCGGAAGTCAAGAAAAATAGCATCTACCTGGAAGCCCGTATCTAATATTTTCTGGGTCTCGTGAACAAATAAAGCGAGTTGGGTCTCACACGATCGCCGTTTACGGAATCCATGTTGATTCCTACAGAGTAGATTCTGAGTTTCCAAAAACGACATGATACTCGAGCAAAAAACATGTTCTAAAATTCTACAACAGATCGACGTCAGAGATATAGGTCTATAGTTTTGCGCATCTGCTCGACGACCCTTCTTGAAGACTGGGACTACCTGTGCTCTTTTCCAATCATTTGGAACCCTCAGTTCCTCTAGAGACTTGCGGTACACGGCTGTTAGAAGGGGGGCAAGTTCTTTCGCGTACTCTGTGTAGAATCGAATTGGTATCCCGTCAGGTCCAGTGGACTTTCCTCTTTTGAGTGATTCCAGTTGCTTTTCTATTCCCTGGACACTTATTTCGATGTCAGCCATTTTTTCGTTTGTGCGAGGATTTAGAGAAGGAACTGCAGTGCGGTCTTCCTCTGTGAAACAGCTTTGGAAAAAGGTGTTTAGTATTTCAGCTTTACGCGTGTCATCCTCTGTTTCAATGCCATCATCATCCCGGAGTGTCTGGATATGCTGTTTCGAGCCACTTACTGATTTAACGTAAGACCAGAACTTCCTAGGATTTTCTGTCAAGTCGGTACATAGAATTTTACTTTCGAATTCACTGAACGCTTCACGCATAGCCCTCCTTACGCTAACATTGACATCGTTTTGCTTCTGTTTGTCTGAGAGGTTTTGGCTGCGTTTAAACTTGGAGTGAAGCTCTCTTTGCTTTCGCAGTAGTTTCCTAACTTTCTTGTTGTACCACGGTGGGTTTTCCCCGTCCCTCACAGTTTTACTCGGCACGTACCTGTCTAAAACGCATTTTACGATTGCCTTGAACTTTTTCCATAAACACTCAACATTGTCAGTGTCGGAACAGAAATTTTCGTTTTGATCTGTTAGGTAGTCTGAAATCTGCTTTCTATTACTCTTGCTAAACAGATAAACCTTTCTCCCTTTTTTTGTATTCCTATTAACTTCCATATTCAGGGATGCTGAAACGGCCTTATGATCACTGATTCCCTGTTCTGCACATACAGAGTCGAAAAGTTCGAGTCTGTTTGTTATCAGTAGGTCCAAGATTTTATCTCCACGAGTCGGTTCTCTGTTTAATTGCTCGAGGTAATTTTCGGATAGCGCACTCAGTATAATGTCACTCAATGCTCTGTCCCTGCGGTTCTGGCGCTGCAGTCCGGAACAGCGGGACTGCTACGGTCGCAGGTTCGAATCCTGCCTCGGGCATGGGTGTGTGTGATGTCCTTAGGTTAGTTAGGTTTAAGTAGTTCTAAGTTCTAGGGGACTTATGACCTAAGATGTTGAGTCCCATAGTGCTCAGAGCCATTTTTGCTCTGTCCCTACCACCCGTCCTAAACATCTGAGTGTCCCAGTCTATATCTGGTAAATTGAAATCTCCACCTAAGACTATAACATGCTGAGAAAATTTATGTGAAATGTATTCCAAATTTTCTCTCAGTTGTTCTGCCACTAATGCTGCTGAGTCGGGAGGTCGGTAAAAGGAGCCAATTATCAACCTAGCTCGGTTGTTGAGTGTAACCTCCACCCATAATAATTCACAGGAACTATCCACTTCAACTTCACTACAGGATAAACTACTACTAACAGTGACGAACACCTCACCACCGGTTGCATGCAATCTATCCTTTCTAAACACCGTCTGTACCTTTGTAAAAATTTCGGCAGAATTTATCTCTGGCTTCAGCCAGCTTTCTGTACCTATAACGATTTCAGCTTCGGTGCTTTCTATCAGCGCTTGAAGTTCCGGTACTTTACCAACGCAGCTTCGACAGTTGACAATTACAATACCGATTGCTGCTTGGTCCCCGCATGTCCTGACTTTGCCCCGCACCCGTTGAGGCTGTTGCCCTTTCTGTACTTGCCCAAGGCCATCTAACCTAAAAAACCGCCCAGCCCAAGTCACAAACCCCTGCTACCCGTGTAGCCGCTTGTTGCGTGTAGTGGACTCCTGACCTATCCAGCGGAACCCGAAACCCCACCACCCTATGGCGCAAGTCGAGGAATCTGCAGCCCACATGGTCGCAGAACCGTCTCAGCCTCTGCATCAGACCCTCCACTCGGCTCTGTACCAAAGGTCCGCAGTCAGTCCTGTCGACGATGCTGCAGATGGTGAGCTCTGCTTTCATCCCGCTAGCGAGACTGGCAGTCTTCACCAAATCAGACAGCCGCCGGAAGCCAGAGAGGATTTCCTCCGATCCATAGCGACACACATCATTGGTGCCGACATGAGCGACCACCTGCAGATGGGTGCACCCTGTACCCTTCATGGCATCCGGAAGGACCCTTTCCACATCTGGAATGACTCCCCCCGGTATGCACACGGAGTGCACATTGGTTTTCTTCCCCTCTCTTGCTGCCATTTCCCTAAGGGGCCCCATTACGCGCCTGACGTTGGAGCTCCCAACTACCAGTGAGCCCACACTCTGCGACCGCCCGGATCTTGCAGACTGAGAGGCAACCTCTGGAACAGGACAAGCAGCCATGTCAGGCCGAAGATCAGTATTAGCCTGAGACAGAGCCTGAAACCGGTTCGTCAGACAAACTGGAGAGGCCTTCCGTTCAGCCCTCCGGAATGTCTTTCGCCCCCTACCACACCTTGAGACGACCTCCCACTCTACCACAGGTGAGGGATCAGCCTCAATGCGGGCAGTATCCCGGGCAACCACAGTCGTAGTCCGATCGGGGGATGCGTGGGACGAGCTGGCCGTCCCCGACAAATCCCCATCCGGACCCCCACAGTGATGCCCATTGGCAACAGCCTCAAGCTGTGTGACCGAAGCCAACACTGCCTGAAGCTGGGAGCGAAGGGATGCCAACTCAGCCTGCATCCGAACACAGCAGTTGCAGTCCCTATCCATGCTAAAAACTGTTGTGCAAAGAACTTCTGAACTAATCTACAGAGAGCGCAAACAAATCGACAAAATTTAAACGGTTATTAAAATACAAGATTGCCTAGTAAATGCAGTAATGCTGCTACTTGCGCACTGCTGACACACTGCTCGGCGGCGGAAGGAGACTACGCGATTTTACACTATTCAGGTACTAAAACGCGATGTTACAACTCTCAAATACTATAATACGCCCGAAAGTTATGAATTAAACAATGCAAGTACCAAAAACACGCAAAGAAATTAAGAATTAAACTATGTAACAAATGAGTGAGCTAGGAGTATACGACTTGCTGCTGCAGCTGCTTATCCAACGGCGGCAGGGAGCACACTGACTGTGACCAACCGACACTGGCCGTTCAAAACAAAAACAGAAGGCAAACGACTACGCGAATTAACGCTATTCAGGTACTAAAACGCGATGCTACAACTCTCAAATACTATAACACGCCCGAAATTTATGAATTAAACAATGCAAGTACCAAAAACACGCAAAGAAATTAACAATTAATCTATGTAACAAATGAGTGAGCTAGGAGTATACGACTTGCTGCTGCAGCTGCTTATCCAACGGCGGCAGGGAGCGCACTGACTGTGACCAACCGGGTTCACCCTATCTGGACGCTTGACGCACTGACGTGGTCGTATCAATGAATGCAACAAAAGTAACAAACACAAGCATACATGGTTAGCTCCAACCGACTTCTGTTTTCGCTGCTCGTGCCATTCTGAATTACATCACGATAGTGGAGGTTCTGTAGACGGGTCCTTATATTACTTTACATTTCACATCTTGTGGAAATATGTTCCGAAACGTTTTGAGAACATAGAGGCAAGCGGAAGTCTTGCAGCAGATGGTGACAGTATTCTTCTCTGCCCAGTTTTGATGCAGATCCATAGTTACAGCGATGTCCTTTACTGTTTTCAGAACTGCTACTGGAATAAAGTCGGGCTGATTAGGAGGCAAATGTTCGCTATATTCTGGACTTACTAATTAGTGCTGCGATTCCAATGTCGCTTGTGACTTTTTGCATTTAGTTTAAGCGCCACGCCTTCGTACGCGGTAGTCTTTTTTTGGGAAACGGTGAGGTAACAAAGTTAAAAATGGGTCATTGGCAACATGGTGACCTGCGTCCAAGATTTTTGGATTTCTCACTCGATACGGACCACGGCCGGTCCCGGCCTGGTCCCTGATCAGGTCCTAAGGACTCTTCTTGCTAGAGGCAGACACCTGCTGCCGCCGCAGAAGCCAGCACGACAGCAGAAGTTGCCGGCGGCCAACTAGGTCGCAGATAAGGCGGACCGCGCCACATCGCCTATCAGCCGCATGCATTATGTATGTGGCCGGCACAGCGCGGATCAGTGCCGCCAAGTCGCAGCGACGAGTTACTGTACTAGAGGCGGTACTGCAGCACAAAACGGACTCTCCAGCTGAGTCTATATTATACATCGAAAGTGTTCTGCGGGAATGCATTATGCATGTGGACAACACGTTCCCATCACTAAGTTCGTTGCAATCTAGCAGCAGCTGGAGAACTACGGCGTACGAGGCTTATAGTACCGCAAAGGATCTCGCTTCAAATCCCCTCCATTATCTTTAGAAAGTCTCTTCTGATGTAGCAGACGATTAGCAATTTATTGTCATAAGCTGGTAATGAGAAGCACTACCGTTCTGCCAACAGACGGGCCAATCGTGTTCCGCCGACCGCCATGTCATCCTCAGCCAATAGCGTAATCGAGCTGTAGTGTGGAAGTGCGTGAAGACAGCACACTGCTGTCTCGACAGCTTTCGCGTTAGCAGACCTGGTGTCACTACTACTTCGTCAAGTAGCTGCTCAGTTTGGAGTCGCCAGGCTGAGCGCACGCTTTTCCATCCTCCTAGCTAGGAAAATCCTCTGATAGCACCGGAAATCGAAACCGATTTACCCGTCTTGCCAGTTGGCCATACTGACCACTCAGCTATGGAGGTGGATACGCAAAATCGACGCACATATTTTTCTAGGGTTGCACCACGAGATGACCACTATTACATCGTCCTAACAATAGGAAAGTGCTCTGTGTGCATTCAGGACAAGAGTATCAAAGTCCTTGCAACAAACATGCATCGTTCCATTTTTATTGTGACAGCTGGGCCAGTTGTAACGTCGGCGCCAAATGACAAGGCTAAAACCTGTTGCAAATTCTTCTGGTGCGAAGAGTCGTTCTTCAGGCAGCTACCGAGCGAGAATTGTCAGCCGCTAAGTCGACTTGACTCGCTTTCTGGAGGACCACGCTTCAGAGCCCTGTTATCCTGATTTACAATTGTGATGGTCTTTGTAAAACTAAATGGATTAAAGGAAGGCTATTTTGAAAATATTACAACTGATGTTCTCCCCCTTCCTTCCTCGGTCTGAACGAATGCTCCATCTCGAATAAACACGTCGACAGAAGAAGGAACCCTAAACTTGCATCCCTTCCAAATAACTACATGTGAGTCAGTCAGACAATGGCGAATTTCTAGCAAAAGGATTGCATTTCTATGCATTTGCAGCTTCCTAAGACATTCGTCAACTCAAAAATATTGTTGCTGCCTTTAAATGTTCACCGTAACATACTCATTATTTGAAAACAAATGATGGAAGTCAAATCACATGGCGTCCATTGGCTACCGCCCTGTAATATATCTCGAATCCTAACTGTACGAAAGTTTATGATTTTGCCACTTATTTGAGTCTCTGTTTGCGACATAAACCTATTACCCTACTAATTGGTCTGACTGTAGGTAGAGTGCACCTATTTCTAGCAGTGAAACTAGGAGGGGGATAATGGCAGACTCATTGCTCTGGCTGCCTTTATTGCCTGGGACAGATATGCAAGTAGATGTACATTGCTGGTTATGCCCCAGGCCTGCCCCAGGAGTGGGGCTACTGCCCATGTCCATCTACTACTGTCGATTTCCTGTCACCAAAACCACCCCAGATTTTTAAATCAAACAAAGTCAGTTAATTATAAATTAAAACCAAATATAAAAAATGAATGAAAAACAGTTAACTATAAATTTTTAGCTGAATAAAAAACAAGAAATCTTATGAATGAAAAAATTTAGATTTGAAAATAAAGGGATGAATCTTTTTTTTAAATTTTAATAAAATCTTAATTTTTTCATTCTTATAAAATTATTTCTTATAAATTAACCCAAAACATATGATTTGTTGTGTGAATTTAAATTTGATGAAAATATTCTAGATAAACCAAGACAGAAAATATTTTTAATAAACCAAGAGAGAAAAAATTCAAATGTAATATCTACACAAACAATTTCAAACCATCCATAATCATAGAACATTTGAGAAGCAAGAAACACAAACAGGGTATTCATTATATGATAAGTTATAGTGAAGACAATTGATCTGAACACTGGGAATTAGTTTTTACTTATAAAGAATGTATTACATATATTTGGGAAGAAACAGAAAAGTCAAATTTTCTTACACATTTATTGTATTAATCAAGATTTTTACCCAAAAAATTGTGAATATTGTGATTTATCAAATATAATAACTTTATTGTCTACATTGGAACATAATTTCATATTTGCTTTTTGAATAGCTAACACATTCATTCTCCTGGACATATTTATAACATATATAATATAAGTCTATATGAAATTGAATGGATTAACATTGACATCACCATTTAATTGCAAGACCTGTTTAAAATCTTAGAAAATGTCATATGTCTTCAAAAAGGTATTTGCAGGATTTCAATTCTACCATTTCTTACACAGACATTCTGTAGTTTAACATCACTGAAAAAAGAATAATAATTTTTCCAATTAGTTTGAAAAACAACAAAGATAAAGTAAGCCATGTGAAATTCTACAGAATTACAGTAATTGGTGATATGTGATTCATAATTTCTTTTTGTGCTTAATCTGACAAACTCAATGGTATATGATTCAAAGATGGATTTGGGACTATTTAAATTTTTTAGTGTTTCCTTCCTCCAGCTTGAGTGAATACTCTGGTTCATATCTAATCACAGGAAAACGAATTTCCACTGATTCCACAACAATTTTACCTTCCTTGGCAAATGTATCTTATTTCAGCTCCAACTTGATTACAGTCAGACCAACAAAAAATATCTTTTATACTAGATCTCCAGGTAAAAATTACAGATAAATTTCCTTCTCATATAACTTCCTTATAGTCCTTAAAGAACCCACCAAGATATTCTAGAGGAAAGAATGCTTCTTTCTTGTTAGTTTCCATCTTCCCATTATTACGGATATCAGCTTCCTTGATTAACTCACTGGCTAGAGACTAAGTCAAATGCATAAGGCCAGATGAAGAAATGAAATGGTAATCAATCATTGACAAAATAATATTTCTTTATGGTGATAACACTGAAGAGTTTGGCCACATAGTATTCAGCCAATTTTTTATTGGATTTTCCTTTGTATGTCAGATAATCTGTACCATCAGCTCCAATAATACTTAAGCTCAATACAATTGTTCTGATTAGCAAGGATACAACCAACACCAATATGATTTTAATCTTTGCCTTCTTACTAGGACTATTTAAGTTATGTTTAGTCTTTCCATTCACAGGGAATGAGTAAATCTGATAGTTCTCAATCTTATTCATTTAATAACGATAAAATTTATTAAGATGATTCAGAAACAATAATTACGCTAAAAAATTATCTTTTTCATCAGATATAGTTATTTCTAAATCCTGCATAGTATCAAAAACTGGTGTATGTACAGTATAATGTGGCTCATGAATTATTGGTCCACCAAGTTGTGCATGGGGTTTGAGTGAAGCAGTAATATTAGTTTGTCTATGAAAATGATGGCAATGTTTTACATATATTCCACCATCCAAATTAAAATTAATGTTGATTAACTCAAATGTAATAATTTTAGGCATATCATTAGCAATAGTTTTTCTTGTCTTCAATAATTCAGTTTTAATCCAAATATACTTCCAAAGTTATCCTTTTTATCGACATATAATTTAACATTACTCTCAATAATAACTCTATTTAAAAATTCGTCTACTTTAATGTATTAGGCCTCTTTGTATGAATAAATTTTTCTAAATTTTTCAATACATTTTGTCCAACAGTAATTTATATCATTTCTCCATCACAATGTGATATTTGGCACTACAAATGTTGTATAAAAGCAGATTAGTGAAACATTACTATAGCTGTCTTCTATGGGTATCAATCTTCTAATGAAAACAGATGAGTTACCACTCAATTGGAATAACAGACTGACTTATATTAATAAAGAATTATATAATTAAATGAATAAAACGGATTCAGATCTAAAAGTAAGAATTCCATAGAAGACACCATAGAATAAGCAAGGTAAGAATTTCAAAATAGTGAAATAAAATCAAGTGGAGGTATTAAATGCAATATTTTGATGAAAGGAACTGCTGAATGTTATTTTCCAAAATGAAGTCAAACCCTTTCAAGTCCAGGTTTTTAAGATGCAAAAAAAGTTGAAGGCTCAAAAAAATGTACAGAATAACGAACTGAATATATCTGGATGAATGATGTTATAATTACAGTGATCCAGAAACAAAATTAGAAGAAAGATTACCTAGAGGCGATCAAGGAATAAATCCACTAGATGAAGCTTGCAAAAAAACATGATACTGCATATAGAGACACTAAAGGTTTAGAAAACATGAAGCATTTAAAGAACTTCAGCCAACTGCAAAACAAAGAAGTCATGCTTCTGACTCATTAATTGGAGAAAAATTAGATGCTTCAGCAGTTAGAGGAATAATGTATGGAAAGAGAAAATTAGTTATAGGTGTAGATGTTGATGCCAATAGTAGGGGACTATAGAAAAAATATTAATCATTAAAAATTTTTTTATTATATAAGTGAACAACTTCAAAATTCATTGTACTTTGCTACCCCACGCTGAAACTCTACCAAAAGCAATTATTAATAAACTAAATAATGATTAATAAGACAATATTGATAATGTTTTAAATGAGGCAGACAAAAGATTGAGAGAGAAAAGAAAACTAGTGGTAATTTACTCATAACTTAAGGTATAGCTGTTGTGAAAAAAATTATTGCATACCTAACAAAAAAGAAAGCAGGTCCAGGACTAACAAAACATGAATGAGGATTTCTTCCATTACTTTCGGTGAGATTACAATATTTAGTTCATTAGCAGATAGAGTGGCTGTTATTGCAAAAGCAATAAAGAACAAGAACAAAGGCAGTAATAATTAGAAGAACACAAAGGCATAATTTGCCAATAGAGAATAAAGGCAATGGAACAAAAATATTCCAAACAATACAAAAAAAATTAGTTAACCCTTATTAAATTTTGATATAGAAAATATTGCTAAACAGCTACAAATCATACACATGGTGGCTTTATTATTGATGAATTGCATAATAAACCAGAAAATTTTGATCTGTGTTAGTCTATGGTGGACTGGAGACACTTAGCTCGTTAAGTAATTGCCGATGTCAATAAAATTCCCAACAGCTGTGTAACGTGAGACGTTATTTTATCTTCTTCGAAGGCTACCAGTTTCGCCATTTCACCATGCAATCTTCAGGCCCCATATTCATTTTTCCAAATAAACAAATATGTCATATAGAGACATAAATCTCTTGATATCATGAATCCAATCGTTACACAAGTATTTCATTCAAAGACTTGATTGTAACTGACAATGTCAGTTGCAACTTAAGAAAGTTTCTGTTGTTGGTCAGCTTATAAAACACATTTAACTTCAGTCGATTTTGATATTAAGTGGTTTTGATGAAGTTTACCACATGAGTACTGACACTGAATAAAAAAATTGAGCATAAATCAAGTTTTCTAACAGTAAAATTAAAATGATTCGATTAAAACTGTACGAGAAGATAAAAAAATTATTTTATTTGGTTAATTGTCTTTAGGACCAAAGGAAGATGATTAATCAATTTATAAATTTTTATTTATATAAATAGATGAACATATTTGGTGCTTGAAGCACAGAGAATTTACTGAGACTCATCACCTTCCAAGAGTCACCACTAAAAATGGAAGGCAGAAGATTGAAGTTCTCTGCACAGTATGCAAGACTAGAAAGAGTGAATCATTGAAAATTTTTGTAGGTGATTTTGTGAATATATATGAACATGGTATTAATGAATTACATAAACCAATAAGGAAACATCTTAAAAGAATAAATATTGTTTCTTTCTATATAGATTTACTATGGCAAGCAGATGTATTAGAAATAGGTTCTTGAAAATTAATAGGAACTTCATAAATAATAAAATGTATGAATAACTTCTCAAATTTTGCTTCACCTATTCCAGTTAAAGATAAAGCAGTTAAAATGTAGCTGAAGCTTTTTAAAAATATTTGCAGGGAGAGTTCCAAAAATGTGCAAACAGATAATGGAAAAGAATTTTACAATAAAGATTTTAAGGGCTTTTATAAATGCAGCATTAATCAGCTTTACAATTTTGCAGAATTAAATTCTTGTAGAAGGGGTTAATAGAATATCAAAAGCAAAAATGTCGAAAATTTGCCCTTCCTGGTCATTATAGATGGACATATATAGCCTCAAAATCAGTCTGTGAATACAGTAATACGAAGTATTCTACAACAAAAATGAAACAAATAGAAGTTCATGACAAATTTTCAAAAGTTTTCCCTGAATATAATGATACAAAATATATAATGCTGATAGAGTAAGAATATGTAAATTAAAAATAATGTTTGAAAAAGGAAAAACAGCCAACTGGTTAATAAAAATTTCTGAAATCGAAGATTTTATATTTTCGAATATAATTACATGTCTATTACAAGAAATAAAACGAAATTTTTAAGAACAAGATGTATAAAAAACTAAATTTCCAGATATATATCTTGTAGCAAGAATTATACAACACAAATATGATAATGTTTTCTCAGTGGGTTATTATTGATAATTTTTATACAGGCTGGGTATTAAATATACTGTTATAAAAAAGGAAGTTATTATTTTTTCTAAAATTAACTTTTAGATTTTTATTTATAATTTTACTAATATTTTTTTAAGATGTCCAGTCAAGGGATTGAAAACATTCTGGGGTTGACACATCTATTGATAATAGCACTTCAGAGATATTTGAAAGGGACAGTGACACAACTATGAGTGGACTTTATTTAAAGAAAAATCATAAATATTTTTTCAAAATTTATTTCTTCTGGGAAAAACATTTCTACATACTAAATGCAAACAACAAATAAAATGAACTCCAAGTCTGGAACACAAAAAAGTATTATAGATGCAAACAATAATAAAACATGATAAAATCTTGTTTTAGCTGATGCTGGTTAAAAATTGTGCAAATTATCAGGAAATTGAAGATATAAGAAACGTACTATCAACGATAAATAAGAAACAAATTTTAAAAATCTATTCTAGAATATAACATGTAGTTTCAACTATAAATTATTTTTAAGTTGTAAATATAATTTTTACGTAATGTAATTACATATTCTGTAATGTAGACATGGTAATGTATCCACTTTATTTTCTGAGATACATCTGTTGCTGTCATGTGCATTTAATGCTTTATTTATGATTTTAACTGCAGAGATTTTGTGTTTTTTTGGTTTGAATCATGCTCATAGTTCTATATTATTCAGTATCATTGTAGTCCTGAAGCCATATTTTGTTCTGTATGACACAGTTCTTGATGCACTTTCAATATTTTCTCTTCCTGATCATCAGTTTTATAACCATACACTATTGGTCTTAATCATCAGAATTCAATTAATTTCCTTTATAATTATCTTTCATTTTTCCAATTCTTTTATCTTTGCGAGACGTTTATGATAGATATTACTTTCTGAATAATCACATGTATCAAAATAATAAATCATCGATTTCATGTCTTCAAAAACATCTTTAGTTTTTATACTATAGGTTTACCTATCAGCATTTTGATAACAAAGTTCAATATTTTTTCCATGCTTTGGATATGTAACATTCTTCTGAAAATCATACATTATTTCTTGCAATAAGTCGATGATTGCTATTACAATAAATATCGTTTTATTGAAGGAAACTGTTGTTTTATTCATAAACATAACAAACTAAATTTTTATGAAGTATTACTCAATTTTTAAAAATTTGTCTACTTACTAATTTAAAACTTTTAGCTCGATATGAGACGAATTTTACATTGATTCTACTTAGTGTACTTTTTATTGTTTTGCACAATACTAAATTACCCATCAATTTGTAGATTGTTGTTGTGGTCGTCAGTCCTGAGACTGTTTTGATTCAGCTCTCATACAGTAAAGCTGCATGCCCTCGGGAAAAAAATTACGGCCGTAGTTTCCCCTTGCTTTCAGTCGTTCGCAGTACCAGCACAGCAAGGCTGGTTTGTTTAGTGTTACAAGGCCAGATCAGTCAATCATCCAGACTGTTGCCCATGCAACGACTGATTTTTTGCTTCTGTCTTCATTTCTTTATTTAAATCTACATACTTTTTCAAGCAATCAGTTTATTTTAATTTTATAAACTTACCTAATTTTTATTTTTATTCCTAGAGAGAAATATGATTTAAGATGACTATAATCAACAACATAATCATATTTACTATCTAAAGTAGTTAATAATTTGTTCTGTAGTTCCCAGAAATATATTTCTTTGGGGGCAATAGTATATGTTTAAGTAAATCATGTAAATTATTTGGATGTTATAAATTTGCATCAAAAATATAATCATTTCCAGAATTACCTAAAATTTCACCGTTTTTTAGAATCATCCCATTGAAATTCACCCTATGGTAAACATTAGCTCATACCATTGCTAACAATACATAATTTATTTTTATCTACATAGGCTAAATAATTTTCATCTCATTTTCACCAAAGTTTTTCATGTATTTAATTTTTTGCTTCAATATATATATTGTATCATTGGGATATAACACTTGCTATTCGTTTTTAGCTATTACAATCATGTTAGAATCATACAATTATTCAATTGGTTGATCAGTCACTTTTAACATTGCATCTCACAATATAGCAGGTGCTCCAGAATACCAAAATGGATCTCTATAGTGAGTATTTATGCAAATGTTTCCAATGTAAAACATCAGGTAATAATTAAAAAAACAGGTTTTACATATAAATCACGATTTTTTCTGAATTTTTTTACAAGAAATTTTTCCCAAATTAATTTAGTATTTTTACAATCGTCTTCAAATTCATCACTGTCTTGCAGTTTAATGTAAAATTCTTTGTGTGGTGTACGTTTTCTTTCTTTAATGTTTTACCGACTATCTAGGTATTTCCAAGGATAAACACCCATTCTAGTCACTCAATTTATGAAATTTTCTGGAAATTTTTTATTTTACTTTTTAAGTTAGAAGGAAGTTTATCAAGTTTTAAATGCATGTAATTAGAAATACCAATAAATTACATTTCAAAATTTGTTGTTCTTTTATGAAAACTAATCTACCTATTTTCGTTATTTGGTATTAAGTTGTTTCTTTTAACAAGATTGTTTACAGATAAATGAAAATCATATTCTGATAAATTATGAAACTAAAATGGATCAAAATTAGAATTTTTTAATTGCAAATTACAATTAATATGTAATGGATTATATATTTTTCTATTTAATAGTCGTTATGATGAATTTTTGACCAATGTGTTTTACATAAAGAGCAAGGCATTATGTCTTAAATGATCTTATGTGTTAAAAATGTCATATCGTCTTCTTCAACACAAACTTAATCTATTTGTCCAGCTTCTTTTTTCATTTTGAATGTCAATTAGGTTCTCTATACATTGTTGATGTTTAGAATGTCCATTTATGTATTCAATTTAATAATAAAAACCAACCAGTTCATATTTTTATGTTTTATAATAAAATAATATTCAGGGTTCGGTGCAAATCATCCATTTTTAATAATACACACAAAAAAATTATGTAAATAACGAAAGGAACTTTTCTGTTAGTTCTATTTTTACTGGTTTATTAACTGTACCATTTTTCAACGATTAACACTTTTTGATTTATTATTAAAATGTAATATACACATGCTGCAAATATGTTTTTATATACCTCTATAGTAATTTCATCAGAGTTAGGGTGAAAAATGTCTTATCCAACAGTAGTGTGAATTATTTTCTTTTTTTAAACATAATAAACGAATATGATGTTCTTTTCTAGATATTTATTGGATATACATCATAATATGTTTCGTATTGAGGAACTGATTTCTTTGAAGCAATAAACATTAATAGATACATTAATTTTAGTCAAGTTTTTCGGGATTTCATCAGTTTCAATAGGTAACAAGATGTCTGGTATTTTTTCTTCAAGCTCCTTAACAAAATCAGAATTACTCATTTTGTCAAGATTTTTACTTTTCTGTCTATCTGCTGATTTTTATGTGGAAGCTACTTCCTATAGGAAGCATTTTTTATCATTATTTTTTACATTAACAGAAACTTTTGTTTTCTTTGAGTTTTTCAGGTAACTAAATGTAAGATGACTCTCTTAGTGAAAATATTTATTAGTTGTTAATTTTAAGCCAATAATTCTATTTTATGTCCAACTGAATCCCTGTGTTTGAAAGGAAGTGGTGTTTATTAAAGTATCTTTTCCTCAGTTCTAAATTTTGTAATTATATAGTCTTCTGAAATAATTCTATAATTCTGTGTTTGATGTCCATACTCCATAAATTTATTATCTGTGTATATTCTGTACTTGCTGAATAAATTAATTTTTTTTTCAAACCATTATATAAGATTTTCCTTAACTGTTTTAATAATATTCAGTTTTGTTGCATTTAAGAAATGATTATGGTCGAGCAACCTTATATTATTTTCTAAATTTATAGCCTGTAATTTTTTTAGATACTTTATTGCCTTAATATTTAACTGTTTTCCTATTTCTTTCTTCCACAAAAATATTGGTAAAAAATGGAAATATTTTCTGTCTGTATTATACCCATTATTCTTTGTCTCTCAGATACATTTGTAGAAATAAGGAATATTTCTTTAATTTTCTGTAGTTATAATTTTATATTTACTTCGCTACTAGTTTCAACGTTGTGTCAATGCCATCTTCAGGGCCATAAACTATGATGAAATTAGTTGTGTGTGGCTCAGTCTAGAAGTGTGTTGTCCAAAAATCGTTAGAGTGTATAGGGCCTGATGACGGCATTGAAACAATGTCGAAACTAGTAGCGAAGTAAATGTAAAATCTTAATTATTGTGGGAGGAATTTCATTTTTTATAAAAATTATACCAGATGTGTCCCACCTTCATCCAGTTTAAATATAGATGTTTGTAGATATTTCTTTAATGTTTTATCCTCAATAGTTTTAAAAAAAACCATTGCTTTCTATTTCATAGTAAGGAAATGGATTCCAATTCTTCTTTGCCTTTGTTTCACTTCCTATTAATATTTAACTATTAGTATAATCTAATTATTTTTATTTCATTTGTGATACACTTTTGAATTATTTAATTTAGAATACTCTCAAAGGTCAACCATAGGGAAGGTCTTTAATAATATTGTTGAAGTTCATCTAAGCTTTTTACTAGTGCACTGACTTGTAAGGAAAAAAGGAAAAATTTGATGTTTTCATTTTTAATAAAAAAATTAAAGGAAAAACCAGATTTTGGTGAACCCTTTTAATTCCTTCATTCTCAAATCCAAAAATTATTTCATACATGAGTTATTTTATTTTTATTCAGATAAAAATTTGTAATTGACTAATTTTCATTCATTTTTATATTCATTTAGAATTTATAACTAACTGATGAACTTTCGTTTAAAAACATGGGTGGTTTTGATGCTCGGGAATTGGCAGTAGATGTCGCTGATAGTGCCAGGCCTGGGGTAGGCCTGGTGCAGAGTATACGTCGACTTATGCAGTACTTATTTGGAGTGACTGGACCTGGGACAATCGTGGAGGAATGAGGAGAAATTCCCATCCTATCTGGCATTGAACTTGGTGCCTTCAGGACCAGAGACCACCTGTTAATTCAGGCATGCAAATATGTAAGTCTCTGTTATAGTTTGCACAAACTACAAGGTTAAAATTTCATGGCTGTAATATTATTACTAGCATAAACAGCAACGTGGGAAGTCTTCTGGTCTTCAAAGTAGTCACAGCCAAGTGAGGTGAATAACTCTATCAAATTTGCAAATATGTTGCTGCTTAATTCTCTTTTACATGTGTTTTATTTAACAGTTATGTAGATTTTCCCCTACTAGGATGGGCAGGCAGTGACAAAGTTGTCACTCTTCAGGCTTGCATTTTATAAAATTTCTAGATTAATATGAAGTATTTTGTGAAGTAAAAAATAGGTGATCAATTTTACAATGATGTTGATGTGATTTACATCTCATTACAGAAGCTTGTGGTACACTGAATATAATCTTTGATGTGGTACATACTCGAGAGGATTATTTTGTTGTTGTGATCCACATTTCGAAGTCTTGTTTGATGTATCTATCCACGCTAGTACATTCTGAGCAGGCCTCTTTATTGCTGAGTAACTACTGAACACTACATCCATTTGAACCTGCTTATTGTGTTGAAGAATTGATCTTCCTTTATAGTTTTTACTCTGCACACTTCGTTCATCTGAAATTGGTGATTGACAGATGGCTCAGAGTGTCTCTTATCAAGGGATGCCTTCTGTTAGTCATATTGTGCTGTAAGTTCCCTTTTCACCTGTTCAGTTCAGTACGTCTCCAGTAGTTATGAAATCTTCAGCATTTTCCTGCAGAACCACGTTTCAAAAGCTTGTATTCTCTTCTTTTCTGAACTGCTTGTCGCCCGTACTTCACTTCCAGGCACAGCGTCATTCCAGCAAACACCTTCAGAAAATCCTTCCTAACACTTAAATTTATATTCCATGTTAACTAATTTCTCAGGTACATTTTTTGGCATTACCAGTATACATTTTTATACTCTGAACATTAGTCACTATCGGTTATTTTATTGCCCAAACAGCAAAACTCGTCTACTGCTTTTGCTACTTTGAGCGTCTAATTCTCCAGTGTCATTCGCTCGACATCGCCTGATTTAAATATACTACATTCCATTATCCTTGTTTTGCTCTTGTTGATGTTCCCCTTTTACCCTCTTCACGACCCACTGCCCATTCCACTCAACTGCTCTTCGCAGTCCTTCACTGCCTCTGATAGAATTCCAGTGTCATTGGCAAACCTCATAGTTTTTATTTTCTTTCCCTTCCCTCTCAAAATTTTTCTTTGATCTCCTCTATTGCTTGCCTATTGTGCAGACTGGATAACACTGGGGATTGGATACAGCCCTGCCTCACTCTGTTCTCAACGACTGCTTTCCTTTCACCTCCTCAGACTATTATAACTTCAACACGATTTCTGCCGAAGCTATGAATAACTGCTGGCCATAAAGGTCTATTGGGAAAGTGCCAGCCTGGATACCACAAGGTCGCAGCATGGAATCTCAGGCATGCACCATAATACTCTGTTTGCCTTTACATATTGTCTCCACCTCACATTGATGGGAAGATATGCAAGCAACAAGTGGTTCGGATTCCACATTAAACTGTATTTCCTCTTTTCCTGGCGGTATTACTGGCATAGTGTAGGGGCGCAAACTCGCTGCTGTGGTATCTTATAGATATAACCTGTAAACAGCGGATGAAAGTCTTTTTCATGGACTCCCAGCCAACCATGTAATGCGAATTATAATTTGAATAACTTCCCGCTCTCTTTATTATATCTCTACTACAGTAAAATGAATTTTACATGGGTTTTAGGATATTTGTGTGATACTAGCTGTCTAAGTAAAGAGCAGCTTACGGTCCTTCATTTTGGATGGTTTGTGCAGCGGGTTATGTTTGGAAGGAAGACTAGATTTCAGGAATATGTTCACGGTCTGGAAAGGGAAAACATTAACACCGTGTAGTTTGAGCAGAGTTGGTTTTGTAATATTTTGGATATATATTCATACCACGACTTCATACTTGTCATTCGGTTTACCGTGAACGTCGGATGTCCATTTCAACATTCACGGTAACGAGGGTTTGCCTTTTGTTCCATACCTTTCTGTTGAGTAAGACGTAGACAGCCCCGTTTTCTGTACGAAAATCCCACAGAAAATGTGACAGACTGTTTGGAGCAGCGGATGAAACGCAGAAATTAACATCCCCGTAATTTTGTAGCTCTACGGGATGAAGTTAGCAATGAGTGAATTCATCTGGATATGGCGTAGCTGAAGAAGCTCGGTGGATTGAAGCCATTATCAGTGCTAGAGGCGATCCTACACAGTATGAGCGTGATGTTATTGGGTGTGACTAATTCTTTGGCCGTTGAGCTTAGTTCTGACACGTAATGTAAAGTCACAAGTGTCACAACGACTGTTACTGATGTGGATCGATTGTCGTCACGCAGTAACCGTTTAAATCACTCCATGTCTAACACGGTGGGCGAGCAGAAGCAGGGACTGCTATGAGAGATCAGGCACAGCGGACGTGTGGTGTAAAATCAGAAGCGAAACGCTGTAAGCAATAAGAGCGGGCGAGTATAATGAAATGCTGTGCGAAACGCAGTGTTTCACCGAAGTAATAACGGCTCGACGCGACTGAGCAGCGGACACGGTAGTCCTGCAGCACCCGTAGTTAATTACGCGAGGCGGCTGCTGGCGGCCACGAGCGCAGAGCCGCGTACGACGCTCTATCCAGGGCAGCTCAGCATGGGGGGAGGGGGGGTGGCGCACTTAGTGCTGCTAGCACGCGCGTAACGTCCAGCCTCCGGGGTCCGGCACTGGATTTACGACCTTAGTGGACGTGTGGCGCCGTGTACACAGCTGTAAACGTTCAGCTACGAAATAAACGGTGAAGCGAATCAAGCCCATCTAGGTAACTTTTCACTTCGTAAGGGAAATTTTTAAGTGAAAAATGACTAACTTTTTTAGCGTCGTCGTCTTTTGGTTCAACGCACATTGTGCAGTATTTTATAGGTGGTGACCGGAGGACACGGATATCATCATCGCCTGTACTGAAAAGCAGGTGAAAGAATTGAAAACAAATGTCATCAGGTTAATTTTCAGTCGCAGTTAGGTTTTACAGATACTAACCGTGTGTAACAAAGGTAAATGAAAGCTATGCTGCAAAATTCTTCAGCATACTCTAAGGAGGAATATAATAAATTTTCTTGAGATAGGAAAGTTTCGGTCCATAAATCAACAGTGATTTAAAAAGCTTTGCTCATGCGAAACGTCAATGAAAGGCAACAGACAGATTACTTATTCAAAGATTTCCGAAAAACCATTCGACACAGTGTCACACTGCAGACTGTTCAGAGAGGGCTCAGCATACGAAACACGTTCTCAGCCACGTGAATGGCTAAACTACTCTTGAAGTAACACGAGTAGAAAGCAGTACGTTGACCTCGATGGCAATTGTTCATCCGAGACATTGCTGTAATCGGAAATGACCCAGGTAAGTGTTGTATGACCACTACTCTACGCGTAAACTCTCTATTGGAAGGGGTGAACAGCTATCTGGGATTGCTTACTGACGACTCGGTAGTGGTCTTTCAGTGACTGCAGGATGTTTCTAGATGACTTTGACATAATTTTCTACGATGAATGGCTGTTTGCTATAAATGTGGAAAAAATTAAGTTAGTGCAAAAAGTAGGGAAAAAAAAGCCGGGTTACGTTTGGATACAATATTAGAGTATCCTTCTTGACAAAATCACTTCGATTAAATACTTGAGAGTAACGATGCACAACGACATGCAATGGAGCGATCATGTAAGTTCCATGGTAGGGAAGACAGATGGTGGACCTTGGTTAATTGGAAGAATGCTAGGGAAGTGTAGTTCATCTACAAATAAGTCCACGCACAAAAAACTTGCGCGATCTGGTTTTGAGTACTTCTCAAATTCTTCGAATTCCTACTAGGTCAGATAAAAGGAAGACGAAGAAACTGAGCGGCGTGCAGCGCGATTTGCTACCTGTAGATTCGTCGGACACGTGATCATTACAGAAACTGTACGTGAACTACTGAAATGGGGTTCCTGGAGGGGAGACGACGTCACAACGGTGAATAAAAGATAAGAGAAATCGAGGCTAGTAAGGAAGTACATAGATATTCTCTTTTCCGTCACTCCACTTGGGAGTGACAGAGGAAAGAAATCGACTATCAGTAGTATCTTGGCTTGCGGAGACGTATTTTGGTCCATAAAGTGCTATTCTGGCAAGTCTGTAGAGGATTCACCTATGATTGCCCTCTCTTCTTGCGTCCTGATCTCAACCGCCATGGTGCGTCATTCATAAGATATTTAAAGTAGAGGCAGCTACTACTATTTTCATCCATCCGTCATGAATGCTGTACTTAATCTAATACTGGCTATAATCATGAAGTATAATATCGGGTCTCAACACACCAGTGTAAAAATCATTCCTGTCCCTCCATCCTGCAGAATATGTCACTCTTTGGGGCAAAATCTGTGCTCATCCTGTAATCACTCCATTTTGTTCGGTGGGTTGGACTGAATCTCATCCTGATCATATTCCTTACCGGCTCCAACACCCCATTGCAACATACTGGGCCTGACCACACCCATGGGCTTGATCTTTGGCTGTCGTAGACACCAGAGTCAGTTTCCAGTACGCAGAAGAAGCAGACTTCGCCTAGTATGGTGTTGAAATGTGTGTGTCTGTCTATCTGTCTGTCACTGTTCAAAATGCGTTACGTTCGGTCTACTACGTTCGCTTAAAGGCAAGTGATTCACCCATTACGGCACCTATTTTTCTAGCTGTGATGGAAAGAAACTTGTGAGTCCTGGCAGGAAGTAGCATACTAAAGACGAACGCTTTTAACAGAACTGTCTACCAATGGCTGAAAGGTCTGAACTTTGAAACAATTTCATGGAGCAGCTGGGAGCTAGCGAAATGGGGGAGTGGGATGGCATCTCCCAGGGTTGGAATAATAGAATCGTGGGCACTATAGAATGGAGGCGATTAAGTTGGGCCTGAGTAAGCCCCAGTGACTGATGAAATCATTATGCTGGTGGGTTCCCGTTCAAAGTTGTAGAATGAGGCTTCAGTCATTTCCCGGTTTTCTGCACATGCCCTGTGCTATAGTCAGCGAGCGCTTCCTCGGTAGGCAGACGTTTCGTAGCAGAATGTTGCCAGCAGGAGGCGCAGTTTAATGACATTGACAGCCTACGCGACGTTTAATTCAATCAATTAATTAAATTTGCTCTCATGGGACCTCAAAGATTTATTTCTGTATAACGCTAATTTCACTTTTGGCTTTTAACAGTAACTATGCTAGTGGGAACTGACCTTCAGACTGCTTGAATTGTGACCTCGAGAAGGACATCAGGCAACACCACTGCAGCTCCGAGAACGAGACAAAAGGAACATTTCATTTCACCCAATGACACGGAGTAATAACGTTCATCTCCGTTCATCTGATGAAAATAGTGTAGCATGTGGTTGATCTGCAGCGTCATGGAATATCGATGACATTTTTCTGGATACAAGTGTACTTAATAAAGTGATACATATACTTCCTCCTAAGGGACTCAACACACAATGGGCACTTGTGTGACACCACTACCTCTGAAATTGGCGTCAGTAAGGTGTGTCCAAGCAAGCAGAAGGCTGTTGCCGCATTCCTTTGCCAGAAGTTGTAGAAAGGCAATGTCTACGTCCTGGCGCTAAAGCGAGTTTGGTTGTCACGTGTACAGCCCCGTTGCCTTCAACCAGGTCTCGAACATTGTCGATGCAGCATAGTACGAGTGTCAGATATTAGCAGTGGCGACCTGGATTACACCAATCTCGGGCCTGGCAGTGCAACGCTTCCTTGTTCGACATAATTAGAAGTGATGGCTTGGCCTAGCGGTCATAAATACCGCCTGCTTCAACTCTGCAATATCTGTCGGCATCCACAGCCAGCGCTAAGAAGTACTCCATACCTGATTTGGGTCATCAAGTATCAGATACTACATGCGTCTGCTACCAACAGGGCTATGGGCTGCACCTACTCGTGGTGCTCGATGACTGCCAGCTGGGGGCCAGCTTCTGGCTAACTCATCCGACATCGGAGCCCTACCCATTGGTCTTTGATTTGCAATTTGCGCTCGGGTGCCTCTTACATTGACCCCACCTCAATCAGCTGGAAGAGCTAAGCAAACAGTGCCACCCAGAGCTGACCGAACGACCAGCTCTACGTGCTTGCTGCTCTGTCAACCAGTCTGCATCAGTATCATGACCCATAGTGAGGTCAACAACACTCGGATCCATTCCGAGCGTGCGACACTGGCTATCCCCAATGTCAATACATTCGACCACAGTCCTGGACGCATTGCGTGGCTATCTAGCACTTCAAACAGTGGTTAGAAACACGACAGCACAGGGATCCCAATACTATAATCTACAACTTTCTCCCACAAGACAACTGTGGTTCTCTGATTAGATATGCGATAGATGGCACCTAATGTCCATATTGACGATAATGTTCTTCCATAACAGGAACTTTGATCAGTCACCTGCACAGGATAGATGTTAGGAATTCATTTACTTGTTCGTGCGATACCACAAGGTGACTGAAGCACTTATTCATCCGTCTCAGCAGTATGGTGAAGTGATCAGCCAGTCGATTTTTGCAGCAGACTAAGCAAACTTAACTACTTCTATCCTAGATCGCCTGGTTGGCCGTGCGGTCTAACGCACGGCTTTCCGGGTGGGAAGGAGCGCCTGGTCCCCGGCACGAATCCGCCCCGCGGATTTATGTCGAGGTCCAGCGAACCGGCCAGGTTGTGGATGGTTTTGAGGCTGTTTTCCATCTGCCTCGGCAAATGCGGGCTGGTTCCCCTTATTCCCCTTCAGTTACACTACGTCGGCGATTGCTGCGCAAACAAGTTCTCCACGTACGCGTACACCACCATTGCTCTACCACGCAAACATAGGGGCTACACTCGTCTGGTGTGAGACATTCCCTGTGGGGTCCACCGGGAGCCGAACCGCTCAATAACGTTGGGTTCGGTGGGGGGGGGGGGGGGGGCGGAGGGGTGAAGTGGACTGCGGTAGTCGTCGTGGGGCTGTGGAGCACTGTGGCTGCGGCGGGGACGGAGCCTTTCCGTCGTTTCTAGGTTCCCCGTTAACATACAATACAATACAATACCTCTATCCTTGTAGCTACAACCACTTTACTCGCACCAGCTAATGCAACGTGGTATACTTTATGCACTGGAAGGAAACACACATAACATGACTTTTTTATTAACCCATGAAAACGAAACTTCTTAGCAAAACTTGGCTTATGTACTGCGCAACATCTGACCGTACAACGTAAGCCAAACGTTACCAGAATGGTCAACGGAGCTATCTTCCTCGTATTACAAAATAGAAATTCAAACTTATTTTATAACTGAACAGTCTTTTTCGAGCACGATAACAGCCTCTATGCAGCCCTTCTCTTCTTACTGTTGCCTTAAGTGGTAAGAAAGCACGAGGAATGTCTTTAGTTAGGTTCCATCCGAATGGAAGGCTTTTAAAAATCTAGTCGGTAAGACAACAGCAGATATCTGCCCCTCAGGAGACCCATTCGTTGACTCTACAGAGTTCTTACTCGAGGGAGGTAATGATGTTCACTTATGATTCCGTCTCACTAGCCACAACCTGCTCCTGTAGTGAGCAATCACTACTGAACGTATGGTAGTTGGAGTAACTTGCCCAAGGAATCTCATTTCTGCAGATAATTTTTCTGAATGCTTTAATAGCTCATATACCAACTGAAAATTCGCAACGAAGTTTGGAATCCTAGGCAACGTTTATGGACGTCAGTAAACACAGAATAGGAAGAGTGACCCATGAAGAAACTCTTCAGTTTCGATTTGAAAGCGCGTGGATTACTGATAAGATTTTTGAATTCGAATGGTAGCTTACTGAAAATGGATGTAGCAGTATAATGCACACCTTTTTGCACAAGGGTTAAGGAAGTCCGATCCAAATGCAGGTTTGATTTCTGCCTAGTATTAACCAAGTGAAAGCTGCTTATTCTTGGGATTAAGTTAATATTGTTAAAAAGAAATGACAGTAAGGAATATATATATTGAGAGGCCAATGTCAAAATACCCAGACTCGTGAACAGGGGTCGACAAGAGGTTCGTGAACTTACACCACCTACTGTCCGAACCACCCATTTCTGAGCCAAAAATATCCTTTCAGAATGAGAAGAGTTACTCCAAAATATAACACCATACGACATAAGCGAAACAAGATAAGCAAAGTAGACTAATTTTCGTGTCGAACGATCACTCACTTCTGACACCATTCGAATAGTAAAGATGGCAGTATTAAGTCTTTGAACAAGATCCTGAACGTGGGCTTTCCATGAC
The DNA here is from genome assembly GCF_023898315.1 of Schistocerca nitens. Taxonomy (NCBI): domain Eukaryota; kingdom Metazoa; phylum Arthropoda; class Insecta; order Orthoptera; family Acrididae; genus Schistocerca; species Schistocerca nitens. Next base: position 560,412,761 of record NC_064618.1, on the reverse strand, counting down.
AGCTTACTATCTATCTGAACACCTAGAAATTTGAACTGTTCAGTTTCACTAATTATATGCCCGTTCAGTAAAATTAAAACGTCAGGTTTTGTTGAATTGTGTGTTAGAAACTGTAAAAACTGAGTCTTTCTGTGATTTAGCGTAAGTATATTTTCTATAATCCATGAATTCAGGTCATGTGCTGCACTATTTGAAACCGAGCCAATGTTGCACACAACATCCTTTACTACCAAGCTAGTGTCATCAGCAAACAGAAATATTTTAGAGTTACCCGTAATACTAGAGGGCATATAATTTATATAAATAAGGAACTGGAGTGGCCCCAACACTGATCCCTGGGGTATCCCCCATTTGACATTACCCCACTCAGGTCCGAATGCAGTTGGTTTTGAGATATGGTACTGGTTAAGTGTAGGGAAGGTGGTAGAGTATGGGTAGGATATCAATTATGTGGGGGAGAGTTGTTTAGAGATTTCATTTAGAAATGAGAAGAGGTAGAGTAGGTTATATTGGATAGCATGGATAGACTGCAGGGATTATTCCATGGTATAATAGCGGAAGGAGGTTCAAAAGAGCCTTGGAATGGATATGGATTGAGTGGAGTTGTAAATAAGGCGTCACGTGGTAACAGAGGCACGGCAGCTGGCCGGAGAGAGATACAATGCCGCGTTGGGAGGTGGTTTTCGGGTGACGTAGGCCTACTGAAGGTGTTAGCGGTTTGGAGGAGATGTGGGAACATATCAGTGGTACAGGATCCAAGTGGGAGAAAATAAAGGAGTATAGGAAGGAGGCAAGTGGATGGCGTTCTAGGATTACGAGGGAGCAGTAAAACTTGAGAGCAGTGAACACCCTCGAACCTTTCGCATAGGAAACGCTAAGACCGACGAGGGTTTTGAAGCTATGTATCGTAATCGAGTGGTGTAGTTCCCGTTTAGCAGCGTTTTGTCGTGATTTAATATGCTGGACAATACGAGGTACATGAGCGATGTGGATGGAGCTGTAAACATGGTTTCCATCGATGCCTGTGAGTTGCGGTCTATCGTGGCTTTGCGAGAGCAGCGCCAAACCACCGCAGGACAACTTCTGCCACCAACTTAGGGCGGCTGCTGCACTCCAGATATTATTAACAAGGGATGAAAACTGCCCGGCAGCGCAGCGGCCCGTTGTTAACGACCCCTGAATGGCGGCCTCTGATGGATCGAACTGCTGCCGCCTTTATCCAGCCACACCCTGCGCGCTTTAGAAGGCCACCTCGGCCTCCAGCATGTTGTAACAGTTATTGGTGATACTAAATATTTTATATACTGAAATAGCAATTCATGTCACCTCGTTTATGCTCAATCAACGGAACTGGTAACAAATATTGCACTGCTTGTCAGACATCGAAATTCTTTTACCTTTTTAATTCATGCATAATAATCTTATATTTGGGTTTGAGTAACTAGCGAATAAGAAATAATAAAGTTAATAGAAATGACAAATAACATTGTTAATTTCAAAATACCCATAGATTAGCAAAACGGTTGCTGTGAGATAAATTTTGTAATTAACTGATGCCTCCGAATAGTTCTTGTAGACTTTCTACTCCTCTAGGCCGTTGAGGGGTCACATAAGCTCAACGGAGAAATTATTAGTCACCCTTTAAAGGAACACACTGGTCGCTTTGGAGCTCTTTAGATGGTGTAGCATTAGCACCAGGCTGTCATGTAACCCTGTGCAGCTGACGTACGTCATGGCAGTGAAGTGTAGGTGGGTGCCAGTCGGCTACATGAAGTCAGCGCGGTAACTCGGATCCACGTAGAGACGATGATAAAATGACAGAAAGGAGATATCGTCTTTGGACCTCCCCAAATCCACATCGTAAAAGATGGTACCTGATTTGTGGGTGTATCAAAGTGCACAGTTCAACGAGTCGGCAAGATACGCAGTTTGATATCAACGAGTTTCGAACAGAACGTTGCGATGAGTAATGAGCGTAGTTGGCGTTTGGACTCCTGTACCTCTCAAAAGGTCAATGATAACAGCGACACACAATACTGCACGTCTGCATGTCTTCAATAGGCCAAACAACACAGAACCGTGAGGTAGTTGATCGGAGTCGTGCGTTGTGTTCAGAGAGGTCGCGATTTTGCCGCTTTCCATTTGCTGCAAGTGTCGCCAAAATGACGCATTCAAACCCCAATGTATGGAGGATTTAGTGTAAACCGGAGGTCGTTCTGTGGTGTTTCGTGTGATGTTTTACGTGCCATAACTTGGGCCATTCATTACGGTTACAGTGACTACGAACTAGGATGTTTATATAACCCTTTGAGTCCCAACAGTGTGAAAAAATACAATTTTAAAATTTTTCACATAATTAATCTTTATTATCATAGTAAGCAACGAATACGAAAAGAAATATGCAGAAAGTGAGCAACCAGTTGTTTTAAGGAGGTGTTTTCACTTTGGAACCACCAGGTCACGTAGTTTTTAACAACCCACCATTTCGTGTGTTATACTGGATGGCTATAATTGAAGTGCTGGTACTCACAGAGGTCCAGTGTGGGCTGTAATTATCGTGTGGCAGCGAATCTTGGGAGATATCCGAATATGTTAATGCGGAACCGATATACGCAGGGGAAAAATTAGTTACAATTTCGTCCACTAGGTCCAAATCTGACGCTGTGAATGCCAGAAATATAGAAATATTTGCATATGTAATGGCTTAGGAACTGGACGTGGAAAGAAAATGTCAAAGAAATTAGAAATGCATGATGTTGATTTTATTATTACCGCCGCTTACACGAGTAGTTCAGTATGAGCACTGGACGCGCCGAGGAGATGATGCACAGCCCCAGATTTGCACCTGGTGGCGAAAATTGGAACTAATTTTTTGCAGCGTAAATCGATTCTGCATTAACACAATAGCATATCTAACAAGTTTCGCTGCCATACGATAGTTACAGCTCATAATGTCTCTCCGCAACTATTCATTATGGCCACCCGGTAAAAGAAAGTATTTGAATACTGCTAGACAAAATCCCATATCTTGAGACTGTCATGAACTCGTAACTTGTAAACCAAATTGCAGTCCTAAGTAACAAGTAAGAATGGACCTAACATTTAACAAACTTTGCATCACAACTACATACCGTCCCAGTGGTTTAATTTCGATAACACTCATAAAAGCAGCAGTACAAACTCAAATTCACGTTACAGTAACTTTCACTGTCAATGATCTCCTCAAACGGCCACTATAGAAAAACACCGCATGTCAGAATCTCCTACAATCAAGCGGGCTGTTGCTTTGGTCGCTCTAAGTGACTGTTACAATGTACTACGTTCTTAGAAGAACCTCAGTGTACTGCCAGGAGTCTTTGTCTTGCTATAGCCTCGGTGGTTTCATGTGAAAGTCACTGGTACTTGAAAAAGGGGCTTAAAGGATTAAACATTCTATGATACCAAATGTTTTGTGCATTTTCATGACGAGTATGCCATGCAAGATCCTCTCTTGCAAAATACCGTTAATGATCCTAGTGCGCTATTACATTTCTACTGACCCGTTCTCCGTCCTATAAAAAATGTTTAGGACGATTTGAAACAGCAGTGAAATGTAACACTCAGGATCCCTACTAACTAGTTACTCTACAGTATCCATCAATCAGTCTTCTCCACTCTGAACTGCAGCCTTTTCCAAGCTTAAATTCAGTGTTCACGCTATCAACGCGATGACTCCTGCTTGCATAAACTCAGTCATAATGAAATAACCTCCAGAAATAAATTATTTTTGGCTCACGTCATGCCTGCCTGTGTAGTAATGGAAAGGTGAAATTAATCGTGCAGTACATTTAAACCATAGTAAATGTACACAATCAGAATTTAGCGAAGCCCTCACACTCTGCAGCAAAGGCTTCTGAATGCCGTGACACTGAATCAGAATGGCTCTGAATATGTGACCCTGTAACTGATGCTTTCCACCTGAGTCCAAATATCAGCTAAAGTGAATGCTGTAAGAGATCGCGGCCTAGTAGCCAACACTTGAGACCTCAGTCACTCCCAATAGCCGACTTTCACGTTGGCCATGTGGCTCCTATTGGTGCTCATGTAACGAAGCTGTTCTCCCACGAAATGTTTGGACGCTCACATACACAACCATATACAGTATCGATTTCCCTACGGTCTGTTTTGTGTACATGTGACACGATGTCTATAACGCTTCCGTCGAACAATGCACGTACCATACCAGAATTCTAATGATCCCATGGCACATCCACGACTGTAAATCATGTAGTTCTCAAATGACTTGCGTTGATATATTATTCAGTTATAGTTTTCTGAAACAGAAGAGTGTAATACATTCATAGCAATATTGGAACACTATCAGTTTTCCTTGCTGGTGCTAAAGGTATAGCTAATAAAACAACGATTTTACCTTGTCCTGTGCATAGATGAAAGATTCTAAATTCCTCGAGACACTTATCGTGGTGGACTGTAAACTTATATGCTGAATCGTTACACCATGAAAATATTGTTGGAAACTGGAGAGTTATACCTGTCGACATTATTGTGTATGAAAACAGTAATATTTTCATGTAACTCTTCTTACCTATTGCTTTCATCTGTTTCTCGTACATACTCTCCATTCTATCCCAATTTAGAACTAACGTTATCCGTGGAGTAGGAGAGATGTATTTGCAAGACATACACTGGCTGTGATTATCTGCATATCTATTCATTGGCAGAACATAGCCCGCAATATACAGGTGGTACATAATGCCAGCAAGTTTACTTCCCTACGGTTTTGTCATCCGCCATTTCATCCGCTGTGAATGTAGCTTACCATGTAGCTCTTAGCATATCTCTCACAATATATTTGGGGAGGATAATTCACGGAATCCTCTCTTCCCACTTTCTGGTCATTAACTCTATTTTATACACAAACCTCGCACTTCAATTTTAACACTCTTGGGGCGCATTTTATACTTACACATTACTGATTTTCGTTTTGTCCACTTCCTTCGTGTGATTCTCAAGTGGAACAACGCTGCACACTATTTCCTTCATTCTACATTAAATTTCGACGTCAAACGATTTGTTTTCCTCGAAGAGAAGCTCTTTTACTAAATTCAGGATGTATGCAACTCTAGTTTTCACTCGATTACTTGAAATAAATTTTCTTGCGAGGTTAGAAAGTTAAATAATTTCTGCTAGAAAAAATTTAAATCACTTTTTTGAAATTATTTTAATGATTTACAAATAGTTTTACATTTCACTTTGTTTTCATTTTTACTGGCGAGAATTAAACTGATTTTTGTGAAAACTTGCTGTACTTTCGAGTCACGGATGCTTTCATGATTTAAGGACCACAGATAAAAAACGATTTACGCATTAGCTAATACTGATGTTCCTCTGTCTTACACATTTACTGCTATTACAATTTTCCTTCGTCCCATATACATTGCTCTTTAAAGGGACGAGATGATAAGGTAAGATACATTAACTACTGGGTGGAAACGAATGGAAGCGCAGGACCGCGTTGCTAAAGATCTCCCATTTGTGCGCAGAGCTGGCCACTGTGGCTGTGCGGTTCTAGGCGCTTCAGTCTGGAACCGCGAGACCGCTACGGTCGCAGGTTCGAATCCTGCCTCGGGCATGGATGTGTGTGATGTCCTTAGGCTGGTTAGGTTTAAGTAGTTCTAAGTTCTAAGGGACTGATGACCTCAGAAGCTAAGTCCCATAGTGCTCAGAGTCATTTGAACCATTCTTTGTGCGCAGAGCGTTGAACATCACATGTCATGAGGTGAGCGTGGTTATAGCGCCAAAATGGACTACCCCGCAACGCGAAGCAGCTGAAGAAACGGGAAACGACAGTGTGTGCCAATCAGCTAGCACTGAGGTGGTGTTCTTCATTACAGCATGGCTCGGCCGTAACATCTGGATGACTGGAATAAGGACGAAATTTGATGGGTGTACCCCATGAGTATGGTACTGCTCACAGCAATTTTTCGCGAACATTGGTGGCATTCGGAACCAAAGGCACTACTGCCTGAAGGAGAGGATGTGGTCGACCATGGTAAAGTACAGCGGCAAATGACCGCTACGCTGTGCAACAGGCACGAAGTGACCCGTGTCGGACACCTGGTAGAATTCCGACGACTTTTAACTGGACTGCAAGGCACGCAATCTCAAGCTTCATACTGGCACGTCGTCTACATGAGAGTGCCCTCTTTGTCCGGTGACCAGTACGCGGTATTCCTTTGACACCAACACATCGGCGGTACTGTTTGGGATGATGATGATGATGATGATGATGGTTTGTGGGGCGCTCAATATCGTGTTCATCAACGCCCGTACAAATTCCAAATATTTCCATTTCCAGTTTCAGAACTTCTAGCATGATGATCAGATGATGAAGACAACACAAACAGCGAGTCACCGGGCGGAGAAAATCCCCGATTTGGCCGGGAATCGAACGCGGTACCCATGATTCAGAGGTAGTAACGCTAGCTTGAGATGGTGACAAGAGCAGTGGCGTCGCGTGGTCTTCTCGGACGAGTCTGAATAGCGATGCAGGGCGTTCACTCATATGGCGACGGGCGGAAGTACGTAATGCCAAAGGAACATTGTCGAACATGATTCTTTTGACGTTCCAGCTGGTATGGTTTCGGGAAACATAATGTTACATGAGTCTACTGACCTCTATATTTAACGCGATACACTCACCAGTCAACTTTATTGTGACACTTTGCTCCTTCCCCATGTACATCTTTTCAGGAGTGCATTCGGCTCTGACTTCATTTTTTTTTTTTTTATGACTATGCCTTACCGCTTCGAACAGAGCCGGTGGGAGAACTCTTGGTCAAATGGACTGACCTGCCCGTTCTTTCCAACTTAAACCCCATCTAGAGTGACGAGTTGCGGGGGGGGGGGGGGCGTGGGAAAGGGGGGGGGGGGCAAATATTGCAGCACGTCCCCATGTACCAACGACACTCCAGCAGTCATCAAACGGTATGGTGTGGGAATGGATCGCCATACCACAAGAACTCCTTGTTAACATTATGGAAAGCATGGGAGCACGATGCACAGCAGGCACTGCCGTCGGTTGTTATCTCACATCTCATTAGGAGCCATGAGCAGTCCTTTTGCAATATCCAGGGAAGCAGCGTAAACCGCGCTGAAATCAGTGTAACTATTTTGTTTGAATAAAAGTGTCTTCTGTTCGACTCACTGCGCATTTCATTCAGTGTACCTTCTGTAATACAATGCAGCAGTTCTTCTGTGTATAGTCCAAGTTTCAGCGAGCTAAGTTACTTGGAAGTGATGCATCACGTGAAAGTTATTTTCGGCCTTTAGGTTTGCACACTAGTGCACGCTTCTTTAGGACTCGAAATAAATATTATGGGCAATAGACCATATTTTTCATGTTCATAATAATAATCATCAACATCAACATCAACAGTTATATTACATTCATTGCTGAATAAAGGCTTCCTCTAGGCTTTTGTGTGTATCGCGGTTTTCAGGTCTATGCGCTGGTATTCCTGCTGCAAGCTTTAGCCTCATACTCCGCTTCAGAAAGGTCGTCGTCTCGGTGTTTTCTTAACTCTCGGAATCCTCTAGAAAAAGTTCCTTGGTTCACCTACCACTCACTGGTCTGGATAAACGTCCCGCCCACATCCCATTCATTTAAAAAATAATCATAATGTTATGTCTACCAGCTCTGTCTGTTCCCTGATACAGTTCTTTGCTGTCGCTCCTGATACCTTCCAACATACATGTCATCTCAAAATCTCACCATGCCGGCCGGAGTGGCCGTGCGGTTCTAGGTGCTACAGTCTGGAACCGAGCGACCGCTACGGTCGCAGGTTCGAATCCTGCCTCGGGCATGGATGTATGTGATGTCCTTGGATTAGTTAGGTTTAATTAGTTCTAAGTTCTAGGCGACTGATGACCTCAGAAATTAAGTCGCATAGTGCTCAGAGCCAATCTCACCATTCTTACCGTTTTACTCCTTGAACAACCTTTTTTTTTCTTTTTTTTTCGTGTGATAACTTCCTTATATCCTCATCATCTACCAGCTAGACTGTTAGATGTACAGAGGTGTTCCGCCTAACTCTGCCGAAAAGAAACAAAATATGAAATATACAGTTGGTCAGGGGAGCACTTCTACGGGAATGAAAACTACAGGCACAATTTCTCACGGCTGACTTGTTTGCGCTGTTCTAAAACTCATATCTTCCGAAATACGTAGACTTAAAAAGTTTGTAATGGTACCACAGTTTCTTCTGTAACGCGCATACCAAAGGTTGTCGCGAACAGCAGGCTTCAGGACACTGCAAGGAACCCGCATTGCGGCATTACAACATTTCGGCAGAAACTGTGGCATAATTCCCATTGTTTAATGTCTAAGTATTCCAGAAGGTATAACGTTCAGAGCGTGAAACCAAGTCTGCCATTACTAAATGCATCTCTAATTCTGATTTCGGTAGAAGCAGCGTGCCTGTGCCGTTTAAGAAAACACAGCTTTGTGTTGAAAGTGATGTTTCTTACTTGTAGAGATTGTGCATTCTTGCCTATTGTGTGAGCCTGTGACATAGGTGCATCCATGGCCAATTGCAGGTTTCACGTTTTCTTTCATTTCGGAAATATCTGGGATGGCAAAGTTAGGTGGGACACGCTGTATAAAGCATTGTTCTTCTTTTACGGAAATTCATTCCCATACTGTCCGCTATGTAGAACATTGTTTACAGTTAAATACATTAAACGCATACCATAGGCATGAAGAAGTTGTGAATATATCATGTTGTTTATTGATCCTTTCATGAATTGCTAGTTGTAAGCTCAGAAAATCTGTTAACTTATATTAATCTTAAAGTTGCCTTATGATTATCCAGAACCATTCCCCATTTACATTCTGTTCACCTGTAGGCTTTTTTCTGGAGCATTATTAAATTGCTATTGTGCGATCTGATCGTACACCTCAATCTTACAAAAGTGTTCTTAACATTTTCGCATGCTGCTTGAAAACGACTCTACACAAAGTCCTCTCAGCATTTTAACTTCACTTTTAAGCAGTTCTCTTTTGCTATTCTACTAACTTTTTGTATTTAATTTTCAAGCTTTCGAGAATTCTTTGGCACCAAACCCTTTTACCGTTTTCGTTTCATACGTGTGACTATTTAGCTTTCTTTCGTTTTTTGTACGCACTATTTGTCTATTTTCATATACTCTCAGTGCCTGTTTCTCTGTGGTGATTTGTATTTGCCTCTGGTTCTTTTGATGTCGGTCATCCGCCCTCGCCTCAGACTCTTTTGTATCTAACATCTGCTCCTTTGCTTCTCTCTACTATTCCGTATCCATCCCAAAATACCAGTATTTCTTTCGATATGTTTAAAGTTTCACCTTCCATCTTGACGCGAATGGGACTAGAATCCGTATAGCTGCATCCTTACTGGCAGGGAGGGGCGAGGGGGGGTTGATAGTAAACCGAAACAGAACACGCGGACATGAATTTCGATTTATTTATGACTTTCAATCGCTCCTGGCACAACCAAATCAGCCATACTACCCACAACCGGCAGGCCATCCTTCTCTAAATCAATGAAAGCCTTGTTCAGTCCATCCTAAGTCTCGTGCCATCATCTACGTATTACTTATTTCCTAAATGCACTGTTAGGTTGGGTTGTTGTGGGGAAGAAGACCAGACAGCGAGGTCATCGGTCTCATCGGATTAGGGAAGGACGGGGAAGGAAGTCAGCCGTGCCCTTTTGAAAGGAACCATCCCGGCATTTGCCCGGAGCGATTTAGGGAAATCACGGAAAACCTAAATCAGGATGGCCGGACGCGGGATTGAACCGTTGTCCTCCCGAATGCGAGTCCAGTGTCTAACCACTGCGCCACCTCGCTCGGTGCACTGTTAGGTAACTACTTCATTGATGAGAGCCCACTGACGGAACTGGCATTTACTGTAGTCGAAGGATGATATCTAGTCCATTGCCTTCGACGTACCGGGTGATCAAAAAGTCAGTATAAATTTGAAAACTTAATAAACCACGGAATAATGTAGATAGAGAGGTAAAAATTGACACACATGTTTGGAATGACATGAGGTTTTATAAGAACTACAAAAAACCAAATATTTGCTAGACGCGTGAAAGATCTCTTGCGCGCGTCGTTTGGTGATGATCGTGTGCTCAGCCGCCACTTTCGTCATACTTGGCTTCCCAGGTCCCCAGACCTCAGTCCGTGCGATTATTGGCTTGGGGGTTACCTGAAGTCGCAAGTGTATCGTGATCGACCGACATCTCTAGGGATGCTGAAACACAACATCCGACGCCAATGCCTCACCATAAATCCTTACATGCTTTACAGTGCTGTTCACAACATTGTTCCTCGACTACAGTTATTGTTGAGGAATGATGGTGGACATATTGAGCATTTCCTGTAAAGAAAATCATCTTTGCTTTGTTTCACTTTGTTGTGCCAATTATTGCTATTCTGATCTACACAAAGTCCACTCAGCATTTTAACTTCACTTTTAAGCAGTTCTTTTTTGTTATTCTACCAACTTTTTGTATTTGATTTTAAAGGATTCCTCTGGCACCAAACACTTTTACCGTTTTCGTTTCATACGTGTGACTATTTAGCTTTTTTTCGTTTTTTTAACGTTTGTATTTTTTTGGTTCTAATAAAACCCCATGTCATTCCAAGCATGTGTGTCAATTTGTACCTCTCCATCTACATTATTCCGCGATTTATTCAGTTTTTAAATTTATACTGTCTTTTTGATCACCCGTTATGTGATGCATGTGATCTCCACATGTTACTTTAATACTATACACTACGTTACGTTGGAATTTCACAATCCTATCAATAATTCTCCACTTACGTTCCAGCAGTTTAATCTTCAGCGAATTAAAAAAATGAACTTTCCAATATATACTAAATTTTCCATGAAAATTCACTTGATTGGTCACATTCTGTTTATTACAGACTCCTTTCTAGTATCGTTTCATTTCTTTGAATAGAAAATGAAATTATTGCTTTCGTTACAGAAATTCCTATTAGTTTCTTTATCGTACAAATTTTTACTTCGTATCTGCATCATGGGTGGCTGTCCAAACCGCTTACGTACGTCGTATGCCATCACTAGTACATCTTCTATTGTGTTTGTGTATATTGTTGAATGGATGTGCTGATATATTCTACTGAAGGTGCAGATAATCGTGAAAAGAAAACAACTTTGAAGTAATTATAACTTGAAGCTAATAGAGATGCACCTATGTCTGAATCTGTGTCTACTGCTCTACGCTGAGAAAGTTTGTGTCCTGAATAAGCAAAAACTCTCTTGCTAATCCTCGAAAGTCCCAGTTATTAGAGCACGAATTTCTGTTATTATTGCCGGCCGTTGTGGCCGAGCGGTTCTAGGCGTTACAGTCTGGAACCGCGCGACCGCTTCGGTCGCAGGTTCGAATCCTGCATCGGGCGTGGGTGTGTGTGATGTCCTTAGGTTAGTTAGGTTTACGTAGTTCTACGTTCTAGGGGACTGATGACCTCAGATGTTAATCCCAGCCGGCCGAGGTGGCCGAGCGATTCTAGGCGCTACAGTCAAGAACCGCGCGACCACTTCGGTCGCAGGCTCGAATCCTACCTCGGGCGTGGGTGTGTGTGATGTCCTTAGGTTAGTTAGATTTAAGTAGTTCTAAGTTCTAAGGGACTGATGACCTCAGAAGTTAAGTCCCATAGTGCTCAGAGCCATTTGAACCATTCTGTTCTTATTGTACCTCACAGTCTTACAGAGCATGAACATATATCATTAAGTCTTCGTCAAAAAATGTCCGGTGATAAGATTTTAACCTAGAAGGAATAGTAAATCTGTAGTGGTGAAATCTCGTTGACCTCGTATCGCAGGAGCAACTGATGATATTCTCCGATCACCCGTAAAACTGTTACTGTTCATCAACTGGAAATTGTATAGGATCCTGGGGTACTGATTATGTACGACTCAGTCCACGGGTTGTGTGATGCGCAGCTGTTCGCAGATTTCTGTTAATAACAGGAAACACATCTAAATTCCCTTGACCGGGCTTGCAGATCAACCAGCAAACATCATCAACCGAACGCCCGAAGTTACTACAGAATCTTTGCACAATTTACTTCATCAAAATTCACTTCAGCAAACAACTGAAATGGACTGAATTATCTTTTATGAAATTTTCGTATATTCTGACATAGGTTTACAACGATAAGGTCTCATATCTCTCTCTGTTTCTTTATACAACTCTGTACCAGTTTATTTTTTACGAAATTGGGCTCAACGATCGACAGTTATGAGCATCTGAGTCTCATAGGTAGATACAGTAAGACTTCCCCGTAGCAAGTCCTTTCCTGAACAGAGAAGTTTTGCTGTAGCCGACCTCACGCCACGGAGTGGCTCTTTCTCTGTGTTGAGGCTTCCCGCCCGCAGGCGAAACTTATTGCCTCGACATATTTTACGTCGCAGATCTGGTCAGATTGTTGCGTTAATTTGATAATATTTTTCGCACGTATAGTAGTGGGAATCCACAAGAATGTTGTTCGAAACACGTGCTCAATAATAATGTGTCATCCCCAATCAATATGAAAAAATTCGCAACTACTTGTATTTGGAGAAGTAGGGAATTTGGCTGACTACGGCTGTACGTAACCGCGTTGTGATTTTGTTCAGAATGTGTGAAATCTTATGGGAATTGACTGCTAAGGTCATCAGTCTCTAAGCTTACGCACTACTTAACCTAAAGTATCCTAAGACAAACACACACACCCATGCCCGAGGGGGGACTCGAACCTCCGCCGGGACCAGCCGCACAGTACATGACTGCAGCGCCTTAAACCGCTCGCGTAATACCGTGCGGCTGTGATTTTGTACTATGCTCCAACATCTAATGTTCTCTTAAGAAATTATACTTATCCCCATGAACCATGGACCTGGCCGTTGGTGGGGAGGCTTGCGTGCCTCAGCGATACAGATGGCCGTACCGTAGGTACAACTACAACGGAGGGGTATGTGTTGAGAGGCCAGACAAACGTGTGGTTCCTGAAGAGGGGCAGCAGCATTTTCAGTAGTTGCAGGGCAACAGTCTGGATGATTGACTGATCTGGCCTTGTAACATTAACCAAAACGGCCCTGCTGTGCTGGTACTGCGAACGGCTGAAACAAGGGGAAGCTACAGCCGTAATTTTTCCCGAGGGCATGCAGCTTTACTGTATGGTTAAATGATGATGGCGTCCTCTTGGGTAAAATATTCCGGAGGAAAAATAGTCCCCCATTCGTATCTCCGGGCCGGGACTACTCAGGAGGGCGTCGTTATCAGGAGAAAGAAAACTGGCGTTCTGGGGATCTGAGCGTGGAATGTCAGATCCCTTAATCGGGCAGGTAGGTTAGAAAATTTAAAAAGGGAAATGGATAGGTTAAAATTAGATATAGTGGGAATTAGTGAAGTTCGGTGGCAGGAGGAACAAGACTTCTGGTCAGGTGAATACAGGGTTATAAATACAAAATCAAATAGGGGTAATGCAGGAGTAGGTGTAATAATGAATAAAAAAATAGTAGTGTTGGTAAGCTACTATAAACAGCATAGTGAACGCATTATTGTGGCCAAGATAGACACAAAGCCCACGCCTACTACAGCAGTACTAGTTTATATGCCAACTATCTCTGCACATGATGAAGAAACTGATGAAATGTATGATGAGATAAAAGAAAATATTCAGGTAGTAAAAGGAGACGAAAATTTAATAGTCGTAGGTGACTGGAATTCGACAGTAGGAAAAGGGAGAAAAGGAAACATAGTAGGCGAATATGGATTGGGGGTCAGAAATGAAAAAGGAAGCCGTCTGGTAGAATTTTGCACATAGCATAACTGAATCATAGCTAACACTTGGTTCAAGAATCATAAAACAAGGTTGTATACATGGAAGAATCCTGGAGATACTAAAAGGTATCAGATAGATTATATAATGGTAAGACAGAGATTTAGGAACCAGGTTTTAAATTGTAAGACATTTCCGGGGGCAGATGTGGACTCTGACCACAATCTATTGGTTATGAACTGTAGATTAAAACTGAAGAAACTGCAAAAAGGTGGGAATTTAAGGAGATGGGACCTGGATAAACGGACTAAACCAGAGGTTGTACAGAGTTTCAAGGAGAGCATAAGGGAACAATTGACAGGAATGGGGGAAAGAAATACAGTAGAAGAAGAATGGGTAGCTCTGAGGGATGAAGTAGTGAAGGCAGCAGAGGATCAAGTAGGTAAAAAGACGAAGGCTAGTAGAAATCCTTAAGTAGCAGAAGAAATATTGAATTTAATTGATGAAAGGAGAAAGTATAAAAATGCAGTAAATGAAGCAGGCAAAAAGGAATACAAACATCTCAAAAATGAGGTCGACAGGAAGTGCAAAATGGCTAAGCAGGAATGGCTAGAGGACAAATGTAAGGATGTGGAGGCTTATCTCACTAGGGGTTGGATAGATACTGCGTACAGGAAAATTAAAGAGACCTTTGGAGAAAAGAGAATCACTTGTATGAATATCAAGAGCTCAGATGGAAACCCAGTTCTAAGCAAAGAAGGGAAAGCAGAAAGGTGGAAGGAGTATACAAAGGATCTATACAAGGGCGATGTACTTGAGGACAATATTATGGAAATGGAGGAGGATGTAGGTGAAGATGAAATGGGAGATATGATCCTGCGTGAAGAGTTTGACAGAGCACTCACTGAAAGACCTGAGTCGAAACAAGACCCCGAGAGTAGACAGCATTCCATTAGAACTACTGACGGCCTTGGGAGAGGCAGTTCTGACAAAACTCTACCATCTGGTGAGAAAGATGTATGAGACAGGCGAAATCCCTCAGACTTCAAGAAGAATATAATAATTCCAATCCCAAAGAAAGCAGGTGTCGAGAGATGTGAAAATTACCGAGCTGTCAGTTTAATAAGTCACAGCTACAAAATACTAACACGAATTCTTTACAGACGAATGGAAAAACTGGTAGAAGCCAACCTCGGGGAAGATCAGTTTGGATTCCGTAGAAATATTGGAACACGTGAGGCAATACTGACCTTACGCCTTAACTTAGAAGAAAGATTAAGGAAAGGCAAACTTACGTTTCTAGCATTTGTAGACTTGGAGAAAGCTTTTGACAATGTTGACTGGAATAGTACCCTCCTTCAAATTCTAAAGCTGGCAGGGGTAAAATACAGGGAAGCGAAAGGCTATTTACAGTTTGTACAGAAACCAGATGGCAGTTGTAAGAGTCGAGGGGCATGAAAGGGAAGCGTGGTTGGGAAGGGAGTGAGACAGGGTTGTAGTCTCTCCCCGATGTTATTCCATCTGTTTATTGAGCAAGCAGTGAAGGAAACAAAAGAAAAATTCGGAGTAGGTATTAAAATCCAAGAAGAAGAATAAAAAGTTCGAGGTTTGCCGATGACATTCTAATTCTGTCAGGGACAGCAAAGTACTTAGAAGAGCAGTTGAATGGAATGGATAGTGTCTTGAAAGGACTATATAAAAGGAACATCAACAAAAGCAATACGAGGATAATAGAATGTAGTCGAATTAAGTCGGGTGATGCTGAGGGAATTAGATTAGGAAATGAGACACTTGAAGTAGTAAAGGAATTTTGCTATTTGGGGAACAAAATAACTGATGATGGTCGAAGTAGAGAGGATATAAAATGTAGACTGGCAATGGCAAGGAAAGCGTTTCTGAAGAAGAGAAATTTGTTAAATTCGAGTATAGATTTAAGTGTTAGGAAGTCGTTTCTGAAAGTATTTGTATGAAGCGTAGCCACGTATGGAAGCGAAACATGGGCGATAAATAGTTTGGAGGAGAAGGGAATAGAGGCTTTCAAAATGTGGTGCTACAGAAGAATGCTGAAGATTAGATGGCTAGATCACATAACTAATGAGGAGGTATTGAATAGAATTGGGGAAAGAGGAGTTTGTGGCACAACTTGACAAGAAGAAGGGACCGGTTGGTAGGACACGTTCTGAGGCATCAAGGGATCACAAATTTAGCATTCGAGGGCAGCGTGGAGGGTAAAAATCGTAGACGGAGACCAAGAGATGAATACACTAAGCAGATTGAGAAGGATGTAGAATGCAATAAGTACTGGGAGATGAAGAAGCTTGCACAGGATAGAGTAGCATGGAGAGCTGCATGAAACCAGTCTCAGGACTGAAGACCACAACAACAACTTAATCTAAAGGAAATTATGTAAAACACAGTATTTTATGAAACTTGTCTGGTGAAACACTTGGTCAGTTAAAGACTGCACCACATACGTGAGTCATCAAGGACCGCCAGAGGGCGTTTCAGGTGTGCCTGTTTGGTGCGCGCCATAGATGTTTCCATTCAGCTCTTTCAGCCGACAATGTGTCGTGTCGTCCACAGCCATTATGACTTTCAGGGTGCGTCAATCCGGGTTAACGAAAAACGTCGGCGTTTACGACATAAGGCCACCCTTCCGGAAGAGCTGGCTGCACTGGAAGTTGTTGATAACGTCTTTCTAAAAGTTTCATGTCGCAATCTTCGACCTGCGTTGCGTTGTTTTCCTGCCATGAAGAGGAGGAAAGCGCTAAGTGTGCATTTCTAGCCTGGGAAGCGATTTGCGAGCGCTCTCCTTACCCAGAGACGCCAGTGATTGGTAGTCAGAGAATACCTCTACAGGCGGGAGTGGTGGTTTTTAATAGCGAGCCCGACTTGACGATAGATTTGACTCTTGCACGGCGCCTCTCTGCCTACAGAGGAGTAAGGGCGACTTCCTGCCTAGCCCCTGAACGGTAAGACGTATCGGCTGCGTGGAGTCTCAAAGTTAAAGTGACTTGTCCCCAGACTATATTGATTGAATTACTAAGTACAACTTCCTGCCTTCTTTTGATTGCTATACCATCAATCACACAGAACTTCAATTTATTTAGGAAGATACTGTGAGTTACACTGTCAAATGCCTTAAATACGTCCCATAAAATAACAACCGACGCTATTTTATTAGTTTGTGCTTGTAAGATTTGGTGAGTGAACATGTAAATGGTAATGTCACTACATCAAGAAACGCATGCATTGGGCATTGGCACACAGAGAGTGGACGGAAGAAGGCTGGGTTACAGTAACTTAGTGTAACGAGGAAAAGATCGGCATCTTTGGAAGCAATGGAGTTATCGTTTGTCGTCGGCCAGGAGACTTCTTGCCTGAATACACCACTACCTCTAGGAAGTATCCCGTCAGTGTCGTGGTGTAAGGCTAAATTGCAAGATATGGCATTCGGCGTCTACAAGTGTTGTAAGGCAACATTAACGTCAAAAATTACCAAGAAGAGGTCTTAGTCTTGAAACTGCTCTATCTGGGATATGTTTCAAGGTAACAACGACCAGTTCATCTTTCAGGAAGATAATGTGCCATGTCTCAGCGCTGTAAACGCTTTGCTGACCATGGCATTAGTGTGGTAATTTTGCCTGGCGACAGTCCCGAACTCACCCTCACTGAGAACTTGTTGTCAATGTTGAAAATTGTATTTTGACTACAGAATTCCAGTGACAAGACGCAACTGCTAGAGACCATCGTCAGTTAATAGTTCAGAATGATCAAACTAGGAGATCTCTGACATTTGATAGACTCAATGTCACGCAGAATCGAGTCAGTGATTAAATCAAAAGGATATCTCACGAGATATTGAGAGATATTGCAATACTTTTGTACCAAATAATTTGAAACTTCCTGTAACTGTTGGGTTGTGAGTATTTCGTTCGATTTTTAATTGAATTTTTATATCTTAACTCAAATTTTCAAACTGCAAACACAAGGGCATGTTTCGTGAAGTTTGCGATGAATTGTAGTGCATATATGAACAAAAATAAATTCCTGAATGCAGAATTCAATGAATCTCTAGAAAGTGTTCAGAGTTAATTCCACTACACTATAGCGTGAATGGAAAATTCACGATCAGCCATGAGAATCCATAACATCATAAATGGAGCCCAACATCTTAAGTACGACCACTAGCGGGTACATAAAGGGTCCCAAGCCCGTCTCTGTTGATTCACTGGCAACTACACGAACGACATACAGACAGGTCGTGTAAATGTCGTGTGACTGGGGCCTCCCATCGGGTAGACCGTTCGTCGGGTGCAAGTCTTTCGATTTGACTCCACTTCGGCGACTAATGGGTCGATGGGAATGAAATGATGATGATTAGGACAACACAAAACCCAGTCCCTGAGCGGAGAAAATCTCCGAGCCCGGGCCCTTAGGATTGACATTCTGTCACGCTGACCACTCATCTGCTGGGGGAGGACATATAAACAGGTGATCGACTCTCATAAGTACGAGTTGAAAGAAGTAACAGAAAGGAATCAAACTCAAAGACGTGTAGTTTTGGGAAAGTAAGAAGCACAAGAAGTCTGTAGCAAAAAAGCGGCTCGAAGTAATAGCAGTACTTATTTGACCATCTCTACGAAATTAATTACGATAGGGTAATGGATCTAATGTTCCTATATTGTTGGGAAAAAAGTACACAGTAGCATGGATCAAAAAATAAGGAAAGAGCTGGAGAGAAACGCCATCAAAGAATCGAAAAAAAAACACAAACAATTATACGAGGTGTGATTGGAAAGTTTCAAGAATGGATCTGATACTGCTTACTGGTTAGGCGGGCAGATACATCGAGGGTGGGTAGTGAGTCATTGCCTTGTCCTTGAACGCAATCTGACAGGAAACTGCGGTTCTTTATTCAGTTCGTTGGAGCAGCTGGTTGAGTGCGTCTCTGTTAGGGCTTGTTGCCGCATTCTGTCTGCGTGAAAATGGACATAAAAACGGAGCGATGAGTTTGTGTGAAATTTTCTTTTAAAACCGGGAAATCAGCTTCGGAGACTTACGAACTATTAAAAACAGCTTTTGGAGATAATTGCATGATCCAGTCAAATGTTTGTGTGGTTCAACAGATTTAAAAATGACGGCGAATCATTTGAAGATGAACAACGGTCCAGCCGCCCTTCCATCTCAAAAATGAACGACAATGTTGTGAAAGTTCGTGACTTACAAGGGGAGGCCGCCAATTGTGAAATTCAGATTCGATTCATACTGCGCATAATAAAAGCTCATGGCCAGAGGTGTAATGTGGCAAAGCACCAAAATGCACTTCTCAGCCGTTGTCGAGAAAATCGACAGTTAAAAGAAACCGTTCCGTGAAATACTCTCTACGATTAACAATGTTCTACAGCGTCGTGGCGCAGCGGTAAGCGCTCGGCTTCGTAATCCGAAGGTCGCCGGATCGAAACCCGCGCCATGCAACTTTTTTTTTATTATTAGTTTTTTGAAATTCCAAAATATATATATATATATATATATATATATATATATATATATATATATATATACAATAATGAATTGCTTATGCATGTTGGTGAAGGCGGATCGCTCTCCAATTGTACCGCCTCCATTTTTCCGTTTGTTTAACGGGGTGTACCAAAGCTCTCCCGTCCGCACTGATTTACGGCGATGTTATAAGTTGCGCTAGGGACCGCATCTACCTTCTTTCGAAGTTAACAGGCAACTACGCTGTTATGCGGTGGCTCGTTTCGGCCCATTCAACATCTGTCCTTCAAGTGTAACGAGCGAGTAACGGAGTTTATATTTCATACCTGCCACAACAAATTTGTGTTCGTGGGGTCTCTATTGTAATTCGAACGTTTGACTTAACGCTATACGTATTCGTTTCGGAATATCGTTTCTACGTCTTCCGTTAACTATACGTGGTTAACATTATGAAGACAATTAATAACATTTGTGAAATACAACTTTGTTTGCGGAAAACGTAATGATGTTCTAAGTCGCCAGTTTTTCCACGACAAACGACTTTCAACAACTTATTATATGCATAATTGTTGCAACTGATTGCCGGGAATTATATATATATATATTTAGAAAAACAAATACTAAAAAAAAAGTTTGCATGGCTCGAGATTCGATCCGGCGACCTTCGGATTACGAACCCGAGCGCTTACCGCTACAGGACGACGCTGAAGATAGTTGTTGACCGTAGAGAGTATTTCACCGCAACGGTTTCTTTTAACTGTCGATTTTCTCGACAACGGTTGAGAAGTGCATCTTGGTGCTTTGCCACATTACACCTCTGGCCATGAGCTTTTACTATGCGCAGTATGAATCGAATCTGAATTTCACAATTGGCGGCCTCCTCTTTTTAATGCGCTCTGATTATAGACTTACAATTAGGGAGATGGCTGATGAACTTAATTTAAGTTTCTATGTAGTTCAGTCAATTTTAACTGAAGATCTGAACATGCGTCGAGTGTCTGCAAAATTCATTCCGTAAGTGTTGTGAAGTGACCAAAGACCATACCGACTTGAAGTGTGCCAAGAACTGATTAATCGGACTAAAAATGACCCAGATTTGTTATTTAAGGTAATTATAGGTGACGAATCTTGAGTGTATGGACATGATCCTGAAAACAACGTGCAGTCTTCGCAGTGGAAAGACTCCAGGTTCACCACAACCGAAAGAGGGACGGCAAAGTCGGTCGAAGGTGAAGACGATGCTGGTGATTGTTTTTCGATTCTACCGGTATCGTGCATGATGAATTTACCCATGGAGGACGGACAATTAACCAGGAATACTACAAATGTGACCTTGAGCATTTGCGCAAAAAGGTGCAAAAGAAGAGGCTTGCATTGTGGAAAGACAAGAGTGGGTGCTACACCATGACAGTGCTCTGGCTCATCATGCATTCTCCATTGTAGAATTTTTGGCCAAATTCAAAATTCCTGTGCTTTAACAACCGCCATATTTCCCTGATTTGGCCCCTGCGGACTTCTACCTATTTCCTAAACTGAAATTTTCGCTGAAAGGGAAGCGATTTGAATCGACTAAAGACATCCAGGCAAATACGGAGAGGGTCCTTAACACACTTCAGGAAAGCAAATTTCCAGGAATGTTTCCGAAAGTGTACACACTGTTGGAGTCGGTGTGTTCAGTCAGAAGGGGACTATTCTGAAGGAGGTGCTATCATACTAGCATGCAAGTACTGAAACGTCCCCTTATTTTCTCGCATATTCTGCGTGTATTATGACCAACAGAAACGTGTTCAGTGAAATGAAACTTAATTTGAAGAACTGGTGTCTTTACAATTATACATTTACAACATAAAAATACAATTACAAAGGTACAATACACATCATTAAAGAACATAACAATGTATTTACCTTAATAGTGTTCAAAAGTCATAATATATGTATCAGTTCATGATATCCAGCATTACAAATTTACTGTCTCTGATGGACACATGTCCATATCATCCGCTCTCAAAACTCCGCCATCTCTCTCCCAACATCCACCACTGCTGGCGGCTCACCTCCAACTGCGCAACGCTACGCGCTGTTAACAGCCAACTGCCCAACACTACAATAGCAAACAACAATGCAAACGAGCCACAGGCTGCACACAGCACGGCCAGTGATTTTCATACAGAGCGCTACGTGGCGTTACCAATAAAAAAATCTAAACAGCCTACTTACATAGCCCCCATGCTCCCCACAAACAAATTTTACAAATTGTTTTGGGTAGTGGCCAATATAGATATGAAAAAAATTTTTCATAATTAGAATAACAAAGATATCAAATGCACACACTTATTGATAGAATGTTGGTCAAAAGCTAAAATTTTCTCACAGTCCATAAAGACAGTCCTGATCATTCATCACAGTAAAATTGCAGTGTTATTTTTCTCAAAGTCTGAGCAGTGAAAGGAAATGCACAAGTAAGTAGTGGATTTCCATGCAGTCTTGAAGAAGTGGTGTTGTCCTTCCAACGGAAAGACAGTGCTGACTCTTGACATGCAGACAGGTAATGGGCCACAACAGAGCAAACACGATATCCAGTACTACAAATTTACTGTCTGTGATGGGCACACGTCCATATCATCCGCTCTCAAAACTCCGCCATCTCTCTCCCCGCATCCACCACTGCTGGCGGCTCACCTCCAACTGCGCAACATTAGGCGCTGTTAACAGCCAACTGCCCAACACTACAATAGCAAACAACAATGCAAACCAGCCACAGACTGCACATAGCACAGCCAGTGATTTTCATACAGAGCGCTACGTGGTGTTACCAATAAAAAAACTAAACAGCCTACTTACAGTACCACCACTGTACAATTACGAGTCCATTCTTAAAACTTTCCAACCACACCTCGTAAAAGTAAAGTACTAAGAGGGACGTTCCGAAATTAAGTTTCGACGGTACCATGAGCTGTACACCTTGCACTATTTTCCGATCCATTCGCCGCCAACACTGAGACATTTGTTGTACCCTACAATCAGTTTGAAGAAACCACTCAGGTAAAACTCGGGGCGTTTCGTCGCAAGTGACTCAAGGAATTGTCCGTCAGTGTGCTCGACCTCACAATGGTTTGGAAGTGACGTCCCGAGAGTGCGGCTTTCAATGCAAGGAACAGGTGAAAATCTAATGTGGCAAGATCAGGGCTGTATGCTGGATGATCCAATCTCTTCCATCCGAAGCGACTAATCTGATCCTGAGTGAGCCTTGCTGTGTGTGGTTTTGGGTCGTCGTCTTAGAGGATACCACCCTCCCCACCACCACTCAAGAGGCTTGGTCTCTTTCGTCGAAAAGCGGACATGATTTTGGTGAGCGTGTCGCAGTGTGGACGCCACATCTGACACCATCACGCGCCCGTCCGCTAACACCATGGCCAGTGCTCTAGTAATGTTTGTGTCATTCGTGGATGTGGAGGGACGGTCACTTCGATCTTCATCCTCCGCACTCCGCCTTGCTTTTCTGAACATGCCAAACCAACGACCAACCGTTTGACGACGAATGACCTCTTTACCACACCCGGTCTGTTAGCGTTCATGTACGACGGACACACTGTTCCCACGTGCCCGAATAACACCTCATTTCCATTGCCGACCACGTTGTCAGTCTTACTGCCGTCTTGATGTGTACTGGAATAACCTCGGTCATGCCGGTCTGCTGCTACTCTCTCTTTTTTTAGCGTTATGTGCTTGCATCATTCCTCCTCCACTGACGCCCCTCCGCCGTTGATGAAACAGAAACGGGTGTGCATTAATATGGCGTTTGTTTGTATTATATGATGCACCATCTACTCTTTCAAAAACAGTGACGATACTTCTTTTCGAAACGTCCCTTGAAGATGTGTATGCCTTTCACAACAGAATAAATAAGAAATCAGAAACAACATTGAGAGAAGTAAGAAGAAAACAACGGGAGAAGATGGAGTTATGGAAAAAGAGCAGACAATAAAGAAAGATGACGTACTGAAGTGGTTAAATGATCATTCTTGATCCGGATCAAGATAAAAAATTATGATACACTTTGACGGAAAGAAATCGCAACAGCAAGTAGGAGTTGTGCCACATAAGCGAAAGTTGGTAGGCGCGTTTCTACAGGTACACCTGGAAAATGATGTCCGGTATTAGTAGCGCCATTCTGAGGATGTAAACCATATTTACCTTAAATACACTCTGAACGGCGTGAGCGTTAGTTACCTTTGAGAGTGGACGTGGTGAGCTGACGTCAGTCAAGAACGCCTTTAAGGTGACAAAGATGCCATTATCAACACGTCACAAAGTTTGAATGACGTCGTGTAATTGGGCTATGAAAAGCTGGATGTTGCTTCTGCGATATTGTAGAAAGACTTGGCAGGAATTCAGACACTGTACGTGAGTGATGGCAGCGGTGGTAACGAGAATGTACGGTCGCAAGAAGACGAGGTTCCAGACGGCCAGGTGTCACTGCCGGGAGATAGGACCATCGTGTTCGGCAAATGACTCTGTCTGGACGTACGGCATCTGAGGCACCAATCTGAGCAGCAATTGGCACCACACTGACACAACCACATCGGTTACTTCATGGACAGCTCTGAACCAGACGCCCCGAGCGTGCATTGCATTGACCCAAATCCACCACATCGGTTACTTCATGGACAGATCTGAACCAGACGCCCCGAGCGTGCATTGCATTGACCCAAATCCACCACAATTAGCGACTTCAGCAGGGTCAAGGGAGAGCTCATTGGCGAGTGGAGCGGTGGTCCGTTGTGTTTTTTGGTGAAAACTGGTTCTGCTTCGGTGTCAGTGACAGTCGTGTGTTTGTTAGGAGGTGGCCAGTTGAGGGCCTGCTACCAACCTGTCTAAGCGCTGGGAACCCTTGACCTACACCTGTAGTTATGGTCTGGGGTGCGATTTCGTACTGCAGTAAGAGCACTCTCGTGATTGTCCGACGTACCCTGCCTGCCAAATTGTACATCAGTCTAGTGATTCGAACTGTTGTGCTGCCATTCAGGAACAGTATTCCAAGGGATGCTTTTCAAGCATACCGCTGCTGTAACCCAAAATGCTGTACACTGTGTTGTGTAATATTTCTGGCTTATTCAGCCATTATATTAGGCTCCAGGAAGCTATTCCCAGGGCAGTGGAGATGCAAGAAGCATAGAGATGACGCAATGTGGGATGAGGTACCGGTGACAGATGTTAGATTCGGTACCATTCCCGTGAGAAAGACCGCCTGCATGATGCTGCTGCTCTGTGATTGGTTGCTGTGTTCGGCGGTAGGGCGCCAAAACGTTAAACTTTAGTTGCTATTTTAATTAAACCTGTCATCCAAATTACTTCATTTTTTTAAATAAACATCTCTCAACAGCCTGCTATCAATCAGTCATTTCAGAATTATTAAAATCAAAGTATTACTAAAACAAAAAACTGACGATATTACTGCCGATGCACTTCGGTGGCGTTCGGGTCACGCCTTGCTGGCTTGGCGCGCAAAGTGTCTCGGGCAGTCCGGCTCTCCAGTTCTGACCGTTCCAGTAGACGCCGGCACGGTAACTCAGCGTGTTCGGTCAGAGGGTGCCGGCACGGTAGCTCAGCGTGTTCGGTCAGAGGGTTAGCTGCCCTCTGTAATAAAAAAACTGAGTTAATGGATCAACAGCGAACTTAAACGGATGTCTTACGACGTCCGCCCCGAGCAAATGCAACGAACAAAAAGCGTACAAAATGAACAGAGGGTTAACTGCCCTCTGTAATAAAAAAACTGAGTTAATGGATCGACAACGAACTGACATGGGTGTCTTTCGACGTCCGCCTCGAGCTGATACAACGAACAAAAACGAACAAAATGAGATTTTTTTAAAAAAAAAGAGGGTTAGCTGCCCTCTGCAATAAAAAAAAACAGGGCTAATGGATCAACGACGAACTGAAACGGGTGTCTTGCGACGTCCGCACCGAGCAGATGCAACGAACGAAAACGAGCAAAATGAGACTTAAAAAAAAAAGTAGACAGACATGTTCTCTGTTATAGCAGTGTTTGTTTCATGCAATTTTATTTACTACAGTTCCGACCGTCGCTAGGTACAGACATGTTGTCTGTAATAGTAGTATTTGATTCATGTAATTTTATTCTCCAGTTCTGACGGGTCCAGTAGACAGACATGTTGTCTGTGGCAGGATGTACACTCCTGGAAATTGAAATAAGAACACCGTGAATTCATTGTCCCAGGAAGGGGAAAATTTATTGACACATTCCTGGGGTCAGATACATCACATGATCACACTGACAGAACCACAGGCACATAGACACAGGCAACAGAGCATGCACAATGTCGGCACTAGTACAGTGTATATCGACGTTTCGCAGCAATGCAGGCTGCTATTCTCCCATGGAGACGATCGTAGAGATGCTGGATGTAGTCCTGTGGAACGGCTTGCCATGCCATTTCCACCTGGCGCCTCAGTTGGACCAGCGTTCGTGCTGGACGTGCAGACCGCGTGAGACGACGCTTCATCCAGTCCCAAACACGCTCAATGGGGGACAGATCCGGAGATCTTGCTGGCCAGGGTAGTTGACTTACACCTTCTAGAGCACGTTGGGTGGCACGGGATACATGCGGACGTGCATTGTCCTGTTGGAACAGCAAGTTCCCTTGCCGGTCTAGGAATGGTAGAACGATGGGTTCGATGACGGTTTGGATGTACCGTGCACTATTCAGTGTCCCCTCGACGATCACCAGTGGTGTACGGCCAGTGTAGGAGATCGCTCCCCACACCATGATGCCGGGTGTTGGCCCTGTGTGCCTCGGTCGTATGCAGTCCTGATTGTGGCGCTCACCTACACGGCGCCAAACACGCATACGACCATCATTGGCACCAAGGCAGAAGCGACTCTCATCGCTGAAGACGACACGTCTCCATTCGTCCCTCCATTCACGCCTGTCGCGACACCACTGGAGGCGGGCTGCACGATGTTGGGGCGTGAGCGGAAGACGGCCTAACGGTGTGCGGGACCGTAGCCCAGCTTCATGGAGACGGTTGCGAATGGTCCTCGCCGATACCCCAGGAGCAACAGTGTCCCTAATTTGCTGGGAAGTGGCGGTGCGGTCCCCTACGGCACTGCGTAGGATCCTACGGTCTTGGCGTGCATCCGTGCGTCGCTGCGGTCCGGTCCCAGGTCGACGGGCACGTGCACCTTCCGCCGACCACTGGCGACAACATCGATGTACTATGGAGACCTCACGCCCCACGTGTTGAGCAATTCGGCGGTACGTCCACCCAGCCTCCCGCATGCCCACTATACGCCCTCGCTCAAAGTCCGTCAACTGCACATACGGTTCACGTTCACGCTGTCGCGGCATGCTACCAGTGTTAAAGACTGCGATGGAGCTCCGTATGCCACGGCAAACTGGCTGACACTGACGGCGGCGGTGCACAAATGCTGCGCAGCTAGCGCCATTCGACGGCCAACACTGCGGTTCCTGGTGTGTCCGCTGTGCCGTGCGTGTGATCATTGCTTGTACAGCCCTCTCGCAGTGTCCGGAGCAAGTATGGTGGGTCTGACACACCGGTGTCAATGTGTTCTTTTTTCCATTTCCAGGAGTGTATTTCATGTCATTTTAGCCAGATATAATGACTGTGGAAAGATATGTTCAATACGTTGTGATCAAGAATAGTTTCTCGTGTCTATATCAATAAAAACGCCAGTGGCATCCCAAATGAGTTATAGTTTATTCGTAGCAGCAGTTCCTTGCGAAGTTAATTTCAGCCTCAAGAAAAAGAATCCACGACCTGCGTGCTGTTTTCTGCGCTGGGAACATCATCATCACGAAGACAGCAGGTTAGTGAAGTGTACAAGAACTTATGTATTCCACACAGGGCAGTGGAAACAACTAGGCACCTCACGTGTACTGCATGCACAGTACAAATGTGCTCAGTGACACGTTATCTGCAGTAATGCAGAGGAGGTAAAGAAGGATGAAAGTATTAACACTATCTCATTTTTATTCCTTTTTCTTGCCGTAGTTGACATGTTTCCTTTGCCTGTTCGGTCCCAGATCTGTCTCGAATCGAGCACATACAGGACATCGTCAGACGACCTGCACAAGATAGTGCATGCACTTTTGCAATCTTTCATTCACCATTCTGGTAGTTACACCGGTTATTAATATATCAGCATTGCACAATTCAATGGCTTATTTCGCGCTTACACTAACCTGTGATCTTACAATAAGTTATCTAGACAAATTATTAAATTCTTCCCGAAATTTCGTTACTCTACTTTCTTTGTGTTGCAATATTTTTTCGTCAGTGTAGATAGAATTCGTTTCTTTTCTTGTCTGATTTACATCTGGCATAAATAAGTAACCGGGCAACGCCGCGCAGTCAGCTAATTCGCAAATAAATGTTCAGCCTAAGACAGTTAGGTCCTCAATGTGTTTACCCGTTGGCCCAGGCTCCGGTTTTTCTGTATGGTCCAGGTACTGGAAGCTCAACGAGCGTATTTGTCTCCGCCACGCGGTTTGTACACAAAGAGGCCGTGTCGGCACTTGGCCAGACGTGCGCCGGACGGAGAGAAATGACCAGTGGCGGGTGCGAAAAATGAGGCGAAGCGAGCGCTGCGCCGGCAGGTAGCGGAAGCTAGTGGGCGCCAGTGGCGCGCTAATGGAGCGGCCGACGGGCGCCGGACGGCCGGCTAATCGCGCTGTCTGCGGCCACTGCTGCCACGGGGCAGGCGGCGGAACCGAGCGGGGGCCGCAGCGCTGTCGCTCCACCACAGTACTGACAAGGGAACCTCCCCATCGCACCCCCCTCACATTTAGTTATAAGTTGGCACAGATCAACCGAGAAAACAGGAAGAAGTTGTGTGGAACTATGAAAAAAATAAGCAAAATATACAAACTGAGTAGTCCATATAGGCAACATCAAGGCTAATGTGTGCCCAGGAGCGCCGTGGTTAGCGTGAGCAGCTGCCGAGTGAGAGGTCTTTGGTTCAAGTCTTCCCTTGAGTGAAAATTTTACTTTCTTTATTTTCGCAAATTTATGATCTGTCCGTTCGTTCATTGACGTCTCTGTTCACTGTAGTAAGTTTAGTGTCTGTGTTTTGCGACTGCACCGCAAAACCGTGCGATTGGTAGACGAAAGGACGTGCCTCTCCAATGGTAACCGAACACATTTGATCGCAAGGTCATAGGTCAACCGATTCCTCCACAGGAAAACACGTCTGATGTATTCTATTCTACACTGGTGACGGCATGTGCGTCACATGACATGAATATGTTGTCGACCCACCTAACTTGTACAGTTGGCGAATGGGTAAAAAGATTCTTTTACCTTGCCCGATTTAGGTTTTCTTGTGGATGTGATAACCACTCCCAAAAAAAGTGATCGCATCGGACGGACAGATAAGAATTGTCTGAAAATAAAAAAATTAAACGTTTCACTTGAGGGAAGACTTGAACCTAGAACCTTTCGTTCGGCAGCTGCTCACGCTAACCACGGGACCACGGCGCTCCTGAGCTCAGATTAGCCTTGATGTTGCCTGTCCTGTGCATGGACTACTCAGTTTGTATATTTTGCTTTTTTTTTCATAGTTCCACACAACTTCTTCCTGTTTTCTCGATTGATCTGTGTTTAGTTTTTCAAGGCCTGTCCACTGTGCCAACTTATAACTAAATCTGAGGGGTGTGCGAAGGGGATGTTCCCTTGTGAGCATACCTACTGTATTTGCGATGCTTTCAAAACCCACCTTGCGTAAACACTATCTCTCTTCATAACACCGAGACATGTTTCGACACTTGTGTATCTTCTGTAGGTCAAATTTTATTTCAGTAAAGTACAATCATTTATCTACTGTAGACCAAAACGTTATGAAGTGTAGACGGCCTGCCTTGCTCCAGGAAGCTCGTGTGTTGACATAAAGAGTCATGGATGCGTCAACGCAAAATACGAAAGCAACTGAAATTCTTAAGCAGCCAGACAAAAACAACAGAGGGGACAGCTACAAACTTCTGAGCTTCTGTTCAAAATGGTTCAAATGACTCTGAGCGCTATGAGACTTAACTTCTGAGGTCATCAGTCCCCTAGAATTTAGAACTACTTAAACCTAACTAACCTAAGGACATCACACACATCCATGCCCGAGGCAGGATTCGAACCTGCGACCGTAGCGGTCGCGCGGTTCCAGACTGTAGCGCCTAGAACCGCTCGGCCACTCCGGCCAGCTCCGAGCTTCTGGCTGCAAGCTATAGCTGTTCAACGGGCCGCGTGCGGTCACAGGGCAAAACCTCACTTGGCACGGACGTGACAGCCTAAACAAGAAGCTATGGATGGACTGTCAGTGCATTTCCAAGCATACGAAAAAGAAAACGTGCGCGTTAGAAGCTAAGCACTGATCTGCAGACTCTCGGTCACTGACTATGTTACTGACCCACAAATAGCTTCTTCCATACACACTCTTCATTCGTTATGACTGGCCTATTCCACTCTACGGCCAATAATATTTCACAGATATGATCTACTGACAGTTCTGGATGTGCGAGTGCAAAATTTGAGAATCAATTAAAATTATTAAGCAGCCACACATCAATAGAGATGACGGCTCAATGGCCCAGCCTGCGGTCATGGGGCAAAAGCCTCAATGGGCACGGTCGCAACAGTCTAAAGAAACAGCTATGGAGGGACGGACAGTAGATTTCCTCGCACGCCAGAAAGATAACGTTCCCACCAGCTGCCAAGGTCTGATCTGTAGTCTCTAGCCAGTCGTTGACAAGCTGGCTAGCCCGCAAATAGCTTCTCTTCTCCCAATGCCCACTCAACATGACTAGCCTATTACATTTTACAGCCAATAAAATTTCACAAGTAGACGCATTGTCAGTTGTGGATGCGCCACGCAAACTTCGAGAAGCAATTGGAATTTTTAACCAGTCAGACAACAACAACAGAGAAGACGGCAGCAAACTACTGGCGTTCTGTCTGACAGCCGTCCCAAGGGGCCACGTACGGTCATGGGCCAAAAATCTCACCGGGCATGGACGTGACAGCCAAAACAAAGTTCTGTAGAGAGACTGTCACTGTATTTTCGTGAGAACCAGAAAGAAAACTTTCACGCCAGAAGCCAAGCGCTGTTTTGTAGACTGGCAAGTCACTGATAAACTGGCTAGCCCAAGAATATCATCTTCCCAAGAATAGCTTCACTTCTACAGACGCAATAGTCTAAACAAATATGTATCATTGGACTGTCGGTGCATTTGCATGGCATCAAAAGGAAAACGTTCAGTCAGAAACCGAGCACTGAATTGCAGGCTGTCGCCAATCACTGGCAAGCCGTCTATCCCACGAATAGCTTGTTTCCTATCCTCTCCCCTTTCCTCATGTGTTCAAATGTGTGTGAATTTGTAAGGGACCAAACTACTGAGGTCATCGGACCCTAGACGTATACACTACTTAAACTAACTTATGCTAAGAACAACACACACACCCATGCCCGAGGGAGGACTCGAACCTCCGGCGGGAGGGGCCGCGGCATCCGTGACATGGCGCCTCAAATCGCGCGGCCACTTCGCACGACCCTTTCATCATGACTAGCCTATTATATTCTAAGGCCAATAAAATTACAAAATATGACCTTGTGACAACTATTATCTGAAATAAACAGCGTCACCTTTCCTCTGCCGAAACCAGTCTTGGCCTGAGGAAGGCCGTAGTAATACCATGTAAACGTTGGTTTTTACTGTTTATAATTAAAGTATTTTATATACAGTGACGCAGTACAACATCCAGAAAAGTTTTAATCATCATGTTCTTTTTATTTCGTTTATTGCGATTGATCACCTGAAAATTACATTCCTAGTGTAACTGTGTGATTATAGACAGATTTTCGTGCCCCTTTCTTGTCGTTTTTGACAGGTATTCATCTGAAAGGTAGTCACGTAGAAAATTTTTTGTGCATCTCTGAATACTATTTCGTGGGAAATGGTTATGTATGTTACTGTCACTACTTACTCCGTTCAGTTAGATATCTCTGGTAGGTATTTCGTTGTACTGTCATTGAATTTCCACGTTATTAATAAAATTTCGCTCACAACTTTATTTCATAAAACGGGATATGAACAGACACTTCTGTCACCACACTCACTGAGAAGCGCTATGTTGGTGACTGGTTCACTTGTTCGCTGTTTGGCTTATGTTGAATGTGGCGCTAATTTTGGATGTTTCGTGAGAATTAATCTGGTGTGACTGCTTCTGGAAAGCACACATCACATACCTTTTCATCACATAGATTTCCCCCAGCAGATAGACGACATTAGTTCTCAAGGAACACTCAAAATTAGCGCCACGTTAAACTTAAGGCAAACAATGAACAACTGAGCAGCGTCAGCAACATTACACCTCTCAGTGAATATGAAGAGAAAAGTGTCTGCTCAGATCATGTTTTCTCAAGTTTTGTAGAAAATACGTGTGAAGTAAAGTTGTCAGCGAAATTTTATAAGTAACAGTGTGGAAGCAGTGTACTTAGTAGTAGCAGAAAGAGATATTCACCAGAAATAATCAACACGGCGGAAAATGTGAGTGAAGTAACATACATAACCCGACCCACGAAATAGTACTTCAGAAATGCACAAAGAATTTTCTTAACCCTTGCTTTACAGAAGACATACTGTAAGAAATGACAAAAATGACACAAAAATCTATCTATAATCACGCAGTTTCACTAGCAACGTTATTTTCAGGTGACTAATAGAAACAAACCAAGCAGAATTTTTAGAACTACAGTAGGTAAATGATTATGAAGTTTCTATTTTACCTTACAGAAATAAAATTTAATCTACAGAAGATGTCACATAGGTGTTGGGACATGGGTGGCTGAATACAATGAACTGAATAGTGTTTGCGTAACGTGCATTTTGAAACAAACCCAAATTTTACATCGCAAATACGGAGAAACGCCAAGAGGAACATCAAATCTTAGTTAGATGATACGTACTAAAGCTATTGTTGCTTGCATTTCAATCGAAGATTGGTTTGACACAGCGAATCTCCTTACTGTATTGAAGCC
Organism: Schistocerca nitens; assembly: GCF_023898315.1. Lineage (NCBI taxonomy): Eukaryota > Metazoa > Arthropoda > Insecta > Orthoptera > Acrididae > Schistocerca > Schistocerca nitens. The sequence goes on along the minus strand of NC_064618.1, from coordinate 560,380,363 downwards.
TTGGCCTCCCTCTATAATTTTTATTCCACCCGCTTCTTTCCACTACGAAACTGAAAAATTCTTGACAGTTTAGAATGAGTCCTATCATCCGTTCCGTTCTTTTAGTCTAGTTGTACCACAATTTTCTTGTTTACCCAATTGAGTTCAGTATATCCCCTTCAGTTACTCTGTCTTCTCGTCTAATTTTCAACATTCATCTGTAGCTTCACATTCCTGTTCACTTCGCGTGTCTGCTCCTTAACCTCCCACGCCTCACATCTGTACATGGCTACGACCCACACAAGTGCCTTTAGGAACGACTTACGAGTGCATAATTTTGATTGTATATTAATAAATTACTCTCCTACGGGAATGCTTTTGTTGTTGTTGAGAGTTCGCATTTCATACCCGCTCTTCTTCGGCTGCCCAAACAGCAAATTTCATTGACTATCGTACTTCTAAGCAGATTCAGAAGGATGTAGGTTGCAGTAGGTACTGGGAGATGAAGAAGCTTGCACAGGATAGAGTAGCATGGAGAGCTGCATCAAACCAGTCTCAGGACTGAAGACCACAACAACAACAACAACATCGTACTTCTAGTGTTGGAAAAAGCAACAATTCTTTTACGGTCTATTTATTTCGTGGCACAATCACTTTTTATGACACAGCTATAACCGGTTTCGGTCACAGAGGCTCAGAAGAAGCCACTGTGGTTGCGCCGCAAAAAAAAGTGATTACGTCAAGAAATAAACGGTACCTTTAGTGCCTCATTTTATAATCTGTTTCCCTCGGCATAGCCTAATTTAATTCTACTACAGTCCATTCCCTTTGAATTACTTTTCTACCTCTTCATCTTATAACTTCTTCTCAAGACAATTGAGACGCAGATGTTCATCTGCTCTTGCAAGTCACTTGTCTTCCCTGACAGAATTATGCTCGTAATATCATTGGCAAACCTCACAGCTGTTATTTCTTCTCCCTGAACTTTAATTTCATTCTGAATCTCTCCTTCGTTTCCTTTACAGCTTGTTCAGTGTACAGACTGAATAACATTTGAAAGAGGCTAAAACCCTGATGCAATTCCTTCTCCACCACTGCTTCCTTTTCGTGCCCTTCGGCCCTTGCAACTGCAAACTGGTTTTTGTACAAGTTCCAGGTAAATTTTCGCTCCTCGCACTTTATTCTTACAATCTACAGAATTTCAAAAATGATTTTCGATTCGTCATTGTCATAAGCTTTCTCTCAAGTTACAACTGCTGTAAACGTACTTTTACCTTCCTTCAGTCTGCCGTCTAAGATAAATCGGAGAGTCAGCATTGCACCGTGTCTGCCTACATTTCTCCGGAATTTAGCCCGATCAAATGGTTCAAATGGCTCTGAGCACTATGCGACTTGACATCTGAGGTCATCAGTCGCCTAGAACTTAGAACTAATTAAACGTAACTAACCTAAGGACATCACACACATCCATGCCCGAAGCAGGATTCGAACCTGCGACCGTAGCGGTCGCTAGGCTCCAGACTGCAGCGCCTAGAACCGCACGGCCACTCCGGCCGGGTTAGCCCGATCATTCTCCAGTTTGGCTTTTGCCACTTTTTTCCGTTGTTCTGGAAATAATTGGTGCCAGTATCTTACGACCGTCACTTATTATGGTTCAGTAAAATTCACACTGGACAGCGTCGGCCTTCTTAAGAATAGGAATTATTACATTATTCTTCAAGACTGAAGGTATTTCGTCAGTGTGATTTATCTTGCATAAAAGGTGGAATAGTTTTGTTACCAATGATCTCTATAATTTGATTGAATGTCAACTACTACCTTCCCATTTACAGTTTAATAAGGCTCACACACACTTAAAATTTTTAGAATGCTTTATACCATTTTTCCATATGATACTTTAGAGCAGTTTTACAGCACGCAGTTGGCAACACTGAAGATCAACTGTACCTCCCTTCAGCAGCCAGTGTGTCTAATTATTGTGTGTGAAGCAATTTTTTCAAATCTGAAGACCAAAATTACCATAGCAGTATCTCGGCATCTCGATTCTCTCAAATGAACTGGAGCATAAATTAGAATCACGCTGGAATCATGAGATGTTACTGCCATCATGTATTCTCCTTTAGGTTATTAACTTTGACGGGTCGACCACTTATCCTTAAATCTTTAAAAAATGGAATAAGTAGGCCAGATCTTTGGGGTAACATACTTCGCCTCAGACGTCAGGAACAAAAGCGAAAGGAAGAAGCACACTAACGTTAGTGATTAGACGTATGAAGGAAGTGTTCATTCATAATGTGAAGATGACGGTTAAGATTTATTGAGTAATTGTTATGAAGAAATACATGTTTTTTATGTGATTTCAACACAAATGGGCGAATATTATGCACTAAAATTTATGGAACATCAAAAATTATTTTAAATTTCACGCTGTACTTAGTGAAACTGACAAATGAAAAGATCGCAGGGTGTAATGACATTTTTCTCGAACATCAATCGCAAACATTGAAGTTTAGCAAAACAACAAAAGAATTGTATGATGTCAAAAATGGTGTCAGAAAGAAAGCTGTCCAAGCTCATAAAAGAAGAGTTAATCTAGATTCAATGTTATAATCAGCTTCATTAATGATTGAGTCATTTGCGTGACTTAACAAACACTTAAAATATTATTATTCTTTCTACTTTCACCTTATGTTCCTTAATAAAGATTAATTGTTTCAGTATTAAAGTTAATTAAATATCCAACCATTATGAGGGCGCCCTGTTATACAACACAGAATTTGACTAAGACGTCGTTCAAATCACTTCTTGTAATTTAGTATGAACTTTGCATGTTAGCCAACAGACCTAGTTAGCCCAATTCAAATAACAATAGATTATAAGAGGTCGAGAACCTTACAAGCCACTTAGCTCTATTGCTAAAGGCAACTGGGCCCATCAGGCCGTCTTTCTTCCCCCTTCCCTTTTAATCATGAAAAGAAGCTAATTGAGTTATTCTATATTTGAAGACTGCATGTTTTGTTATAAATAAAACATACTTTATGTATTAGTTTTACGTGTATCTAATGCTTTTTAGGCAATTAAAAGCTAGAAATTAAGGATTCACAATTTAAACGCACGGTTCATTTACCACGACTGATGTAATGCATTGGCGATATATCATGTGAAAGTAACTAAGGAAAATAATTCCGCAGTTTTCGAGAAACCGTCCGACGAATGACTGATAACAGGGACGCCTCGTCTGAGGTATGTTTTTTGATATCCATCTTAATCAGTACATACACATACGGGTCGCACACAGTATAAAAACCGGCACTCGAAAATTTAAGTCTGCAATCCAGGATGTAAATTGTTTCAGTTTGTAATAGTATTTTGTGTGATACTGCAGTGAAAATTGTATAAACCTGCAAAGCTGAGTAGCGTTCTTCTTTAAAATAAGGAAAGAGTGTTCATCATGAAGCCGCGTTTACATCACATGGTTTTCTAGTTCAGGCAACTGAAAATTGGCTCATATAGTTTCATGGTCCTAACTAAAAAACAAAAAAGTTATTTTAAGCACACGCCTCTATAATGACAAGTTGTACAACATTTAACGTAGCCAGAAGAGTGCTTAGGACTAAATCATCGCAAATATTGTAACAATTTTGAAATGAAATGCCTTTTAAATTTTCGAAGAGATAAGTTTGATGGTCTTCTGTGTTTAACAGGAAAGCAATGCAACCCTCCGTGATTCAAGAATTTCATCACACACTACACGAAGCTGCTCCGAAGTAATATGTACGCTATAGAGAGACGGACGAAAAGGACATAGTAGCGGCAAAGCAGTGACTACATAAAAAATCCGTTTTCTGCTGTGTAACTTCTATAAGCAGAAAAAATAAAATTACGATGGTTCTGGAAGCATCGCGTGAGGTACTTGACAATTTAAAGCTTATGTCAACATCATCTAACATGTTTTAAATAAATAATTCTCATTTAAAGTCAGATATCAGGAGACTCTAGAAACACTTATAGTTAGCCGTATTTCAGGTTTCTTCCGCTTACCCTTTAGCATTTTCCCAATATTCGTAGTGTTGCAGTATTCCGTAACTATAATGTACAGAGGATGAGTTGTTATTACTGTACTGCTTACCAAGACTTCAACTCTTCCATCCTTTGTTCATTTACGTTATTGTTTAATTATTTTGTACAGAATTACGTATGTTTGAAGTAATGTTTCATACAATCTAAAGAGCATGTGGTGCAATACTTGCGATAATGTGACGCTGGTGTCTCATTTCACATAAAGTATCATAAAACTGGTCATATTACTCCAGTACACTTGCTGATCAAGGATTATAAATGGAACTGTATAAATATATGTCAGCGTATTAGGACGATTTCGAAGCTGTGTTTTAGGTCTTATGACTTCTGGACTACTATTTTTCATATAATAATTTTGTGCAATATTTGTCTTAAGACGCTTGTGCTAATGTTGTAAGACTTTTGTAAGACAATTAAGCAATACAGTAAGCACAACTGAAAGGCTTGTCCACTATGCAGTATTTTTTAAACCGTATTGGGTATAAAATTCTGAAATTAAAGTAGAAACGTATTCAAAATATCGTGACGAGCGACAGTTCTAATCATAATCTGACGTTTGTTAATATGAGTGATGTATGAAGATATAACCGTCAGTCAAGTGATAGAAACAATGCATATAGCCAGTCGTTGCCATGAGTAAAAGGCCTGTGCAACATTTATTTACCGTTCAGTAATTTTAGAAGAAAATGTTCGACAGCATCACGTTGAAGAAACACGAAAATATTTCTAATACTAAGAAATTATAAGCTACGTTTTACTTATTACTATTTATTTTTTGACAAATATCTTACATATTTTATGAAAGAAAAGTTGAAAATAAGATCGTAGACGGTAAGGAGTAGCATCCATCACTATACACATACCAAAATTAAATACTGTTCGTTGTAACTATCTTTGAGAAGACAGACGCTGTTTCTGGTATTGTGACACCGACAAATTTGTTGATTAATTTCGTGTTTTCGGAATCAAATCTCAGCTGCTGCAGCGAAACTTACAGTAGGTACTACATGCCCAACAACTGATTTTCATACTGTGGAACAGTATTGCTTTTGCAACCGGAAGATATGAACGACTTGCCAGACAAGTGAACGTCAAAAGGTATGTATTACATGCTGCTATTTAGGAAGAGGAATATCTACTTCCTGTAACAGCTACATCACTTCGAAAGATGAGTGACGTATCCGTGGTCTGTTTCTTGAATGGTTGCAGTGTGATCCGTGGTCTGTTTCTTGAATGGTTGCAGTGTGATGGTCTAAGTATTTGAACATTTTCATAACAGTACGTCGGTAGACTTTTAACTGAAGTGACTTGTTTTATTTACGCAGCAAAGTCACTATTAACTTTCCAAAATCGAAATTATAATACACCAATTAATTAAATTCGAATATTAATAATCCAGAGTCATAACTAGTCTAATACAAATACCTGCAGATGCCATGAGCTCCAGAGGAAGGTGGTCATTTTCTGTTTACTACGCATCCTATTTATGCTGCGGCCCTTTCTCTTCAATATACTCATAGATTAAAACATTAGTCACAGAGCTTTAGAGTTAGCTTCTGCTCGTCCAAATATGGATAAACCGTAGGCGATTCCGTCTAGAAACTGCAGGACCACTTACCTGAAAATAAAGAAATAAATCGTTTTGGTTAAAATATACAAAAGCACTTTATATCAGAAATACTGAATATACACATAAATGAAAATATTTCTAATAATTACTAAACACAATAGAAAATCGAGATTCCAGGTGAACGTACGACACAAAATACTTTATTTTATGTCGAGAATCATTCCACACATACGGACTTAAAGTATCTCCGATACTCTAGTAAGCAAGTGTTTGCTAACTTAATGATACAACATGATTAGTTCATGCGTAACTCATATTACTGTTGAGCAACATTCTTGCCACATCACACGTTTCAATGGAAGACCAATTTCTTTAAAAAGTTGCTAGTAGTATCTTATGCAACGTAAGGCACATTTAATCGACTAGACATCCTATAAATTAATGCAATACTCACCGAGCAAATCGGATTCTATCTAATATTTACATTACAAAAACGTTAAAACTCCTGTATTAGATCCATAGCTATGGCAAAGTAGTCATCCGTGAATATAGAGATGATATCGTTTCATTAGTGGTCGTATAAAGCATGAAGGTCAGGATACTTCAAAACATAGTTTTTACCAGATACCATGAATGAAGGTGTGCTGTAAAACTTTCAAAGCCTATCACGAACACAGCTTTTGTCAACGGTGCGAGAATACCGCATTGCTATATTGAAAAAACTCTCTAACTGGGCTCTTCACATTTGGCTCCCTCCAAGCACCCGCTTTACGTGGGTGATTTAATCCACCGTTCATTGTTGTCTGAATTTTTTTACTACTCGACACACAAAAAATAGGAAAGATGAAATCCAGTGCCTCCACATAGCTTACTTTTCTCAGTTGACATGATGCATACCGATTTTAAATTCCCAAGAACTGACTGTTATTAGTAGTGTCACATGCGTCTAATCTATGGAAGGTAGCAGTTAGGGTTTGGGATCAAATCCAAGAGACTGAGCCGCCCGTTGTGGCCGAGCGGTTCTAGGGGCTTAAGTCCAGAACCGCGCTGCTGCTACTGTCGCAGGTTCGAATCCTGCCTGGGGCATGGATGTGTGTGATGTCCTTAGGTTAGTTAGGTTTAAGTAGTTCTAAGTCTAGCGGACTGATGACCTCAGATGTTAAGTCCCACAGTGCTTAGAGCCATTTGAACCAAGAGACTGCCGCGAGGTCAAGCGATCAGGAACTGGATGCCGCCAACTACCATAATCCAGGGAACCAAATGCTGGTGCTGATGTTTCTTTTATTAACACTCAAATCATTTACCTTCTTCCAGCTACTGGAGTGACTTCTGGTGTGGTAGTGAGTAATGTTTCAGAGTTGTAATTAATGATCCTAAGTCTTTTCTTTCGTAAATGGTCGTATGTGATGTAATGAAAGGCACTGAATTATTATTAATTGCTAGATTGATTACTGGGTTGTAGAAATACTGCTCGATGAATGTGACAGCTCTCTTGGTTATTAACATTTCTTCATTGTTCCAAGTTTCTCATCGTGATCTCTGCAGAATGAGAATGTAAAAGGATTACGTAATATATTTTTATGACTGGACACAAAGATAATCTTATACTGAAATAACGGTAAGCTTAATTTCAACATGTAATAACGATTAGTGAAAATACTAGCAATATGACCTGTCACTTACGGTCTGGCAGTTCAAATGTCACAACCAAACTGAGGTATCTATGGGTGTCGACTAGAATCCTGTAAACTAGTCACACAGCACTAAAATAAGTAGTCACTAGCTGTAGTATTTCCTGCAACAAAGGGTCTGTGGTCGATCGCAAACCAGGCTCTTCTCGTAACTGTGAAGAAGAAATACACCAGCGTCGTATCTAGTGGGCGAACTGGCCATGGAAATGGGTTACCAGTTACCAGAACTGCGATAAAGTTGGTCCCAAATATTACTTTGTAAGTTCCTTTTATCTGCAGCGTAATTAAAAGACAAACTCCTTTCTAGAAAATGAGGGACGCGGTTTTTAGCGAAATTATTTATAGAGCAGAGACTTTCTGTAACTACGACAAGGTATGCAGTAAGAATAACTGCCACACTGTCTAGCATTTCTGAACAAAGGGGTAGTGTCGCAACAAAATACATTTTACTTTTCCGCCCGTAGATTCAAACTATACGCGAATTTACGAATCATTTGGAGTATCACGAAGGTCGATCTAATTAATACTCAGAAAGAAAATGAAATAAATCGTCAATTAAACCATATCAAACCAATTTTTCCCGGCAGTCAGATATCAACATAGGCTTGTCTAACCAGGGGCGAATTAATTTTGCGAGCCTTGATTTAATTATTCCGAGTCATTCGCAGTATGGCAAAAAGGCTATTCGAGCCGTTACTTTTAATTCCAGACCGCGGCTTGTTAGCTGAGGAGGGACCCAAGTCCATCCTTCCCTTTTCGCCGGATTGCCGCCACTCTAGTGAACTCGACATCAGATCCGCTAGACCAGACCTTGCGCGTCGAAATAAAACTTACTGCCCCTCTGGTTAGGCTCCTACGGGCTCCCCTTTCTGCCGGAGAACGCTCACTCGGTTGCGACACTCTTGGTATACAAACTGACGGGAGATATCCTCTCGTTCTCACAAGGGAACCTCCCCATCGCACCCCCCTCAGATTTAGTTACAAGTTGGCACAATGGATAGGCCTTGAAAAACTAAACACAGATCAATCGAGAAAACAGGAAGAAGTTGTGTGGAACTATGGAAAAATAAGCAAAATATACAAACTGAGTAGTCTATGTGCAAGATAGGCAACATCAAGAAGAATATGAGGTCAGGAGCGCCGTAGTCCCGTGGTTAGCGTGAGCAGCTGCGGAATGAGAGGTCCTTGGTTCAAGTCTTCCTTCGGGTGAAAGGTTTATTTTCTTTATTTTTGCAAAGTTATGATCTGTCCCTTCGTTCATTGACGTCTCTGTTCACTGTAATAAGTTTAGTGTCTGTGTTTTGCGACCGCACCGCAAAACCGTGCGATTAGTAGACGAAAGGACGTGCCTTTCCAATGGGAACCGAAAACATTTGATCGCAAGGTCATAGGTCAACCAATTCCTCCACAGGAAAACACGTCTGATATATTCTATAGAACACTGGTGACGGCATGTGCGTCACATGACAGGAATATGTTGTCAACCCACCTAACTTGTACACTTGGCGAATGGTTAAAAAGATTCTTCTACCTTGCCCGATTTAGGTTTTCTTGTGGATGTGATAATCACTCCCAAAAAAGTGATGGAAACATAAGCGTTTGTCACATAAACTGAAAAAAAAGAAAGTTAAAATTTCCAGCCAAGGGAAGGCTTGAACCAAGGACCTCTCGCTCCACAGCGGCTCACGCTAACCACAGGACCACGGCACTGCTGAACTTGCTCATTTCTTGTTGTTGCCTATGTTACACATGGACTACTCAGTTTGTATATTTTGCTTATTTTTTCATAGTTCCGCACAACTTCTTCCCGTTTTCTCGATTGATCTGTGTTCAGTTTTACAAGGCCTATCGACTGTGCCAATTTATAACTAAATCTGAGAGGGGTGCGATGGGGAGGTTCCCTTGTCAGTAACTTGCAGTTGTTTGTTGTAGCAGGTCCACGGAATGCAGTAGCGCAGATGTTGCCGCCATTTGTATATCCTTGTGCTTGCTTACTGTTTCCAGTAGTAGCCATTGATCTTACAACTGCGATTAGTGATGTTTCGTGTTAAAGTTAATGTACCTGCGACCATTTCGGTAGTGGACCTTCAGAAATGCGACTGTTTGCGTTTCGATCGGTATGCCGACAAAGCTAACGATGCTCGTGCGATAGTGTTTTGTACTGCACCTGCCTGGCCTTCAGTTTATTCCTTCTCGTGTTTAATACTCAATACAAAAAAATTTTGTTTCAGTGAAGACACGCTCTCCCTCTCAGTGATCAAGGGCTGGAAGAATTAAGAGAGCGCTCGGTTATACTGCATAGTTGTACCCTTTGTCTTGGCCTGCAGCAAGATTTTCTGTGTCAGGTTTCTGCAATCGCTATGTTTGTAGTACTCGATATTTTAATTGTAACAGGCAAGCTCACATTTCCAAGTGTGTTTATGGGAATACATGCAATATTTTACCAAATCTGTCCGACGCCTGGTCTGTATAATTACCCTGTTACCTCCAACAAACCATAAATAATAATCAGGAACGCCCGCTAAAAAAAATTAGGTCCGATGCTGGCCACGGTCGAGACAGCTGACGACCAGCAGTTAAGGATAAATTAAAATGTAATTTAGGAACCGAAAGTCGGCAGCCATTTTCATTTCTACAATCCCTATCACTAGGTTCGTACTTCTAAAAGCGGACAACGAAAACCGCAACAACTACAAAGTGGTAACTGTTCGTCTTTCATCACTCAGAAACTAATGTTACTATGTGCTGAACCACCAAATACCATTAGTTTCTTATACCAAACAACACCATAAATACCGTGGAAAACTCTGTGGAAGTTATTTGGAAAAGCAGTTTTAAAAATAGTGTTTACCTTCACATCAAGGAACAAACAGTATCACTGCGAAAGAGGTTTTGTATGTTGCTTAGTTACCATAATTTAGAATATTTGAGCACCATAAAAGAAGAAATAACAAACTATTTATCATAAATGCAGCCAAAAAGAAGTTTACAAATCTGTTTCAGTGTAACAGTGTTCAATAACTGATGGAGCAAACTCGAAGAAAGTTAAAATCTAATATGATAGAATACTGACAAACTTAACGGAATGAGGATGGAAAGCGAAAAGTAAAGGATGAAAATGTGCAGTTTCATCTGTATACGAGAGTCCCAGAGATCGTAAAATGCTGTTCTCGACGCTGAGGGATTCAGGAAAAGGCCTCGTCCCTGTTTTACGTCCGTCGGAGCCGGAACATTGCGGCACGCGTGCATAATTGATAACATGACGTCATAGCTCCCAGGTGGTAGTCGTCCAGCCACTCAAAAGTACAGGAACGCTTCAGGCAGACTGGGGCGTATGCTGACACTGTTCGTTGCGCAACATGTGGACATAATGCAGGATCAAGGTACGGTTTCGCTTGAACGAAATGTGCTGTTGTCAAAATTATAGAGGGCGATGAGAAAATCTCAGCCTAGAACACGCGTCGCTGTGGCAGAAATTATGCCTTTTTTACGTTGGTACGTATAATACGATAATATTGGTTTAGTGTCAGCTTGATGAGTGAGATAATTTTCTATGCTATTCGATTTGAGTAAATTCCGTTATATGGAAAAAAAGAAAATTATTCTGGGTACCGCGCTATTGTGAATTCTAAGTTCCGGGATGGTTTACCTCCAATGGAGGTTCAATCAGTTTATGAAGGATTATAAAAAATTAATTCGTTGAATTTGAAGAGCTTAAAGTAGACAGCAACATATAAATGTCGCCATACTTTTCTTTAAGTGAAGGACAGCCCAAAATTACAACTTTAAACGAGAACATTGAGAAATCACACATCTGTTACTGAAAGATCGGCATCAGTCTGATCAGAAGTATTCAGACAGCCCTATATAACGCAGAATTGGCCGCTAGATGTCATGAAAGGGAGACCGACCAGTATAAAAGAAGGCAGGGCGTATTGTGTTGTCAGTACAGGTGGTGTCAGCAGAACGGAGCTACCAGGAGAGCTCAGAGACTTTGAACGTGGCCTAGTCCTAGGATGTCACCAGAATAACAAATCCATCACGGACATTTCAACTCTTTTAATGCTGACGAAGTCAACTGTTGGTGATGTGAGTATGAAGTGAAACTCAAAGGAACAGTCATATCTAACCCAAGACAGAGCAGACCTCATGTATTGACGCACAGATACTGTCGCATCAAATCTGTCGAAGGAATCATTCGTGATTTTCAAAGTGCTACTAGCGGTCTAACTTACGCAAAGACTGTGCGTAGGAAATTAAAGAGAATGGTGTAGAATGGTCTACCACATCCTCATAGGCCATATACAGGGTGAGTCACCTAACGTTATCGCTGGATATATTTCGTAAACCACATCAAATACTGACGAATCGATTCCACAGACCGAACGTGAGGAGAGGGGCTAGTGTAATTGTTTAATACAAACCATACAAAAATGCACGGAAGTATGTTTTTTAACACAAACCTACGTTTTTTTAATGGAACTCCGTTAGTTTTGTTAGCACGTCTGAACATATAAACAAACACGTAATCAGTGCCGTTTGTTGCATTGTAAAATGTTAATTAAATCCGGAGATATTGTAACCTAAAGTTGACGCTTGAGTACCACTCCTCCGCTGTTCGATCGTGTGTATCGTAGAGCACCGAATTACGTAGGGATCCAAAGGGAACGGTGATGGACCTTAGGTACAGAAGAGACTGGAACAGCAATTACGTCCACATGCTAACACCTTTTTATTGGTCTTTTTCACTGACGCACATCTACATTTAGATGAGGGGTGAGGTACACGTACACACGTGGTTTCCGTTTTCAATTACGGAGTGGAATAGAGTGTGTCCCGACATGTCAGGCCAATAGATGTTCAATGTGGTGGCCATCATTTGCTGCACACAATTGCAATCTCTGGCGTAATGAATGTCGTACACGCCGCAGTACATCTGGTGTAATGTCGCCGAAGGCTGCCACAATACGTTGTTTCATATCCTCTGGGGTTGTAGGCACATCACGGTACACATTCTCCTTTAACGTACCCCACAGAAAGAAGTCCAGAGGTATAAGATCAGGCGAACGGGCTGGCCAATTTATGCGTCCTCCGCGTCCTATGAAACGCCCGTCGAACGTGTACCTCACCCCTCATGGTAATGTACATGTACGTCAGTGAAAAAGACCAATAAAAATTTGTTAGCATGTGGACGTAATGTGCTGTTCCTGCCTCATCTGTACCTAAGGTCCATCACCGTTCCCTTTGGATCCCTACGTAATTCGGTGCTCTCCGATACACACGATCGAACAGCGGAGAAGTGGTACTCAAGCGTCAGCTTTAGGTTACAATATCTCCGGATTTAATTAACATTTTACAATGCAACAAACAGCACTGATTACGTATTTGTTTATATGTTCAGATGTGCTAACAAAACTAACGGGGTTCCATTTTAAAAAACGTAGGTTTGTGTTAAAAAACATACTTTCGTGCATTTTTTAATGGTTTGTATTAACCAATTACACTAGCCTCTCTCCTCACGTTCGGTCTGTGGAATCGATTCGTCAGTATTTGATGCGGTTTACGAAATACATCCAGCGGTAATGTTAGGTGACTCACCCTGTGTATCTGTAGTTAGAGCTATCCAACAGTTGAGGGATGTAGAGAGGACACCTCTGGGCATTGCATGACTGGAAGCGAGTGATTCGTAATGATGAATCACGCCATACCCTGTGGCAATTCAGTGGAAATGTTTGGGTTTGGTGAATTCCTGGAGAACGTTGCATACCGTCCAGTGTGGCGTCAGAAGTGAAATACAGTGGAGGTTGTGTTTCTGTGTGGAGGTGTTTGGATGTGATCTACACATTGCGCTTAAGGAAACGTTAAATGCGGAAGGATATGCACAAATTTTACAACATTATGTAATCTGTAGAGTAGACGAACTGTTCGGAGGCAATGATTTTTTTTCTATCACCATCTGCAAGGCAATTTTTTGTGGATAGTAACATTCCTGAGACGGATTTGCTGCCAAGAGCCGGACCTAAACATAATGGAACAGCTTACGGGTTAGGCAGAACGTCGGCTTCGATCCGGACCCCAGCGTTCAACACCATTCCACTATCTGGTTTCGACTCTTGAGGAAGAACGGACAGTCATTGCCCTACAGATGTTCCGACATCTAATTGAAAGTACCGCTAGCAGAGTTCATGCCGTCATGAACGTGAAGGGTGAACATACGCAGTTTTAATGTCTATTAATAGACTGAATTTTCTCATGTTGAGTAATCGGAGGGAGCGATCTTTTGTACTTGGGACCTTTATTTGTGACAGCCAGTTTCAGCAGACTCTGGTTTTATCTTTAAGTCTTCAAAAATTTTTGCTATATACCGTGTTGATTTTGAGTTGGAAACTAATCCCAGGTTGTCATGTTAGGGCTAAAATGTACCTTGGGCACATGGCCTTGTCCACAAATGAAGGGCATTACATATCTGGACATGGCCATATGCACAATTTTCTTCTTGATATTAAATGTTTTATTTGTAAGAAACTTTTGTGTAATGTGGCCACTAACATGACAACTTTGCATTCCACCTCAAAAAGGAACACGTTTTATAACAAAAATTTTAGAAGACCTGAAGATAACGCAATGTCTGTGGAAACCCATAGTTGTAACTGACGACGTATTTACGCAATCTTGTCTCTAATAGGTGTCCAGATTCATTTAATCAATAGTCCATCAGAACAAAAAGCACTTAATTTTACAAGGAGTGTTAACTAAGAGAAAGCCTTAGGAAAGAAGCCTGCTGCATTTCTCAACCAAAACCTAATGGGTAACGTTATTACTCGGCGAAGTTTGGACCGTTTTTAAAATAAACTAGATAATCGTATGATCCACTCTGTGAGTGTGGATAAGATGAGGATCCATGGTATCAACAGCAGTGTAAGTAGTAGGTGGTTATCAGTGACCCTGCACCAAAAAACTCGAAACTTATTTAGTCAGCTGGAAACAGTCCGACTAGTGTATTCTGGAATCCTAAAGGTACTCCACAATCAGTTACCTGGAAAGCAAATTCACCGCTAGGATAACGCACCTGAGAATAATGGCATTTACGTACAAGTAAAACTTAAGAACTTGACTCACGAATTGTTGCAGCTACGAAGCACAAAATTTGCGTCAGAAGGAAAAGCCCGTACTTTTAGAGTGATAGTGATTCTGATCAAAAACTTCATATGGACATATACCCTATTTCGACTGCTTTCTGACATAGATCTCAATGTACATTGTTATTTATTTTCTGTATTATTCAAAGACTGTCACTACTTACAATTTACCACAGCAGTGTAGAGGAAACTGAGACGAACAATTCGATACGGACACCTGTGAACTTCCTAGTCAGGAAACTCCTCGAATTCCCCCACAAAAACTTCCTAAGCCACAGCACAGCACGATATCCTCTCACTCTCTTCGCGCAAACTATAAATCCTAGAGACAAAATGCCAGGATCTTTTTCTGTACGGAATTTACTGTAGTTTAATTTTTTACTGCAACAAATTTCTGCTGCTGAAGGGTGCAGTTTCACGTTATCCAAGAAAACGTAGCAAATAATACTGAATGTGTTCTGTCCTGGAAGCCATTCGAAATAAGGTATATGTTCATATGTAGTTTTTCTTCAGAATCACTAATAGTATCACCCTCAAAGAACGTACCCTTCCAATTCTACTCACCCTGTATATACGACTGTTGTATCATTCAGTCTACTGTCATATTTGGATTCCAGGAAATACTCCTACAGCAACATGTAGAAAAAAGTTCCAAGTTAAGTCATTTAGTTACCAGACAACATTTATTGCCCTTCCTCCCACTGACGCGGTTGATACTTTGGGAAAGCGCCTGCCAACATCCTTCTGCGTGAGCCCAAATTTCTTCAGTTTTTTTATCTTGATCGTAAGGTAAGCTATGTGCGGCAGAAAGTGATGTATTTCTTGATTCGTAATAAAATTTTCGTTCCCAGAATCAGGCGTGAACCTTTGATGAGGTAGTGTGTCTCTCATCAAAATTTATTGGGCACTTCCGCATGTCTTCTGTGAATCTTCTGTATTGCCTACCATTAACACAACACAGAAATCGTACTCAACCAAGGAAAGGTATTCAACATCTCCCCTCGCAAACATTTCGAAAGTTACTGATATCGCAGAAAATTCTCCCAGTGCATTAAAGTCAGTCATTCCCCTTTCCCACCCCTATATTGTACTTATGTGTCGACCCATTTCAAAACTCATCGTGGAGGTTCTCGTAGACACAGTAATGAGTACGTGCTACAAAAAGGCTAATTTGCGAACGAAACGTTTTCAACGTGGGTAGAGTGCTGCGTATATAATGAGTAAATTTCAAGATGTGAAGTTAGTATTATAATTCTCAGTTCATTGCTTTATATTTCTTCTGTCATAGGAACGATAGGGTCTCCAAACACTCATTTAAAGAAATTTTTAAGTATTATTTGGTGTAATCTACCGTGCCGGTCGTGGGTCATGTCGATGGGGTCTGAAACAAGTGATATGGAGCTAACCAACTCAGAAATGAGAGAAAGAGAAAACTTAAGATTAGGGTTTATGTCCCGTTGACTCAAAGGCGGTTAAAGACAAGGCACAAGTTCACACTGGCCTACGTCTCCGCCGTAGTGGTAACACCGGTTCCCGAAGTTAAGCGCTGCCGGGTTTGAATGGCTCTTGGATGAGTGACCATCGGGGTCTGCTGCGCGCTGTTGGCAAGTGGGGTACACTCAGCTCTTGTGAGGCAATTGACGAGATACGTAATTAATAAGTAACGGCTCTGGTAGCGAAAACTGACAACGGCCGGGCGTGTTTGTGGTTTGCTGACCACATGCCTCTCCACATCCGCATCCACTGATGCCTATCGGTTGAGGAAGCCACGGTGGTCGTTAGGTCGCGTTGGGTCCTTTTTTAATTCTTTGTTGCACCCATAGCTACCTCATTTGTGTGGCGGGTTCTTACACTATGAACTACAGAATGAAGGATAACAAACAATAATATTAGAATTTAGTTCATGCAACTAATATCTTTAAAAACATATCCTTCTCAGTTGTTACCCCCTACGTTTTTCTGTATATGTAATTAATATTGGTAAAATGCCCGTATGTTTGTATAAGAATCAGGTATAAGGATTTACCTTTGTGATTCCTATAGTATGTAATATGCTCTTTGAATTGTGCAAAATTTGCAATAATTCAATATATCGCCGGTTAATACGATGGCGCCAGCTGACGTCTACACGGCAAGTGACAAGGGCTCAGTGGCGCCACAGTTTAGTCCACGTGAGGTCGTTCACGTGACGTGTAGTTTTAATTCTCTTGGTACTACGGATGTTGCACTTTTCTCTTTTATTTATTTGACAACCCATCTCGGAGTACGCTGTTTTATAAACCGTCAGGAGTTTTTTAATGTATTTACACTTTCTCCTCAAAATATCGACGACATAAGTATGTGAACCAATACGGAAAGGTGAGTAAAAGCTTTTGTAAAATTTGGGAAATCCCAAAACAATGGTTGTATTTTGTGCAGATTACCGATTACCCATTTTCATTTCATAGACTGTCATGCCAGTCTGAAGATGACAGTGCGATTTCGTCGCAACTAGTACTGGAGATAAAGGACTTAAAATTAAGCGATCGTGGCTATCACAAGAGACACAGGGTGACACAATCCAATAAAACTAGAAATGATGAAGGAAAGAAATTGCATTCGTAGTATTTGACACCTTACAACTTTTTCCTTTACGATATAATGATGGCATTTATCATTTTTTTTAAATTACGTCCTTCAGATGGCTTCCTCCTGTACGAATACATTCCTGAAATCTGCTGTTGAGATTCCTCATTGATCGTTGCAACATCTCAGCTGCGATACTGTGAATTGACTCCCGAATTCTCTGTTTTAACTCATCCGGGGTTCTTGGTCGAGTCGTGTAGGCTCTGATTTTGAGGTAGCCCTAGCGGAAAAAAATCACAAACCGATAAATCAGGCGGTTTAGGAGCCCAGGGAATGTTACTGAATCATGAGATCACGCGGTTGCCAATAAATTCTCGCACATATGCCGTCGATTGCCGTGCAGTGTGTGATATAGCTCCGTCGTGTTGAAACCAGGCTTCTTGAACGTTTGTAAAGTTGTTCAGTGCAGGTGTAACGAAAGTTCGTAACATCTCCGCGTAACGATCGTCATTGACAGTTATTGTGTTTCCCTGTTCATTTGCGAAAAAATGCGGTCCGATAACCGCATCTGATGAAACAGCACACCATACTGTCACTTTACTAGCGTGTAAATGGCGCTCATGAACGTCATTAGTATTTGTGTTTGTCCAGTAACGGCAGTTCTGTTTCTTCACATAACCTGTGAGACGAAAATGTGCCTCTTCTGACGTCCTCAACTTATTTAGAAATTCATCGTCATTGTTTATTTTTGTTATCATTTGTTGAAGGAATCCTAATCGTAACCGGTAATTGTTGTCCTTCAATTGTTACTCTATCTGTGGTTTGTACAGATGAAATTTTAAATCAAGATGAAGAATTCTGTGACAATTCTCCCAGGACATTCCAACCACTGATGCTTGCTTACGAATTGAACGCCGTGGGCTCCGTAAGACAATCTCGCGTACAGAATCAATGTTCGCTGGACAACGCACAATTCTTAGTCGTGCTGTTGGTTTCTTCTTGAGGGCAGATCCAGTCTCTCGTTATTAATCCAACATTTTATCGCGTGTTTCCACGGAACGGCATCATGGCGCCCTAAATTATAAAAACGTCGAAACTCCCTGTGCGCCGCTACCAAACTATCACTGTATTTATAAAACATTTTAATGGCTGATGCACGCTTTTGCCCATTCCACTGATGTCTGATTGCCGAAATGGCGGACTGTTTACTCGCTGTCACGAATCCGCAGTGCTGCCACCTGCCCATGGCTGCCACTACTCATTTCAAACATTCCCGTTATTCTGTGTCACCCTGTACATCTCTAAAGAACCATCACATTTTACACGGGTATATCTTTTACACGCGCCGGCCGGAGTGGCCGTGTGGTTCTAGGCGCTACAGTTTGGAACCGCGTGACCGCTACGGTCGCAGGTTCGAATCCTGCCTCGGGCATGGATGTGTGTGACGTCCTTAGGTTAGTTAGGTTTAAGTAGTTCTAAGTTCTAGGGGACTGATGAGCACAGCAGTGTCCCATAGTGCTCAGAGCCATATCTTTTACACGCCCACACGTACTTTTACAAATACATTTATAGTCAAAACTTTCTTTTACCTGCCATAAATGTTCAGTGCGTCCTCCAATCGGAAGCACGACAACCGCCAGACGATAGTCATACTTGCCCATACATTTGCGTTCACATTTGGAGTTACTGTATTCACTGCTGTAGCTAGGCAACGTCTCAGTTCATGCAAATTTGTTCAAAAGACAGGTACATAGATAGAGTTCTTCAAAAACCACTATAATAAAAAGTCATACACCGCGTAATCAGGCGACAATCAGGCCAATTGTGCAACGTGAGATCCGTACGCACCTTACGGTCGATCCACCGTTGAGGCCGTTGTCTCAACGAAGGTCACGCCGTTATGATGTAACTGAATTGCGTCTGCTGAAATGGAAAACGCAAAACGCTTTTTGTCGGTCTGTTACCACCATCGCGGCTGGATGCATGTCACGTAATGAACGAGCGGGGAACAACGGGGATATCTGTCGGCAACCACATGAACCGGCAACATAAAACTGGCTCCAAGATAAACTTCCATCTTTGATACGTAAGTTACAGTTCACCCAAAGTGGAGTTGGGCAAACATATGGAAACACCGAGGGAAACGCATGCTTAAACACAAATGCAGATGCTGTTGTATTTGAACTCGAATGGCTCCTGTGCAGTGTCCTTAATACGTTGCTACTGACAGTTGTGATCATAACAGTGTTCGGTGTACTTGTGAGTACATCACGTTGGAGCTAAGTGATTTCTAACTTGAGCAAATCGTTGGTGCTCTTGTGGAGGGTGTTTCCGAAGTGTTTAGTGTTACAAGAAGCAACGTATCTGAGGTTTATTCCGCATACACGGAATGCGGTAGAGCACCACCTACTATGTCACGACGCTGACGAAAGTTTGTGTTGAGTGATCGTGACGAGCATTCACTTAAAACTTCCGGGTTGATAGGCCGTGGTTGAAGTATAAAACTCTCCCCTGACGTTTCGTCTCCGACTGCGGGACACATCCTCGGAGGTACAGCAGCGAACAGATCGCCGCTGTATCTCTGACGAAGTCTCCCGCAGTCGGAGACGAAACGTCAGGGGAGAGTTTTATACTTCGACCACGGCCTATCAGTCCGGAAGTTTTAAGTGAAGACAATACCGGCCGTGAAAGCTTACATTGTATGATCGTGACGGGCATGTTACTGAAGAGGACTGTGAGAGAAATAAGACGATAGCTGCTAAAGTGGCTGCAGAACTGAATGCATCGCTCACGAATCCAGTCAGCATCAGAACAACAAGAAGGGAGCTCCATAAGCAGTGAATTTGCAAGGGGAGCTGGAATTCCAAACTCTGCTCATCAGTGATGCAAATTCCTGTAACAGGAAAACCATAGAACCTAGACTATGGAGAAATGTAAGAAAAAAATGGTTCAGTTGGCTCTGAGCACTATGGGACTTAACTTCTGAGGTCATCAGTCCCCTAGAACTTAGAACTACTTAAACCAAACTAACCTAGGGACATCACACACATCCATGCCCGAGGCAGGATTCGAACCTACAACCGTACCGGTCGCCCGGTTCCAGACTGTAGCGCCTAGAACCGCTCGGCCACTCCGACCGGCCAGCAATGTAAGAGTCTTATTTGATCGGATGAGTCAGGTTCCACATTGTTTCCAACTTCTGCTCTAGTTCATGTCCCAAGGGCGAAACGTGGTGAGGTTTCTACGAGGAGTTATCAGTGATATCGCGGTATTCCATGGGCCTGAAGCCTACTCTGCAAAGTGGCATCACTGTCAAGGGCTGTTTGACCGGTTAGCTGACTAGATTCTTCCCATGATACAATGTTCCCCAGTTGGGATATTGTGTTCCAAGATGACAGGGCCCTTGTTCACACAGATAGCTTCGTCAAGCACTGGATTTGTGAGCACGATGATGACCTTTTGTATCTCCCCTGGCCACCAAAATCATTAGATTCCAATTTTTTGACCATTTGAGGTCTACTTTGGAGAGAAGGGTAATCGATCGCTATCTACCTCCATCATCGGCACCTGAACTTGCCACAGCTTTGCATGGAGAGTGGTATAAGATATCCTTGCACACAGAGTCTGTACTTATCCATCCAGAAATGACTTGAAGGGTTTGAAGGCGAGTTTTTTTTTGTTTTTTTTTACGTAATATTAGGCATGGTAATGTGTTACGCTTTTTGGGTGTTTCCATTTTTTCTCCACCTCCTGTATGTGTCTTCATTCGTGTAGAAGAGAGGATGTAGTGAAACTGGATGAATCTTTTCCCAACATACTAAATTTTGAATGATGTTTTTCTCATCCCTAAGTTAATGTGATTTATGTGTGACTGAAAATTTAGCAGTTTTATAGAAAGGGGAATAGTGTTCTGTCCAGATTCCATTGCATTTATTTAGTCGATTCGAAGCAACTAAATTTTTGCAGACAGGTGGTGAGAGCTGTAGTTCGCACATTTTATGTTTCGGCTGCTGTGGTGATATTAAATAAACATATCAACGTTTCATTGCAGTCCATCTTTTCTTTCATCATTGGTTTGAAAGAGAGGCCCTGTTGACGATGATGAACTTTCTTACCAACTCATCACGTGAAATCCTAACATGTAGCTCGCAGTAGACATCAGAAGCTCACTATCATACAGTCTAAAAACCGGAAAGCTAAGAACAACAAAAGCACGGAAATCGCTTTGGGTGTCGGGTGCTTAGCGCGTTTGGAAGCCACGGATCTGCAAGACGTGACAGCGGCATCCGCAGTGGCGCGGGTAGCATATGCGCGCGGCGCTGGCTTCCAATTAAACACCGACCAGTGTGCGGGCAGAGCGAGCTAATTCGGACGTAATGGCACTTTGGTGGTCCCATTCGCATCCAATCAGCGGCACACCACGGCCGCCGCACCGCTCACGTCCTGGACCCCCGCCGAGGCTGGTGGGTGACGGGAGCGGGCAAGGTTGCCTCCCACTGGTACCCCATCCCTCTCGCCAAAACAATAAAACTCCTTTCTCACCAGTGTAGAGGTAACGGTGCATTTATAATTAGACAGATTGATACTTATAGGTTTCCGATAGTACTATAATCTTGTCCGAGACGGCAAAATACCTGGAAGATCAGCTGAACGATGAATAGAGCCTTGAAAATAGGTTATAAGAGGAAAAACAGCAAACGTAAAAGAAAAGTAAAGGATTGCTATCGGCCGAAATCAGGAAGTCCTGAGGAAATTAATTTATGAAATAACACCTTAAGAGTAATTGATGATGTTTGCTGTTAGGGTACCAGCTTGTACTACAGAGGATATAAAACGCAAAATACTCTGTAAAGCCAAAGAAACTGGTCCATCTGCCTAATATCGTATAGGTCCTCCGCCAGCACGCAGAAGTGCCGCAACACGACGTGGCATGGCCTCGACTAATGTCTGAAGTAGAGCTGGACGGAACTGACATCATGAATGCTGCAGGACTGCCCATAAATCCATAAGATTACGATATGGTGGAGATCTTTTCCGAACAGCACGCTGCAAGGCATCCTAGGTATGCTCAATAATGTTCATGTCTGGGGAGTGTGGTGGCCAGCAGAAGTGTTTAAATTTAGAAGAGTTTTCCTGGAGACACTCTGTAGCAAATTCTGGACGAGTAGGGTGCCGAATTGTCCTGCTGGAATTGCCCAAGTCCATCGGAATGCACAATGAACATGAATGGATGCAGGTGATCAGATAGAATGCTCACGTACGTGTCACCAGTCAGAGTCGTATCTAGACGTATCAAGTTCCCATATCACACCCCACACCATTACAGAGCCCCCACTAGCTTTAAAAATGCCCTGCCGACATCCACGGTCCATGGATTCATGAGGTTGTCTCTATATCTGTACAAGTCCATCAGCTCGATACAATTTGAAACGAGACTGGTCCGACCAGGCCACATGTTTCCATTCATCAACAGTCTAATATCGGTGTTGACCGGCCCAGACGAGGCATAAAGCTTTGTGTCGAGCAGTCATTAAGGCTACATGAGTGGGCCTTCGGCTCCGAAAGTATATTTCGATGATGTTTCGTTGAATGGTTCGTACGCTGATACTTATTGATGACCCAGAATTGAAATCTGCAGTAATTTTCGGAAGGCTTGAACTCCTGCCACGTCGAACGTTTCTCTTCAGTCGTTGTTGGTCCCGTTCTTGCAGGCTCTTCTTCCGGCAGCAGCAATGTCGGAGATTTGGTGTTTTACCGGATTCCTTATATTCACGGTACACTCCTGAAAAGCTCGTACGGGAAAATCCCCACTTCATCGCTACCTCGGATGTGCTGTGTCTCATCGCTCGTGCGCCGACTATAACACCACGTTCAGACTCATTTAAATCTTGATAAACTGCCACTGTAGCAGCAGTAACCGATCTAACAACTGCGCCAGACATTTGTTTTATATAGGTGTTGTTGAGACAGCAGAGCCGTATTCTGCCTGTTTACATATCTCTGTATTTGAATACGCATGCTGTACCAGTTTCTCTGGCGCTTCAGTGTAGCCTTAGCACCAAAAGCCTTTTTGAAAAAAAAGGAATATAAATTTACGATTCAGGAAGCGTTTTCTAGATGCACACTGACGGAAAGGAATTGTAACGTCAAGAAATAATTAAAACAGAGCATTGAAATTTCTGGAAGATCACAGGTTAATGTAAGCGCAAGGTAAGCCATTACGAACGTGAAATGCTGGTACATTAATAACCGGTATAACTGCCAGAACGTTGAATGCCGTCTCTCAGACGTGCACGTATTGTACAAGTGCCGGATGTCAGTTAGTGGGTTGGAGTTCCATGCCTGTTACACTTAGACGACCCATAGGAGGGACGATTAATGCTAGCTGTGGATGACACTGGAGTTGTCGTCCGATTACGTCGAGTATGTGCTCAACTGGAGATATATCTGGTGGTCGAGCAGGCGCAGACAACATGCTGACCATCTGTAGAGCATGCTGGGTTACTACAGCGGTATGTGGGTGAGAGTTATGCTGTTGGGAAACACCCCCTGGAGCTGTGTTCATGAATGGCAGCACAACATGTCGAATCAGCAGATTGACGTACAGTTTAGCAGTCAGAGTGAGTGGGGTAACCACGAGAGTGCTCCTGCTGTCATACGAAACTCACCCTAGACTACAACTCGAGGTGTAGGCTAGTGTGTCCAGCGCGCAGACAGGTTCGTTGTAGGCCCTCAGCAGGCAGTGAGGCAGGACCATATTTCATCGGAAAGCATAACAGACCTCCACCCCGTTCTTCAATGAGCTCTCGCTTGAACCACTGTAACAGCAAATGGCAGTGGTTTGGGGTCAGTGGAATGCACGCTGCAGGGCGTCTAGCTCGTTCTGTCCTTGATGTGACAATTCGTTTTGTCACTGTGATGTCACGGTTCATATTGTTGCTACACATGCACTACGATGCAACAGAGTCATAAGCCGAACACGATGGTCTTCTCTCCCGGTAGCGCCGCTCGGAGTCCAGTCTCCTTGCGACCATACCTTCTCGTGACCATCGCTGCGGGTGGCTACATTAATTAATTCCAAGTATTTCTGAAATATCACAGTACGAACATCCAGCTTCTCGTAGCATTATTACATTTCCACGTATATTTCTAACAAACTTTATATGCTTCCTCATACATGTGACACTGGCGCGATTTTGAATGCCATCATTTTTCCAGTGTAGAAACATATCTATCAACTTTCGTTTATGTTGCATAATTTCTTCTTGGGATTTCGCTTCTTTTTCCGTTCGTGTATATGTCTGGAGGAAGCCTTATATTAGACGTAAGAAAAAAGTGGAATGTTGCGCCATACATGAATGCTAAGAATTAAACGGATGTTGCGAACACTAATTAAGAGTTTGTAAGCAAATTGTGGTGAAAAAATGTTTACACACTTCAACTAAAAGAAAGGATGGTTGACAGAACACAACTTACGGTAATAAAGAATGTAGACTTGAATATAGTAGACAGGTTGAAACAGATTTAGGTTGCTGTAGTTATGCAAGAATAAAGATACCTGTACGGGACAAACTAGTGTATTTAGGATAAAAGTATAGTCATGCTTCGATGCAGCTTCTCCACTGCCTTCGTCCGCAGCTCGTGGTCGTGCGGTAACGTTCTCGCTTCCCACGCCCGGGTTCCCGGGTTCGATTCCCGGCGGGGTCAGGGATTTTCTCTGCCTCGTGATGACTGGGTGTTGTGTGCTGTCCTTAGGTTAGTTAGGTTTAAGTAGTTCTAAGTTCTAGGGGACTGATGACCATAGATGTTAAGTCCCATAGTGCTCAGAGCCATTTGAGCCTTCCAGTGACAAGATTCCATGTCTGATATGTGCTTTTGCAAACTCAACAAAATACTCACGCAGCCGTCAGAAACTCTTTTATTGGGCTCATATTGTTTTCCAGTCCCAGCACATTCGATATGAGAGAGTGTTGAAGGCAGATGGTGGTAAATCTGCTGAATGTGACGAGTTGTCCACAAATTCGTTTTCCAAATTCAGGAGCTTTCACCAACGCAAAATAAAACGCTACTGGAAGCATTAAGTAAGCACTGAGTGAATATATAGTTCTTGAAAAATAAATAGATCAACAAAGACCCAATTACGTCCAACAATGACAACTTGTTTTGAAAATATGTGAATCCAAATTGAAACAGCAGAAAATAGTATGTTGGCCCTACTTTGTAATTAAGATCACTAAATCTGGATGACGTTTCCTCCGAGAATTCTACTACTCGCATTTGCACTTCCTCTTTACACATCCCACACTGATATTAATTCGTGGCGTTTGCTAGAGGTTCTGTTACTCATACAAGCCCTTTTTAAGATCCCCGGGCCGCGTGGGATTAGCCGAGCGGTCTCAGGCACTGCAGTCATGGACTGTGCGGTTGATCCCGGCGGAGGTTCGAGTCTTCCCTCGGGCATGGGTGTGTGTGTTTGTCCTTAGGATTTTGCAACGGAATGTTATCGAAGAACGGGTAAAACATATGGCAGAAGAAAAATAAATAGTTACAAAATGTATCAATAGATGGAGCTGTAACCATCATAATTCAATAATGGTCGACTACAGATGACAAATGAATCATACAACAAAGCCTAAGGTATACGTTTGACATTAAACAAACTGTACTACTCATTTTGAATGAGTTTGCAAGTGTGATACTATTATTTACGTAAGCCCACCCATCACAGCTAGGTCATATGACATCGAATGGGAAAAATAGGTTTTAATTGTCCTGAGGCCAAAAACAGCATAAAAAGCATCACTCACATCGGTTTGTAATTGGCCTGAGGCCAAAAACCGCATAAAAGCATCTATCAAAATCAAATTGGATTATTAATTTTCGTGAGACTTTCGCAAAACATGTTCAGTGTACTGTCCACCGTTTTCTGCAACAAGTTGAAATCGAGAAACAGCATGTTCCACAACTGATCGAAGTATTTCCGGGGTCACGTTCAGATGTGTTGCGCAAAGCGTGCCTTCAATACAGCTAAATTTCCTGTCGGAACTCTGAACACATCTTAGGATAGCCCCACAGCCAGAAATCACGCGGATTAAGATCAGGTGATCAGGACGGCCAGGCTGTAGGGAAATGGTGGACGATAATTTTAGCATTTTCGAAATGGAGCTTCAGCAGCTGCTTAACCGGATTTGCAATATGCGGAGGTGTGTCGTCTTGCATAAAATTGATCTCATCCACACATCCATGTTGTTGCAGAGCTGGAATGACGTGGATGCGCATAAGACTCTCATAGAGCTTCTGGTACCGAGCGCCGCGGGTTTCGAATTCGCGCCAGACAGCATGGATCTCGATTACAACTAGAGGTATCTGCAGCCGTCGCGTCATAAGCCATGGCTGCGCGCGCCCCTGGCCCGTGTATGATGTGAGGATGCCACTGTGGAGCACGTGGTCCCAGTGGCCAATAGCGACGTACCCTAGCATGCTTCTTACTCAAATGGTTCAAATGGCTCTGAGCACTATGGGACTTAACAGCTATGGTCATCAGTCCCCTAGAACTGAGAACTACGTAAACCTAACTAACCTAAGGACATCACACAACACCCAGCCATCACGAGGCAGAGAAAATCCCTGACCCCGCCGGGAATCGAACCCGGGAACCCGGGCGTGGGAAGCGAGAACGCTACCGCACGACCACGAGATGCGGGCACTTCTTACTCAGCGAGGTCTGTCCTTATATGGGGTCTGTACTCCTCCACCATCCTCACACCTATAAATCCCTCATACGCTCTATCCTCTGTTATGCCCATCCCTCCTGGATCTCTGCCGCTCCTACCTTCTACAAATCCCTTCAAATTCTGGAACGCCATGCGCTCCACCTCGCCTATGGCATCCGCCTCCATTCCCCCACGCGGATTCTGTATGACCTAATTCCGTTCCCACACTATTCCTTTTCCTCAAACGGATACGGATCCTCTATACCTCCCGCAAACTTGAACCCCATCCTTTCCCACCCCCGTCCACTGCCGCGCCTGTACTCCCACATTCCACCCACTCTCCATCTCTCCACACTCCATACCCTTGCCCAAGGTGGCTTCCGCCAACTACCCCTCCCTGATGATGCCCTCATCCCCTCCATCTACCCCTCTTATCAACTTTGATCCTCCCCGTCCTCCCTCTGTGTTTTCCCTCCAAGTCACCCTCTCTCTCTCCCTCCTCTCTTCCTCCCTTCCTCCCTTCCTCCTCTCACCACAGGCCTCCCCTACCCCGCCCCTTCCTTCTTTCCTCCCCATCTCTTCTCTTCTGTCACTAGCATCTACACCCTCCCCCTCTCCCTCCTACCCGCCCCTTCTCCCTTTGGCAGGTCCCCAGCCTTGTACGTGAACAGTGAATATTCGTGCGCCGGAGATCGTCGCCAGTGTTTTGTGTGTGTCTTCGTGTTAGTGTTTAAGTGTCTCTACTTCGTGCTCCACTGTTCACATGTGTAATTTCTGTCTTCTCAGTTTGTGACCAAGTGCTGAACGTTTTTTATTCGGACATTGCGCCAGTGAACGACTACATGTATTTTAATATGTCTGACTACCGTTTTTTATCCAACATGTTTCTTTTGTTTTTTCGTCTCTAATTATGCTATATGTGTTAACTGTGGCCGAAGAGCGGCATAGATAGGCCGCTGCCGGCCTACGTTTCCTGTAAAGGTGTTTGAATAACAATAAAGAAAAAAAACTCTGCGAGTCAGTCTGATATTCGCGTGAGTTTCTCGATATCTCGCTTACAGACATTGTCTTTACTTTGCTTATTTCCGTGTACTA
This sequence comes from Schistocerca nitens, assembly GCF_023898315.1. Taxonomy (NCBI): domain Eukaryota; kingdom Metazoa; phylum Arthropoda; class Insecta; order Orthoptera; family Acrididae; genus Schistocerca; species Schistocerca nitens. Next base: position 560,352,531 of record NC_064618.1, on the reverse strand, counting down.
TTGGATGTTGTTGATTTCGTGAGGTTTTCGCTTGTGACCACGTTGCTTCTTGCGTGTTGTTGCAATTGGTCTCTTACTCGGTCGTCTGTCGTGCATGTCCATCCTTTCCCTTCATCCATCTTGTTTGTTCGCGGGCCGCTCCCATACGGTCCCACCGCGCTTTCGTTCACGGCATGTGGAATTTCCGTTGCCCATATTCGGCAATTCTGTCGATTGACATATCCTGTCAGATGGAGGTGGGCTTCGTCTGTCCACAAAATCTTCCACGGCCAATCATTGTCCTTCCATGCGAGCAAGAAATTTTAAAACAAAGGTCTCTCTTGCTGGCACAGCAGGAAGCAGCTCGTGAACATGGATAATTCTGAATGGATAGCAAAGAAGGATGTTTCGTAGGATTTTACGCACCATGCTCACGGTCCAGTGTTCGGGCAAGTCTTCGTGCACTAAACGTTTGCACACCAGCACTCGTCTCCTCCTGCATTGCTGTGGCCACTGCTTCCACTGACGTCGAATCAGTTCGTTTCCTCGCTCTACCAGGCTTCTCACCAAAAGAACCCGTCTTTTCGAATTTCCGAATTATTTTCTTCACACTCAAGGCAGTCTTCGGACCAACGCCTTTTTTACACACCCTTCAGAGTCCGGAACTTCTGCAGAGCGACATGCGCGCAGTCATCATTCTTGTAACACACCTTTACAAGCAGAGTTCTATAGCGCATTGAGATAGTCACGGCGAAAGTCGCAGACGCAAAAGGAGGAAAAGCCGTGTACTCGGCGTATTTATACCAACTTCAATGGGTCGTGCGCATGACAGGTGTTTTCATTTATGTATTCTGACACCTACAGCGCCATCTATTGATGAAATTTCACAATATTTTTTTCTTCTGCCAGACGTTCCCCCCTTCTCCGATAATATTCCGTTGCAATTTGACGTCACTCTGACCAGTGGTGTTATTTCTACAGCGTTTTGAAGGTTTAACGTTAATTCTAATCACCTGGTACTTTAACTCATAGATGTGCAGGACATCGCGCTCAAAGAACGGCTTTACAGAAATATTTCTTTCCACTCACTTGTAAATTATGAGATTTCAAAAAATACAAACATCCTATTTACGGAGCTTGAACTTTATTTACCATGTAATGGATGGAAATTTTCTGTTCTTTTTCATTTAGACTGAACATTTCTATAAGCGTCGTGAATCGTCAGTGAATATGGTGTGTCGATTGCCCGTCGTATGAGTCGACATAGATTTCCAACGAGGGTAGATTGACAATATCCACGTAGTTTGTAGATTCTAATTTTAATGGTACCCTGGGCTTCTGTGCACAGTGTTAGTAGGGGTTAAGATAGTATCTGTAGTGAATAAATTTTAAACTTATTGATCAAGCCTGGGGGTATTAAGGAGGATTGTTGTATGTAACAGGGAAATTATTCCAACTAAAGTTACCTCTGAACTTAACGTCCATATAAAGAACTAAATTTCAATTGACCAGTGTGACGAAAACCCAGCTGGTACAGCTCCTAGAGAGAAATCCCGCTGTGAAAAGGAAGGCTTCAGTGTAGCAAGAAATTCTAGGAACACAATTAGACTTTGTACCACTGGGAACCTCGTCCGATAAATGCTGGCCTATCTTTTTCCTTACCATATTAGCTGTTTATGTAAACAGTGTTCCAGGGGAAGCTTTTTAATCCAAACTAGCACGGTGACACCTCTACAGTATTTCTCAGACTACAACAAAGAGAAACTCGTAGAGTCACTGAAACCGTATTAGGTGACAATATGCAATCAATGGTCCGGGATTCGAACCAGTGTGTGGTTGCATCATCTTCCATGCCTTTCATGTGTCGTCCTCTACCACTGTATTCCTATGGTTATGAACATTCGTGATCAGTAACGCACAAATAATGCAGGACCCGTTTTGTTTCCTCCAGCAAAGAATAGTATCAGCTTCTTTGTGGGGAAACAGTACAAAATGCCATCGAGTGTCGTTCACGATTTCTATGTTGTCTTAGCTTTCACTGTTGTTATCTGTTTAGTGTCTTCTAGCGGTCCCGGAAGATCGCCATTCCAGCTCACCAACGCCTACATATATAACTACATCATCACTCTGCAAACTACCACGAGGGTACTTCCTATTGTGCCCCTTTTAGAGCTTCTTCCCACCCCAATACCGTTTGAAGCGCGGGATAATGATTCCTTAGTAGCCTCTGTGCATGTTGTAATTAGTCATATGTAGAGGGCTGTAGTCTATTCTCAGATTTCTTACTTAATGCTTGTTCTTGAAACTCTTTAACTACGCTTGCAGGGGTGATTGGCGTCTACCTCCAAGCGTCTTACAACTCAGGTTTTTCGTAAGTGTGACGCCCTCCCATGGGCGGAACAAACCTGGGACCGTAGACACTGCCCTTCGTTGAATGCGTTTAATATTCTCTGAGAGTCTTATTTGGTGTAGTTCCCACACATTTGAGCAGTATTCGAGGATGGGTCTGACGTGTGTATTGTAAGCAGTTTCCTTTTAGGCCAATTCACTGACCGGATGCGCGGGAAAATGCAATAAAATTACACCATTTGCCCCACCTACAGCTAAGCCTATGTTACCATGACATTCCATATCCCTAAAAATGATTAACACTGTCAGTACTAACCTTCTGTAAATACTGTAATCCAGTAGTGTACGTTATACTTTAAAGTTCTGAAAAAACGTTTACTGTCTTTAATGAACTCTTCTACAACATTCTATAACTGTTCTAAATATTTCCGCCTCAATGTAATTAAAAAGTGTAGTTCTAATTTAGATGGTCTTGAAGTTTCCCCCTCCCCCTCACCACCACCCACTACAAGATTCTGTAACTGTTCTAAATTGTTCCGCCTCAATGTAATTAAAAAATGTAGTTCTAATTTAGATGGTCCTGAAGTTTCCCCCTCCCCCTCACCACCACCCACTACAAGATTCTGTAACTGTTCTAAATTTTTCCGCCTCAATGTAATTAAAAAATGTAGTTCTAATTTAGATGGTCCTGAAGTTTCTCCCTCCCCCTCACCACCACCCACTACTCATACTACTAGATGCAAATTTTCACAACGAATGTCAGATAATGCATATTCCGTTTCTGGACCCTACTTACATATTAATACCTCTTTAAAAAGCAAGCTGTTGATAAAATAAACATTTAACAAAATCTGTATTTTGTCCTTTCTTGAGGAGGTAATAAGGAACTTTCCCTCCTGTTAGAAGTACACGTTAGTGAAAATCAGCTACTATTACTGGGGTTAAATCTACCTATTTATATGAGTGGACTGATTAGAATAGTGAATCGTCAGAGAGGCCACCATTGACATAGTGGCTGGCGGAATTTGCAGGATATTGTTGCACACTTAATTGCTGTAGACACGGCAAGTTGTCGCACGGTAAGCATAATGGGTACTAAAAAGAGGATAATGAAGTTAGAAGGATTCACCGACAGCTAAACGTTGCAACGCACGGGATCAGTAAAGTGGCTGCCCATTAGCGCGCAGCTGCGTGCGACCCAGCCGCGACACGACAGCCTGAGCCGGCTGTCCCGCACAGCATACTGCAAAGCATACAGCAGGCAGCGGTCGCGGTGCAGGAGTGCTTTCCCTTGTTCCCCCCGCCGTGCGGCAGCGCGCTGCAAATCCGGTGTTGATCCCAAACATCCCGGCAGGCTGGGTGGACAGACACGTCCGTGAGGAGCGACGCACGGCACAGGTGGCTACTGTTTCCGGCGTAACATCTGCTCCTGGTAACTCCGTCTGCTGCAACGGCTAGTTTAGGCAGCTCCTGGCTCTACCGTGTACGAGGACCGTTCCAGAAGTATCCACACTAAGAAAGAAAATCCATGAAATTTTGGGAAAAGTCTTAATTTCTGAGTCTCCTTTCAGATCGACACACTTTTCCCACTGATGTTCAATAGCTTGGATACACATCTTGAGGGTATTTTTCTTCTGTCGTTGCAACTACAGAAATGCGTGATTTTTTCACCAGACGCGTTTCGCTTTATTGAGATAAAGCATCATCAGTGGTCTGTAATTAATTTATTTACATTTTGATTTGCTTTTAGATTCATCCCTTGGTCTTCCTCTACGATTTTTACCCTTCACGCTTTCCTCCAATACTAAAGTGGTGATCCCTTGACGCCTCAGAACATGTCCCACAAACCGATCCCTTCTTCTAGTCAAGTTGTGCCACAAATTCCTCTTCTCCCCAATTCTGTTCAGTACCTCCTCATTAGGTACGTGATCTTCTCATCTAATCTTCAGCATTCTTCTGTAGCACCATATTTCGAAAGCAGTGTCTAACACAGAAAAACGACGATGTGCTAGCAGACGGCATTTCCCAATGTAAACGAGAAATAAGCCGAAAAATCACCGTAAGTACAAATAAACCTATTCTTAACGAACTGTTTTTCGATCTAAAAGCAAATCAAAATGTAAATAACTTAATTACGGGCCACTGATGGTGCTTTACCTCAATAAAGCGAAACGCGTCTGGCGAAAAAAATCACACATTTTTGTACTTGCAACGACTGAACAAAAATACCCTCAATAATTTTAAAGTAACTACGGTTACTATGGGCACACGTATGAAGAATTTCTTGGACACATTGTTTACTGTGAGAACTGCTGAGACCCACAAAACAGCTACATCAACTACAGGCTCCATCCCTTCGTATTTGACAAATATTTTACCACCATGCTATTTCTAAAAGTGTGGCAACATAAAATAATCGCTGGGGGCTAAATCTGGCTAGCAGGATGCGGGAGGAAGCAATTCCAACTGTAACTCATTGTTTTTGACCATTTCAAAATGGACATGATGCATTCTCGCGATGAAACAAAACTTCATTTTTATTTAAATGCTACCGTTTTTTCTTGATTTCATCACTCAAGCACTGCAGAAAGTTCGCATAATACTCATCATTGATAGCATTTACTTTTGAACATAAAAGGAAAAAGATAGAAAACACCGTGATCAGTCCCGAAGACCACGCGATAGTCGACCGATCATCGTTTCATCCTCATTCATCATCGAATGCGGTATGGAGGGACATTGGGTCAGCATACACACACCCAGCCGTTACCGACGACCTCTCTACGACGTAACTCCTGAGCTGGCATCACAAAGCTCAATGCACCCAGTCCCGTCCTCCCATCAGGGGAATATCCCTCGAAGTACTGCGAATCGAATTTGGTTCCCCAGCATGTGGGTCTGCGGCGGTGACCATTAAGCTACGGATGCGGACTATGGGAGATAATCATATCCGAAAAGAATGACGCCATGACCTTGCCCGTAAATGAAACTGTTTTCGGCATCTTTGGAAACGCTTCTCCCTTTCATTCCACTATTCTGATTGTTCCCTCGTCTCATGTGTGAAATCGTAGACCCATTTTTCATGCATGGTTATGAATCGATGCAGAGACACGGCCCTACTGCAGCAAAACATCGCCAAAGTTTCTACTTACTCATTCTCATTACGCTGTTTTGGTTTCAAACGCCGCATAGATCTTGCGCGCAGCTTTCTTGTGTCCAAATTTGAAGTCGGTATGCATGTAAGCACTTTTTGAAATGACTGCTATGTCTGTTAGCTGGTGCACTTTCAGTCGATGGTCATCCAATACAATGTTTTGGATTTTCTTTACAATTTCTGGGGTGATCACCTCGTTTGGTCGACGTTTGTTATGTCCGTCGTGGCAGCTCGTACGGCCTTACTTGAACTCTGTCACACAATATTTTACTGTTGTAAACGGAGGAGTAGACTCTCCAAGAGCAAAATGTGAGTCACATTTAATATTAATTGAGCTAAGAAGTTCCAAATAAAAGTACTGAATAACATAGCCATGACCCATTTTACGAATGTTTACATATTCACTTAGAGCCTTCACTATCATTGGCTGCCAAATCATAGACTACGTAGCATCATCAAACTTCAAACTAGAGCTTTGTAAGAATGATACTTAGTGCCATATTCACTTGTTTGAAACAATAACCGTTACCTACAAGTCATTTCGGGTGTTTAAGTGCAGCAATCTTGCTTGTCTTCATTTGTATTTTCCTATCCTGTGCGAAACTTCTCAACTCGGCATACCTATCACATCCCATAATTACCGTAACTTTAATTTATATCATTAAACGGCTAACTCGTTGCACAATTGCAGCTGCAGGTCACCTATCTGACCGCTTCTGGGGAAAACGAAAATTTGATTTTGAATATTTCATATAATTATGGACCAAATTTAAAAATTAAAATTCTGTAATAATTACTCAGTAAGAGGTGAAATCTTATGTTGAATGTTAAACGCAATAAGACAATTATTACAGTCATAAACTGCGTATGTATCTTAAGGTTGTGTCCAATATTTGAGAGTGAAGGCACTTACCACCTTCGAACAAACTTTAAAGATAATTTCAAACCTCGACAAAACTTTTGTCGCTAATACCTTAAGCAGTAAATCTTCAGCATCAGGCATGGCATTTTAATTTATTACTTCGTTACTGCTTACTCTCCTTGCAACACATTTTGCAGGCTGTATACATATATACCATGAATGCACCCGCAAAATTATGTCATTGTACTACACATGGTTCACCTAATTGAGGGGACGTGACTTCACAAATATGGAGATGTTGAAATGCCCATATTACGGAGACAACACTCACCATTATTTGGTAATGAGAGCGCTTAGTGACTTTCAAAATCTTTGAACATAATTTCGAACTCGTTCTAAAATTTTTCTCGCTAACGTGTTTTATGTCAAATATTAACCCATTAACTCATTTCTACAGTAACGGAAGTTTGATTCTTTAGGCAATCGGAATGAGAAGGGGCGTTTACTGGTTCATACTGAGCTGGTCTTTAGAACTGCACTACTGTAAAGGCAGCAAGCGACACTATAAATTGGCTTAATCTCTACTACTTGCTTGGGTACACAAATGATTAGCATTTTAGCGCAACATTACGAACGTTATAAGGATTATGTCATCTACATTCTGTGTATAAAGAATGATTGTGCTGTGGATTTATTATTCAGGAATGACATTTTGGTGTTGCTTGTTTGTGAGAAGGTCGTGTTACATCTCGGGTAAGATGCAGAAAAGTCTACCAGCATGTGCTGGAATTCGATAGCAGTCAGGCTGTTGAAACCGCGGTTAACCACACGCTGGTCGGGATCGCTCGACTGTCTTGCGAATATGGAATCGATGAGCTTAGGTGATCCGTATTGAAAGCCACATAGAATCTCAGGGACCCTCACGACTAGCGCCCGAGAGGACAGACATATTTTTAGATCGTTTGGGATTTACAGTCACTTCAAGTACCTCGAGTCATGGTATTGTTTCGGCCACTACAAGTGTGCACACTGGCGGTGCGACTACATCTGGAACACTGTTAGCAAGGCGACCATCATCGGGACATCCATTGATCCGACATCAGTGAGAGGTGCGGGCGAACAGCGATGCACCCCAGTGATAACAATGAACAGGGGAATGAAGCCTCTTAGTCTTTTCAGACAAGTCTTTGTTCTCCATAGAGCTTTACGGTGGATGTAAGCGTGCATGGAGACTTTGAGGAGAACGAACGTTGCCAGGTTGCATTCGTCACCGTCACAGTTACTCAGCTTCTGGCGTCATGATGAAGGGTGTCATCACATACACCACATCACCACATCTGATTCGCATAGACGATAACGTAGAAAGCAGTTGCTACATTTCTGGCTTGTTAAGGGCGGTAGCTCTGCGCTACTTTGAGGTCTTCTGGAAGTAGTGTTTCAACAGGATAACTAAAGACCATATGTTGGTGGAGTTCTCTTGACCTATTTCGATACCTAGGTGTTAGACTGGTGGCCTGGTCAACACGTTCTCCAGATCTCTCAACCATCACAAATATCGCGTCATATACTGCGGAGAGACTGGCACGTGGTGGTTAGTCAGCTACTACTGTTGAAGCAGTATGTAATGAATTGCCAGTATCTCTCATCCAGACTTGGCTAGGTTTAATGCCCAACCGAGATAGAGTCGTTGTCGCCGACAGAGGTATCAGCTCTGGGTATTAAATTTCGCACCCTGTACAACTTCAAATCACACGAAAATTTTAACCATGTAACCCGCCCGCTATGCGGTGTATGCGGAAGCAATAAAAGTCTCTTATTTGTTATCCAACTTGGTGTTGTAAATTTAAATGGCTACCACCGTATATGGTTATCTTTGGAAGCCATTATCTTCTCTCCGCTACAGCTGTTTTCTGATGCAAGTAAACTATTCTCAGTCACTCCACGAAGCTGTCACTGCTGTTATGCCAGGTCACTATCGCCAATTCGATGCAGAATGTGTTTTACCGGGATGTTTCAGAACATCAGAAGATGAGAGATTCTTGGGACTGAATAACTTCCACTCATTTTTTAACCCCTACGGCTGTTAGCAAATTCTAAAGCCATGTTCAACGCTGTGAAATAATCTGAAAATCTTCTACTCAACATGTTGAGCTTACCTCTTGGCCTGGTGCCAAGGCCAGTTACATATGACGCCATTAATCACAAGAGCAGAAATTTAATTTCCTCCCCTTTATTCATCAGGCTTTTCTGCGCATAAAACCGCACTTCGAATTTTTTGTTGGAGTGGAAGTTCCGAGTTCGGCGTAGCGCCCCTTCCTTTCAGTCCCTCTCGTCCACTCTCTCCTACTCTCTCTCCAACCTAGTCCTTCCATCCGTGTTCATACTAACGGCGAGGTCACATGGTTCACAGAATTATTTGCTGAAGTGCTTTGTCGTTGAATTCTTTCAGTTACATAATCTGTCAGTTCACTGAGTTTCTGTCTGTTGTGTTGCCGAGCGGTTCTAGGCGCTTCAGTCCAGAACCGCGTGACTGCTACGGTTACAGGTTCGAATCCTGCCTCGGGCACGAATGTGTGTGATGTCCTAAGGTTAGTTAGGTTTAAGTAGTTCTGAGTTCTAGGGGACTGATGACCTCAGTTGTTAAGTCCCATAGTGCTCAGAGCCATTTGAACCATTTTGATGTGTTGATCATATGTCTGAAAAAATTATGCCCCAGAAAGTATCCAACTTATATACATTTATACAAAACGCTGTATCCGATCACATGTTTCACGCCTTAAGCTGTACTCGCGAACAATGATAGCCAATGCGTTCCGGTAATACCACTCAAGAAGGGCATTTACGTGTACAAACGGTGATTGTCTTTGTAATCACGAAGTGTAATTGAGAAATTTGCGTCATCTACGTGACTTATTGGATATAACTCTGACATACTGATTCATCTCGGTATATTTTCGAGTTACTAAGAAGGAAGAAGAATGAAAGAGTTTCATTAATTGGAAACATTCTAAAAGTTTAACGACGCCACTGGTGAGCTGTCCCGCAATGACACGTTGTGAGAGACAGAAATTAAGAGCCGGCAGAAGTAGGGGTATTCTTCGCGTGCAACTGACAGCTAATTCTCTCTCCTCTATAAGAATCTGGAATCACATTCTGACTCGTGACGAAGCAGGTATTCGTGCTGGCTTATTACCGAGATTATGAAGTCACGTTATTTCGTAAACAGAGCGCACAATCTAAATCCTCTCTATAAATGTTGTCAAAATACCAACACTGTAATGTCGTATACAAACGGCAGCCTAATTGGATGTGAGTAATTAACAAAATATTTATAATGTTTACATAAAATAATTCAACACTCATACTAAATTCACTGTTCGTATTTCTACTTAGAAGTCCTAATGCCAAAGAAGGCCTCACAGCTGGCATAAGTCTCGCTGTGACGTAGTAGATTATGTAAAGTTAATTTGTAGATATAAATCTTTAATTACCTACTATCCTAACGACAAGAGAACTTCCCTCTTCTGCAACTGAAATTTATTCTTGAGTACCAAAAATGTTTCGCCTATTCATGTTAGGCACCTTCAGTGGTCTATGATGTATATAAAATATTTAATTATCATACCTTGATGTGAAATTTGTAATGACTCAGCTAAATTTCGATTACGCGATAAGTCACACAAATCTGAGGGCTGTAGATTCAACTAGATACTTAGGGATTACAATTACAAATAACCTAAATTGGAAGATCACATAGATAATATCGTGGGTACAGCAAACCAAAGACTGCGATTCATTGGCAGAACACTTAGAAGATGCAACAGGTCTACCAAAGAGACTGCTTACACTACGCTTGTCCGCCCTCTTCTGGAGTATTTCTGTGCGGTGTGGGATCTGCATCATGTGGGACTGACGGATGACATCGAAAAAGTACAAAGAAGAGCGGCTCGTTTTGTATTATCGCGAAATAGGGGAGATAGTTTCACAGACATGATACGTGAATTGGAATGGCAATCATTAAAACAACGGCGTTTTTCGTTGCGATGGGATCTTCTCATGAAATTTCAATCACCAGTTTTCTCCTCCGATTGCGAAAACATTCTTTTGGCACCCACCTACATAGAGAGAAATGATCATCACGATAAAATAAGAGAAATCAGGGCTCGCACTGAAAAATTTAAGTGCTCGTTTTTCCCGCGTGCCGTTCGAGAGTGGAACGGTAGAGAGACAGCATGAAGGTGGTTTATTGAACCCTGCGCCAGGAACTTTATTGTGAACAGCAGAGTAATCACGTAGATGTAGATGCAGAGACTCTTGTCCAGTTTGCTTAAATGTAGCTATTTCTATTTACACTTACATGTTGTGGCTCTTTCCTTACATTCGTTTTCGTGTCATCTTCATGCAGCTATTTTCTGTCCTGTATGTGCTAAATGTGCATGGTAGAGATTTTTCCAGTAATTATATTTTGCACACAGCCTCTGCACACGTTTGAACTGCTATTGATCATATGGTATAGGGTTCTTCCAATAAATATATTTTACACATGATCTATGCTGTAGAAAACTGCACATGTTACTGAGGGATCCTGTTATAGTGGTGTGTTGGGGTGGGGATGGAGGAAGGGTGGGTGATGGGGCATATATATATATATATATATATATATATATATATGTGTGTGTGTGTGTGTGTGTGTGTGTGTGTGTGTTATGTGTGTGTGTGTGTGTGTGTGTGCCGCGCGGGATTAGCTGAGCGGTCTAGGGCGCTTCAGTCATGGACTGCGCGGCTGGTCCCGGCGGAGTTTCGAGTCCTCCCTCGCGCATGGGTGTGTGTGTGTGTGTTTGTCCTTAGGATAATTTAGGTTAAGTAGTGTGTAAGCTTAGGTTCAAAATGGCTCTGAGCACTATTGGACTCAACTTCTGAGGTCACTAGTCCCCTAGAACTTAGAACTAGCTAAACCTAAGTAACCTAAGGACAGCACACACATCCATGCCCGAGGCAGGATTCGAACCTGCGACCGTAGCGGTCTCGCGGTTCCAGACTGTAGCGCCTAGAACCGCACGGCCATAAGCTTAGGGACTGATGACCTTAGCAGTTAAGTCCCATAAGATTTCACACACATTTGAACATTTGTGTGTGTGTGTGTGTGTGTGTGTGTGTGTGTGCCCCCTTTCTTTATAATTATTTTTATTTATTTATTTCCGTCAAATATGTCTTAGTATCCGTCAACTCTATGACATGTGATTAGTTCAAAGCTGCTAGTAGCTCATATCGTTAATGAACCTTACTCTTGCATAGTCTGTCACAAGACATGCATAGATGACAAAATGGATTTCATGGCTTTTCAGTTTCCTTTCCAGTTGTATTAAATATTCTTCCTCCCATAATTTTAGGTAGGAGAGTGTGTTGTACCTTGGTGCACTTTTCACTGTTTCGCATCTACCCAGTTCTTTAATAGAAACGTAATATACGAGGGTCTTTTCAAACGTCCTGCTTACTGGGAATTGGTGACCGTTGCGATGGGGTGATGAAGTGAAAGTTCATGTCAGTTGTGAGCGAAACTTTAGACGCGACGCTCGTATATTTCTTTACTGTCGTAATTAATTCTGTTTTCAAATGGAAGATGAAACAGAGTGACCAACGTTCCTACATCAAAATAGAATCCCCACATGGAAAGAACCCAATGGAAAATTTTCAGCGTTTTGATAGACCAGTGTGCGAATAATGTAGCGGATTTTAGCACAGTATCACTGTGTTCTGCTCGTTTCCGTGATGGACGGTTAAGCGTTGACGACAATCCAAAAAGTGGAAATCCAACAACTGTAACAGACCACACCTCTCAGGTTACTGTTAATGTCATTTTGAGAGAGGATCGACGAGAAACATGTGGACGAAATTGCATAGCAGGTCAGAATGTCTGTCACGTCAGTTTACAGACTCGTAACTGAAAAGTTAAACATGAGAAAAGTTGCTGCTGGATGGATTCCGCATGATTTCAGTGAAGAACAGAAAGCAGGTCGCAAATGAAAAGTTGAAGAATCGCTTTAACGTCAGCGAGCAGGAATGAATAATTTCTGAAAAAGATTGTTCCCCTTGATGAAACCTGGAGACGAGGTTTTGAGCCAGAACTGGAGTCTCAGTGGCCACAATGAGGAAGGTCCGACACTCCACGCCAGAAAATATTCCGCTGCCAATAATTAAAGGTGAAACTGAAGATGATCTTTGAGTATGACATGAATGGAGTCATAGCTAGAAACAGAGTGCCCCAGGAGACGGCTGTTACAGGCGCTTATTACAAGCTGTTTCTGCGAAATGTTTTGCCCCCGAAAAATCGTCAAGTAACGCCTGACATGCTTAGAGCTGGTTTCCTTCTTTTACAAGATCGCCCTACCAGTGAGAGAAATGCTCGACGAGTAAAGGATGGGAAATCCTCTCCCACCTACCATACAGTCGAGATACGAGCCTACCAGATTTTGATTTGTTTCCCAAATTGAAGGAACAACTCCGTGGAAAACGTTTTGATACAATTAATTAAGCTTCCAGTGAGATAGCCCGAGTAATCAGACAGTTCAACCACGAATCTGCGCTATCCGGAATAGGGAAGTTGCCAAAACGTTGGTAAGATGTAATAAGCTAGAATCGAGATTATATCGAAGGCCTGTAAGGATATCTTTTAACATTTTTTCCTTGAATTCTATCTTACGATGTGCAGAACGTTTGAAATGAACCTCGTGTTTTGTTATTCCATTTTTAAATGATGGCCTTTTATGTACTGCAGTCTTTTCCTGAACTTGCTCCTGACAATTAAGGTTTTTCCATGCAAAAGCGTGTTCCAAGGTACATGGTCATGTACCCAGGAACAAGTACTCTGCTTAAGTTTAAAAGCGCCGCAGTTCAGAAAATCTTCTCAGTGGCATAGTTAATCGTCTATCAGTCACATTATTACTCTACTACACACCAACCATCAGTAAGCGAAGTCAAATTAAGCGGAAATATTTTCAGAAACCGGATACAACATAAATACATTTTGAAACAGAAGTCACTGGAATGTAACATAAATTTCCATTTTCCAGACACGTAAAATAGTTAACACGTTAAAGAAACTCGGTTTTTTTGCAAGTACCACATATTGACCTCCTGTTTCAGGGAACAAGATGGTGCACGAACGATGAAATATGGGTTAACTGTCCACTTGTTCTATAAAAAGATATAAAATATATGTAGTATTTTTCTCATCATAAAATTCTGTAGATAACAGTTAAATACTCCAAACAGTGTGAATACGTAATGCAGCATTTAAATGTGTATAACGCGAAATATGTACAGATACAGCACAAAGCTGTAAGAAATGGCGCAAACTGCTTATAGCGACCTATAGTGCGCATTAGTTAATATCATTTTAAAATGAATCACTGCACTGAAGTACCGAAAAAAAAATCATGTTGTCCGAGAAACATTTTCCTCCAAGTTCAACTCCCAATAATAGCACAGTTTTAAAGAGAACCATCTCATTCATACCCAGGATATGGAGTGACCAACATTAAGTGCCTAGGTGGAAACGTCTTTTACATGATTTTTTTTTTTAAATATTGTAACGTTACTTTGCTCACCTTAGATTTTAAAAGTTGTGTTTAAAAACATCTTTCGCTACTGAACCGCGAACAGTGCTTCACACTTTAGTTAGCACTCTCTCTCTCTCTCTCTCTCTCTCTCTCTCTCTCTCTCTCTCTCTCTCTATGGAGGAACTATTCGATTCGCTGACGCAGTAATGTTTGCACAAGGCCTTGTCTAGAATCCATACGACATCACAGGACTGCACTTTACTGCTGAGCAAGCAACTTGCTGTTTAGTTTCTCTGAGAGACTCCTTGAGTTCAAAGTCTGGAAAGTTTAGTCAAAGACAACTCCGCTGACTCAAATTGCTACCTCCCGAGAACTGTCGGTTTCATACTCCGAAAAGCCGCAAGTAACAATGTTGCGAATAATCAACCAACGACCGGGAGGGCTCCGTGATAGCCGGATGCCCTTTCATACCAATGCTAAGTGTCGCTTTAACGAGGTACAGATTGACATGCAGTCATTCCAGTTAGGTGGCCCCCTGTACTACTGGTGGAGTGTCAGGTAGTTTTAGTACAACGAAACGACCTATAGATACAAGCTTCTCTCCAGGGCGTTACTAACAAGGGCAGGCAGAAGATCAACTGGATATTGAACTGGGAGAATATCAGGGAGGCTTCAGGAAGACCCAATCCTTTGCTGAACAGGTCGTCAGCCTTAAAACTGTAATGTCATACTCCAGGATGAGTAACCGCAAGGTGGTCGTCACCTTTGTTGATTTCAGCAAGGTCTACAACTCTGTTGATAGAGAAACGCTTACCAAATACTAGACAACAAAACCGGCAGACTCACTCTGGAAACCTTGACCAACACCAATTCCAAGGTCAAATTTAGAAGTGAGATCTCAGAAAGCTTCGATACAAAAACTGGAGTGAGACAAGGGGATGGACGCTCCCCAGTTCTTCCCTTAAAAGGGTTGTGAGAGAATGGCGTAAGGAACTGACCAGTTTGGGTGTTCAGAGTGGTGTCTACTTGGGCCATAAGAACGAAGGACTAATTATAGATTGCCTGGCTTTTGCAGATGAGATGGCACTCGTTGCTGATTCTCTTTAAATGGCAACAATGCAGGTAAGTTGCCTCAGAAAACAGGCAGCCAAAGTGAGTCTTCAAGTGTCGCTGGAGAAAACAGAGTTCTTCACCAACAACAAAGAAGCTAGCAGAGACATGATACTAGACCAGGCAAACATGAAAAGGCCTGAGAAGTTTAAGTATCTCGGCGAATGGATTGAACCCAACTAATGAGAAAAAAACGTTATTATCCATGAGACTCAACAAGTTGGAACTAACCCGTCGACTGACTATGAACAGCTACCAAAAATATGCCGGTCACGTAACCTAAAACTTAGGCGCTATACCTCAGTCATTCGACCAGAAGCCGTGTATGCAATGGAATGTCTTTCCATGAACCGTAAAAGTCTGGTGGAGAAATTGGAAGTCACAGAGAGGAGAATCCTCAAGAAGATCCTCCTCGTATTAGAAGATGGGGAATTCAGAAGGCAACATAACGCAGAGCTCTACGAATGAATCGAGAGGCTCTGTGACTGTGCAAGAAAAAGAAGGGTAGCTTTCTACAGCCATGTTGCAAGATTGCCTCCAAACAGATTGACCAATTGTGTGCTCACCTTATGGCAAAACAAGAAGGTTCGCACCACTTCGCTGACACTAACCGAAAAGGACATCAAAGAACTGGGAATAACTGATCTCCAGAACAGAAGTCCCAGGATTTCATGAAAAGCCCCGAAGGAAAGGTACCCCCTAGACAGAAGAAACGAAGGAGTTACATCGGCAGAGGATCCGACAATACTGGGCAAAGATCAAAGCCCAACAGTTGGACAAGCGTGGTCCAAAGCAGGCCCATCCGAAAAGAGAGAAGAAGAAGAAAAAGAAATGACCAAAGTGATAAAACCTGACGTTTGAAGAACCAGGGTTTTATTTACAATCTGTAGACCTGAACAATTGAGACGAGCCCTACCACGGCGAATTTTGTGATAATTAATCTGGAAAAAAATGTATTTTAGAGCAATTTTCGAATTAAAGACCTACAATCTGGAATTTAAGTTTAATGTAAAAATGAATAAAGAATGTATAATATTTTGGTGTACAGTTCATGACGCAGTGAATAGATGAGACTTTTTTTTAAAAAAAAAGCCAAGTAGGTGCGAGTAGCGCCGAAGGTTCCGTATAACCTTAATTATGATGTAAATATTTCATCCGTCACAGGAGTTGAGAACGCCAACGGTTTTTGTCTGTTATCGATATCGATACCAGCAAGATATCAAAATAAGTAACAACAATCGCTGTATCTCTTCTTTGCATTGAGGTGGGATGTTATACTTCTTACCCACCCAAGTTCCCATAGATATTAGTATGTGATATAAATTTCAACTTTCTACGTTCACTCGTTCCTGAGTTTTCGTGTCTTAGTGAACGGACAGTCGTGTAAGAAACGTAAATTTTTTTTTATCGATACAATTCAAATTAACATTTTCCGGATTTTTTCTCTTACTTGTAGTGTGAAACCTTGCTTATTTCCAAATGTCATAGTTCTAGGTCAACAAGAAGTACCTTATAGGATCTGAAAAGTGAGTTTGCGAGTACCAAAAGTGTGACATAAATGGTCGTATTCTTTGATTTCATGGACTTAAAAGTTTAAATGTTTTACACCGGGAAATGACCCTAAGCCTTTGCATCCGAGGAAAAAAAAAAATCCCCAGTTGGCTACCTGTCAGATTCCTAAAGCTACACTACTGGCCATTAAAATTGCTACACCAAGAAGAAATGAAGATAATAAACGGGTATTCATTGAACAAATATATTATACTAGAACTGACATATGATTACATTTTCACGCAATTTGGGTGCATAGATCCTGAGAAATCAGTACCCAGAACAACCACCTCTGGCCGTAATAACGGCCTTGATACGCTTGGGCATTGATTCAAACAGAGCTTGGACGGTGTGTAAAGGTACAACTGTCCATGCAGCTTCAACGCGATACCACAGTTCATCAAGAGTAGTGACTGGCGTATTGTGACGAGCCAGTTGCTCGGCCACCACTGACCAGACGTTTTTAATTGGTGAGAGATCTGGAGAATGTGCTGGCCAGGTCAGCAGTCGAACATTTTCTGTATCCAGAAAGGCCCGTACAGGACCTGCAAAATGTGGTCGTGCATTATCCTGCTGAAATGTAGGTTTTCGCAGGGATCGAATGAAGGGTAGAGCCACGGGTCGTAACACATCTCAAATGTAACGTCCGCTGTTCAAAGTGAGGTCAGTGCGAACAAGAAGTGACCGAGACGTGTAACCAATGGCACCCCATACCATCACGCCTGGTGATACGCCAGTATGGCGATGACGAATACAAGCTTCCAATGTACTTTCACCAAGATGTCGCTAAACACGGATGCGAGCATCATGATGCAATAAACAGAACCTGGATTCATCCGAAAAAATGACGTTTTGCTATTCGTGCACCCAGGTTCGTTATTGAGTAAACCATCGCAGACGCTCCTAACTGTTAATCAGCGTCAAGGGTAACCGCAGCCATGGTCTCCGAGTAGATAGTCCATGCTGCTGCAAACGTCGTCGAACTGTTCGTTGTTGTCTTGCAAACGTCCCGATCTGTTGACTCAGGGATCGAGACGTGGCTGCACGATCCGTTACAGCCATGCGGATAAGATGTCTGTCATCTCGACTGCGAGTGATAAGAAGCCGTTGGGATCCAGCACGACGTTCCGTATTACCCTCCTGAACCCACCGATTCCATATTCTGTTAGCAGTCATTGGATCTTGACCAACGCGAGCAGCAATGTCACGATACGATAATCCGCAATCGCGATAGGCTACAAGCCGACCTTTATCAAAGTCGGAAACGTGATGGTACGGTTTCCTCCTCCTTGCACGAGGCATCACAACAACGTTTCACCAGGCAACGGCGGTCAACTGCTGTTTGTGAATGATAAATCGGTTGGAAACTCTCCTCATGTCAGCACGTTGCAGGTGTCGCCACCGGCGCCAACCTTGTGTGAATGCTCTGAAAAGCTAATCATTTACGTATCAGAGCATCTTCTTCCTGCCGGTTAAATTTCTCGTCTGTAGCACGTCATCGTCGTGGTGTAGAAATTTTAATGGCTAGTAGTGTAATCACATACTAACAATTTTCGAATTTGTTCCATTACTTATACTGTGGAATTTTGATGAGTGAGTTTACGATTCTCAAAATATGTGACATGAACGACCATATCCTTTGATTTCACTGACGTAGATGATTAAATTCTTCCAATCAGAGAGGGACCATAGACCTTAGTATGTGACATGAATTTTAACTTGATAAATACCGGGTGATCAAAAAGTCAGTATAAATTTGAAAACTGAATAAATCACGGAATAATGTAGATAAAGAGGTACAAATTGACACACACGCTTGGAATGATATGGGGTTTTATTAGAACCAAAAAAATACAAACGTTCAAAAAATGTCCGACAAATGGCGCTTCATCTGATCAGAATAGCAATAATTAGCATAACAAAGTAAGACAAAGCAAAGATGATTTTCTTTACAGGAAATGCTCAATATCTCCACCATCAGTCCTCAACAATAGCTGTAATCTAGGTATAATGTTGTGAACAGTACTGTAAGGCATGTCCGGAGTTATGGTGAGGAATTGCCGTCGGATGTTGTCTTTCAGCATCGCTAGAAATGTCGGTCGATCACGATTCACTTGCGTCGTCAGGTAACCCCAAAGGCAATAATCGCACGGACAGAGGTCTGGGGACCTGGGAGGCCAAGCGTGACGTGGTTAATTAAGTTTTCAAATTTATACTGACTTTTTGATCACCCGGTATAACCGTTCCTGAAGAAAAGAGTTCTTAACAGACGGACAGAAAGGCAGAGAGACAGACAGATGCACAGATTACAAAGTGATACCGGAAGGGTTCATTTTTACCAACTAAGGTATGGAACCCTAAAAAGGAAAACTTCGGGTTGTAAATTGCTTTGCCTTTTTGTAATAATAGCTTTAAAAAAATCCTCTTACTACAGTGATAGCTTTGCTTTGCTATGCCGTTGTTGTTATTCACCTACAGTGACGGGTACAGCAGCTATACCTCTCATAATGCTGTAAAGGAAATCTTGAGAATATCTGTAGTTGTTCCCAGTTTACAGGGCAACACTTACTACAACAAAAGTGCTTTTTTAGAAGAATACAAATGGCTCTGAGCACTATGGGACTTAACTTCTGAGGTCATCAGTCCTCTAGAACTTAGAACTACTTAAACCTAACTAACCTAAGGACATCACACACATCCATGCCCAAGGAAGGATTCGAACCTGCAACCGTAGCAGTTGCGCGGTTCCAGACTGCAGCGCCTAGAACCGCTCGGCCACCGCGGCCGGCTATAAGAATACATTTGTATTTAAAGGCACACTTTTGTTTATTAGACGTTTGAATTCCCCACTGAAACGTTGGAGAGGGTCATTTGAGACGGCCACAGGAGATGCCTATAACGTCTTGAATCAGTATGTGCCACCAACAAGGATTTCCCATGGGTTCCGTCATTATGCTGGCTTGTCGGCTACCTTGTATCTTAAAACGTACATTTCACGAAATACCTCAGAAACGAATAAGGTTACCTGAAAATAGATTTCCTCAGCTTTAAGAACAGAATAATTCGCGTCTGGCGACTTTAAGTAAAAAACTATGGTATGGATCCTAGTTTGCATGAAGTGAGATATTAAAAAGTGGGCTTTCCGCAAAATCTAACCCATTACGAACTGCCGAAACTGCGTTAACCATTCTTTTAAAACTGTTAGTGGTTCTGCAAAGTGAGGTGCCACATGTTTGACCGGCCGCTACTTGGAATTTGGCGAAAGAGAGCGTCAAGATTAAGAGCTGAATGCTGATTTAATTCGTGTCACCTCTCCCGTCAGAAATGTATCAGAGTGGGCCCATACATAATAATATCTTGCACGACTTTTACGATTGTATGAAGGCCCACGCCGCACCATTACAACCAAGACATTTTCTTACTTTACATATTTGTGATGCGGGTCAGTAGACTTCCGACTACATAGTCTGTGCGTAAATGCGGCCATGTTACGATCGCAAAGAAACTGTAATCTTCTACTGCATTTTAAATGCAAAGACGAGTGTGTTGTATCAATTTTGAAGGATGTGATGTCCATGTACTGCATATATGAGTTAATGCATTTCAAAGTTTAACTGAGCAGGCCGCAGTGGCCGAGCGGTTCTAGGCGCTTCAGTTTGGAACCGCGCGACCGCTACGGTCGCAGGTTCGAATCCTGTCTCGAGCATGGATGTGTGTGATGTCCTTAGGTTAGTTAGGTTTAAGTAGTTCTAAGTTCTAGGGGATTGATGACCTCAGATGTTAAGTCCCATAGTGCTCAGAGCCATTTGAAGTATAACTGAATCTTAACAATTTCCTTTTGCACGCGTGAGAGACCAGTATAGTTCTCTCACTTTTCTTTTATTTGTCATGTTTTTGTTTGCTCGCTGTGTACTCTAACATAAAATTGGAGAGAGGCAGAAAAGGACCCTGCAGGGGTCTCAGGTACTGTGACTGATGAAGATCGTACATAAGGATCAAAACTTTACGTGGCAACAACCCGAAATCCACAGTCCATTAAGTATAGGTTGTGGTGAGTTTACAGTTGACCGTACTACAGTTTCACGTTGTAGTAATTGTTTTCTTGGTAGCTATATGAGCACAGACGGTAATCCTTGACCCGGAAGGTCAAAACCGTCAACACATGGACGAAATGTGAAACTTGTGGTAGATGGTCTTGAAAAAGATCGCAGTGCGACTTGTGAGGAACTCTCTGAAGCCACGGGAATTCCTCGAACATCAGTTATGCATATTCTAGAAAAGTGATTTCAAGAAGAGAAAAATTTATGCGAGACGGAACCCACTCCGTTTGACTGCTGAAGAGAAACAAAAGCGCCTGGACATTGCAACCTTTCTCACACAACAATTGAACAGTGAAGGTCAGCATTCTTGTGTCGAATTGTCGCTGACCCGGAGTTGAAAACACAGTCCAATAAAGTGGGGAGTTTCAGATTCTCCTCTCCCAAAAAAATTTCGGCGCGAACAACCGAAGCTCAAGGAAACGATGATTTTTGCTTATGATCATCAAGGAGTCATCATGACAGATAAAATCCCATGTGAAACAAGTGTCATGGCAGTGTACTGACGTAACGTCACGCAAAACTTGAGCAGAAGAATGCACAAAACCCGATCTCAGTTGCTCGAGGCTGTGCCATTCACTCTTCATGACAATGTTCACCCTCATATTGGCAGCCATGTTGTAGTCCAGAAACTGCACGAATACGAATGGGAAGTGTTGACGTATCCTTTCTACAGCCCGGACACGAGTCCACCCAACTTCGAATTGTTCCCGACGTTGGAAACACCTATGCGTGCACGTCGTTTTCCTTCTCCATCATAGCTTTCTGCCACCGTTATTCTAGCCATTCAACAGAAGTGCTATCCTGAACGGAATAACAGAGCTCCTGAGACGTTGCGATTCAGTGAGAGAGAAACAGAGAGACTATAATGGAGGAATGTAAAGAGATATATAGAAAAAATAATTATAAATTAACGAGGAAGTAAAGAAATATGCACCCTCATAAGTACACATTTTTTCCTTTCTCTCTGGTGTAATTTATGCAGAAGGTATATAATTATCAGAAACAGCTATGTTTTAAGGAAAGAATAAATGTAGTAATCGAATAGTGGTGCTTAAATCAAATACATTCCTTCCTTATGATGTTTCTTACCCTACTGAAGTGTACAGCGTAAAACGTCGTCTACAAATTTGTTTCTGAAATATTTGTCTATAACGCTCTTGCAGGTATTATTTCAATAATGAACAATAATATCCATTACGTATCGGTCAGAAAGATCAAGCAGATGAAGATGGCCCTACATCGTGGCTGTGAACAGTTATCATTTATCGTGTAAGTGAACTGTTAACTTTCCAACGAACAAAAAATTTGATAAATCACCTTTCCACATTGCATATCGCTGGTAAAGAACTGATCTAAATACAGTAAATCGCTTCACTGGTTGAGTTTTCTTTTCGTGTTGCTGGCCAAAGACGCACCCCCAACGTATAGAAAAAGATGTGAATCTTCATAATTTCGCGGTGCAATGACAACACCATTAAATTTCTGGCGTGCAGATGCATAAATTCTGCTTCTTCTTCTTCTGATATATCAGCTGTACATCGTTGAGACATCTTCAT
Source organism: Schistocerca nitens (assembly GCF_023898315.1). Classification (NCBI taxonomy): domain Eukaryota; kingdom Metazoa; phylum Arthropoda; class Insecta; order Orthoptera; family Acrididae; genus Schistocerca; species Schistocerca nitens. The sequence continues at coordinate 560,330,311 of NC_064618.1, read as the reverse complement.
AGTGAACCGAAAGACTGACGCTCCACTGACGCCGCGTTGTGAGTGTTGTAGACCCAGTTTGTCAAAGGGCCGAAGTAGCAGGGTTCCATTCCTTACATCTGAGTCTGGAGTTTCGAAATGTGGAAATAATGACATCGGAAACTGAATATATTTGAAATCAGAGGAAGAAGACGAGATGAGTGAGAATAGAAGTGGAACTGGCGATCCAGGTTAATCCTCTGAAATTTGGAAGGGGCATCGGGTGGAATTTGATCTAGAGAGCAAATGGGAATTGAGGGCGAAGACAGATTTAGCATAACATTTTTGGACTTGTTGTTGAATGATGGTAAGTATTTTAAATTTTTAGTTCTGTGTGAATGACTGAGTTTGGCAGATCACGGGGAGTGTCAATTTCAATTTGGAGAAATTTGTCCTTTATGATTTGTACTGCCTTGAAGTTTGGAGCCATAAGTGATTGTGGAGAGTGGGAAAACTATCTGTACATAAAGTTTCGTACTGATTACGATTTGTGATAAGCGGATACGTCTGGTAAAAACAGAGAATAGCTTTCTTGCTAACATGATTGATGCGATGTTTGAATGTAAGCGTAGAATCGATAACGAGGTCTAAATTTTTGACATTGGATTTCTATGGCAAGGCATTTCCTTCTGAGGTAATTTGAACATTTTAAGGTATGTTTTATTGGTGAACATGATAGCTTGGGATTGTGCAATTTTGATTGTTATTTTCACACATAAGATCACAATGCTGGTTGTCTTCGAGGTGTTGTTGAAGTTTGGGAGCAATAAATTTGACGCTGAACTACTTCAGTAAATAACCATATCATCCGAAAACAGACAGGGTCGTTCTCCTGGTTGTTGCGGAATGGCATTGGTGTGAACAGTGTACAGCGATAGCCCTATGACAGAGATCTGTGGATCCCGACCTCTATTGGTCTTAGTAGACCAATTGAGACATATTTTTTTCTGTTGGCCAGAGTGGATGAGAGAATTTATACGAGATCACGAGAGTAATCGAGTGGATGTAATTCGTACACAAACACATGACACCATTGCTTATCGAGGGCTTTTTGTATACCAAGAAACATAGCTTATGTGTCGTGTTTGAAGCGTCGGGCTGAGCGTATGTGTCCGTCGAATCGCATAGCTTGGTGGACGGTACTGTGGTGACTTCTAAAGCCGATTTGCCTTGGGATGATAATCTCTCTTGAAGTGTGGAATTCTAGAAGGAACTGAAGAGTGACTATTTCTAAAATTTTATGTAAACAGCTTAACGGGGAAACTGGTCCGTAATTTTACGTAAATTTTTGATCTTTTCCTGGCTTAAGTAGATTAATGACTCTGGCAAGTTACCATGGTTATGGAAAATATAGGTTTTGGCGGCAGCGTTAAAAATATTTGCTAGAAAAGCGATGCCACTTGGCTGAAATTGCTTATGTTGAAATGAAGTGATACTGTCTCTTTTGGTGTGTCCATGTATAGTGTCGGAAGTGATAACAGGAAGTGAAGTCGTGGAACTGACACGTAATGCTCTTGTAACTATTCAGATCTCTTCATGGTCTTCACTCTCTTGGTCGTTGAGGTTTGGTGTGGCGAACTGAAGTTCAAGAGAGTCCGCCATGGCCTCATTTTTGTCAACAGGATCATATACAGCATACAGAAACGGAGGTCCAAAACTGAATATTAAATGGGCTTCGCCATATTGCTTTTGAGAATAAAATGTAAAACGCGGTCGGCAGCCCTCGCGCCATTTGCTAAAACGGCCGATAACTCAGACGGCAAACCCAGGCAGGAACCTAAACGGTTAAAAAATGGGCGGACAGTTAAAACTTGGGTGAAATGTGTACAAAGTGGTGGGGTAGTGCCGCTTATCAAATGACGATGGCTAAAAAGGCAGTGCTCAATGTGCAGCATAGTTAAAATTACCACCTCCCGAGGGGAGAGCCGAGAGGTGTTTCAAGCCTCTGGGAGAGGCTTAATAGGCAGGAGCTTATTCCCGTGAAGGGAGGACCATAGGCGATGCCAAAGGGACACCACCTCCTTAGAGAGGACAATGCAGAGTTCGTCGGAAGGAATATAGGATTTAGCCTTAACAGTAGCGTCGGCAGACTCGTATCCTGGCAGACCGACATGACCAGTAACCCACATAAACATCACACTGGCTCTACCAAGAGTGAACAAGTGACAGTTTTCCTAGACCCGCTGCACTAAGGGATGGGCAGAATAGAGCGCACATAGACTTTGAAGGATGCTGAGTGAGTTTGAGCAGTTGAATAGTCTGTGTCGCCGGATGTACTCCGTGGCCTAACACGGGGCGAAAAGCTCAGCTGTAAATACTGAGCAGTGTGCTGGAAGCCGATATCTAAAGACACCGGTGCCAGTGATGAACGCACATCCGACACCATAGTCAGTCCGAGAGCCATCAGTGTATACAGAGGTACTATCGCGAAGTTCCATGCGAAGGTCGTGAAACTGAAGGCGATAGAGCGAGGCTGGAGTAGTTTCCTTAGGGAGTCAATGAAGACCAAGGTTAAACATGGGCCGCTTCACAAAGCGAAGGTGGTGTAGGGTTCACACCCAGTGGGAAAGTTGCAGGTTGGGTGAAGTTAAGACGCCATAGCAAGTACCGAAAGTGGACTCCATGAGGTAACATAGAATAGGGACGCCCCAATACTGGCGATCAAAGGAATCATCGAAGAAGGAGGCATAGGATGGGTGGCCACGCATGGCAGACAAATGGCATAAATACCTAACGAGGAGAAAGTGTCGGCGGTAAGGCAGTGGTAGTTCAGCAGCTTCAGAAGTGATGAACGCACATCCGACACCATAGTCAGTCCGAGAGCCATCAGTGTATACAGAGGTACTATCGCGAAGTTCCATGCGAAGGTCGTGAAACTGAAGGCGATAGAGCGAGGCTGGAGTAGTTTCCTTAGGGAGTCAATGAAGACCAAGGTTAAACATGGGCCGCTTCACAAAGCGAAGGTGGTGTAGGGTTCACACCCAGTGGGAAAGTTGCAGGTTGGGTGAAGTTAAGACGCCATAGCAAGTACCGAAAGTGGACTCCATGAGGTAACATAGAATAGGGACGCCCCAATACTGGCGATCAAAGGAATCATCGAAGAAGGAGGCATAGGATGGGTGGCCACGCATGGCAGACAAATGGCATAAATACCTAACGAGGAGAAAGTGTCGGCGGTAAGGCAGTGGTAGTTCAGCAGCTTCAGAATATAGACTCTCAACCGGGCTAGTGTAAAAGGCGCCAGTGGCCAAACGGATGCCACAGTGGTGGATACTGTTGAGACGGCCTAAGAGCGATGGACGTGCAGGCGCATAAACAAAGTACACGTAGTCGAGTTTTAAACGGACAAGAGACCGGTACAAATGGTCGAGGGTAGTTACGACCGGCACCCCAGGAAGTATAATTTAGCACACGTATGACATTGAAGATCTGCGTACAGTGTGTTGCCTGGTAAGACACATGGGAGGATCAAGATAGTTTCCTATCGAACATGAGCCCCAGAAATTTGATAGTTTCAACGAACGGAAGGCAACTGGCCCAATATGTAAATATGGTGAGATAAACCAATTAAAGACGATCAAGACATCGCTTTAGACTCCGCTCAAAGAGACACGTCCGTGGAGAACCGCAATAGATGGCAAAATCGTCAACAAAAAGGGAGCCGGAGATGCCTGGCGGGAGACAGGCCATTACAGGGTTAATGGCGGTATCAAAGAATACGACGCTCAGGATGGGAGCGTGAGGCCCGCCGGCGACCACGATAGCCCCACGTGCAAACAGTACCGAGGATACCAGTTCCCCAGGAGGTGATTTAGGCCTTCTCCAAATCGGAAAACACGGCCACAGTCTAGGATTTCCGCAGAAAACCATTCATGACACGGGTGGACAATATAAAGAGATGGTCAACTGCAGAACGCCGCTCTGGAAATCCACACTGTGCATTCGTCAGTACATTGCGGACTCGAGCGACCATACCAACTGGGCATGAATCATATGTTCCATCACCTTGCAAACACAGCCGGTTAGAGAGATGGGCGATAGCTAGAAGGAAGGTTTTTGTCCTTACCGGGCTTGGGTATGGGTATGAGGGTAACTTCACGCCAGCGTCCGGGAAATGCGCCATCTGTCCAGATGTGGTTGTACGTGTTAAGCAGAAAGAGCTTGCCCGCAAAAGAAAGATGCTACAACAACTGAATGTGGATGGCGTCTGGCCCTGGGGCGGAGGATCGGGATGAACGGAGAGCATGATCTAGTTCCCTCATAGTACAGGCGGCACTATAGCACTCACGGAGCCTCCTCCGATCATTTCCGATGGAGAAGGCAGAGTGATAGTGGGAAGAGCTCGAAATGTCCGCGTAATGTCGGACCAAGGTGTTGGAGATAGCAATAGTGTTCACGATGACATAGTCTGCTACTGTCAGGCCGGAAATTGGGAAATCAATCTTGGTCCTAGAGAGCCGTCGGAGGTTGCCCCACACTACAGAGACACTGGAACGGTTAAAAGAAATTGTGAATGAAATCCAGCTAGCTCTTCTATCCGTGTGCGAATTGCGTAGCGGTATGCCTCAGTCCACCAAGGGACTTGGGCATGATGTGGTAAACTGCGAGGAATGAAACGTTCTGCAGCAGTAAGGATAACGTTTGTGAGATATTCCACCTGGTCATTACAACTAGGGAAATCTTGTTCTTCGAAGGTCGCTAGGGAGAAGTAAAGCTGCCAGTCAGCCTTTGTAAGCTGCCATCTGGGTGTGCACGCAGGTGGGGTAGGAGTCAGCAAACGGATAGCACACGGGATATGGTCGCTGGTGTCAGAAAGAACAGACCACTCAAGACGATGGGCAAGCTGGGCAGTGCAGAAGGATAGATCCAAATGGTAGCAGCGCATCGAGTTCGGAATGCACGGTCGCACTGTGATAATTTCATAGCCCGCTTTGATTTTGGACAAAAGCACCACTCTATCAAAGGTGAGAAAAAGAGTGCGGGTGGGCACTAAGGAGGAATCTACCTTTTTCATCACCCGATGGACGGCAGTGACACCCTAATCGGAGAGGTAAGATTAGATCTCTGCCCCGGTTAGATCATCGAGCAGCCTAGTGTAAATAACACCATGGAAAGAATGCAGAGTTCTATGGGCCTCGACACGAACATGGTAACCGTGGAGAGGCGAGGTGGCAAGCAGTTGTTGTGCTTGACAATCAGAAGTAGTCTCTATGCCATTCCGTAAACGAGAGCAGGATTTCACAGGGCCGGCAATTGCATCAACACCTTTCTGAATAATAAACAGATTTTATCATGGCGAAGAACTAACTGTCTTCAGTACGTGATATAACGAGGAACCGTGGTGCAGTGGGAAGAGCCCTTGAATCGTTAGTGTTATTAGGTTTACGTTTCATAGACGTTGATTCTGAAGATGATTGGCTCATTGCGAGAAAATCCCCCATGATCGCCAGTGTCTCCGATGGCACGCTCCTTTCAACTGGGGGCCCCCTTCACAAGGGGGTGCTTCCTCTTAAGTGATTGTTCACACCTCCCGAACACCTGACAGAGGGACCAATCGGAAATTTTGGAAGGTTGCAGCTCAGGCAATCACCCCTCCCTGGGCCTGGTCTGTACCAGGTGCTACGTACAAACCCTACCTATCGACCTAGGGCTGAGAATTACGCGTTACCCGGAGGAATGTGTGGTCTTGGAGCCTTATCTGTTTTGTCCGAGTTCGCAGTCTCATTTTTGTCTTTAACTGATGATGGAGTGCCTTCTGTCTGATCGTCATACAGTGCTTGATAATGATTGGAGGTCGGAATGTTGAGAATAGGTTCAGCTTCCATTCCGATTTGATCTTCATGTTTTCTGCTGAAGACATTGCAGAAGCCGCCTTATCGGAATAGAAGTCTCATTCCGGTGTGTAGAATTCGCATCTGTGAGTGAAGATACTGTTGGCGATTTGCCTTTGTTGTCCTTCCTGGATTTCCACGTAGGTTTGTGCCTGTGCAGCATGGTCATGTTGTGAATTGGAGAGCATATCGGCTATTGGAGCCCGTGAAGATTCCATACCAGACTTAGAACAAGTCGGAACTTTAAAAAATGGTTCAAATGGCTCTAAGCACTATGGGACTTAACAGCTTTAACAGCTCAGGTCATCAGTCCCCTAAACTTAAAACTACTTAAACCTAAGTAACCTAAGGACATCACACACATCCATGCTCGAGGGGGGATTCGAAGCTGCGACCGTGGCAGCCGCGTGGTTCCGGACTGAAGCGCCTAGAACCACTCGGCCACCGCTGCCGGTGGAACTTGAAAAACGTATGACTCAGACACAGGGACTGGCCTACTGTTTTCCTTTGCCTAGGTGTGCGTAGGCTGGTCCCAAGCGAAGGAGCCCTGGAACACAAGCTCCCTAACTGACACCTAGATCCGGATGGCATGGAATTGGTGACGGAGAGTAGTAGGAAATGGGCGATACGTACTCGACGAAGTTTCTCAGGCGAATCGGAAAGAGAGATCGCAGAATGGCCATTGACACTCCAACACTCGTTAATCGGGAATCGCGCTTCTACGCATATGGCCGCAGAAACAACGGCACCAGAGGCGTTGATCGACGTCAAAGTAGTACACACTTGCATCTGTGGTCGCATGCGCAGTAGCGTGGTCTGCAAGTTTAAAAGGACGGGCGGAACGAGTACCGGAGCGTCAGTCCATTAGGGCACTCGGAAGATGGCTGAACGATATACAGCCGAAATAATAGAAGAAGCGAAATTCATGCGGCTCAAACTAGAAATTGAATGGATCGTATACAAAAAAAACTGTTTGTTCGTAACACAGATCTATTGTCAAGAGTACTAACGTAATGAAAAGCCAAGGGATATATTCATTACCATTATTTTTCGATCTTTCTATGAGGCTGTTATTCCATTAGATGTATCTACATCTGTATTCCGGATGCAACCTTACGGCGTGGGTCGGAGAGTACTCTGTGTAACAGCGTCAGTTTCCCCTTTTACTATAACAGTTGTGCACGGTTCGCGGGAAAGATTTTGACACGCCTCGTGTGAGCTGGAATGTCTCTAATTTTATCTTCGCGGTCTTCTTGCGAGACGTACATGAGAGGAAGGAATATATTTGTTCACTCTTGTAGGAATGTACGCTCTCAGAACCTTAACAGTAAGCGAAAAAAGATGAAGAGCGCCTGTCTTGGAGGGTCTGCCGCTGGAGTTGTCTCGGCGTCTCCGTGACACTTTCGCCTTTCCTAAACGTACCTGTAGCGAAACGTGCTGCTCTTCTTTGGATCTTCTTCACTTCTTCTATCAAATCTGTCTGGTACGGATCCCATACTGACGAGGAGTATTCAAGTATTCGTCGAACGAGTGTTTTGTGATCTACCTCCTTCGTTAATCAACTACTTTCCTGAGGATTCTTCCAATGAGCCTCAGTCTTGCTACTAGGAAATGCTTTAATGCGGTCGCTCCACTTAAGAATGCTCCGTACGCTGATGCCTAGATACGCTGCAATCATACGTTACGTTACAGTTATTTATGTTCAGGTTCAATTTCCACTCCCTGCACCAAGTGTCAATCCTCTGCAGGTCTTCCTGCATTTAGCTACAATTTTCTAGGGTCGCGACTTCTCTGCGTGCAATGGCATCATCCGTGAAAAACCTCATGGAACTTCCGGTTTTATGTACTGGGTCATTTATATATATTGCGAAAAGTAATGGTCATAAAACACTCAATTGGGGCACATCGGAAGCTACTGTACTTTTACGTCTCAAGACTTCTCTCCATTCGGACTGACATGCTGTGTTCTGTTTCCTAGCAACTCTTCACTCCAGGCACACTGCTGGTCTGATAGTCCATAGGCTCGTATGTTGTTCATTAGGGTCAGTATAGAACTGTATAAAACGCCTTTCGTAAGTCAATGTCAATTTGGTTTCAGAAAGGCTTTTCAACAGAAAATTCTATATATTATTTCACTGGTGAAATATTAAATACTCTGAATAACCGAACATAACCCCCTGGGATATTTTGTAATCTCTCAGAGGCTTTTAACTGTGCCAGTCATGAAATTCTTCTAGATACGATTAAGCATTGTGGTATGAGTGGGACAGTGCACAAATGGTTTAATTCATATTTAACTGGAAGAATGCAAAACTAGAAATCAATAGTACAGATAGTCTGCGAAAATTAGCAGATTCCTCTATCTGGATAGTTATGAAGAATGGTATCCCACAAGGTTCAGTCTTGTGTTCTTTATTATTATTAATATATCAATGATTTTCCACTGAATATTCATGAAGATGCGAAGCTAATTCTTTTTGCTGATGATGCAAGTATAGTAACCACACTCAAAAAACAAGAATTAGCTGAGAAAATTGGAAATAATGTCTTCCAGAAAATTGTTGAGTGGTTCTGTGCAAATGGACTCTCAGTAGATTTTGAGAAAACACAGTATCTACAGTTCTGTACAGTAAATGATATAACAACATTGATAAATATCAGTTATTCATAACCCACCCCAATTGAAAAACATAGAAAAGTGCATAGCTACAGCTCTAGAAGAAAGGATGATCTTCACTATTCTGGTTTAAATCTGACTCTGGCACAGAGGAGAAGGACATTAGTGTTCAGCGTCCTTCGACAACTAGGTCATTAGAGACGGAGCGTAATCCCAGATTAGGGAAAGATGGGGAAGGAAACTGGCCGTGCCCTTTCAAAGTAACCATCCCGGCATTTATCTGAAGCGATTCAGGGAAGTCACGGGAAACCTAAATCTGAATGGCCGGAAGCGGGTTTGAACCGCCGTCCTCCCGAATGCGAGTTCAGTGTGCCAACTACTGCGCCACCTCCCTCGGTTTCGGCACAGAAAGGGGTGAATTATGCTGCCACAAAAATCTTTGTCATTTGCTAAATAACATTGAAAATCTGACGGATAGCCAATCAGGATTTAAAAAGAAATTAAAATTTAAAATAATTTCTGAATGGCAACTCCTTCTACTCAACAGATAAATTTGTAGACATGAAGTATATATATATATATATATATATATATATATATATATATATATATATATATATATATATATATGTGTGTGTGTGTGTGTGCAAAGAAACCTTACATTAAACTGAGACGTTCCACTCATTACGAAGTGTTGCCGTCATGATCTCCGGAACAAGTATTAATGTAATATAAGGGGAAAAGTGTCTACTTATGGACTTGTATCTGCTGCTTTCTGATCTCTTGGACGAACAGAGCGAGCTGGGTTTCACGCGGTCAGTGTTTCCGGAACCCATGTTGGCTCCTACAGAGGAGATTTTCGACCTTCAGATATATCAAATACACAACATAAAACATGTTTCAAAAATTCTATAACAGAGCGACGCCAGAGATATAGGCATATGGTGTTGAGGGTCCTTTCGACGGGCGTTGTTGAAAACATATGGCGGCCACTTTTTAGTTTCTAAAATATTCTGTTGCTTGTTGTTTAGGCGACAGGTCTCGGAGTATTAACAGTACGCTGCAGCTGCGACATTTCTAATTGAAATTCGCAGACGTCGATGAACTTCATATCATTATCAGACGAAACGAGTGATATCGAGGAATACAGTGAGTGCAAACCAAGTTAGTGACGAGAATGTGCTGTCCTCTGAAAAACACACCAACCACGCCGCCACATTTGGATGGACCAGCAGGTGTGGGTCCGGGCCACGACCTGCAGCGCTGCGCCTCCCTCGACTGCACACCCCGCCGCCCTGCGGCTCCTGACCCTCGCAACCCGCAGACGAGGTGGCGCCACTCGAGCCGCGTCTGCAGGGAGGCCGACCTCCGCCCGGTCGAATGCGATCCCCGCCGTGCCTGGGTGCTACTTGTTGCTTCCGCACACATTCCACTCGCCATCCTCGCGTAAAACGTACGAATTCCGCCTCAATGGCGGCAGGAAGAACGTGCGACGGGGAATAATGAGTCAGTCGTAACTACCTCACAGTTACTAACGTTCCTTTTGCGCATGTTGATTTCTTGTAAACAAAATGCAGTTCTAAGTCACATGTAAGGAATAATAAAATCGACAAACATGGTTTTAAAAAAGAAACTGTCATCAGAAATGTTGACAAAATCTACGCCATACTTGCAAGGAAAAAACTAAGTGTTTCTTTGGTGTAAATGTATGGACTGCGACGGATAAGTGGAAGTAACAGACAAAGTTCATCTAGTCGGAACATGTAATGGAAATTTTAAAAAAAGTGTCCAAATACAGTTTCCAGATTGCTTTCCTTTACTTCAATATGACCGGTTTGCCCATTTTCAGATCATTTGTTACAGTTACAAAGTAAACTTCCGAGTATTGAATTGAAAGTTCGCTGTCTTAACTCTCAGTTCCAAATTTGTCAGGTTACTCTGTGACGGTAACAGATGATTTTATTATAGGCACTTGGCCCGAAACGGGTCATATTGAAATAAAACAAAGCAATCTACTGACAGAATTCGGAACCTTTGTTTTTACGTAACGTTCGCGGCAACTACATGAAGACGAATCTGTCTTGTTTTCATAATTTAATGGAATTGCTAGGACCTTATTTTTTCGGGCGTCAGCAAAACATCTTTTTCTGCCCATTTCCTTTCTGTGCTCTCTATGTATCTGTCTCATTATCTGTCTCTGTATCTCCAGCCCCATCCTGCCCCTCGCTTGTACACTCTCTCTGTCTGTCTGTCTCTGTCTTTCTCTCTCTCCCTCTCCTTCTCCTTCTCCCTCTCTCCCTCTCCCCCACCCACTCTCTTCCAAAATAGTTCAAATGGCTCTGAGCACTATGGGACTTAACATCTGAAGTCATCAGTCCCCTAGAACTTAGAACTACTTAAACCTAACTAACGTAAGGACTGCACACACATCCATGCCCGAGGCAGGATTCGAACCTTCGACCGTAGCGGTCGCGCGGTTCCAGACTGAAGCGCCTAGAACCGCTCGGCCACAACGACCTGCACTGTCTTACATATTTTGGTGTTTAGAACATTTACACTCTATCCTACACATTTTCAAATATAGAACGTTTCGCACGTTTCTCCATTATAGATCATGGGTGAAGCTGAATACGTCGTATTCACACATTTGAAACTGGTGTTCTACGGCATAAAAAGTTTCGTTGAGATAAGAGAAAGAAAAATAAAAACAAAATCACCCTGGTTTTCAAATGATTTGCACAGTTTTCGCTAGCTACACAAGTCACGTTTATAAGTGCTGCAGAGATCGAAATTCAATACTCCTAAAATACACGATGCCATGTAATTTTCCGACTTCCTTGTTCTTTTCTCTTTCTTCCGTAGTGTAGGTTTTCCCACCAACGCCTAACTGGAATTCCAGTTGTCGTTTCCGTTTCTCATTCCGATTTATAATGAACTGAAAGCTTCAATATACACATCACAAAAATCACTAATCTGAGAGAAATAATGAACTGAAATGGCAGGCTGCGGCATCACAGTCAGACTCGGGTTCATTCACAAGCTGATGGTACCGCTGAGGGTCCCTCAGGACGAAAGATCAATATTCAGGGATATGATAGGAACGATCATTCTAAATAAAAGGTTTAGTAAACACGGGCTCTAAAATGCATACCTTAAGAGCACTTCTTCATCTTCGATACTGAGAAACAAATCTCTTCATACTACAACCTCTTTGGTAACCATACTGTGGGGGAAGTAGTTTGGATCAAAACGAGAAAAAATTGTCTGGGAAACATGGGTACTAATACCAGTATTTTCAAGAGGCAAGAGCACTTATTCAGGAGAAGAGATCAACAAGTGCTCGTAACGATTGTACACTCCTGGAAATTGAAATAAGAACACCGTGAATTCACTGTCCCAGGAAGGGGAAACTTTATTGACACATTCCTGGGGTCAGATACATCACATGATCACACAGACAGAACCACAGGCACATAGACACAGGCAACACAGCATGCACAATGTCGGCACTAGTACAGTGTATATCCACCTTTCGCAGCAATGCAGGCTGCTATTCTCCCATGGAGACGATCGTAGAGATGCTGGATGTAGTCCTGTGGAACGGCTTGCCATGCCATTTCCACCTGGCGCCTCAGTTGGACCAGCGTTCGTGCTGGACGTGCAGACCGCGTGAGACGACGCTTCATCCAGTCCCAAACATGCTCAATGGGGGACAGATCCGGAGATCTTGCTGGCCAGGGTAGTTGACTTACGCCTTCTAGAGCACGTTGGGTGGCACGGGATACATGCGGACGTGCATTGTCCTGTTGGAACAGCAAGTTCCCTTGCCGGTCTAGGAATGGTAGAACGATGGGTTCGATGACGGTTTGGATGTACCGTGCACTATTCAGTGTCCCCTCGACGATCACCAGTGGTGTACGGCCAGTGTAGGAGATCGCTCCCCACACCATGATGCCGGGTGTTGGCCCTGTGTGCCTCGGTCGTATGCAGTCCTGATTGTGGCGCTCACCTGCACGGCGCCAAACACGCATACGACCATCATTGGCACCAAGGCAGAAGCGACTCTCATCGCTGAAGACGACACGTCTCCATTCGTCCCTCCATTCACGCCTGTCGCGACACCACTGGAGGCGGGCTGCACGATGTTGGGGCGTGAGCAGAAGACGGCCTAACGGTGTGCGGGACCGTAGCCCAGCTTCATGGAGACGGTTGCGAATGGTCCTCGCCGATACCCCAGGAGCAACAGTGTCCCTAATTTGCTGGGAAGTGGTGGTGCGGTCCCCTACGGCACTGCGTAGGATCCTACGGTCTTGGCGTGCATCCGTGCGTCGCTGCGGTCCGGTCCCAGGTCGACGGGCACGTGCACCTTCCGTCGACCACTGGCGACAACATCGATGTACTGTGGAGACCTCACGCCCCACGTGTTGAGCAATTCGGCGGTACGTCCACCCGGCCTCCCGCATGCCCACTATACGCCCTCGCTCAAAGTCCGTCAACTGCACATACGGTTCACGTCCACGCTGTCGCGGCATGCTACCAGTGTTAAAGACTGCGATGGAGTTCCGTATGCCACGGCAAACTGGCTGACACTGACGGCGGCGGTGCACAAATGCTGCGCAGCTAGCGCCATTCGACGGCCAACACCGCGGGTCCTGGTGTGTCCGCTGTGCCGTGCGTGTGATCATTGCTTGTACAGCCCTCTCGCAGTGTCCGGAGCAAGTATCGTGGGTCTGACACACCGGTGTCAATGTGTTCTTTTTTCCATTTCCAGGAGTGTATTTAGAGCCAACGTTAACTACATATTTGTTTCGAATGATCGTTTCCTATCATACCCCAGAATACTGGCCATCACTCCTGGGCACCTTACATAGCATTGGTGTGCAGTTACCTCCGACATTAGCGGCATGACCTTCTATATGCGCCGCAAAGAATTAAAAGGGATACGTATATCCACTCGAATGAAATAACTCTGCATTTTCGTCAGTGCGTACATTACTGTGCAGGGGAAACACTTATTGCCCGGTTTTGGCAGGTTGCTCAATTAGCTCTACCAGTTCACAATTTATGATGAGATTTCAATTACAAGCTAACATTTGATATTCAATTTTTCTTGTTGTTCTCAATAAACCTCAGTTCTGCCATACCGCAATGAGTCCAGTTGGCACACGGGAAGGGGTCTGATGCATTGATATGAGGCTGCCAGACATTCAAATTGCAGTCTAGGACCATATAAAACCAAGAAATTAAAAACAAAGAAACCGCTACAGTCGCAGGTTCGAATCCTGCCTCGGGCATGGATGTGTGTGATGTCCTTAGGTTAGTTAGGTTTAAGTAGTTCTAAGTTCTAAGGGACTGAGCCCGCATCTCGTGGTCGTGCGGTAGCGTTCTCGCTTCCCACGCCCGGGTTCCCGGGTTCGATTCCCGGCGGGGTCAGGGATTTTCTCTGCCTCGTGATGGCTGGGTGTTGTGTGCTGTCCTTAGGTTAGTTAGGTTTAAGTAGTTCTACGTTCTAGGGGACTTATGATCACAGCAGTTGAGTCCCATAGTGCTCAGAGCCATTTGAACATCTAAGGGACTGATGACCTCAGAAGTTAAGTCCCATAGTGCTCAGAGCCATTTGAACCATTTGGGGAAGGATAGGCAAAAAGAGGCCATGTCCAATCAACACAGTGAATCCCGCATTCGCGAAAAGTGGTTTAGGGAAATGAGGAACATGAGAAGGCTGCGACATCCAGCTCGATCGAGAAACAGTGACTGGCTGAGCAACTTTGTAAAGTACCACACATCACATCTCAGACCTTTCGTTATCTCTCGCTTCCGGGCACTTCCGCACCGTCTAATTCATTTAAGTTGCCCTTTCTATGTCTCCCTAATCTATTGTTCAGAAGGAAAATGAAACAGTCCTCGCAATTCGGCGACCCCTGGTGACTGAGGTGGAAACAATTAAGCTCACGAAGGGTATTACTTTTCTGATATGATCCAGCTCACGATCTATCTACTGTCAGGGAAATTAATGTAACTTAAAGGTTCTACACAAGTTTTCTATTCAAGCGAATTAAATTTCCGGATTTGGCGAAGAATACAATTACCATGGAAGCTGAAATTTAGACTTCACAACGAAAATGAACAAAAAATGGAGCCACGGAATAACGTAAATAGAAACCACTGTGGAATCGATGACCATGACAGAATGTAATTTTGGTAACAAAATAGTACCAATATTACGTGCAACTATGAACCGAACAGTACTTCTAAATTCGCCGAAAAGGGAGTGTTATCTCAAGTAAAGTCAAACAGATGTGAAACAGAAATAAACTAATAAAGCAGAATCACTGTTTCAAAATGTTGTAAGATAGAAAAGTAGAAAGCAGAACTAGCCAAATAGCATCTTTAGGATAATTCCAATACATTGATATTAATACTGTTTCAGACGTTACACAATCACATGAGCTGACTTCCAAAGTCTCATTAGTCAGTACTAGGTTTCCAGTAATAGGGGAAACAGAAAGAACAAACATAAGAATAGAACTTATAAGTTATTATGGCAGACTGAATACTCAATTTCAATGGCTTTCATATGGTAACTGAACAAAGAGAAGACAGTACGAAAGTAACAAGATATTGGTATACGAAACCGCTAAGAAAGGATTGGAAAACGTGTTTACGGAAGAGTGAAAAGAACACGCCACGAAGTAAGAAATTTTCTCTGTTAAAACAACACGTAAGTTAACAAATTTTCGTAACTGAAACTAATGCGGTTGTATGATACGAAGTATTTGCACTGATATGAAGTGTAATTATATTCCGTACGCACAGAAAGTAAGCTGTTGAGCTGCTGGCATAGAGCACGTAATTCAATTTCACAGAGTACTGAACAGAGACGCTAAAATTTTATAATGGTAGAAAAAGTTTTAAGTGCGTATGATCACGATATGCTACAAATTACTTATTGATAGTAATGAAGCAGCTTGAAAAACATGCAACAACATTCGTAAAGAAACACATGCCTTATTAATCAAGCAACACTATTATATATCTGATAAACTTTTCCACGACTCAGCCTGAGAAAATTTTCCGATTTCTCAGACTTAGCCCTTCACTCAATAAAGGTTCGGAACAGGTCCTCTTCAGATGGTACGTAAAGAAGCCTACATTTGTGACAGCAGAAGATACTTCAGTGCTTTAAAGTTACCTTAGGATTGCTTGCAGTATTACAGTACGTTTCTTATAGAGAATACTCGTATGATGAAGATTAGGTTTCTTGTACGGTATCTTCGTGTTGGTAGTAAAAGACTGGTAACGTTTTAAAAGTAAACTGCGCTTTTTTGCGATATAATCTCCCCGTAGCATAGCGTCATTTACCCACCGTTTTAGCAATGCGTATGCGGGGTGGTCAGCAACAGTCTAAAAGCTTGTAAGAGTGTTGCAATGTAGGTTGTGCTGACAAATAATTGTTAACACAAAACTTCGATAGGCTGTGCCGTTTCCGACTTATTTAGCACTGAAATTAGCCAATCAGTCGTCGAGAAGACAAATTCGAGTTTCAGCTAACCACACGCAGAATACTATGGGCAACACTGCCTCCGGCAGGATTTTTCACTGTGCGCACGTGACGTCCTCCTTGTTTAAATTCAGTGCTAAATAACTGGGAAACCGCACAACGTACCGATTTTTTTTCTTGACAGTTATTTCTTAGCACAATATCCCCTGTAACACACACGAGCTTTTCAGACTCTCTCTAACCAGCCTGCGTATCATCCCTGAAGTGCCATTGTAGAATTTCTGCAGCGCTACTATTTACGGCTGCAAGAATTTTATTGCTGGACCCAAAACGTTATTCAGACACAATATTCTTAGATCTGAGCTCAGGTGAAAATTATAGGATGCTAAATATGGTAAACAGGGAGAATCTTTCAACCGTAGAAGCATTGAATCACCCAATTTTAGCAACCTAAATATATTTTTGCGAGAAAGTGGAGTGTTTCCGTGGAAGATTTCATTTTCTTTTGCAATTTCCGTCTTCTTTATTCGAAAGGGTTTCACTGTATTTGTCAATTTGTTTTACCCTTCAAAAACAGTCAAATAACTGAATCCGCATTATCCGTGGTGTAACACAAGAAACATTGGACTTAACTATTCCAATGGGTGAAAGCTAGGGCAATGGTTCCAACCAACTGCTTTGATTATTGGTGCGTTTTTGGCATACCATTAAATAAAAATTGATATACACAATCTGTCGGTTTATTTAAATGATTATTCGATTAAGCGTTTACTTTGGGCCATCATTCAAGTAATAGTAAAGGGCTGGTGTATACAAAACATACGGTCATCTTTGAATCCACATCCATTTTCGGCTGTTGAATGTAAATGGGCTGTTTACTCATAACTCTCCACCAGAATCGGATTAAGTTTAAGAGTAACACATAACGCTTACGAAAATCAATACTTCACTTCACACCGTTCTTCATTTTGCAAGTTAAACAATTGTTTGCTATGTGAAGCTATCCTGTATGACAGTTCGAGAGCTTTTCTACTTATCCTCGTAGTCAAACATATAGCGTATGGTAAGCATATTTTTGTAGGTGTATTTGCTGTACAATTTTAAGTTTCCTGCGTTCTATATTGTTATCACAACTGCATATTACTTTGTATTACTTGATGGAGAGCTAGAAAATATGGTTTTACACTGATTTTCAGTGAACCAATGTGTTTTCTAGAGAGGTACGTACGTAACTGTAGATCTACTGTATAACAAGGAGGAGCTGATGTGTCGAGATTTTGTGACTGTGCGTTACAAGATTTCGTAGTGTTCTAGGTGCTCGCGTGCACTTACTATAATCAGAAACACTTTAACAGAAAATCTCCACGAGTTGAGAAGAGAGAGCACACTAGCTGCAAAAATTTGTGCCGTCACCACCTGTTCGATGTTCCACTGTATAGCGCTAATTCTGATTTTCCGAACTTTAATTGAAATTTGGCACCTAACAGTAGTATCAATATCGCCAGCGTTGTCGCGAACAAATGTTGTAATCCATCTAAATGTTAAAGTAAAAGGAAGTCTTCAGAGAGATTCTCTCAACCTTGGCTTAAAACATGCAGGCGCAACAGTTCTATTGTGTGATGGCCAAGAGGAAGCCAGCTTAGGGGAGCTACTTTTGTGGTTTATCGACCAGAAAGGGAGAGCTAATAAATGGCAGATGCCGCCGGCTGGCGCGTGCTTCGCAGCCGGTCCAAATGCCGTTTCCCACAGCCGTCCGGGCATGCTAACTGGCTGCCAACTGGGCGAGCCACCAGCTGCCAACACGCCGTCTGGCCAGCGCGGCAGCGCCAAGGAGAAATACGCGCGGAATATACGCATTGCCGCCCACCCCTGGCCGGCGGCGAAATGCGCGGTATTAAAGCTGATCGTACGTACTGTAACCGCTGCCTGCTCTAGAAATGTGTACCTCTTTAGTTTAGTTTATTGTTTTATTCGGGGGAGAGAGTGCAAAATTGAGAAGAGGAGAAATGTAAGGACACGGAAGCATGCATGGCTATATGAAATGGCTGTAGGGAAACTTAAGACATTTAAAGGAAGAGAAGCACGGATCCGTTGGTTCTTCGTAGAATATTTTATACGTTATGAATGAAACACACAAAACACTGGTGTAGCATTCTACAGTATTTATTATTGCATACACGAATCGGTTTTCGTCTGTTACGCCATAATAAGGTACAAAGATAAGTATATGGTGTAGTGAAATTTTGTAGGATAAAAAATTGTAAACTACCGCGTGTACAGAGTAACTCAACTTCCAGAGATCAAAAGTGTTACTGCCACAATTAGGGATTATTTCAGTGTAAATGTCATGCAAGATTATTCAAACCAGATACAATATGTGTCATATTAGCTAATGAACTACAGACAAAGTATAACTGTTGTAAATAGAAGAAACTAACTAACCAATAACTGCGGTGACATATTCCAAAGATGTGGCTGAACGATATGATCTTGTCTTTAATAGGTCCTATATTACAAACAGATACGATGTAGCAGCTATATTAACCAGTGAAATGAAGCAGTTCTGGTTGTACAAAGCAAAACATATTTTTTTTACCACAGCGAGAGAAATATTAGTAATTGAAATAAAGATACTGAGGTATGTGAATAACAGGTGTAATGTACAGCATGGGCTGAACGGGATTACGAGTAGCTTCTGCAGTTAGAATAGGTGAGTAACGAACTGTGTCTGGTCATGAAGTACTAGAATTAGGTTGATGCATATGTATTTATTAACTTCCATCATTACAAAATAATTCATCTTCCTTCCTTGCCGGTCGGAGGGGCCGTGCGGTTCTAAGCGCTACAGTCTGGAACCGCGAGACCGCTACGGTCGCCGGTTCGAATCCTGCCTCGGGCATGGATGTATGTGATGTCCTTAGGTTAGTTAGGTTTAAGTAGTTCTAAGTTCTAGGGGACTGATGACCTCAGATGTTGAGTCCCATAGTGCTCAGAGCCATTTGAACCATTTTTTCTTCCATCGTTTATGGATGTGATGTAATATGTTTCACCTTGTAACTGTGGTCTTCTTTAAGTTTCCACCGTCTGTGGCGTTCTTTCAAGAGGGTATATATTGCCATAATTACCAGAAATTTTATACATTACAGTCTTTTCCAAAGCTGGAGTGCTGGTTTTACCACTAGACAAAAAGCGTCCATCACAGCTACCTTCGAAAAACGATGTTTTTACTTCATAGATTTAAGGTTTCTGACTACATCCTGTGAGACTTTTCAAAAGTATGGAATTGTGCGCCATTTATTGCATTCTTGAGGTGGAGGGTGAAGGACAGTGTAAAGAAGAGAGTACATAAGTAGTTTGTGCTTTTTGTGCATTATGGAATTCACTTAGGTATGACTGTAGCCATTTGGAAGTTGTCTTCACTCTTGGGGATGGATATTAAGTGACGTATTTTTTCTTATATAGTTGTAATTTAGGACCTATTAAAGACAAGATCAATTTGTTCATCCACATCTTTTGAATTAGTCACTAAAGTTCATTTTTCAGTTATTTTCTTCTGTGTACAACTGTTTTAATTTGCCTGTAGTTCATTGGTTAATATATAACATATTGTCTTATTTAAATAACCCTGCATCGCATTTACTCTGAAATAATCCGTAATTCTGGCATTAACACTTTTTATCTCTGGAAATTGAGCTACTCTGTGCATGAGCTAATTTAAAATCTTTGATCCCAGAAAATTTCACTGCACCACGTATTTATCCTTGTACCTGATGATTGCGTAACAGCCGAAAACTGGTTCGTATAAAAAATAACAAATATTGTGGAATATTACACCAGTGTTTTATGTGTTTCACTCAAATTGTATGAATATTAAGAGTCCATGTGCACACTAATACTAAGCCGAGAAGGGACAGTCGAAAGATGGAACATTATATAGAAGGTCTGTTCAAGGAAAAGAAATCTGGAGAGTGTGTTATACATATTTCTCGTGTTTATCGTTTTTCACCCAGTTGCCCCATATCGACTTGGCGTGGAAAGTCAGCGGTACATTCAATCCACTCTTCAGCCAAGGCACATCTAAAACTAAGACTAAAAACAGTAACATAACGGAGAGATATGTACCAGTTAATTAAAAATACACTACGAAAAACAATCTTAACACCAAGAAAGAGTTGCGCGACATAAAAGCAATTTAATAGGCATATCTCTACAAAGATGCCATTATCAGTACTACACTAAGTTTCAACGTGGCTGTGTAATATGGCTATGAGAAGCTGGATGTCCTTCTGCGATATTGCAGAAAGTCTTGGCAGGAATGTGGCCACTGTACATATTGCTGGCAGCGATGGTCACGGGAATGTACGGTCGTAACAGGGCTGTGGTCCGGACGGGCACGTGGCACTAAGGACAGGGAAGACCATCTTGTTCGACATATTGTTCTCTCTGATCGTACTGTGTCTGCGGCAGCAATTTCAACAGGAGTTTGCACCACAGTGACACAACGAATTATCTCAAATCTATCACATCAAGGGCGGCTCCGAGACAAACGCTCTATATACTGCATTCCACGACCTCAAACCACCGCCATTTGCGATTTCAATACTGTCAAACGAGTGACCATTGGAGTGCAGGGTGGAGATCTATTACGTCTCCTGATGAAAGCTGGTTCTGCCTCAGTGCCAGTGATGGCTGTGTGTTGGTTAGCAGGAAAGCCAGTTGATGGTTGCAACCAATCTGTATGCGTGCTTGACACACTGGACCTGCACCTGGAGTTATTGCCTGCGGTATGATTTCGTATGACAGCAGGAGCATTCTCGTGAATATCCCATGCACGGTGATTGGAAATTTGTACGTCAACCAGACTGTGGTGCGTGGCGTTATTCTTGGGCAGTATTGGGGGAGGGGGGGGCAGTGTTTTCCAGCAGAGTAACGCTTGCTCACATACCGCCGTTGCAAGCCAACATGCTCTACAGAGTGTCGACATATTGCTTTGGGTTGCGCGGACACCAGATCTGTCTCCAATCGAGCACACATGGGGCAGCATCGGACAACAACTCCAGCGTCATCCACAAACAGAGTTAACCGTTCCTGTACTGACAAACCAAGTGTAACAGCAAGGAACTCCATTCCACAAACTGACATCCGACTCTTGTACGACACAAGATAAGGATATTTGGATGTATTCAACAATCTGGTGGTTATACCGTTTATTAATGTACTAGCACTTCACATTTACAATAGCTTATCTCGGTCTTACATTAACCTATGATCTTGCAACGTCAATCACGTATGTAAATGTATTCCTAAAATTTCACTGCTCTACATAAATAATTTTTTAGTGTTGTGACTTTTGTTATGTGTGTGTGTGTGCAACCTGACTTTCATTTTTTTATTTAAATCAGTAACAACAACAATCAAAACTCAAACCATAAGAATAAGTTTAAAACAAGACATAAAGTACTGATATTAAAAAAAATCACTCTATCTCACACTGGAAGGACCTGCCCTGGAGAAGGTCGTCTCTTATTGTAGGGGAATTAGGTTAGATTTTGAGAAGGATAGAAGGGCGGGGATAGAAGAATGAAGTACTGATGCGCAGCGTCAACGAAGGAGGAGTGAGTGTTGGGAGACGAGAAGGGAGGAATAGTTGGGAGTGTCGGTGAGGCCATAATCTGAAGGAGAAAGAAGGGAGTAGGGCAGTAGGGGAAGATGGGGGAAGGCGAAAGGTTAGGGAAATATGGTTAGGGAAGGAAAATGGAGTTCTGATGAGAAGGAACGGGTCGGGTAGATTTATAGTTAGTGGAATGCTTACATGGCGGCGCAGATTTGAGGCTGAATGCATGACTTACAAGGATCTGGAGGGACTTAGAGAACTTAAGTGGGGCGAATATCCACTCGATATTTGTGTAGGAGATGGGTCAGATGAAGGTTTTGCAGGTGTGGGGGACACTGAAGGGTCGCAATCCCCTAGTTGAGCCAGTTAGCTATTTTAATAATTTTGGTCTATTCTGAGTATTTCAGATAGGGAAAAGGAAATATACGAAGATGAGTTGAGAGATATGGTAATGAGAGAAGAATTTGACTAACAGGTGTAAGTCACAACGAGACTCCAAGGATAGGACATTACCTCAGAATTATTGAAAGCCTTTTTTAGTATCCGAAAGTGATTTGGATTCCGTGTCCAGTCTGAGTATCGATTTAGAAGAGAAGTCAGGGACACTCATGCCTCATAGCACGGTCGCAGCTCGCTCCTACCGGCCGCTGTGACCGAGCGGTTGTAGGGGCTTCAGTCGCGAACCACGCGGCTGCTACCGTCGCTGGTTCGAATCCTGCCTCGGGCATGGATGTATGTGATGTCCTTAGGTTAGTTAGGTTTATGTAGTTCTAAGTCTAGGGGATTGATGACCTCAGATGTTAAGTCCCATAGTGCTTAGAGTCATTTGAACCAAGCTCGCTCCTACAGTGGGCACCACCTGCGGGCATATCACATGGGCACGTTCACTGAAGTGACGCTCTGAGCACTATGGGACTTAACATCTGAGGTCATCAGTCCCCTAGAACTTAGAACTACTTAAACCTAACTAACTTAAGGACATAACACACATCCGTGCCCTAGGCAGGATTCGAACTTGCGACCATTGTGGTCTCGCGGTTCCAGACTGAAGCGCCTAGAACCGCTCGGCCACACCGGCCGGCTGAATAACTTTCCCTGAATATCATAATGCACTTTTACCGTCTCCCAGTAATAAATTTTACGAAGTGGTACAAAAGTTTTCCAGATGTCTCTGTTATGTTTACAGACCAAATCCGCTTACAGGAAAGGTATCTGTACGGGCAACATCCAACTGAATGAATGATGATCTTGAAAAATTGTGCCTAACCGCGTCTCGATCCCGGATTTATCACTTGTCGCGAGTGGTCACTAACAGTTTCGGCTATCAGTGCACACTTCGCAACCACATCCGAACTTCCATATGCCGTCGTCCATGTGTCATTAATCTACACTCGTACACTTACTTCAACTCCCATAGAGTGGGTACATTTAATCGAAAGTCCCCGGCCTGGTATCAGGGGATGAATTTGATACTGCAAAGCCTGTGTTTGTAAGAAGTGCGATTCAATGGTCTACCGAACATGCATGCATGTACAAAGGAACAGACACTGCGGCGACTACAGCCATTATGAAGTACAGAAAATGTATTCGCAGTTGCGAATACGGGCAATCCGTTGAAGATTTGTGCCGTACTGGGACTCGAACCCGAATTTCCCGCTGGTCGCCAGCGGTCGCCTTTACCATTCAGGCTATCCACGCTCGCTTCACAGTCACACCCAAGCCTTCAATTAAATTTCTGCCCTGAAAAGGATACATTAATTTTAAAAATGCATGTTAATGACACATAGTCGAAGACATATGGAAGTTTTGGTCTGGCTGTGGTGCGTTCACGGAGTAGCGAAATGTTTAAGGCAACTCTTTACGACACGCGGGAAATCAGGGACGGAGTCCCAGTCCGACACAAATTTTCAATGGCGACATTTCTTCCTACAGTTGTAGGTATCCTGTACTTCATAACGGTTGTAAACGCCACTGTGCCTATTCCTTCTGACACGCTTGTCCGAAGGAATATTGCGTCATACTTTAAACAAATACAGGAAATGCTATATCACACAAATCTACATATTTGCAGCTAGGCTCAAATTTAATCAGTTTCTTACGCAACACAAGCAAACACACTCGGCAAGTCTTCTAGCGTACAAGGCTTAGCAGGCTAGTGTAATTGTTCCTGGTAACACTGTGATGAATTGTATGAGTGTTCCTTAGCCCACGATGTTACTGTACATCCAGCTCCAGATAGAGAAGTTAGTGTGGAGGCCTAAGAGCCATCTGTTTTAACCGGGAGAGGTGAGCTAAATATTGTCAAATCTCATGGAATAACAGTATCAATACAAATAATGTCGAACGATACCTCAGGTGTCGGTTCTCTTAATAATAGTTGTTCCCGTCGTGTTATATGATCAACTGATCATAACTAGTGAGCATCGCCGTCCGATTCATCGAGCAACTGAACGTCTCGTAGTTACGTGAGTGTGATTCAGCAGTTACAGCAGTTGTTAGCGATCCACTTCCTGCATCCTTTGTAGAGGCACACAAATACAAGCGCTTTGTTCGTCGTCGGCGTGTCCCAGAGCGAGTTGAAACTCATACAACAGTTCCATCCACGTCGTTGTCTGAGTTTCAGAAAATACATTACAGTCGTTTGTGTCAACGACGTCACGGCTCTACCGTGACGTCAACTGTTTTGTATGCCACAAACTGGGGCATCTAGCAAGTGTCTGCCACGAACAGCGGGCAACAACAGTCGCCAGCGCGCAGCACTCTGTCTTGCCGGTGTGCCAACAGCGGCAGCAGCAGCGCAGACAGGCTATAGCAGCTCATGACGCAACTGAAAATTATGAAGCAACCGTATAATTACAGTTGAGAACGTGTGCGACCGTGTCACTGACGTACTGTCAGCATAGAGTACAACACCTAGTCGATCTTGTTGCGACATCAGATCGTATTTCAAGCTATGAACACTAACGTAGCTACCGAGCGAGGTGGAGCAGTGGTTAGCACACTGGACTTGCAATCCCGCGTTCGGCCATCATGATTTAGGTTTTCCGTGATTTCCCTAAATCGCTCCAGGCAAATTCCGGGATGGTTCCTTTGAAAGGGCACGGCCGACTTCCTTTCCCGTCCTTCCCTAATCCGATGAGACCGATGACCTCGCTGTTTGGTCTCCTCCCCCAAAAAAACCCAACACTAACCCTTCAGGAGTAAACTCTTGGACGACTAAACACATTTTTGGTGTAGACGCTTTTATGCTCTTTGATATCCAAATTCAAAACCAAGTGAAACTAGTTTCTACTGCGATTCCATGAGTAACTGTCTGAACCTACGTTAGGTTGTGCAACAGGGTATCAAGCCCACTTGTATTCAGAGCAATCGCCGCTGCCCAATTTTTGCAGAGCATGTCCAGTGTGTTTCACGATGCATGATAGTGTTAAAACGGAGATAGATACATTAAAATGTATGGACATAGTATCCCCACAATCGTCCAGCCAGTGAGCAACACTCATAGTAGTACTAAGGAAGTTGTAACTATACAGCACACAGCACAGCAGAGAATATGTTTTTTTTTTTACTACTTATGTGTCATATTTTCCGAAGTTACAAGGCTGAGGCAAATAATGTTCTGGCTGTAAGTCAGAAACTGCATTTGCAGACCATCTGTTGGTGGCCAGAAATACTTTATCGTCCCAAAACTTATATTAACACTTACTGTCCTCATGTTGGGAGCCAAAATAACTCCTGTGGACCGGACTAGAAGCGGTAATTTGTATTTTGATGTGCTCTGCTCTGAACTCTGAGAGTGAGTACATTTATGATCTGCATAAAAATGCATGCACTAGAAACGGCAAGCAACATTACAATGAAATAATTTTCCTAGGATGTGCGAAGATACCAGCGAATGTAAAGTAGAGCAAATATTAGTGAATACACAAGCTTTACTGTGATTGTGACTGCTATTTTTGGCTATTGTGACGAATGGAAAATCGAAATGTAGGCTAGCACCAATAGTACATAATTCTTTCAGTAATCGTTACATGAAGCCACGCCGAATATTACGAACTGATTGAAAGACGCGGTCATGTGTGGAAAGTTATGTGAAATAAATTTAATTCTGAAAGTTTATTTTTGTCCAGTGTGTCAAGTACACCTGTTATAGTTACGACAGTTTGAAACCGGTATGAAGTGGTAATTTGTGGTAAGGTCTTATGGGACCAAACTGCTGAGGTCATCAGTCCCTAAGCTTACACTCTACTTAATCTAACTTTAACTTATGTCAAGGACAACACACGCACACATGCCCGAGGGAGGACTCGAACCTCCCACGGGGGAAGCCGAGCGAACCGTGACAAGGCGCCTAAGACTCCGCGGCCATCCCGCGCGGCAGGTATGAAGTAAGAGTGTTTTTATAAGTGAAATCTCTCAATCCAGTGATCCCCTCTTCATGTAAGTGTGACATGAGTGACAAGTAATTTTAGTGCTTCACTAAATTCTTTTAACTTTGTTTTTACACTATTTACCAGCATCGTTGCGTCTTTACGACCTTATATTAACTGAAGGTTCTAAACCAACAGTTACAATTTCAAATCAACTGTTTATACATAGCACAAATCAAACTATTATCGGAGAAAATGGAATTAAAGCCAATTTATTTTCGTGGATAATGTTGTGAGGAATGTCTTTGGCCTTCAAAAAACAGTTTTCTTACTAATATAGAGGCGACCGTTCAGCAAAAACAGTAACAGTGCATTAATCCTTTTTCTTTCATCAGTAAGAAATTGCGACAAAACCTGACAGCATAATAGGGCACTAAACCCTTTGTCTTTGATCAGTAAAACGATAATTGCCACGAAATTCAACGACATTAATAGTGTATTAATCCTTCTTCTTTGATCAGTGAGACGACAATTGTTGCAAAATCCTTTAGGTAACTTACCATAAAACTCGTTGCAGCATTATTTTATCGAACATTAACTTATTTCTTATCAGTAACAAAGAAGTGTATTCAAATTCAGGTAGATTAAATAAATATACAAGAGCACATTTCTTTTCATGACATTAACAAAAATAAAACTTTGACAAATATTACAACTTCTTTTATTGAAGTAGTGCTAATATTTTATGTTATTTCTGAGTATGTTGTTATACGTGAACGCGTGTGTGAAAGGTTTGAAGTAGTTCTTGATAGGCTGTCACTTATGAATGTAGTTTGGAAACACACAACAATGTAGTGCATTTCGATATTGTTATTTAGAAATTCATTACGGATATTCGCTGAAAATTCAGTCTTAGTAATTTTTCGACACTTTGTATAGACACTGTGACGTTAGTTTACCAAATTCTCATTCTACCAGAGAAGTAAAAAAAAAAAAACTCCAATATAATAATACATTTCAAAATTAGTATTTGAGCTTGGCTATTACAAAGCCAAATGTGTCAGAATATGTTGTGGTTTTTAGTCTACCGTTAATGATCAAGCAAACGCAGACCTGTATCCAGCTCCAAGCCAAGATGATTTCTCTGCAAAACTGGCAGGATGTCATCATTATTTAAACTGGATCTCACTACGGCCTGTTATCAATTACCTATAGATGATAGTGCAAAACAGTTTTAGTGATTTATTCGCCATTCGTTATGTATCTTTGTAACACAAGGTATCCACACTTGTATTAATTATACAGATAGAGTGATAATTTCGGGGGCCACATGGTAGCAAAATCTACAGATGTTTCATGAGTAGCATCAAGCCCGTGGTCTTCGTGTTGCTTCTTTGAGCCAATTGGAAAGCGTCTAAGACATACATCAAGTGAAGAACAGCTTACGCCCACCTAGGATCATGTGGGAACGGTCAGTAGCTTATCAGTTCTCAAGAACTACAAACAACTGTAGTCGTTCTTGGGTGAAGTTAATTAATTCACGAAATTCATTCCGACATTGCCCAAAATTTCCAACGAACTTAGTTAATTACGAGGGAAAGGAGCTGAATTTCTCTGAAATATTTTCTGCAACTTAAAAAGTGTCTTAGACCAGCCCATTGTTTAGCAATGTTCAGTGTTCACCATTCAAACGTGCTGCATGTTTAACGACAGCCACCGGTGCCTCAGGTTGTGGTATTGGAGTGGTACCATTCCACAAATATCGCAGCTTCACAGAAACGTCCACTGCGTATGTGTCTAGAACATTAAATGCGGCACAGTGAAGCTACTCACAACTGGAGAAAGGAATGCTGACTATTATGTAAGTACCGAGAAATTTCAAGTACGCATCTATGATAAGTTTCATTTGAACTCCGAAGACAAAACCCTCGTTTCACTATTCGGTTCCCCTTGATACTTCTCAATAAAAGAACGCAGCAGCTGCTATGCTAAGCAATGTCCCTTAGTAATTGTAACTATGAGATTTTTTTGCTGGCCCATCACACAGCTCAAACACGGCCGCATTTTCTCACTTACCATGCAGCATAGGTACAGAGGTAGGCACACATTGCCTTAGAAGCCAATCAGCGACACATCTCGACGAATTCGCAATAACGGTATGTGGAGTAGCAATAGAAACACGCCGCGATCCGTTACTCCACAGGGTGTTTTAAAGCTGTGCAGTGGGGCTGGCAGATGATCTCCATAAGTGCGAAGAACACATCTTCTACCCTGGTTTCCGACAATGGATTCCAGTTAATGGCATCATAGGTTAACGTAAGACCGAGATAAGCTATTGTAAATGTGAAGTGCTAGTACATTAATAAACGGTATAACCACCAGATTGTTGAGTGTTTCCCCGCAGTCGGCTGTCGTCATGATCTTGCGCAATTGCATTTCGAAGGTATTGAGCATTTTATCTGTTTCAGAATGTAACACTTATTCAAATGCGATTGTGGTCAGATGCTCGGTGCCATTACGTTTGCAAAACATCTTGAAACCCAAAATGGCCATCTTCTACCCTGGTTTCCGACAATGGATTCCAGTTAATGGCATCTGGGTTTCAAGATTTTTTGCAAACGTAATGGCACCGAGCATCTGACCACAATCGCATTTGAATAAGTGTTACATTCTGAAACAGATAAAATGCTCAATACCTTCGAAATGCAATTGCGCAAGATCATGACGACAGCCGACTGCGGGGAAACACTCACCACCTCCTCACTACATTCTGCTCCACTCAGACATGGACACATTCTGGCCTAAATTTTATATGGGAGTTCAATCCAATCTTCCGTCGACCTGCTGCGATGGTTCATCAAGTCGGCTGCCAATGTACACAGTCTTATGTCCTCTTGGTCTACCACATATGCGTTTGAACTTTGGACAGGAATCCTAGGTGGACACAAGGCATCGTAATCGGCAACAGGGGGAAACAGTTTTTTGAGGTTGCAGTTGACAGGAAGAAATTATCATTTATCGAAATCAGCCCTCTGAGCTGATGGAGGTTGAACCACTTTCACCTCATAAGCCACTTCCAGCTTCCACCAATTCCAGATCCTCCCTAAACAAGCAATCGGCAGTAGGTGAGCTTGACCGGAACAAAGCGTCCACGGAGGCCGAACCGCTGTCCACATCTCGACCATGGCCATGACCCACTTTCTGGCAGGTTGGACAAGCAGCACCGCTAAATCCACCAACCGGCCAGCATCCCCGCAGACAGTGCCAACCTCCGACCGAACCGATCACAATAACGAAGTACTTCCCGAGACTGTCGCTGGGATTTGTAGGACGTTCTTTCTAGACCAGGCCATTTGTAGTCGTACTTACCAATTAATGTGGGGAGTGGTTTAGTATCCTACAGTGACTCGGATTCCCCGCGTAGACTGAGTATCGATTTGGAGAAGAGTCAGACACACTCAGGCTTCACACTAAGGTTGCAGCCTCTCATGGAGGCCGCCGCAGGCGCAGGCATGTTATGTGGGCGCGTTTGCTGATGTCAGAGTAGCAGTAAATACTGTGGCCCTGCACTTGTCCCTCAGTTCACTGCTATTTTCTGAAGCCTTTTGTATGCACCATTGATAGCAGACTGATTCATCTTGTCTGTATTTACTTTTGATTCGGATCGCTCCCTAGACTGTTTTGTGCTACTGCCTGGCCTTTGTTTCAAGTTAGCCATTCTTTCTGTGAGTGAGCGCAGGACCATCCCGTTTGTGTCACCGCTCTCACTTCACTGCCAGTACAAGTCATCATAAACTGTGTTCTACCTACGCAGAGTAGCATAGAAAAGGGTATCACCTGTATGAAAGAAACATGAAACAGGTAAAATAGCCGTCGACTTCATCGTAAACATAACAACAGCAATTCCAAAGAAGACAAATGATGACAGGTGTGAATATTATGGATACATATTAATAAGCCTTGATTGTCAAATACTGGCACGAGTTGGTTACAGAACAGGGAAACTGGTAGAAAGTGGTTCGGCGAAACGTCGGTTTGGTTTCCTGAGATATGTAGGAAAAGGCGAGGTATCAGCGACTACGATATATCTTACAAAATAAGTTGAACAAAGGTAAAATTACGTTTGTAGAATTAATGGATTTAAAGAAAACTTTTTTCAGTGTCGTTCGGAATTCCTCCTTTGAAATACTAGAGGTAGTAGGGATAAAATATAGGGAGTGAATAGTTATCTACCACTTGTACAGAGACCAGACTGCTATTGTAAGTGCAGGTGATCGTGATGGGACACAGGTTGGACACTTGAAAGACCGTCTTATGATGACGGCCTGGTGGTTGCTTGTTAACATATTAAAACTGATAGCAGAAAAACATTGATGGGAGTGGGTATGTCTACAGGCAATTCTTGTCTTTCGTTAGCTCTTAAATAAAACCACAAAATAAAATACTAAATGAAACCAGAACTAGCTGCAGAAAGGGGTAGAAGTTTTTCGCCAGTCCATATGGCTTCCTGACCACTAATCGGAACGAAGAAATGACCCCCCTCTGTTAGAGCAAGTGAGTTTTGTATAACAGTACTACACATGAATGTTAAAAAATACTTAAATGAACACCTGTGTCTGAGATTAACGACATGAACAAGGTGAATCACCTAAAATTGGCACCACAAATATTGTGAAATTGAAAGTGATATGGATTTCACACAACGGATTGGTTTTATTTTAGTAATGTACAGCTGCCTTGCCAAATATAACGACGTAGCCTGTCATGAGAGCTCCGCTTAGCGTTGTTTGCAACGCAATAACCGACTCTGGATGCATAGCTTTTCAATTTTAGTACAATTCTCTGATTCTTTTGCGAAAGGTTTCAACGTCAGTACTAAAAAGCACTATATCACTGTGTCTTTCCAAGAGCTACTGAAAGCAGTTACGAAAAGTATAAGGTTCCATAATAAAAAAAAAAAAAAAAAAAACTTGTTTCAGTATCTCGGTTGATACCAGAGTTCAGAGCATTATCCATACAAAATACTGGGTGCCCCTCAGCATACTACTAATTGCAGAAAACGTCTTATCGGTATGTAGAACCATTTAATCATTAAGGAAATAAAAGGGGTGCAACATATTAAATTACTCACTTCGTATAGTAAAAGAGAAACTGAGATATACTGCAAACTGAAAATTGTTTCAAATAATCGTGAATGAGTTAATTACTCTCTAACAAAAGATAATAAATCACTGTGAGGTGCATTAAAATAGTGTACCCATTAATTTGTACATGAGCAATGAGAGTTGAAAGTCTTGAAATGGGCGCAGCAGCCGAGAACAAGAGTCAGACAGGGTCTATGCATTCAGTAAGCATGCAAGCAAAACTAAGAGAGATTTATAAAGGCTATTGTGGTTCAGAGAGAAGAAATGAACTTTTACGATCGCCAATGAGTTTGTAATTCTGTCAGAGACGGCAAAGATATTGTAAGGGTAGCTGAAAGGAATGGATGGTGTCTCAAACAAAGATTGTGAGATGAATACAACAAAGTAACACAAGGACAATGGAATGCAGTCGAATTCGATTTAAATCAAATGATACTAATGGAATTGTGTTAGGAAATAAGGTAGTAAAAGTAATACACAATTTTGTTATCTTGGCAGAAAATTAACTGACAATGACGAAATTAGAGATGATATAATATGAAGACTGGCACTAACAAGAAAAGCGTTTCAAGAAAAGACAAATGTGTTAGCAGCTAATGTAAATTAAATCTTGGGAAGTATATTCTGCAAATATTTGTCTGGAGTACCGGAAATGAGTCGTACCCGGTAAATAGTTCAGGCAAGAAAAAGATAGAAGCTTCGAGGTACTGAATCGAATCGTGGAAAAGGAAATTTATGGCATAATGTTACTAAAAGAAGGCATCAGATTCAAACACACATCTTGAATCATCAAGGAATTGTCAGTCTGGTAATGTAAACAAGCATGGCGGGGGTAAAAATTGTAGGAGACCAAGACTTGATTACAGAAAACAGGTTCACATTGATGCAGGCTGCGGCATGAACGTAGAGACAGAGGAGTAGGCTAACGCATTGGTGGCGAGCTGCATTCTTCCGGCTGAAGACTGTAACAATGTGGGCTGTGAAGTCGTCGTCGTGTAGAACATCTCATTGTGATCAGATCTAATGCGTTCCGATACAGATGATGACGAAAGAGCTTTAACTGGATTACTAATGTACTGAGAAATGAGTGTGATAATAATACTAAAATGTAAGATGTTTCCGTTAAAGTTGAAAGAGAAGAGATTGTAAAATTACAGTTAATACATGTCCCTGTCGAATCGCTAATCCAAAAATGGGTGACCCAAGTATGGAATACACAGAAATCTCAGATTTGATGGTTTAGGCTTGTGTCTGGCAATTCAAACATTTTAAAAATATGTACCATAGTACAGTCGAAGTTGGATACGGTAGACTCCTGCCCTCTCATTGAATTCGCGGATGCTGCTCATTAGAATTTAATTAAATTCCATTTGTACGTTGTGGTCATTAATGTGTATCCAGCTCGCAGCACAAACAAATGCGTTCTCTCATGGGACTAGAAAGGCATGCGATTGCAAAACCTGTTACAGGAAGCGTCTTGTGTTGCGTAGGAAGCGCATTTTATTTGTAGATGACTAGTTTCGGACATTTTGTCCATTATCACATCATGTATATAAGACTTGCACGACAATCAGACGCGCATCTATGTTACTGGCCACATAACGTATAAACGTGGCAATATGTAATGTAACATCCATATATGAACTCACTGAACTAACTTTCCATTTCGACATACAGTGACGTTCTAGTGTGGGTGGTACATCACATATTTCCACGTTTATATGTATTGTGGCCAGTAACTTAGATGTACTTTTACGTCTGATTGTAACGCAAGACTTACGTACATGAATGATCTGGTAATGGCCAAATCGCCCGAAACTAGTCATCAATAAAGAAATAAAACTTCCTATGCACCTTAAGGTGCTGCCTCTAACGGTTATTGAAATCACATGAAAGTTTTAAACTTATTTTAACCCCATCATGCTGGAGATACAGAAAGACGTGGGTCGAAGAACAATGCCCAATACTGGGACTGGTCAATACCAATTTGATTCGACTCTGATCAGGTGGAGGAACATCTCTGCAGGTCTCCTGGTGTCACGTCTTTTTTACCGTTACTTCCAACCACTCTTTCTCCCACCTCCTAAGAAACCGTGGACTAAGAGCCACACAAAATATAGAAGCCCTTCCCGAATCAGGCAACTGAGCTCCATCCCCGGTCATCTGCGCACTTAGTTTAGTTCCAGCAACCGTATGAGAACTGTAAATGTAAATTTCACATAGCAGAAAAAATGAAACATGCGCAAACTCGTAAAATAGCGTCAACTGTTAAAAGAAGGAAGATTTGAATAGCGACTCTGAACTTGAATACCGCCAATGAAAAACTTTTGTAGTCTTACATTCTTCAGATTTTTTCGTAAATTTATGATTAACGGTAATATGTCAGTTATTTATCATATGGTCTAATCTTTTATACAGTATGAAAGTTACTGAAAGATCACATCATCAGAATTACGCCGAGCGTTGTGGCTCCTTGCTTAAAACGCTACACTGATACTGTGGATAAGAACGGTTCAGATTCCAGTCCTTCCAACCTGACTTAGGTAAATCCTGATTTCCGTAAAACTGTTTCAGTCGGGTCACAAGTTAGCTTCTTTGTCGGTTCCCTTGTCAATCCTTGAGTAATCCGCATCCAGTAACCTCGCTATCTACCCGACATTAACTTCGAATTTCCCAGCGATTTCACAGTATTAGAACGTTCATAAACATAGAAAAATGTAAATTAGATGTGTTCGCCAAGTTTCGGGAATTGTAGTTATTCAAACAACACAAAACGATCGGTCCAATACGATTCTTCAGCTAAAGAATTTGATAGAAACTTTAGCATTCAAGGGGTTAAACTTGTTTCCTACCAGCCCAGTAATATAAAAGAGACAGTTCTCGAGAAGAAAGACAGTCTTGCCCGCAGAAATTCCTGGAATTTCTAATACCCTGAGAATGCGGCAGCAGCTATATTGGGCACTACGCATTCACTGCGGCATAGCAGCTTACTGAAATCGCCGACGGTGCACACAAAGAAACAAGGAAAGTTGTTTGAGGCTACAAAACGTTTGTCCCAGGAATTTACATGTTGAAATTCTGTTGCCAGGGAGATCGTTGATGTTACGCGGTGCAGCAAAATCTTTAACGAGGACACTGATTATTTTCTTAGGGTGCATAGAAGCATGCGCTCCGTTTTGGAATGTTTCAGGGAAATATTCAGAGTTGTTTAAATCGACGTAACCTCAAATGTCACGAATGCCGACTGTCTCCATGATATCTCAATGATGAACGTCGGCCGATTACAATCTGACTGCTGGTTATAAATGGAGTCCACAGCAGTATTCCCAGGTAAACAGTCCCCTCTGACTACGAGGAGGATGGCGTCTGTAGAATGTTTGTGTTTCTGCTCGAATTCAAAGTGGCAACAAAATAGATCATCTATTACAAAAAGTTACGTTACTAAGAACTTTGTTGTCACATTCAGTTTCTTATTAAGTGTATTTTACTGACCACTTAGCGTTCTCAAAGTGCGTCAATGTCACTGACTTCTTTCTACAAGTGTATCTAATTTTAAGAAACTGTAACTGAAAACTAAGTACTCCATTTTCCTTTACTCCGAAGAAGTATGTCATGTGCATATGGGGCGGCGGTATGTTATGTAATAGAGAAACGTGACACTTTTTTGTGGCTCTAGTAGCTCGGTGCTCACTCGTAGCAAGATATCTCTCCGTCGTAGCATCCCGCCTTCGAGGACAAGGTTGCTACGTACAATTTTGCGTGGCGCTCCACCCACACCTCAAGAAGGCAGTTTGAAAGCTGATACTGGAAGAAGTTTCCATATGCATTATTTTCCCTCCAAAGCAAGGAAATAATGACGCATTCAGCATATGAAGACGTTCTGTTCCTTGGCTTTCTCAGCACATTTGGAGAAAACAAGGCTATGTGCTTATACTGATTTTCACCCTTTATCTCGTCCTTCATAGTCACTAACGACATATTAGGTTGATGCATAAGTTGGTAGACTTTTGGTTTTGCATGTTGGTATTTCAGTTGTTATGGCTTTTTATGTATCGACTGCCATTTTTTATTTGTAGTTCGCTGTTGCTGCTTGAGTTCACATATTGACATTTTATCATTTGGAGATAGCGGAGCTGCAGAGGCTAGGAAATGGAGTGTTACGTGCAGAAATCGGAACATTTTCGACGTATTCTTCAGCATGAGTTCAGTAGGAGCTTAACAGCAGCGGAGGGAGACAGAAACATTTGTACCGTATGTGGGGATAATGCCATTGGATAGACCATGGCAAGAAAAGGTTTTCTTGTTTCAAGGAGGATTACTTTGACATTAGTGACTCTCCACGATTAGGACGACATTCGGGGTTTGATGAACATCATTTAAAGGCATTAATCCACAATGATCTACGTTACTGTATTCGAGAACTGGCAAATATGATGAAACATCATCAATCCACCAACGTGGAACATTTGCATGCAATGGGGAATGTTCAAAAATCGGATGTATTGGTACTGCACTCTCTAAGCAGTCGTCCGCGCGAGTTACAGCAGCAACAGCTAAGTAACTGATATTGTCACATTTTACGAGCTCCTACCCAAGAGTGAATTATATAGTTCCATCTAAGTGCTTTAGTAGTCTAGTTTTGAATTACTGCGTATTAATTCAATTTACTAGACACAGTTCTTGCGTTTCACTGTTGGGGACCAATCTTTGTGATCCAACGGACGTCCAGCACGACCCACGAGTCCGCCAATCGGTCCTCACTAGTGGGCAGCTTAGTTACTGATCGCAGTTTGGTGACTTCTCACCTCTAGGTGACTGGGAGATCGCCTTATGGCGTGTCAGGCTGCAAAAAGACTTCCCATGGGGCCAAAGGTAAGCCCCCCCACCCCCCACTACACAGTTATACAGTTATCTGACAAACAGATTCCAGCTGCTGTCTGTGGCTGATAATGTCCCTGAGCCATGTGAAGTCGCTTGTCCTGTTTCAGAAGAAATTTCTCAGCCTGCAATATCCGGGCAGTCACAGAGGGTGGGATTATTGGTAGTTTGGAGGTCCAATCTTAGGCCCCTTTGGGACATACCTGCCATGGTGGGGAAGGAAGCTATTGAGCATTCTGTGTGCATACCGGGTGGAGTCATCCCAGCCGTGGAACGGGTCCTTCCGGATGCCATGAAGAGCACAGGGTGCAGCCAACTGCAGCTGGTGGCTCACTTCAATGCCAGTGACGTGTGTCGTTTTTGATCAGAAGGGATTCTCTCTGGTTTCAAACGGCTTACTGAAGTGGCCGAAGCTGCTAGTCGTACTTGCAAGATGAAAGCATAGCTCCCTATTTGCAGCATAGTCGACAGGACCGATGGCGTACCTCTGGTACAGGGCCGAGTGGAGGGTCTGAACCAGAGGCTTAGATGGTTCTGTAACCGTATAGGCTGCAGATTCCTCGATTTGCGCCATACGGTGGTGAGGTTTCGCGTTCCGCTAAATGGTCAGGAGTCCATCAAACGCAGAACGCAGCTGCGCGGGTAGCGGGGGATGTGTAGCGTGGACTGAGTGGTTTTTTAGATTAGAGAGTCTCGGGGTAACACAAAAAGGGCTTCAGTCTCAAAGGGCGCTTGTCTAACACAGGATGAACGCTGATCAAGCAAACATCAGTATAACGGTTTTACTGTCGTATCTATGATGGGAAACTACCAGAGCTACAAGCGTTAATAGAAAGCACTGCAGCTGGAATTGTGAGAGACGGTGAAAGCTATCTAAAGCCGGAGATAAGCTGAGCCAAAATTTTTGCGGAGGACCTAACGCTGTTCAGAAAGTATAGGCTACATATAGTTGACAGAGGCATGTTTGTTTCTGTTAGAAGTTATTTAAACTGTCGTGAAATTGAAGTTGATTGTAGCTGCAAGTTAGTAAGGGAAGAAGTCATTCTTGGCAAATGGACTAAAATAATAACTGGGTCCTCCCAACTCAGATGATACGATTAATGAAAAGTTCAAAGAGGACTTGAGTCTAATTTGAAACATGTACCCGACTCATACGATTATAGTTAGCGATGACATCAACTTACCATCGATATGTTTGCGAAAATACATGTTTAATTCAGAAGGTACGTATAAAATACCATCCAAAATTGTGCTAAACGCATTCTCTGATGATTATTTTGAGCAATTAACTCATGAACAAAGTCGAACAGCAAACGCTTGCGAAAAAGCACTTGACTTCTTACCAACAAATAATCCCGAGCTAATAATGAGCATCAAAACGGATGCAGGGATTAATGAATACAAAGAGGGTTGTCGTAGCGAGACTGAATACCATAACTCCCAAATGCATTAAATATAAACGAAAAATATACCTACCGAGAAGGATAAATATTCGCTTGACGCCTTCCTGAGAGACAATCTCCACTCCTTCCATATTAACAATGTGTAGACCAGATGTGGCTAGAATTCAAAGAAATAGTATCGGCAGCAGTTGAGAGATTTATACCAAATAAATTAACAGATGGCGGAAGTGACCCCCATGGTACACAAAACAGATCAGAACACTGTTGCAGTGACAACGAAAAAAGCATGCCAAATTTAAACGAACGCAAAACCTCTACGATTGGCGATCTTTTACAGAAGCCCGAAATTTAACGCGGGCTTCAGTAGGAGATACTTATAATAGTTTCCGTAACGAAATTTTGTCTCGAAATCTGACCGGAAATCCAAAGAGACTCTGATCGCTTGTAAATGTATGATAAATGTATGTATGATAAATAATCGTAATACGTTGTTGCTCGGTGATATATGTTGCAGTATGCGCAAGTAGTCACACTGCAGCATCGTTCTTTCGCCTCAGGTCTTTGAGTCTCTTCGGTCGTATCAGTACGGAGAGATGTGCTGTTCACACATTCTTCAGAATGCAGAATTGTTGTTATTCTTCAATGGCCCATATCTTCAACAAACAGCAGTCTACTGCAGTTGACTCTGATTGTGGTCGTTCTTCACGATAAAGCTACACTTCCTGCAGTTCTGAAATAGTGCCAAGTTAAAAGCCCAACGTCCGAAAGATCTTGAAGATGGCACCCACGATCTAGACGCGATGAAGTGCCTTTTACATTTTACACTCAATTGTGACGCGGACGGCGAATACAATATCTGAAACTATTATAGACACGTAACTAGCCAAATTGCAGCATTCATCATGGCGAGATAAACTCTCTCTCTCTCTCTCTCTCTCTCTCTCTCTCTCTCTCTCTCTCTGATTGGTTTTGCTGGGCGCCCTGGATCTGTGTCGCAGTGTGATATCTGTATGTCTGTACTGAGACTACACTGAAGCGCCAAAGAAACTGGTATAGGCATGCGTATTCAGATACAGAGATATGTAAAGAGGCAGAATACGGCGCTGCGGTCGGAAACGCCTGTATAAGACAACAAGTGTTTGGCGTAGTTATTGCTGCTACAGTGGCAGGTTATCAAGATTTCAGTGAGTTTGAACGTGATGTTATAGTCGGCGCACGAGCTATGGGACACAGCATCTCCGAGGTAGTGATGAAATGCGGATTTTCCCGTATGACCATTTCACAAGTGTAATGTGAATATCAGGAATCCGGTGGAACATCAAAACTCAGACATCGCTGTGGCCGAGGTAAGATCCTGCAAGAAAGGGACCAAGACGAATGAAGAGAATCGTTCAACGTGATAAAAGCGCAACCCTTTCGCAATTTGCTACATATTTCAATGCTGGGGCATTATCAAGTGTCATTGTGCGAACCATTCAACGGAACAACATCGATATGGGCTTTCGGAGCCGAAGGCCCACTCGTGTATCCTTGATAACAGCACGAAACAAAGCTTTACACCTCGACTGGGCTCGTCAACACCGCCATTGGATTCTTGAAATATATTGCCTGGTCGTTCGAGTCTTGTTTGTAATTATATCGAACTGATGGACGTGTACGGGTATAGAGACAACCTCAAGAATCCATGGACCCTGCACGTCAGCAGGGAACTTTTCAAGGTGGTAGAAGCTCTGTAATTGTGTGGGGTGAGTGCAGTTGGAGTGATAATGGACCCCTGATATATCTACATACGACTCTGACGGGTGACATGTACGTAAGCATCCTGTCTGATCATCTGCATCCATTCATGTCGATTGTGCATTCCGATGGACTTGGGCAATTCCAGGAGGACACTGCGACACCACACACGTCCAGAATTGCTACAGAGTGGTCCAGGAACCCTCTTCTGCGTTTAAACACTTCTGCTGGCCACCAAACATCCCAGACATGAACATTATTGAGCATATCTGGGATGCGTTGCAACGTCCTGTTGAGAAGAGATCGGGCAGCCGTGCAGGATTCATGGTGTCAGTTTCCTGCAGCACTACTTCAGACATTAGTCGAGCCCATGCCACGTCGTGTTGCGGCAGTTCTGCTTGCTCTCGGGGGCTCTACACGATATCAGTCTGGTGTACCAGTTTCTTTGGCTCTTCAGTGTAGGATAACTGTCGCATTACGTACTCTTATCTTTGTTGATCTTGGAGCATTCAGACCGCTTGTTTGCCTTCGCCTTGACATTAAAAGTAAATCCCATTACGCTGTAGATGGCATATGGATATAGCAAAGTTTTCGAAGTAACAAAACCTGCATACAGCCAACGCCTGCGAAATACAAATCTACATTTTTTTAACAAATTCACATAACCGCATACTCTTAATTGCGGAACGCACTTGTTTAATCGTTCAGTTTATAGTTTGTTACTCGTAAATGAGGAAATGCTTCATTTAATTTTCTGTGGTCATGAAACTTTTAAATAGTTATTTAGTAGAAAGACGCACGCCATTCTCGTATAGGCGTATATATAAATTAATAGCAGTAAAACACGAAGCAGAAGATAGTTTGTCTCTAATGGGTTTCCTTCTATTTTACTGTAGTTGAAAATTAATATACGTTGAACTAGAAAATGCCGCATCCTATTCCTGGCTCACGTCAGCCACACTTGATTTCAGGACATAAAATGAGATACGAGATTTTAAGGCTCGTGTAATACAAGCCATATTTCCATTCTGAGTTGGAGAATCTCTTTCACAGGTAAATCTCGTAGATACGTACCACTTCATAAGTCAGGAAAATTCACCTTTTACGGCGACACGGAAGTGGACTAAGTTATCCTTTTTTTCGGTCGTTTCAAACAATTTTACGGCCTCTTGACGCTGCGTTTAAACTGACTTTATTGCCATCTCAGTTTATGTGGATGGGCTGCGGTGCTAAAACGGTGGTACGTTTCAGACTCTTGTTCCACAAGGGTCGTTAATTTACTGCGCTCTATATACACATACATGGACCTTGAAATTGATAACAGTTCTGCTTACTGTTACAAAAATGACAATAAAACGTGCCTATTTTCGGCTCTCTGTCACCTTGCTGCTGAATCTACAGCAACACAGCGCTGTCTTGAACGTGTGAGGACGATTTCTCGTAGAAAAATTTGAAGTTATTCAAGGGTCTGTGGAAGTAAATGATGATGAAATCAGTATTAATCTAGCAATAAATCTACTAAATGTCTTGGTAATGGCCTCAACGCCTCATTCAATTTATTATAGAATTGATGATTTACTATCATCAATTTTCACAGTTTGTTCACAAACGGAGGAAAGGAACGAAAAATAATGGTTAATGTCTCGTCGAGGTCGAGAGCCGGGGCACTGATTCAGCAGGAGACCTCAGGCTCCTTTGACGTGTCCAAGAAAACATTCCAACATTAACAAACGAGGACATGAACTCCGTTCATTCCGAACAGAAATGCAGTGTCTGCAACATCTAGATCGGTAACTGTTATTACACGTTGACTGGAAGATTGAAGCCTGCCCAGCCACAGATGTGACCAGGTCGTCAAATTTTTGTTCTTGTGTTGTCAATAGACCACCTCGATCACTACTAACGATATTTTAGAATCCAAAAACTTCATCCTGGAATAGCCAACGACCGAGAGCAAGGAACAAAGCCGACAAAAACTTTTTATTGCTATTCGCTAGTCTATTTGTGTTCTTGGTTGATATGTAATATGAAGGTATGTTCTGTTCCAGATCGTTTCAAATCAACGAGGTAAGGACTGGTTTGCAAAGTTACTGTTCATGTGTTATAATGAGGTGAAAATTGAAACTATTTACCATGCATCAAAAATAGTGAAAAGAATGCTCTAGTTCAACGAAGTCCGTATTTCATTACTTGTGCTATAGCAGAAACATGACGCTATTGGTAGTCTATACGAGAATAAGGAAATGATCCTAAAACGATGCCAGCTATAGCTATGGTTATCCAGTTGTTCTTTTACAATGTAAGTTGTTTTTGTCAATAAGAGATAAAATATTCATTTTCGATAGCTAGTTAGTTTCGATTTTCAAAATAATCGGTTTAAGATGCTTTACAATTTATCTAATTTGGTCCCTAAGGGATTGGTACCCTCATCATACATAGCTGTATTTAAAATTCGTAATTGTGATATCAGTTGTTTTTCCCTTTCAGCAAAGGACTGCGTGGTTGGAATGAGGGGTGCCCCGACGCCATTCCTGTGGCTAGCTCGCCAGCCCTGAGACGGAATGTATGTATCTCATCTGCCTGCATGTAGTATTATTCATGTCAAAGTTTGCGAAAATTTTCTAAATTTTTGTGGATCTGTAAATGAGATGGGACTTTCTTATCAGCCTGCTATTCACTTACTGATATGTAGGAAACCACCTGAGTACGACATCCACGCTGGCCTGCATACTCACCTTCGTTAGTCCACCGGAAGGATTCGACTCTGGACTAACGGATTTCCCCATCCCCGAAGAGGCGATTTAACACGCACAGCTACTCGTTCGCGCGGATATAAATAGATATTTCGAATCGTATTGCGCATGACTGTAGAAAGACGTATCTCCTCACAGCGTTCCTCTTTGTCTCTCATACTATTCAAACATACAGAGCGAAGAATCATTCGCTTGTACGGATTTCACATCATGGTTCCTATCCTGTTAGTAATACTAAAGTTTCTATATCTAAATTGTTCCCGTACCTACATATCGAGTACAAAAAGTATTGAAATGCTGCAGTCACACGTAGGACAAGTATATTAGTCCAGAACAGAGTAGCCGTGTTGCCCAGTGCTGAGTATTCTAAAGCAGAAGTCAACCCACTGCACTAGCTGGGACACGCTGCTACGTTGCACTGAATGAAAGTACTTATGGGACATATAGTGACAGCATTTCCAAGTTACCATTGCTCGATGTCCAGTTTCTACAGAGAATAAGCGTGGGACGAGAGTTTGTTTCAGAAATATTTGTGTTGCTAGCTTCAAATTGTATATCTTAGATAGAGAGAGAGATTACTTAGGTCAGTAATGTAGACAGACATTTATAATACATGATATTCGTAACTACAGAAATCTTTATCAAGTTGGAAAAAGTTGCAGTAAAATACGACATTTGTGAACTTCCGTTGTGCTGGTTAAAAGAAAGTAGAAACATGTACGTCAAACTACACCTAGGTTCAAAACATTAGTTGCAGCTCCTATGTTTTACGAATGATGTCGCCTGTGTTTTACACTTTGACCATATTTTAGCAAACTAACTCTCTCCTCTTTCCGGACAGGCCTTGGAAGGTCCAACGGTACCGCCCGGCCGCCGTGACATCCTCAGTCCACAGGCGTTACCGGATGCGAATAGGGAGG
This sequence comes from Schistocerca nitens, assembly GCF_023898315.1. Lineage (NCBI taxonomy): Eukaryota > Metazoa > Arthropoda > Insecta > Orthoptera > Acrididae > Schistocerca > Schistocerca nitens. The sequence continues at coordinate 560,287,525 of NC_064618.1, read as the reverse complement.
TGCATGTGGTCAGCACAGCGCTCTCCCGACCGTATGTCAGTTTCCGAGACCGGAGCCACTGCCTCTCAAATCAAGTAGCTCCTCGATTTGCCTCACAAGGGCTGAGTGCACCCCGCTTGCCAACAGCGCTCGGCAGACCGGATGGTCACCCATTCAATTGCTAACCCAGACCGACAGCGCTTAGCTTCGGTGATCCGACGGGAACCACTGCGGCAAGGCCCTTGGCATTTTAACAAATGGGCCACTTAATTTTACGTACTATTGTGAGATCGGCTCGAGTGGATCACAATGTGCGGGAATTGTGCCGCCGGTTATAATACATTCCACAAGCTGTCCAACAGCAGGCCAGGTTGCTTCAGTCAACGCCAGAGGCAGTGCATTTGCGGTGTACATCACAACTAGCAGGGCTTTTTGTCACAACAACGCTGGCTGGACGAGTATGTCTCGACTTCCAACCCAGTCAAACATCACTTGCACTGGGGACTTGCCTCTCGTCGCCAGACTTCAGACATGTAGTGCCCTGAGGTAAAAGTGGGCTTCTTATGTGACATCAGCCGAAAGCGTTTCTTAAGTGTGCTGTGCTGAGTTGAAGTTTGCCGGGAGACCACACGGTATTCGGTTTTTTGCATCTATTCTTTATATTTGTGTTGTGGAAGTTCAGAACTCAAAGATCAGTATCACAAAATATTCGATGCAACTCTCAAAATTCTCGAGCAAATCGACTTTGAAGTTTTCCGAGCGTCTTTAAAAAAAAAAAAAAAGTGGTTCAAATGGCTCTGAGCACTATGGGACTCAACCGAGCGTCTTTAATACCACAATGTAAGGTCAGTACTTTAGAAAGGCAGCATAGTTCTGTCGTAAGGCGCGGGTGGATGCCACGTAGTGGTCCTGCGGTCTGTCCCTAGCAAAGGTGTATGTTCTACGATCATTTACGTTAAGTGTGTGACGTTACTGGCTCTGGGAGCCAAAACGTTCTCTCCATACTTCACTTAGCAACTATAAACGTTAACTTCAGCTGATATGACGTAGGCGATGGAGTGAGATAACGACAAATTTCATTTATTAACATTTTTTTATATCTAAATGCTGATTGATTGACAACCACCGTAGCGACACTCGATAATAGGAGATCAAACATAATAATCAAATAATTTTCATTACATTATTTTCATAACGTTAACATGATGCAACGCAGCATAAGCACTCAGTGGGCTTCGACTTGCCAACACTGAGAGACGAACGAAGTCTTCGGTGTTTTGACAGCTGGAGTCGAGTGTGGGACGTGAACGGGCGAGCGCGCGCTTGACAGCAGCTAAGTGTTTCGGTATGGGAAGTGCTGCACGGGTAAGATCTTATTTGCTCACCAAGTATGTAAATATTAATGGGCGACGACTCTGTGTACAACACAGATCACACTGTGCGGATAGGAGTTATTGTCTTATGTTTTGTATACAGGGTGTTTCCGTAAGTGGGTGCAAAAATTTAGTAGGACAAAGAGGATGCTCCACTGAACAATTTGAGGTAGGGAACCTGGAATTGGAGATGCCAGCTTAAGAAGATAAAAGGAATAAAATCACATTACTGTGTATTTTTTATTTACATTAGCTACAGTTAACTGCAAATACCATCACTGACACAATGCGTCTACCACTTGTACCGTATCTTATAAAAAGTGCCGAAACTGACGGCCTTGAACGTCAATGCAAGCATGACAACGGCCAACATGATTCTGATGCACCGTGACAAATATCCCTGGTGTGTTTCGAATCACATCACAGACAGTTACAATCCTGGCAAGTAATTTCATCTCCGTATCCACTGGGATCTCATACACGAGTGATTTTAGATATATCCATACGAAATTATCAAGAAGATTCTGACCAGGTGACCTTGCAGGCCATGGAATAAGACCTCGCTTTCCAATCCAGCGACCAGGAAATAGAGCAATGAGATGGCTGCGGACATCCAAACTGATGTGAGGCGGTGCACTGTCGTGTTCTATCGACACGAATATCTTGATAGTCAGCTCCAAGCGTTCACAGCGGGACACAAAGATATTGAGCATCTTTGGTCGGAATTTAAAGGTATTGTCCACCACGTACTAGAGATGTATGTGCCTAGCAAAAATATAGGGGAGGGAAAGGGTCCACCTTGATACAACAAACATACACTCCTGGAAATGGAAAAAAGAACACATTGACACCGGTGTGTCAGACCCACCATACTTGCTCCGGACACTGCGAGAGGGCTGTACAAGCAATGATCACACGCACGGCACAGCGGACACACCAGGAACCGCGGTGTTGGCCGTCGAATGGCGCTAGCTGCGCAGCATTTGTGCACCGCCGCCGTCAGTGTCAGCCAGTTTGCCGTGGCATACGGAGCTCCATCGCAGTCTTTAACACTGGTAGCATGCCGCGACAGCGTGGACGTGAACCGTATGTGCAGTTGACGGACTTTGAGCGAGGGCGTATAGTGGGCATGCGGGAGGCCGGGTGGACGTACCGCCGAATTGCTCAACACGTGGGGCGTGAGGTCTCCACAGTACATCGATGTTGTCGCCAGTGGTCGGCGGAAGGTGCACGTGCCCGTCGACCTGGGACCGGACCGCAGCGACGCACGGATGCACGCCAAGACCGTAGGATCCTACGCAGTGCCGTAGGGGACCGCACCGCCACTTCCCAGCAAATTAGGGACACTGTTGCTCCTGGGGTATCGGCGAGGACCATTCGCAACCGTCTCCATGAAGCTGGGCTACGGTCCCGCACACCGTCAGGCCGTCTTCCGCTCACGCCCCAACATCGTGTAGCCCGCCTCCAGTGGTGTCGCGACAGGCGTGAATGGAGGGACGAATGGAGACGTGTCGTCTTCAGCGATGAGAGTCGCTTCTGCCTTGGTGCCAATGATGGTCGTATGCGTGTTTGGCGCCGTGCAGGTGAGCGCCACAATCAGGACTGCATACGACCGAGGCACACAGGGCCAACACCCGGCATCATGGTGTGGGGAGCGATCTCCTACACTGGCCGTACACCACTGGTGATCGTCGAGGGGACACTGAATAGTGCACGGTACATCCAAACCGTCATCGAACCCATCGTTCTACCATTCCTAGACCGGCAAGGGAACTTGCTGTTCCAACAGGACAATGCACGTCCGCATGTATGCCGTGCCACCCAACGTGCTCTAGAAGGTGTAAGTCAACTACCCTGGCCAGCAAGATCTCCGGATCTGTCCCCCATTGAGCATGTTTGGGACTGGATGAAGCGTCGTCGCACGCGGTCTGCACATCCAGCACGAACGCTGGTCCAACTGAGGCGCCAGGTGGAAATGGCACGGCAAGCCGTTCCACAGGACTACATCCAGCATCTCTACGATCGTCTCCATGGGAGAATAGCAGCCTGCATTGCTGCGAAAGGTGGATATACACTGTACTAGTGCCGACATTGTGCATGCTCTGTTGCCTGTGTCTATGTGCCTGTGGTTCTGTCAGTGTGATCATGTGATGTATCTGACCCCAGGAATGTGTCAATAAAGTTTCCCCTTCCTGGGACAATGAATTCACGGTGTTCTTATTTCAATTTCCAGGAGTGTATTAGGAAGTTGGTGAGAAAGCTGAGAATTTTGCACAGTCGTTTTAAACGTAGTCACTGCCCCGCTGACAAACAGAAATTTTGCGAAATGAAAGCAGCTGTCAAAGGTCAATGAGAGACTCTTTTAACGAATTTGAAAGCAATATTTTATCTGCAGATTCGAAAAATAACCCCCAAAAATTTTGGTCGTACGTGAAATCCATGAACGCTAAAAATAATTCGATACCTTTTTTTGCTGATTGTACGGGTAATGTAACGGATGATGATAAACAGAAGGCCGAAATTCTAAACCTAGCTTTCAAAAACTCGGTCACGGTAGAGGACTACATCACCATTCCCCCTTTCAATTATCGAACAAAAGCAAGGATGGCTGACATGGTGCTTAGTGTATCTGGGATTGAAAAACACTTAAGTTCCTTAAACGCCAGGAAGGCATATGGCCCAGACGGTATCCATGAAAGATTATATGTTGCCTATGCTACAAATATAGCACCATTCCTATCCATCTTCTATCAGAGATCATTGGAACAGCTGAAAGTTCCACTGGACTGGAAGAAGGCCCAGGTCATAGCAATCCAGCCAATTTCAGTGACATCGATTTGTTATAGAATCATGGAACATATTTTGTGTTCAGGCATAATGACCTTTCTAGACATTGAGAAACTCATCTGCAGGAACCAGCACGGTTTTAGGAAACAGCGGTCATGAGAGACACAGCTGGCCCTCTTTGTGCGTGATATACAACAGGCAGTAGATACTGGCTCCCAGGTTGATGCCATATTTATCGACTTTCGAAAGGCGTTCAACTCAGTTCCACACTGTCGCTTGCTCCAAAAAGTGCGCGCTTAGGGTCCATCCGATGACATATGCGGTTGGATAAAAAGTTTTCTAACAGACAGAGAGCAGTATGTCGTCCTGAATTGGGTGACTTCAACAGAAACAAGCGTAACGTCAGGTGTGCCACAGGACAGCGTAATAGGTCCGCTGCTTTTTACGATTTACATAAGCGATCTGGTTGATGGTATTGACAGCGGCATTAGACTGTTTGCCGATGATGCTGCAGTCTGCAGGAAAGTAGTATCACACGAAAGTTTTGAACAAATCAATGAGGATTTGCAGAAAATAAATGCGTGGTGTAATGACTGGCAGTTATCTCTCAATATTAGTAAGTGTAACCTACTGCGTTTAACAAGGTGAAAATCCCCATTAATTTACGAGTACAAAATAGATGCCCAGTCTTTGGAAGCGGTAACATCCGTCAAGTACCTGGGTGTGACTATTCGAAATGATCTCAAATGGAATGATCATATTACACAAGAAACTGGCAAGGTGAACTCTAGATTGCGGTTTGTTGATAGAATCCTGAAGCGATGTAGTCTTTCAACAAAGGAAATTGCTTACAATACGTTAGTTCGTCCACTGTTAGAGTATTGTTCGCCTGTATGGGACCCTTACCAGTTCACTCTGATTCAAGAGATTGAGAAGGTCGAAAGAAGAGCGGCAAGATTCGTGACTGGTACATTTAGCCATCGCCAGAGCGTTACAAATCTCATACAAAGTTTGAAGTGGGACACACTTGCAGATAGACGACGCGCTAGACGGAAGGGGTTGCTTACTGAATTCCGAAATCCGATCTTCGCAGGGGATGTAGAGCATATATTATTACCACCAACTTTCAAATCGCGCAATAATCATCATTCAAAGGTAAGGGAAATTAGAGCTCGTACTGAGGCGTTCAGACAGTTGTTTTTCCCTTGCGCGATCCGTCAGTAGAACAGAGGGGGGAAATATGACTTTGGCGCGAATTATGCCCTCCGCCACACACCGTTTGGTGGCTAGCGGAGTATATATCTAAATGTAGATGTATGTCGTCTCACGAACAGCCAAGGGAACAATGAAAATACGATAGAACAGAGCCACCTTCTGGACAAGTAAAGTAAACAAAACCTGCATCATGACTTCCCAGTGACCAGGCGCGTACTCCTTGTTTCCTTGTAGGAAGTAAAGTGTGTACGCGTAAATAAACAGCATAATACGTGTAAACTTGTACACATGTTAGATGTAATGCTAGACAAAGGCGTAGATAAGTGTACTCCCGTATCTCCTTAAGCGTGCTTCTTCCACCCCTAGGCCCCGTATCTCAGATTGTTCAATGGAGCATTCTCTATCTCCTGTTGAATTTTTGCACCCTTTTACTGAAACATCCTCTATAAAGTTTTGCAAGCTGTACCAACAATGTCAACTGTGATAGAGTAACGGGTTACAGCTTTGTCCTCAGATTTACTCCGTTTAAGAAAATCTGTTGGAGTCCCAGAACTTTAAATTCGACTTCTCATTCGGCAGTTAGGGACCCTTAGCCTACTCGGAAGTAACTTTTATTACAACCTCACGTCAAGAGAGCCGGACACCACAATCAATGTGATGTTTCTGTGCTGGGATACCGTCGTCATCAAGACACCATATTAGTGGAAAATTAGAACTCCTGTGCGTTCCACCTTCACGCGGATACAATTGTGGCACCTCTTACGCTCTGCATACGAAGTACAGATCTGGACAGGAAAATGTAAACTATGATAACGCAAAGGAGGGAACTCATATGATGCTGGGATGCTAGTTATGAAGAACATTGACACTTGTTTCCATTAGTCTGCGAAGGTCAGTTAGGTCCCGAAACAATAGGTGCCCACCACAATAGCATCTCCTGCCAAAACTGTTCCGCCGTAAGCGTAAAATACACCTAAAAATACCAGTAGCACTCGAGACTGGTAACAGGTGGATCGCTGTTTCGATTCTCCTTTGGGTTATTTTTATTTACCAAAAAACAGACTTGGTAGCGAAAATATTGCTTTAGTGTCGCTTTTCACGTTTTAGGGCATCATCAGATTATCTAAAAAAAGTACAAAGGGAAAAGAAGAGTTACGGTATGGTCCTGTCATGCACAGTTGTAACAAAATATCTAAGGAACTTTTTACGAACCGTGGCCTGAGACACATTCGTAGAACTATTACGCTGTGGATCGAACATACGTCCAGATAGAGCTAACCAGAGAATGAGCCTAGGCAAGTCATGTGTCGTTAGAGACGTGAAGAGTCCTCGTCTACACAGAAGTTTCAGAAATCTACGATAAAGAGTTGAAACGATCCCTATAATAGCACAGACGTGTAGATGACATATCTAGTTACATTTATAGGCACCTTAAGATGGTGCCAATTAGGCACCAAAACTTATAGTTAAAGAAAATAAGTCATAAAATTACGTATGTTTGTATTTGTTTTCTTTAAGTCTACGAACCTGAGTGTAATGTTTGCCAAAAATTTTACCTAGGATAGACCGTTAGGTTGTTTAAGACAAAATTCAACGAACACTTGCTAAGCAAAAAAGGTAAACCAGGTAAAGCGGTATTCAACGTTTGCTGGACATTTGAACACAATAGAGCACTTGGCTAATTGTTTTGCTTTCGTTATGTACATTTAAATCGCTTTTCCGCATATTATGCTACGAATTTTTAGATGATGCATTTCCTACCATTGTAACCATTTTAATCATGGTCACTTGTTGTTGTGCCTTAACTGATACCTCGTTTTGGTGCCCCTATTTCTAAACGATTTTGATTCTTTTAGAGCCGCTTTTCATCCTGTACATGTACGTAGGTCATAATTTTAATCTTTTAATTTTTTTACACTTCTGCTTTTTACATTTTAAGTGCCAAATAGAGTTTATGTCGTTATAATTAATGCTCATGTAGCCATATTCGAACATTTTACTGTATAACTGCACCTGCTTTCGTGACTATATCGGAGGTATTGTTTAGTATTTTCACACTTTATTTCACTTACCACTACGTCATTTATTGTTTCTTTTTAAGCTTTGTTTATCAATTCGTATTCATTCTGTAGGGATAATTCTCGATCTGGAGATATGCTTATTCCACGACACAACTCTTCTACGAATCCAGAATGAGATTTTCACTCTTCAGCGGAGTGTGCGCTGATATGAAGCTTCCTGGCAGATTAAAACTGTGTGCCGGACCGAGACTCGAACTCGGGACCTTTGCCTTTCGCGGGCAAGTGCTCTACCGTCTGAGCTACCCAGTCACGACTCACGCCCCGTCCTCACAGCTGTGCTTCTGCCAGTACCTCGTCTCCGATCTTCCAAACTTTACAGAATCTCTCCTGCTAACCTTGCGGAACTAGCACACCTGTAAGAAAGGATATTGTGGAGACATGGCTTAGCCACAGCCTAGGGAATGTTCCGGGAATGAGATTTTCACTCTGCAGCGGAGTGTGCGCTGATATGGTAGAGCACTTGCCCGCGAAAGGCAAAGGTCCCGAGTTCGAGTCTCGGTCTGGCACACAGTTTTAATCTGCCAGGAAGTTTCAGTTCTACGAATATTTCTCAATTCTCGGTTCAAAAATATTTCTTTAGGCTTTTATTGCTGCTGTGCATGATAGGAGCGTACTTTTACTATTTTCCCTTTGTTCTTTTTTTTCTCAGATAACCTGACGATGCCTTACAATGGCGTAAAGCATCATCAAAGCAATATTTTGGCAATCAATTCTGTTTCATTAGAAAATAATCTTGATTCAGTTGCTGTACCAGTCGGTCAGATGGAGTGGGAGACACGTGATTATTATCTTTTTTCCGTTCAGTACGAATACCTATATCATTTAAATGCAAAATTCATCAAAGACATGTTAATTAACATGTATATAATTGCTACTTTATGAGTAATGCACACCATCATATTTCTAATCCGGTTTTGATAGGAAATATAATTTTCTTAATTACTGATCTTTAATAAAACGTTGTTAGTAAAGATTGTTCACGTTTTAAAAAATACTTTTTTTCATCCTAATGTATTTTACACTTCACGGAAATGCTCTTAGTTACTGCACCATTTTTAAAAATCTGCCACAGCCAAGAATCGCACTTGGGACTCCCACTTGATGGGCAACCATTCTGCCACGGAACTATGCAGCCATTCAATGAAGTTACTTCGTTTTGGCATACTAAAGACAATCAGAAAACTGTAAAGTCGATATTCTTGTGAATTTTTGAGAGTTGTATTGAAATACTTGGCAGATTGATATTTGAGTTCTGAACTTCAAGTACCATAAAAAAAAGAATTAAATCACGAAAATCCAATTGCCGTGTGGTCTGCTAGTTAGATGCCTATATCGACTTCAGCCTCAGCACCACTGTTGTATCGGCGCGTCCTCTGGCTACACCAGCTACTACTCTGCTAGCTCGCGCTCTAGGGCGTTGAACTGGGCCCACTCGTTGGGGCCGTCCACTGCACTTGAGCGGCTAGCACTCAGTTGTCTCTGGAGACCCTGTGTCCGACCCGGGCTGTGCAGAAACCCGCTTGGCACCTCACGGGCTGCCGACAGCCCTCACTGCTGAAAACTTCTCCGTTGCGGGTCTGTGCTCACACCGCCTTAGCTCGGCGGAGCCGCCCCATCCCGCAGCTGCCAGCACCACAGTCATCGCTTTCAGTCACTCAACGTTCCCTGGTTACAGGGAGAGGCAGACTTCGTTGTTTAGTATGGACCGCCAAGAAGAGTTGTTTATTTTCTAACAGCATTCTCTGACTTCGTCGTCACCACAGATCTGGCACTACCCACTCCTTGTGGTTACCCGTAACCTACAGACTACTATCCTTCCATGACCACGTAGTAGCCTGCAACCTGCAGGCTACAATACTATTTACGCAAGTTTTACACGCGTTTTGGAAAACACATTAAAAGACATTCACTGTTTATTGCCTTTACACAATGCCTAAATGTTGGAATCTGATTTGCCCGGGTTCCCGGGTTCGATTCCCGGCGGGGTCAGGGATTTTCTCTGCCTCGTGATGGCTGGGTGTTGTGTGCTGTCCTTAGGTTAGTTAGGTTTAAGTAGTTCTGAGTTCTAGGGGACTGATGACCATAGATGTTAAGTCCCATAGTGCTCAGAGCCATTTGAACCATTTTTTTGGAATCTGATTTGTTGGTAGTTCAATCTTTCGCCTTATAACGGAGACTTTCCGTAACCGCTAGCTTCCTAATCAACAATTGCAGCCGGCCGCGGTGGTCTAGCGGTTCTAGGCGCTCAGTCAGGAACCGCGCGACTGCTACGGTCGCAGGTTCGAATCCTGCCTCGGGCATGGATGTGTGTGATGTCCTTAGGTTAGTTAGGTTTAGGTAGTTCTAAGTTCTAGGGGACTTATGATCACAGATGTTGAGTCCCATAGTGCTCAGAGCCATTTGAACCAACAATTGCAGTGCCTCATATTCTCTGTATTCACCTGAGTGCCAAGTCGTGTGAAGTCCCAAAAATGTTAAGTGAAATTAGCCCCAGTTTCTGCCACAAAGAAAAACGTGCAACGGAAATCTTAACTTCCGAACTTAAGATCGACCAATCAGGGATTTAACTTCAGTAATTGTTTACTGGAAACTTCGTACAGCATTCATGAGGTTAGTGATCACAGTAGGAAAGATGGTGTGCTTCTACGTACATTGGGGAGAAGTTTAAGTAACTAAATTGATGAATAGAACGTATTTGTTTACCTTAGGGAGTATACTCCGGAACTTAATCATGGTACACGTATAGAAATTGTATCACAAGGGTTCCGAAAGGACACTCAGTATAAATCATAATTATTCAGCAGGGATTAATCTGTGTCAGGAGCGCAACATGGGCCTATATTCGCTACATGCGGATTCTCAGACATTTACGGAATTACCGAAGAGACTATTACCAAATTCTAACAGTAGTTGAGTCCTCAGAACTACCTTCTGCCTCACGGTGAGAAGGAAACACAAACATAATCAGGATCGCAATGCATGAATTGAACTGTGACTGGGAACAGTACAAGTTGTGCCTCTTGTGAAATTAATGAAATGACAGCAAATTTAATACTGAAGAGAAACCCAGAAGGCTTCCAGCATACGACTTTCAAGTTACATAGGGTTCCTAACTCGCAAAGCCTGAGCTAGCTGTCCTAAATCGCCGTCTAAGTGCTCACTGAAGCGGCACGACATACTCGCTGCCAGCACAGCGCCTCTGCAGCGACCAGGTTCTTCAGCGACCTGGAAAGTTGTACTCTAAAACAAATCTGCCTCGACTCCGAGTACAGAGACGCGAAGACTTGGAAGGCGAGAACTGACCAACCATCACACTAGATATTTAGTGCTGCCAGGCATCTCCTCCAATTAGAGGTCAGCAGAGACGACGACGTCTGTTAATGCGTTCTAAGATGTATTCCATCGGTACAATGTCTGAAATTTGAACGAACGCGTCTCTTGCGGTATGTAGGCTCGATGCAGACGAGCGAGTAACAACTGCAAGCGTTCGCAGCGAGATGGCGGCGTCAGAAATCGTTTTAGTGCACATACGGCGGCGTCGCACCGTTAATCGCGCAGCAGTACTCTTTTCGAAACCAACCAGCACCCACGTAGGCAGAATAAAGCAAGCAGTATTTGTTTGTTTCCTTCAAGAATGCCTTAAGAAATGTAACATGAGGTGTTGAACTCACCCAATGCTTACTTAGTAACACTGTTTATAGATTTACGAGAATTTGAATATAAATTCTTCATTTTCGAATAGATGTATAGTCGTTTGACGAACTAACGGTAATACAACAGCAGTAACGTCAGCTGTTCATCTTTCCCAAATATCTGCTGCATTCTGATCTCCATTATCAAAACAGGATCTGCTCACAAAACACTGTTTAAAACTGGAATGTTTGCAGATTTGTGTGGGAAGTTTGGCAGATGCCGAAATTAACAGAAGTAAGGAGGCTGAAAAATACTAGGGGATCTGAATGCATGCAATGTGATCTGTACAACGAAATTCCATAACCCAAGGAGGAAGTTCACTAAACGTAGAAGCAATGTTTTCACTTATTATAGACAACGCTGACAAAGTAGCATCACTGGATCAATTTATTCCCAAGCTATTGAAACGTGTGCAGTTGCGCATTTTGTGGCTGCAGTACTGCAATGAACTGGCTCAGGTAACACTTTATTTCAAACTGTTACTGTTGGTTGAGGCTTTGTCTATTCCGACGAAAGGGCTCTCTCCGAGGAGCAAAGCGTTCTCAGCTTAGCGTTATTTAAGTGTTAAATGGCCACATTCGAGTAAAACTGCCACCTCTAGAACACAAACACAAAACAGTTTATCTGTGATGTTTACGTGTATCATTTCTTTCCTGAATCGGTTTCGCAGTGAAGCCCTCACAAAACTTTACAAATTCTTGAAATCATGCGGCTCTCTTCTTAATCCTATTATGATACTCTACGATATTTGTCCCATATTTCAGAGTACATTTTTCACCCCGTCAAAGAAAAACTCCACGTCCAAATCAGCTGCATCCGATGCAAGCTGGCGGTAGCTGTTGCTAGGATTGCGAGTGCGTGTGCGCTGCTCGGTTCACCTACGACGAAGTCGCCTCCGCGGCGATAGGCTAGATCGCTTTAATGGAGCAGCGGCTGTCGAGCACAATAATCTCTCACCGGGACACGGTGATTTCTTAGCCACTGCCGCAGTGTGCGCAGCTCCGCTGTTTTGCATGCACCGCTGAAACGCGCGACAAAAAGACTCTGGGAGCGCGCGTTAGTAAATTGCTAGTGTGCAACGAGCGTAGGCGACAATTACAACACAGTCTGTTATGAAAACCCTGGCAGATAACTCTCCGACGCCAAGCCTGAGCGGCGCCTTAAGCCAGTTTTGAAATTTTAACTTCCGTTTCCACGCCTCTGCCGCCAAACTAGCGCAAGGAGGGTCACTTAGATTTAACCAGTTGCATGTGTCTTTAATTTCTCCCACTTTCATTCATTCTAGCGATTATCCATGTTTAGGACAGGTGGTTACAGGCACATAGAGTGCTGATTATTAAATGTAATAAATATGAGAGTAAAATACAGTCAATTTCGGTTCACAACGTGGTCTCCCTCATTTGACTGGATAATGTGAGACAACACAGCCAGATGGTAGGATTCTGCAGAGTGTAATTGACCTCTAATATTATTTTAATTTATGTCATAACAAGAAGATTGTGAAATCTCTCTTTTTCTTAGTTGGATTATAGTTTCAGGAGCGTCAGCTATAAATTCGAAGCAACTGAGAGAAATGTGATCCAGCGTTAAACAACATCTCTGTACTTCCTTCAATTATGGGCCAAGACAAGATGTAGTAATTTGCTTTTCATTCGTATTTGGAGCAATCAATATCTCTCCTGGGAAAATCTGCTCAAGCCAAAGTTACTAATTAGCTTCGGCTTGTGTGGTTGCGTTTAAAATATCTGCACAGAATAAATTATCTACACTGCGTAACCGAATAAAATATCGGACTTCGTAAAAGAATAACATCTCTCTAGGTTCTATTAAACAGAAGATACAAGTAGCGACTTAAAGAATAGAAATAATTTAGTGTCAGTCCGCAAAACCACACTAGCTTCAGCTACTACCATTACAGTGGCCACATTTGATTTTAGGTACTGCAGGATGTCCGCCTCTGATAAATGAGTGGTCAGCGCGACGGAATGTCATACCTAACGAACGAGGTTCGATTCCCGGCTGGGTCGGAGATTTTCTCCGCTCACGAACTGGGTGTTGTGTTGTCCTTATTATCGTCATTTCATCCCCATTGACACGCAAGTAGCCGAAGAGGCATCAAATCGAAAGAGCCGGCCGGTGTGGCCGTGCGGTTCTAGGCGCTTCAGTCTGGAACCGCGTGACCACTACGGTCGCAGGTTCGAATCCTGCCTCGGTCATGGAAGTGTGTGATGTCCTTAGGTTAGTTAGGTTTTAGTTCTAAGTTCTAGGGGACTGCTGACCACAGATGTTAGTCCCATAGTGGTCAGAGCCATTTGAACCAAGCCAAATCGAAAGTCTTGCAACCGGCGAACGGCCTGCCCGACTGGAAGTCCTAGTCACACTGCAGGATAGTAAAGGACAGGAATCGTTGTTAATAAGGCTTGCTGATCTTTCCACAAATTATTATTTTAATCAGAAGATGCACTTACATTCATCAGAATAAAGGCAGCAGTCGTACAGACCAAACTAAGATCAGACCAGATATGACAAATACAGATTAATGAACGTCTCATTGTCATGTACTATTATGCATTAGTGAAACACGAAACAAACCAGGAGCACTAGCTCTATAATGCATGCTTATTATTAGACAAACATGACACTTCACTAATTATTAGCACCAAAAGCTACATTTATGTTCTCAGTATGTACTTCAAATTATTTGAGGAATGAGAATCCTTCTTAAATTATTAAACAGTTCTAAAGGAGCTGCCACAAGAGCTCGATAAATCGACAAGATTATAAAACCACAAAATTATATGAATGGTGGTCTGACTGCCCCCTTTCAATTGTAAAAACCAGTCGATTACAAGCCTCTAGTCTTGGCAGCACTATAAAATTTGGCGTGTGTGTGTAGTTATTGGTCGTGTGTTATAAATTCTCGAGGATTTACGGCGCTAAGGGGTGTCGCATTTGGCAGACAATGGAAGGCCCCCGGACGCTTGTGCGGTGCGGGCGGGTTCGCCAGCTGGCGAGGCTGGGCGGGTAGGCGCCGAAGCGGCTGCCCGCAACTCACGCGCGCGCCATTTGTTCCCCGATATCTGCTGGCAGCGGCGCGCCGCTTAGTCACCCCGTCGCGCTCCGTGTGCGACACAAAGCCTCTTCAGACGGCGCGTGTTGGATACGTTTTCTCGGCAACTGCTATCCGCAAGGGGGGCTTTGTTTTAAATGACAAGCTGTGTTCGGAGATAAATCCTCACGGCGGCGGTAATCTGTGATATATCACGTTGCAGAATCTGCGGCGTTGGTCATTCTCGGGCGATGAAACTACGTCCTGACTCAGAATGACTGTAACGTATGAGCTGAACTAACGATGCTGAAATATGGTACATTGCGTATTTCTCACTAACGAATGTGGCTGAGGGCATATGAGCGAGCCCTACGTAAGAGTAGCACGAAAGAGCTTGCCAAAGACGAAATAACTGCAAGGACACAAGATTTCAACTCTGTCAAAATCAGTTCGTCATATTACTTAAGATGTACAAACAGATAAGTGTCGGAACTATAATACGAAAAACTTGGCATCTCATAATCTCAAATTGATAACTAGAGGACTGGAAAGGCCAAAAAGAAATAAATTCTGAGGGCACTGGATGAAAATAATTTTGTATTAAAAAAAGTACCGAACCGCCAATTGTGATGTATTTAGTAACGTATCATACGTGAAGCTGTTATACTATCATGGAAAGTGAAGGCTTCTGATTTATTACAATGAAGTTTGAGGCGCAAATTTGAAATTCTCAGGTTGGTGGGAGAAAGGTAAAGACACCAATGAAGCATCTAAAATATGCACAAATCCAAAGTGAGAGTAATTGAAGTGGAAATTGAAAACAAAAGAGTCGTCCTTAGAGAGGTACACAACAGGGTTGTAGCTCATAGCCAGAGCTCTGTAATTTATAAGTGAATTAGCCAGTGAAACGTATAAAGGAAATCAGAACGTGAATAAATGTGGAACAAGAAAAAAGAACGGTCAATCGTAACGTTCTCAAACGACATAGAGGAGCTCCTGAATAGTACGTACAAGCTACGTAACATAATATTCGCGTTAAGGATAACTGGATCAGAGACAAGAGAATAGTATCTGATGGACTAAATTATTGTATAAAGTATGTCATATGAGGCATATACCTTGTAAACACTCCTCGTAAATACTGTCATTTTCCAACATGAAATCATCTTGCCTTAACCTAGGTCTATCCGGAATTCAAATTCAGTGCTGCTATTCATTGTCTGGTTTCGCTGTTTCCGACTTAGTTCCCGTGTTAACCGCATACATATTGACCAAATTGGTTTGTGGTTGTTCTAATGTGCAATCCGCTTGGCTCCTGGGGATTTTTTATTTGTGTATTGGCACGCAGTGGCTCTAATAACTAAAAATTTATATTCACCTGAACAGACCAGAGTACCACTGCGAGATGTATTAGATTTCATGCAAACACAAAGAAGTGGTTATAGTTCATTATTTTCCTTAGCAATCCTTTAAATTTCAAAACAATGAATCAGATTTGCAAATTATAATGGGCGATAAAAAAAGTTTCCGGTAGAGGGCGCTGCTGCAGCGTATATGCAACATAGATAAGCAGCGCCATGCAGGCAAGGGGTGAGTGTGGTATCTGTGTCTTTCCGACGTCCTTGTGGCATATCCGGATACGTGAACTATGGCGGCATTAGTACCAAATGCGTCCAACAGGACCAACGTGCTGTTATTCTATTCTTGGATAACGAAAGACGAACACCGGTAGACATTCATCGGACGATGAAGAACATGCATGGGGTAGCGCATCTGTACGTCACCATATCGCAAATGTCGTAACGCAGAAGTTACGCCAACACAAGTGGGAGACACTCAAGCACCCGCCCTATAGTCCTGAACTGAACCCATGCTATTATCACGCCTTCGATTCCTTGGAAAAGGCCTTGAATGGTCGACGATTCCTGGTGGAAGACGATGTGCAGCAGGCAGTTACAGACATCTCCACGCAGCAGGACACGTCGGTTCACCAAACAGGTATATTCAAACTGGGGCGTCGGTGCTTATGGTGAATATGTCTGACTGGCGTAGCGATTCTGGGCTGTACTACCTTCTAATGGAAACTGTTTGATCGCCCTTATACATTTTGAAAATGTATAACTTCTAATACGTCTAGGACCGAGCGAGGTGGCGCAGTGGTTAGACACTGGACTCGCATTCGGGAGGACGACGGTTCAATCCCGCGTCCGGCCATCCTGATTTAGGTTTTCCGTGATTTCCCTAAATCGCTCCAGGCAAATGCCGGGATGGTTCCTTTCAAAGGGCACGGCCGACTTCCTTACCTAATCCGATGAGACCGATGACCTCGCTGTCTGGTCTCCTTCCCCAAAACAACCAACCAACCAACCAACTAATACGTCTAGGCATGTCGATATTACTAAAGTCCTGCTTGACACATTCAAGTCACTTAAATATCTAGGCGTAACGCTGCAAAGCGATATGAGATGGAACCAGCATGTGAGAACTGTGGTATGGAAGGCGAATGCTCGACTTCGGTTTATTGGGAGAATTTTAGCAAAGAGTGGTTCACCTGTAAAGGAGACCGCATATACGAAGACCGCATATACGACGCTCGAGTGTTTGTGATACGTATAAGGTCGGATTGGAGGAAGACATCGAAGAAATTCAGATTCGTTACCGTAGAATTTGAGCAACACATAAGTTTTGCGAAGATGCTTCGGGAACTCAAATTGGAGTCCCTGAGGGAAGGCGACGTTCTTTCCTGGGAATATCGTTAAAAAATTTAGAGAACCGGCATTTGACGTTGACTGCCGTTCTAATGCCGCGAACATACGAGGCACTTAAGGAAAACGAAGATAAGATATGAGAAATTAGGACTCATAAGGAAGCATATAGATAGACGTTTTTCCCTCGCTCTAGTTGCGAGTGGACCACGAAAGGAAATTACCAGTAGTGGTACCTTCCGCAACGCGCCGTACTGTGACTGGAGGAGTGTTTATGTAGATGTAGATACACTACTGGCCATTAAAATTGCTACACCACGAAGACGACGTGCTACATCGCGAAATTTAACCGACAGGAAGAAGATGCTGTAATATGCAAATGATTAGCATTTCAGAGCATTCACACAAGGTTGGCGCCGGTGACGACACCTACAACGTGCTGACATGAGGAAGGTTTCCAACCGATTTCTCATACACAAACAGCAGTTGACCGACGTTGCCTGGTGAAAATTTGTTGTGATGCCCCTTGTAAGGAGGAGAAATGCGTACCATCACGTTTCCGACTTTGATAAAGGCCAGATTGTAGCCTACCGCAAATGCGGTTTATCGTATCGCGACATAGCTGCTCGCGTTGGTCGAGATCCAATGACTGTTGGTAGAATATGGAATCGGTGAGTTCAGGATGCTAATACGGAACGCCGCGCTGGATCCCAGCGGCCTCGTATCACTAGCAGTCGAGATGACAGGCATCTTATCCGCATGGCTGTAACGGATCGTGCAGCCACGTCTCGATCCCTGAGTCAACAGATGGGAACGTTTGCAAGACAACAACCATCTGCACTAACATTTCGGCGACGTTTGCAGCAGCATGGACTATCAGCTCGGAGACCGTGGCTGCGGTTACCCTTGACGCTGCATCCCAGACAGGAGCGCCTGTAATGGTGTACTCAACGACAAACCTGGGTGCACGAATGGCAAAACGTCATTTTTCAGATGAAACCAGGCTCTGTTTACAGCATCATGATGGTCGCATCCGTGTTTGGCAACATCGCGGTTAACGCACATTGGAACCGTGTATTTGTCATCGCCATACTGGCGTATCAACCGGCGTGATGGCATGAGGTGGCGTTAATTACACGCCTCGGTCACCTCTTGTTCGCATTGACGGCACTTTGAACAGTGGACGTTACATTTCAGATGTGTTACGACACGTGGCTCTACCCTTCATTCGATCCCTGCGAAACCCTACATTTCAGCAGGATAATGCACGACCCCATGTTGCACGTCCTGCACGGACTTTTCTGGATACAGAAAATGTTCCACTGCTGCCCTGGCCAGCATATTCTCCAGATCTCTCACCAATTGAAAACATCGGGTCAATGGTGGCCGAGCAACTGGCTCGTCACAATACGCCATACACTACTTTTGATGAACTGTGGTATCGTGTTGAAGCTGCATGTGCAGCTTACCTGTACACGCCATCCAAGCTTTGTTTGACTCAATGCCCAGGCGTATCAAGGCCGTTATTACGGCCAGAGGTGGTTGTTCTGGGTACTGATTTCTCAGGATCTATGCACCCAAATTGCGTGAAAATGCAATCACATGTCAGTTCTAGTATAATATATTTGTCCAATGAATATCCGTTTATCATCTGCATTTCTTCTTGGTGTAGCAATTTTAATGGCCAGTAGTGTATTCATGATGTACTTAAATATGATAGTCTATTGTATCGACTTTCGTGAATGATTGACGACGGACACCCAAGAAATACGTAGCGAAGCTGCGTCATTTATTAGTTCTTAAAAAGTGCCTCATCTACAGAACTACTGTGTCTTGTGCTACCAGAATTTAACTCAATCAGCTTAACTGAGTGGCAATAACTGCCTCTATCGAAAAATGTAAAGTAAATCTTTTTCTCTGGTTCAATTTTTATTGGTCAGATACTGTGGTTCATTACTGACAGCACGGAAATACGACAGGGAGGGAGACTAATGAATCCGCAGTTTAATTACGTCAGCGCTACTGGCGTTCTTGGCGACCCGCCACTGTGGAGGCCGTGATTTAAGATCCCTCCTCATGTCGCGCTCATAAAGAGTGGCAACGCTCGCTGCAGCTAATTGTAAGACGCGCTCAGAGGAACGACGAGGTCATTACTTCGTTTGCGATGTAGTTTTCACATTAACGACACTATTACTTTATGTCGCCTTGTGTTTATAAGGTATTCTAGAATATTACCAGAATCTCGTAGTAACTATCAAGATACGTGATCAACACAAAAATTTTCCTTACACATGATTCTCACGTAACTTATGTTTTTTGTGTGCTAATTTTGGGTAGTTTCTATTAATGCAGTCTCTTCTACTACGAATTTCTTATGTTTTATTTCTACACTTCTAATGTCTTGTTATACCGATTTTAAAAGGTTTAGGTGCCTTAAATTTGGGTTTGATAATCTTTCCTGCATGTTTGGTA
This sequence comes from Schistocerca nitens, assembly GCF_023898315.1. Taxonomy (NCBI): domain Eukaryota; kingdom Metazoa; phylum Arthropoda; class Insecta; order Orthoptera; family Acrididae; genus Schistocerca; species Schistocerca nitens. The sequence continues at coordinate 560,268,171 of NC_064618.1, read as the reverse complement.
TGTGTTTGCTTGGATGGTTCACCTGTGTCGATGACCTGATTCGTTTTCTGCTTCAGCGCTTCATTATGTTTGAACTAATCGGTAACATCTCCACGTAGTTTCAAAACTGTATGTCATTCGCTGGACTGAACCCTCTCATCTTTGACAGAATAATAACCAATGTTGTCTATACGATGGAACAAAACCACATACTGGAAAAGCTTACAATTTCAACCAGTCAGAGATTTACATTCCTGCGTTCGTTATTAGTGATGTTGAATACTCTGTGCGTTCGTGACTGTCTATACCGTTTTCCAATACACGTAGGGATTTTACAAAGAAAGTTACACAAGTCGTCTTACTATAAGACCATCGTCAACAATAGTGTCGCATTATCAGAAGAGCGTACATGTTCCGGGTGTCCTGAAGACGCATTTCTGCTGTGGTATAGATAACAGATGCATCACGGTCTGCGAATAAAGTGGCGTGGCCTCTGGAAGCTTATTTCAAAACTGAAGTAAGCATAGCAGTACGCGGTAGTAAAATATTCTGCATCTAAATCCACATCGATACTTTGCAGTCCACCTTATGGCATGTGGCGGATGGTACCCCATAACGCCACTAGTCATTTACCTTCATGTTCCACTCTCAAACTGAACAAGGGAAAAACGACAATCTACATTTCTCACTATGAACCCTAATTTTTCCTCTCTTATCTCCTTGGTCATAACGCGCAATGTCTGTTGGAAGCAACAAAATCGTTCTGGAGTCAGCTTCAAATACCGATTCTCCAAACAGTGTTTCTCGAAAGGAACGTCGCCTTCATTCCAGTGATTCCCATTTGAGTTCCCGAAGCGTCTCTGTAACACTTGCGTGTTGTTCTAACCTACCACTAAGCAATCTACCAGCCCACTCTCCTTTGAATTGCTTCACTATCTTCCTTAAATCCGACCTGGCACGGATCCTGAACACACGAGCAGTACTCAAGGATAGCTCGCACTATCGTCCTATATGCGGTCTCCTCTACAGACGAACCAAACGTTTCTAGAATTCTCCCAATAAACCTGAGTCGACCATTCGCCTTTCCTACCCTAATCCTCACATTTGCGTTCCATGTCATATCGCTTTGCAACGCTACGCCCCGATTTTTAAACGACCTGAATCAAAAATGGTTCAAATGGCTCTGATCACTATTGGACTTAACTTCTCAGGTCATCAGTCCCCTACAACTTAGAACTACTGAAACCTAACTAACCTAAGGACATCGCACACATCCATGCCCGAGGCAGGATTCGAATCTGCGACCGTAGCGGTCGCGCGGTTCTAGACTGTAGCGCCTAGACCCGCTCGACCACCCCGGCCGGCGACCTGTATCAAGCAGAGCATTGCTATGCTGTGTCCGAACATTACGGGTTTATTTTTCTTATCCATTCGCTTCAACTAACATTTTTCTACATTTATAGCTAGCTGCCTCATCACCATATTGATGTACGGTATTATGTATACAATCCCATTACAGCAGTAACTTGTCAACGACATATGTATGTGGCCCATGCAGAAAAGTATATAGCCTAAAAGACTATGTGTTGTTGACACGTTACTCCTATAAAAAAGATTCTATACATAGTATTCCATATCAGTGTGGTATTGTAAAAATGGTTTATAGTTGCCATATTCATGCTTGGGTTATTCCATTTTGTTTTCTATCTCGTATCACTGTTTATAGTTTTTAGGTCTAGCAAATATAATGTTATGCACCATTATTTTATTGTTTTCCGCCTCCCGTATATTACTGTGATTCAAACGTTGTGGCTCTTGTTACCTTACGAACACTACACATGTTCAATTTTTAATCGACCTTTGTTTATTGTATCGAAGCTTTAATTGATTCCTTTTAGAGCCCACTTCTAAATGAAATTTTCGGTTTAGATCCAAAGATGACTGAATAATCAGCTGAAACTACTAATGAGTTAAACTTGTGTGTTTTAGATTATGACTATTTCAAAGGTTTTGTTAATTTTTTACCCTTAGAAATATCAGTGTCACTTGCAGCATTCAATTAAAGTTACATGGCCTGCCATAATAAGTGTAACTTACTCCATGAATTCCACGTGTATAGAGAACATTATCATAGATATGATGTTGAAGAACAAACGCAACCGTTTACGGTAGATAATCTTTCACCTCTAGGTGTATATGATATTTGCCAGAACTTTACTCCTACAGTTCGTACTTCTGAAAATGCATCTACCTCACTTAAGGTCAAGATACAATTTCGAGCGCTCATGCGGTGTACGGTTCTACCCTATCAGGTGGACTTATCTCCGTTTTTGTTTTCACCACGGAATCTCGTTCTCTGAATAGTAACGAGCACCTCAGAGCAAATAAAAGCATCAGTTGCAATTTTATTTTCTAATCTCACGACAGGTTTCATCCACCTTCGCCGTGAGCATGGATGTGGTGGTCGTTTTAAAAAACAAAATTCCAGTTGCGGCTGTTATTTATTTCCAAGTACAGTTTTGGGCCCTCAACTATCACGTGCAACGTACTGAACGAGAAAGTAATTAGCAATTAAGTAGCTGTCGTCAGAGTAATTTAAGTCTATCAGCTCATAAATTGGAATGATTCCAGGCATTACATGACTTCTGTGCATTGATAGCTCGAATTCCTATCACGCATGGAAGGAGTAAGCCAAGAGATTTTAGCGAATACAAGGGTTCATCTCCGAAGTCGAACCTAATATACATACACAACGAAAGAACGAGGATAAAAGTTAACAGTTGCATGAGGAAGAGGCCACTGGTGACTGAGCAGAAGCTGAGAATGACAGAAATATGAATAAGGAAATCGGATGTGATGTTACTGAAGGGAGCAAGCTGGTAAACCAAGGTCTTGATGGCAGAATGGCAGCTACAACGTCATTTACGATTGTAGTGAGAGTGGCCCACTAGGAGCACTGCGGGACCGTGCGTGGCATTATTCCAGCCAATGCGGATCCGCATCCCAAACATCTCAACCCGACAGAGTGAAAATTACATCTAGAATTTGGTTAGACTCCGCTGTGTTTATTATTCCTTACTAGCTTTTTGCCTGTGACTTCGACCGCTATGCGTATGACGCATGTACTGTACACAAATTAGGAAGGAATGGTCAGTATTTCGGGATATGACAGGAACGCTCATGTGAAGCAAAATCTTGATATCGAAATATGCCCTGTTCCGAATGGTATCCGAGCTAGAATACATTTAATTTTAAGAACTGGCACGCAAATATATGTTTTACCCACCAGACATCTTTGACGTTGTTATTCTAGCCCAACCTAACTCGTTGCACAAGTGCATTGAAGTTGATAGTAGCATACCCGAAAATTTATTGTGAACTGTACTTCAGCTGCAATGTCATGTGTAGGATAATGCTTAGAGGTGAATGGGTAAAAAGTACGTATTTTTCAATTGACACTTTGTAAAAGTATGGGACCTGGATAAACTGAAAGAACCAGAGGTTGTAGAGAGTTTCAGGGAGAGCATAAGAGAACAATTGACAGGAATGGGGGAAAGAAATACAGTAGAAGAAGAATGGGTAGCTCTGAGGGATGAAGTAGTGACGGCAGCAGACGATCAAGTAGGTAAAAAAACAAGGGCTAATATAAATCCTTGGGTAACAGAAGAAATATTGAATTTAATTGATGAAAGGAGAAAATATAAAACTGCAGTAAATGAAGCAGGCAAAAAGGAATACAAACGTCTCAAAAATGAGATCGACAGGAAGTGCAAAATGGCTAAGCACGGATGGCTAGAGGACAAATGTAAGGATGTAGAGGCTTGTCTCACTAGGGGTAAGATAGATACTGCCTGCAGGAAAATTAAAGAGACCTTTGGAGATAAGAGAACCACATGTATGAATATCAAGAGCTCAGATGGAAACCCAGTTCTAAGCAAAGAAGGGAAAGCAGAAAGGTGGAAGGAGTATATAGAGGGTTTATACAAGGGCGATGTGCTTGAGGACAATATTATGGAAATGGAAGAGGATGTAGATGAAGACGAAATGGGAGATACTGCGTGAAGAGGTTGACAGAGCACTGAAAGACCTGAGTCGAACAAGGCCCCGGGAGTAGACAACATTCCATTAGAACTACTGATGGCCTTGGGAGAGCCAGTCATGACAAAACTCTACCATCTGGTGAGCAAGATGTATGAGACAGGTGAAATACCCACAGACTTCAAGAAGAATATAATAATTCCAATACCAAAGAAAGCACGTGTTGACAGATGTGAAAATTACCGAACTATCAGTTTAATAAGTCACAGCTGCAAAATACTAACGTGAATTCTTTACAGACGAATGGAAAAACTGGTAGAAGCGGACCTCGGGGAAGATCAGTTTGGATTCCGTAGAAATGTTGGAACACGTGAGGCAATACTAACCTTACGACTTATCTTAGAAGAAAGATTAAGAAAAGGCAAACGTACGTTTCTAGCATTTGTAGACTTAGAGAAAGCTTTTGACAATGTTAACTGGAATACTCTATTTCAAATTCTGAAGGTGGCAGGGGTAAAATACAGGGAGCGAAAGGCTATTTACAATTTGTACAGAAACCAGATGGCAATTATAAGAGTCGAGGGGCATGAAAGGGAAGCAGTGGTTGGGAAAGGAGTGAGACAGGGTTGTAGACTCTCCCCGATGTTATTCAATCTGTATATTGAGCAAGCAGTAAAGGAAACAAAAGAAAAATTCGGAGTAGGTATTAAAATTCATGGAGAAGAAGTAAAAACAATGAGCTTCGCTGATGACATTGTAATTCTGTCAGAGACAGCAAAGGACTTGGAAGAGCAGTTGAACGGAATGGACAGTGTCTTGAAAGGAGGATATAAGATGAACATCAACAAAAGCAAAACGAGGATAATGGAATGCACTCAAATTCAATCGGGTGATGCTGAGGGAATTAGATTAGGAAATGAGACACTTAAAGTAGTAAAGGAGTTTTGCTATTTAGGGAGTAAAATAACTGACGATGGTCGAAGTAGAGAGTATATAAAAAGTAGACTGGCAATTGCAAGGAAAGTGTTTCTGAAGAAGAGAAATTTGTTAACGTCGAGTATAGATTTAAGTGTCAGGAAGTCGTTTCTGAAAGTATTTGTATGGAGTGTAGCCATGTATGGAAGTGAAACATGGACGATAACCAGTTTGGACAAGAAGAGAATAGAAGCTTTCGAAATGTGGTGCTACAGAAGAATGCTGAAGATAAGGTGGGTAGATCACGTAACTAATGAGGAGGTATTGAATAGGATTGGGGAGAAGAGAAGTTTGTGGCACAACTTGACTAGAAGAAGGGAGCGGTTGGTAGGACATGTTTTGAGGCATCAAGGGATCACAAATTTAGCATTGGAGGGCAGCGTGGAGGGTAAAAATCGTAGAAGGAGACCAAGAGATGAATACACGAAGCAGATTCAGAAGGATGTAGGTTGCAGTAGGTACTGGGAGATGAAGAATCTTGCACAGGATAGAGCAGCATGGAGAGCTGCATCAAACCAGTCTCAGGACTGAAGACCACAACAACAAACAACAACTTTGTAAAACTGACAGTGTATTGAATAACGTACATATAAATAATAATGGAAATTAAATGTGTTCTTCTCGGAAACCATTCGAAGTAGGGCATACGTTCATGCGAAATTTATTGCTTGAAATGATCGTTCCTGTCATATTCCTGAATAATAACCATTGCTTCTGGGACACACTGTATATATCTCACATACATTTAACAATACTACACCCATATTTATAAACATATTTCGTCCGTATCTGCAGCAAAACTGGCCTTGCAGTTTCATAGGAAACTTGTCAGGCTACCAGTAACTGAATGTAGTTTCAAGAAACTGGACTGTCGCTGGCAGCAGTCTGCTTTACTCCATGCGGCTGCAGAGAGGACGTTAAATGTATATGCGGTAGTCAGCCGTTGGCTCGCTGCAGTGCTCATTCTCACGATGATGTTCATGCACTGAAAACCCAAATAAGAGACAGATTCTACTTCAGTCATTTGAAGTATTCCAAATCAACTAACTAAGGAAATATATTCCAACAGGTAGTTTTCACACTTTCTTGATGTCAGCCATTACCATCATCCGCCGACTCCAAGCGGTACTAGGGGTATCTTATTCCCACAGTATTTTGATGCGAATAATGAGACATGCACATACCGGTACCAATTTGGTTGAAACTGCTTCAGCCATTCTTAAGTTATGCTTTAATATCTTATCTTTACGTCCCAAATTATTTGCCACGTGGGTGCCAGGGGCATCTTACTATCAGAGCAAATTTTTACAGGCAGCAAATGGTGCATATTCCAGTTTGGTAGACATTCCCTCAGTCGTTACAGAGGTATACTGAGATGTCAGTAAGTATAGTGACCCTGAAAATCATGGATTTGATACTAATATCGATCGTTATGGAATATTTGAGCTTCTCGCGTCTGATCACCCCCACTTCCACCGCTCTGGGTAGTCGGGTTATATTACTACCAAAGTTTTTTTACACAAATAATATTCGAAATTTGATAGAAATTGCTGCATATTTTCCCAAATTTAGCTACGTCACCCCACTTTTCAGCTCCACCCCAGTGGAGCACTCAACTCTTCACCAAAGTTCCATTGTAATCGGCTTACGTTGCGTAGAAGGCGAACAAACAGAGAAATACTGATTTTTGTACTGTATATTAGATGACGTGTTTAGGCCTTAGTTATCATCAGGTCAAAATATATCCTGAAGAATAGATACAATGTCTCACAGAACAAGTTTAGTGTGGCACTTAGGCACGTTCTCAAATTTTGATCTGGTAATGTCATAATGACTGTGGTCGAAACGCAGACATAGGATGATAAGACATTTCAATCTAGATAAATTCTGTGAGCCCATTCCACGGACTGTAGGTAATATTGGTACAATACGAAATGAAAAAATTGCAGTTGCTCCACTTTCAATCGATAGGTTGAAGATAACAGCTATAATAGCCACGCAACTTTAACGTATCCTATGAATCAACAGAAATGATGAGAGTAAGTGTTATATTCACAGAAGTAACGTAGCAAATACGAGTCAAATTTAAAAATGTGAAGTAAATTGAAACAAGAAGAGTATCTGTACAAAATGACCACCAACTCGAGACAATGTAGGCTCGAGGATCGCCGAGTCACAAATGTTGTAGTGTATGGATGTAATTATATTTACAACGGAATTAGAGAACTTTGGGCACTTAGAGGTAGCCAATAAGCATTTGTTTGTAAAAAATTTAACGAAAAGTTTCATATGAAATTTCTTTTTGATCCGTTACTCGAAATTAATAGTACATGGTCCTGGATAAATACGGCTCGGATATATTAAACCAAATTATTAATCAATGGTCCTAGATAAAGATGGCCTGCATGTAGAACCGAATGGTGCTCATCGAAGGTAATACTGATTCTAGCTGCAGCTAGAGGAGATGGAATGCATGTTGTCGCTCAGAAATTCATTCTGGACAACACATGTCAGTAGCTACACATACAACTTGGTGTTGAGTAATGGGCCACAAAGCCCTCTTGCTGGTAAGACAGTTATGGCGTCCTCATGTGTTGGGCGGACTGGCACTCCTCGTATATCGCTACAGAGCGAGGTGACTCTGCAGTAAGGCAACTCGAATTCTGGAGGATGGCTGTGTGAAACCTGCAGGGCTCTCCGTATTTAGACTTGTGGCGGTTAGCTCAAATCGCTAAATGCAAATAGCGTGATGGTTTCTACGAAAAGGAAAGATCTCTCTCAGCCACTCGAAGTTATCATATCTCAAAACATGTGAACGCATCTGCAACTTAGACCCAGCTACATCACACTGTCAGGTTATTATAACGTGTCGTGACATTTTTGGATTTGTGGATAAATACGCAGGTACAACGGAGCACCAGCTGAGTGGCATTAGTGGCATGTGTTTCAGCTGGGACATATCAGGCTAACCGGCCGATGCATTTGCATCACTTAACCAGAATTGCAGATCACACGCTGTACCAGTGCTGGAACTGCGTGAATTTGCATAATGTTTGTTACATAATACGATAACCGATAGGGTGCAATACGCGGTAGCATTTCACTGAAACCATCAGAGGAGAAAGAAAGCTCAAAAAGCAGTATGATTTTAATATGTTTTAACTAACGGTCTGGAGATCAATCTGGTGATGAATACGTATAATAAACGCACGAAGTTCACGCATTCATTATCTCTGTAAAGTAGAACAGCTGCCGATTTTGAAAAGGACCATTTTTAAACATTGTATTTCAGTTAATACTTCGTTTCATAAAGCAAATATTGATGGATCGGAGGTAAGCGCATTTCATTTCTAAAAACGTTTTTCCTGTAACTGAAAGAATATTGTGACTTTGAATCCACGACATGTTTACCTCATCACACAATACTAGTTTTCTTCTAATGGGACCAGCACGTTTCATAGGTTTGATATTTGATGTCGCCGAATTTAACTATCTAAACGTGAAATAAGTCAGTCCAGGAATGAAGTGGGGCACCCTCTGTAATGTACAACAGAAAATCACAAAAGTTACAGGAGTAAAATTTTATAAAATTACGGCAGTCTCAGTGCTTCTCTACGGGACCAATATTGGATACATTCAAAGTAGAAAGACTTCATGCCTGCATAGCAGACACTTTTTAAGGGCAGACAATTTAGAAATGAAGGTTTTCGACAAGATCTGGAAGAAAAACCAACTGAATAACATTAATTAACACCCAGTCACCCGCCCGGTCAGCCGAGCGCGTTAATGCAACCACTTCTGGCACGGGGGTTTAGGCGGCTCCAGGATCAAGTTCCCCGGCGGATTAGCAATCAGGGAATGGTGTGCCGGCCGCCTGGATGTGGCATTTAGGTGGTACCCCAGATCCTATTACGTGTATATCGGGATGGTTCCCCAGTTCCACTCGAAATACAGGTTACGCAAACATTAAAAACACTTGCTCACGGAGAACGGACTCTACACGCAAACTACACTACTTCTGTCCTGGAGGATGAACAGGAAACTGGTGACCTTAGCTGTTTGGTCTCCTCACACACTCAGAATCAGAACGCCCAGACACCAGATATAAATGAATATAGAGACTAAACAACATTTTCGCAAGTGATTTATTTAGGCAATAAATTGCACTGGGAATCCCACATTGTCTTTTCTTTATGACGACAAAGTAAACACCAAACTCAAAATAAGTTTTCGTAACGACTTTATAAGCTGCAATACTTTTTTTCGTAATGGTAGTGACTGGCTGTAGTTACTGCAGTACCTTATACTTTACATTATTTCCACAGGCAATTAAATGTCATTGTGATTAATCGGATCCCCAGTTATTTACTAAGCATGTGACAGTTCTAATATTAAACTCTAGTGTTAATCCAGTTCATTCAGTACAGCATTCGAAATTGGCTTTTCGAACACACAGTGTAAACGAAGATTTTTTGTAACACTTCAACGGTATTTCGACGGTACTTCACTACATTTTGTCTTTTAATAACGATTCAGGGACAACTACAAATAACTGTGCATATTTTCGGGTCGGACTGTGTGTAATTCACTTCACACCTATGAGGGGCTGCAACATTAGTGCAGTCGTTTTTCTATTCGTTGTTCAGTCAGAAGTTACCACAGAGTCGCTGAAGGAACGTATTATGAAAATTGCAGGATATGATTCGATAGCTCTGTACCCACTGAGTACAGTAGGAATCACTCAATCTGTCGCAGTTAAGTATTTCCGTAACCAAGGCAGGTGTTAAGAGTTTCGGAGAACAATATTTCACAACCTACTCACTATATAAGTAGATATATTGAAGCATGAATGATATTTTTAAATTGTATAGTTTTGGTAATTAGAGGAGAAAGTTCTGGAAACGAGTGCAGCTACATGACACTTGTTATGTTTTCCAGTGTAATATTTCGTAATTATGGGGCCGGAAATATGTTATATATGAATATGATTGTCGGCTCAGCTATTCTTCGCTAAGGAAATAAAAGAAATGTAAATGTCGTTTGGCAATATTGGCAGGGAAATCCAATGTGACGTGGTCAGTCACCTCTCGGAAAGTGTGTTTTTACTCCGCGATCATTGGTCCCTTTCCTTGCGGATTTGTGACAGTTGTGTCGTACGAGTATGTTTATTTGTGGAATATAGGTGGGTGTAATGGATGCGTGTATAACGAACTGATGTGTGTGTTGTATGATGTGATGAAAGGAGCAAAAAGGTGAAACCTGGAGCTGACGCAGCTCAAAGTTGGCCGCAGAGCACAGTGTAGCCTCCCGACCGACGGATCTCCGTCAACAGTGTCACACAACCCTCCCTTCATGTGATATTTATTTATTAACATTACAAAATGACACATCACCTTGGTAACTACGGTAGATCGTTTGTTACTACAAACCAGACAATTCTGAGAATTTAGTACGTTTCTTGTTTTTTATCTAATTAAATTACTAATTAGAAAAAATACAAGGTACATAGAGTACAGTCTGGGAAAGGAAAGAAGAAACATATTTTAATCTATTCTTAAGAGGAAAATAACGCACAAAAGATTTAGATAGCAAAAGAGATCCCTTTACCTAGCTATTTCAAGCAGGAGGGCTTCTGTAAACTCTTAGAGCCCGTCTCAAATGAATTAGCATATTCTGTTCTACTATAGCTACTACTGTACGTACTGTATGTATGTTGTCATATTAATGCTATGTTATTTGTGTATAAGGTACGACAGTACAGTTTGTGACTACAATTGCTTCCTCCACTTAACCGGGCGTAAGCAGCAGAGGAGACTCAGGAGGTGTTTGTGTATTTACGGCTTATTATACTGCATTCGTGTGTGTACGCAAAATTTTATAAAGTTCACATGTTTTACAGTTTGCGTCTCGTACATTTCACAAATTACACAATTAAATGTTTGAAAATAATGATCCAAAGATCTAAATAATAGATTGTTTTAGTCGTAGGAACAGGAAAACTCTTTGTCTTATTAATATTACTAAATTATTTCTAAATTCCATGTATGTTTTACTTGCATTATTGCTACAGACGTGTGATCTGCTACTATTAAGTGTATGTATCTGGTGGTACTGGAGTTCATGTCATCATCTGTGTCTATATGTTCATCTGTTTCCATAGCAGTGTTTTAATATTTGTTGTCCCATATATCATGTTGTGATCCGGATGTGTTTCGGGCCTTTATCTTGTATGTGGTAGTTGCTGCTTATAAACTCCTGTGTAGTGCACTTGATATTTCATCAGTGATATGGTTAAGCATGCTCTAGTTATCTGAGTCTCTGGAAGCTTGGCTATGTCTTCGATTTCTGACGTCGACCTCACCTGTGTGTAAAGTAATATGATCTCCTGTTCTCTCATATATTTATTTATTTGTCAAGTAGTAATAAATCTCTCATGTACTTCACTCAGTCTTCCGCTTTGGAGCCAGTATGCTGCTGCTCTGTTGGGGGAGGAGACCAAACAGCGAGGTCATTGGTCTCATCGGATTGCGAAGGATGGGGAAGGAAGTCGGCAATGCCCTTTCAGAGGAACCATCCTGGCATTTGCCTGGAGCAATTTAGGGAAATTACGGAAAACCTAAATCAGGATGGCCGGACGCGGGTGCTGCTCTGTGTCTAGTGAATATGTCAATACGGTATGTTGCAAGTACAACGCATAAGTCTTCCATGGACGTGGTGCCAAATGCCCCTGACATTCTGAGCAATGCACCTCTTTGTCCACGATCCTCTAAATTACGTCCAGCCCAACTGTCAACATTTCGACAATAGGTTCGTGTTTCAAGACGTAATAAACGATCACGTCGTGCCCGCCTTGTGAACATCTTCATGCAAGAGGCAGGAATCAAACGAATCGAATGGTGATGCGTATATGCTGAGGAGAACCCAACTGAGTATGCTTGGGGACAGTTAAACTTCACTGCCTCGACGCCAGAACTTGGTCGCTGATGTTAGCGATGCCGCGTTTATGACAGCCATTTCCCATCACTCGCTATCCACGTGGCTCAGCCACACTCTCCTTCACACGGGAGAACACTCGCCGATGGCGCATGACTCCTGCTATGGGAACATGTCAGCAATTAGGTACGTCATTACGCAATGTGAGGTGTAGCGTTAGGTAAAGGCTTTGCCTGTTTCAGCTTGTTGGCTTATTGGCCTACACGCAAGTGAGTGGGATGAACACGACAATACAAGTCGCGTTTCTGGCTGTGTCGTTAGGCTGGTTGGTAATGATCATCTTCGGCCACCTCCGTCAAATTACGCAGACTTTTCTGTTCCTCTCCCGCCGACACCATTGCCGAGTGCAAACCAGTCGGACCTGCGAAGCGGCTGCAGTGCTCTAACGAGAACCACCGAAAAGTTGTGGAAGAAGCTTCAACAGCAGTATGTCTAACACCCTGTGGACAGTTTGCCAGTGAGGCTCTAAGCACGATGCATTGGTCGGGTTGAAGCGATAGCATAGTGAAAGTTAACCAGCAACATTTTTTATTTCAAAAATGTGAAAGATATGCGCTGTCGAAAAATTCCCTTTATTATTGTGAATGTTTTGTTGTCATTTCACACCGAAATGTCTTTTTTCCTTGTCTCATGTGGCTTAGACTTTTATATTGTGCTTCCACCGAAACTATGTCCGCACACGTTACACAGATACTCAGCTAAAGCAAGACATCATGACCACCCTCTTAACTACATATTGGTCCACCTTTAGAAAGCAATACAGCAACATTTAAGCTAGGCGTGCATACGAAAGGTACTTGGTAGGTATCAGGAGATATGTGGAACGAAATATCCGTGCGCAGTTAATTTAACTGCCATAAATTACGGCTTGCGTGCTTTCAAATAACTACGCACCCTCCGACTCATAGTTGAAATACTAAAAGTTTTGGCTGGTTCCCTTGTCTATGGGCTGGAACACGTAGTTGCCGCATTACAGGCCAAACACTGCTGAGTCTACAGAATACGATAAGAATTCACACATGAATCGAATGGTAGAAGGTTTCTATCACTCGGCAATTGCGGATTATGAATTTAACATATAAATTTATAAGTGAAAGATTGCAATTAAATAAAATCTGCAGGTACTATCTAAATGACTTTCAATGATGAGTACGATAATAGAAGTACTTTTGAGAATGCGGTATATTTCTGCAAAACACTGAATGGTGTCGATGGTCCAGCAATTACACTACTGGCCATTAAAATTGCTACACCAAGAAGAAATGCAGATGATAAACGGGTATTCATTGGACAAATATATTATACTAGAACTGACATATGATTACATCTTCACGTAATTTGGGTGTATAGATCCTGAAAAATCAATGCCCAGAACAACCACCTCTGGCCGTAATAACGGCCTTGATACGCCTGGGCATTGAGTCAAACAGAGCTTGGATGGCGTGTAAAGGTATAGCTGCCCATGCAGCTTCAACACGATACCATAGTTCATCAAGAGAAGTGACTGGCGTATGGTGACGAGCCAGTTGCTCGGCCACCATTGACCAGACGTTTTCAATTGGTGAGAGATCTGAAGAATGTGCTGGCCAGGGTAGCAGTCGAACATTTTCTGTATCCAGAAAGGCCCGTAAAGGACCTGCAGCATGCAGTCGTGCATTATCCGGCTGAAATTTAGGGTTTCGCAGGGATCAAATGAAGGGTAGAGCTACGGGTCCTAACACATTTGAAATGTAACATCCACTGTTCAAAGTGCCGTCAATGCGAACAAGAGGTGACCGAGACGTGTAACAATAGCACCCCATATCATCAAGCCGGGTGGTACGCCAGTATGGCGATGACGAATACACACTTCCAACGTGCGTTCACCGTGATGTCGGCAAACACGGATGCGACCATCATGATGCTGTAAACAGAACCTGGATTCATCCGATAAAATGACGTTTTGCCATTTGTGCACCCAGGTTCGTCATAGAGTACACCATCGCAGGCGGTCCTGTCTGTGATGGAGAGTCAAGGGTAACCGCAGCCATGGTCTCCGAGCTGATAGTCCATGCTGCTGCAAACGCCGTCGAATTGTTCGTGCAGATGGTTGTTGTCTTGCAAACGTACCCATCTGTTGATTCAGGGATCGAGACGTGGCTGCACGATCCGTTACAGCCATGCGGATAAGGTGCCTCTCATCTCGACTGCAAGTGATGCGAGGCCGTTGGGATCCAGCACAGTGTTCCGTATAACTCTCCTGAACCCACCGATTCCATTTTCTTCTAACCGTCATCGATCAACCGTCTCGACCAACACGAGCAGCAATGTCGCGATACGATAAAACGCAATCGCGATAGGCTACAATCCGACATTTATCAAAGTCTGAAACGTGATGGTACGCATTTCTTCTCCTTACACGAGGCATCATTACAACGTTTCACCAAGCTACGCCGCTCAACTGCTGTTTGTGTATGAGAAATCGGTTGGAAACTTCCTCATGTCAGCACGTTGTAGGTGTAGCCACCGGCGCCAACCTTGTGTAAATGCTCTGAAAAGCTTATCATTTGCATATCACAGCATCTTCTTCCTGCCGGTTAAATTTCGCATCTGAAGCACGTCATCTTCGTGATGTAGCAATATTAATGGCCAGTAGCGTAAATAAAATATAAGTTGAATATCAGGGAAACAACAGATTCCTATAGCACGTACGTAGTTATGAACGACAACATAGCTCGCGAGATATTCACTTCTAAACCCACACTACATCTTCACTGTAGCAACCACAGAAATCTTACAAGTTGACAAGTCGGCACTCCGAAGTATTTCTATCAATAACTCATGTATTATTCAAGTTACATACCTGTAATTCATACCAATTTAGGTTTACACTAATAGCTTTTTAAAGACACGGCAATCGATGACTTCGGATGAAGCGTTTAAATTTTGGAAATTCGTTGCTGGGTGTTACTTGTATAATTTACTGTCAGATACTAAACTTTAAACTAATAAACATATTGAATATCTGATTACACCATCAGAATCGTCTTGGCAAATAATAGTAATGTACAGGTTTCTTTTTGTGGTATCATGATTCATGTGGCTACTATTAATTTCCATACGAACTGTGAAAAGCCTTCTATTAAGGTTTCACAAAGTCCGCCATCTTTGGCTCTCCCAGCGTGTCTCCTTCATCAACACAGCGTCACCATGGAAATTCCCAACCACGCAGCTGGACGCCTCTTGCTTCGGCCACTGTCTGCCAGCACGTGGTCGGCCTGCCGAGCGGCCCGCGCCCGCAAGCGGCCCGTGCGGCCACTGCTTCCTCCGAACTTAGAATATTTTCAGGTTGCGACGACTCCTCCGTTACCTCACAGGCTCCATGTTTTTCGCGTGCAGAGCTGGCACCCGAAAGATTTCCGGTGTGTTCCACGGGGTTCAGATCAGATGAATGTTGTGGCCAAGACTTCAGTGTGAGTTCACTAACACGAGTTTCCAACAACTACAGTACGAGTAGTCACATTGTTGGGAGATGCCATATCTGTTGGGGAAGACGTCAAACATGGAGAGACGCAGGTGGTGCCCAATAATGTTCACGTAGTCTTCAGGTTTCATGGAACCTTCAGTTACAGCCATAGGCCCAAAGGAATTTTATTTACTCGCCCGGGTGACATGTGATGTTTGATTCACGGTCCAGTCTCAATGATCCCTTGCCCATGTCAATCGTAATGGACGTTGTCATAGGATCAACATGGGAACGAACAGGGGGGATACGTTGTAGAGTCCCGTGTTTAACAATGGGCACTGAAAGTATGCTCTGAAACGCTCGACCTGCACCGGAATTATACTCCCTCGTTGGATCTACCACAGATCGGCGCCTATCCAACTTTACAGAGAAAGCAAGTGTCCGAACTCTGCGTTCTGTGATGTCTGGTGGACGTCCAACATCCTGCCGCCTACTCACTCACCACCTTTTTTTTTACCTTACATGGATGTTCAAGACAGTACCATGTGAACAGGCTACCAAATTCGCATTTTCCGTTATGCTCGTGTCCAGGCATTGGGTTATAAAAATCTGCCCGTTGTCAAAGTCGCTTATGGCAATTTATTTCCCAGTTTGCGGGCAATATCGTCGCTAGAATGATTCCCATTCGTCTCTGCTCTGCTTATACACTTACTTTATCATGTCACGTGCCCACAGCGTCACGAGGTGGAATTCAGGTGGAATGGTCACAATGTTTTGGCTCACGAGTGTCTGGAGGTGCTGGAATGTTTTCCTCCGGTAGTTAATATAGCCAGACAGCAATAAATAGGCCGCTCTCTGTTGCGGCGAGCTGGTGCGGCCTCCGCTGTTGGAGCTCAGGCAGCGCTCGCTGGTCCGTTGGCGATCGGCTGCGGGCTCGGCCGGCGTCGGCCGACAGCCAGCGGCCGGGGATTAGCGTAAGCCGCGGCTCCGGCCCGGGGCCGGGCGGCGGCTCCGCTCTGCCCTGCTCGGCGCCACTCCACACCAGAGGGTCCTCCGCCGGCATTGTCCGCGCTCTCAGCAGCGCCCTCGCCCTGCCGGCCGCGCGATGGCTTCAAGGCGCAATTACTGGCGCATCACCCGACCTGCCGCGCTGTTGAGCTTCGCATCGCCACAACTCGGTTCTTCTGCGGAAGCACCAGTCGAACATACAGTGATGTAAGATAAGGAATTGGATAGCGATGTGCACGTATACCGATGGCGGTAGTATCGCGTACACAAGGTATAAAAGGACAATCGACTGGACGGAGCTGTCATTTGTTGTCAGGTGAAGAGGACTCCGATGTGATTATGGCTGCACGATGGGAATTAACAGACGTTGAACGAGTAAGTGGAGCTAGATGCATGGGACATTCCACTTCGAAAATCGTTAATGAATGATAGAAAGTGACAAGAGCTTGCCGCTACCAAATTTCAGACATTAACTCTCACCACGGACAGTGCAGTGGCCTACGGCATTCACTTTACGATCTAAAGCAGTGGCGTTTCCTTAGACGACTCTGTGCTAACAGACAAGCAACACTACATGAAATAATCGCAGAAATCAATGTGGCACGAACGAAGAACACATCCGTTAGGGCAGTGCCGTGAAATTTTGTGTTAATGGGCTATGCCAGCAAACGACTGACGCGAGTGCCTCTACTAACAGCACGACATGGCCTGCAGCGCCTGTTCCGGGTTCGGGACCACATCTGTTGGATCCTAGACAACTGTAAAACCGTAGTATGGTCAGGTGAGTCCCGATTTCAGTTGGTAAGAGCAAATGGTAAGGCTCGAGTGTGGCGCAGACCCCATGAACCATGGACTTAGCTTGTCAACAAGGCACTGTGCAAGCTGGTGACAGACCCATGATGTTGCAGGCTGTGTTTACATGGAATGGAATGGGTTTCCTGGTTCAAATGAGTCGATTATTGACTGTAAATGATCATGTTTGGTTACTTGGAGACCTTTTCCACCCATTCATGGACGTCATGTTCCCGAACGATGATGTCCCTGTGAAACTTCTTTATGTACATAAATTTTTACTTAAACTGCTACAACGGAGAAGGTAAAATGTCTGCGTTATTTAATTCTGAAACTGCTGAGTGAAACTGACGTACTGCCACTTTGCTTGTCTTTATCGTTTCAGCAGTGACCTACCGAATTTGCCCTGACATACACAACTCAGACTTCTCCTATTCATTAATTACCCACAATATTAAAGGCTAACGCGATCTGACTGCTTTAAAATTAACTCAGAAGAATGTCCTTGAATTAGAAGAAATCTTAACAATAACTCATGCATTTCATAAGTCACTTACGTCACAGAAAATCTTCATGACACGAACTACAGCGATACAGCAAGCACCAATACAGCCAGAGCACCAATACAGCCAGCCAAATAAAAGGTTCTAACTACTGAATGCTCTAACTACTAATAGGCATGTGGTTTGCAAAGGAAAGATTTTGTTGCAGAGAAAACAATGTGCTTAGCAGTTTTAGTTTAATCATGTGACAACCAGTTCGAAAAATTATATAATCGTCAGTAATTCCATTATCATTTTACGTTAAATCTCCAAGACGGACACACGTCCAGACCATCCGCTCGCGCTAATAGTGCAAACAGCCGACACTGCTAATTATTAACCTATAACCACCATCACTGCTGACAATTCACTTCTAACTTCCATCACTGCTGGCTATTAACTCCCGAGCCTGCCCGCATCTCGTGGTCGTGCGGTAGCGTTCTCGCTTCCCACGCCCGGGTTCCCGGGTTCGATTCCCGGCGGGGTCAGGGATTTTCTCTGCCTCGTGATGGCTGGGTGTTGTGTGCTGTCCTTAGGTTAGTTAGGTTTAAGTAGTTCTAAGTTCTAGGGGACTGATGACCATAGATGTTAAGTCCCATAGTGCTCAGAGCCATTTAGAACTCCCGAGCCGACCAGCCACAGAGACACTTACTGAGAGCGCACAGTGCTGTCAGTGATATTAAAGCAGAGCGCTGCGTAGCGCTGCCAACATGCAAACACATAAAAATGCTACAAACAACTTCATAGAGCCACAGTTGTGCGAAATTTGTTCGCAGAACAAACCGGGCAATTCTAGCGACGGATTTGACAACAAAGATTACCAAACATGAATCCCATACAACATTTATATGACATAATCGAGATATCAGTTCGTGCACAGACTCCTGCGCTGATAACGCTTCCTCAATTACGGTCGGATATAGGGTCAGCATGGCTCAATATTTATGTACGGGACTGCCAATAACTTGCTGAGTCCGTGCCACGCCGAGTTTCCGCTACGCCAGGAAAAATGAAGTCCGACACGATATTAGGAGGTATCCCGTGACCTTTGTCACCTATTTATTTTCTCAGACTGAACGTCCCATAGATGTACAGTCCGAAAAAATTTGAAAGTGAATCTGTTACTCCAGATTGGATTGCCCTAATTTTGTTAATCAGTTAATTACATGTTTCATAGATCATCTGATCATTCTTTTACCGAAATGATATGCAACGAGAGACGAGAGAGTTTAGAGAAAAAGTGTACATGACTGGTGTTGATATTCTGGAATATGCAACTAAACTTAAAAACTGAGGTTTTCTTTTACAAATTACCAGTTTTTAAATAATTCGTCCATGAAAGAGAGGGAGTTGTCCAGGAGAAATGATTGTAGGTCAGATTTAAAACTTGCTTTGATACGTGTCAGACGTTCTATGTTATTGGGGAAACGATAAAAAATGTTTGCTTTCTGAGCCACTGACATCTTTAATAATGGGTAATAAAGGTCAGTTTTCCCACTTGTATCGTAGGCATGGACATTACTATTTTTCTCAGATTATCATGGATTATTTACGACGACTTTCACAAGCGAATACATGTACCGTGATGGTGCAGTTAAAATGCCTAACTCCTTGAAGCGGTACCTACATGACAACGGCGGATGAACGCCACGTATTATTATTATTATTATTATTATTATTACACGCTTTCGTACAATCAGTACTTCCTCTCTAAGTAATCACTTCTCCCATAATATTATTGCATGAGACTTTACCGAGTGGATATATGCAACACGTGCCAGGCAGTTGATTCGTTTGTTAACAAGACTGGCAATAAACGAATTTGTACTTGTGTATGTTCATACATCACAATGCCCGTTTAGGAAGGACGGCAATTTGTTTTCGTAGTATGACGTTAAAGTAGAGTTATCATCGAATCAAAGACCGCTTTTTTTACACGATGTAGTGTTTTATTTGTCATGGTCGTAATAGATGTGTCGTGCTTTTGCCTTCCTTCGAAATTAGAGCTGAGTTTCCCAGACGGTACAGAGGGTCCTATATTTTAGTGTGAATTTCTGTACCACAGCACTAACGAAGCATTTTTCACTCACACACTGAGGTGATAAAAGTCATGGGATACCGCCTAATATCGTGTCGGACCTCCTCCTTCCTGGTGTAGTGCATAGTGTTGCCAATTTAGTGGATTTTCCACTAATTTGGTGGTTTCTACCCTTCTTTTAGTGGCGAAATATTGCCTCTAGTGGCTGGTGGATTTTATAGTGGTTTAGTAGAATTCAGTTTCAGTCACTCTCAACCACTAAGCTAATTTATATGTTTCGAAATATGTTATTCCTACTTTATTTGATTTCAGGAGTATTTAACTTTTACTGCGAAGACAACAATGGTGCATTACAATGTGACATCAAACGGACCATCACACTCCATAGACTACATGTGGGGATTCCCTGTAGAATGAACAGTATTTAGTATCACTTAGTTATAGTTCATTTCATGAGCGAAGGCATCTTGCGCAGGTGCAGGGAGTGCAGCAACCGGTTTCAAACAATGGGTGCTCATTTATTTCGTTGTCATGCAGGGAGTGTCACGCCATATGCGCAGGAAAACTAACTCGACTGTCGCCTTTCGTGGTGTGCACTACACAATTGTGATTCCCAGTGTATGGTATTATTTCACGACTTCATATGTTTATAACTACACCGCAACCACAATATACGCAAAATTTTCCGTATTCTTGCCTTCAGAACCCACATTTAAAAGATTGGTTTCAAGTTATTAAAAGTACTACGGGTCAGGTAGCGAAGTGCAAATTTTGTGGTACCTATTTAAGGAGTCACAACGGAGTTTTGAAATAAAAAGATAAGCAACCTTTTTTTAAACTTGATTATTCATTCATTGATCGGTTTTACATCTTTCACCACTCTTTGACTAAGTAAATTGTTGCAGGTTGTAACTATGCAGCTTAAAATTGCTTTTAAGTCAGAGCTCATTGGGAACAAAAGAAAGGAAGAAGCAAGACTTGCATTATTCACAGCCATGCATACTAGTGTACGTACAGTCGACCATTTGGGAGAGTTAATTGATCACAGTCATGTAAAAGATGGCGGAAAATTTCAGCTGCACCAAACTAAGTGTACGTCAGTTATAAAAAACTTGTTAGCACTGCATTTCACGGACGTTCTAGAACAAGATTGCAAAGATCAACCATATAGCTTATTAATTGACGGATCTACTGATATTGCTGTACATAAATACTTCGGATTGATTATATGCTGTTTACAGTAAATTCGCCGGCCGCGGTGGTCTAGCGGTTCTAGGCGCTCAGTCCGGAACCGCGCGACTGCTACGGTCGCAGGTTCGAATCCTGCCTCGGGCATGGATGTGTGTGATGTCCTTAGGTTGGTTAGGTTTAAGTAGTTCTAAGTTCTAGGGGACTGATGACCACAGATGTTAAGTCCCATAGTGCTCAGAGCCATTTGAACCATTTTTTTACAGTAAATTACACCTTGCTGAACTGCACGAGTCTAATGCTGAAGCTATTTTCTCTGCTGTAAACAAGACGTTTCAATGATTCGATTTGCGACTTGAAAATGTAATGGGTATTCGTACAGAAAATGCCCCTGTCATGGTTGGAGTAAATAACGGAGTATTTACCATATTTAAAGAAGAGGTACCACGCCTGATTTTAGTACGTCGCTTGTGCCATTCCTTGTAACTGGCTGTTTCAGCTGCTGCAAAAAAAAAAAAAAAAAAAAAAAAAAAAAAAATTACCGAGGAATTCGGAGTTTTTAATTAAAGAAACATATGATTGGTTTAGTCGCTCCTCTTCCAGACAATCTCTTTGTATGGAGCTATACAAAACCATCGACGATGGATGGAAACCGTTAAAAATAGCTCAAGCGTGCCAGACAAGGTGGTTATCAATAGAATCCGCTGTGTCAAGAATATACACGCAATGGTCAGAACTAAAGACACATTTTTCCGTAGCTTAAGTGCGCGAAAGGCGTCACATGGCAGAGTTAGTGCACGCTATGTATGCGAACGAGATTAATTACGCATATATTTCATTTTTATATGCAATATTAATTGAAATAAGAAGAGTCAATAAAATGTTCGAGTCTAAAGATACAGATCACACCAAATTCTTTGATGAGTTGACCAACCTGATGGATATGCTTGTCAGCAAAGTTACGTTACCTGCAAATAAAGTTAGTATTTTTACTCAAAATACTCGTGATTTCTTCGATCGATGATTTTATCTGGGATTCCGCTTTGAAAAGCAGTTATTGAAATGAGAGAAAGAGGATTACCACGGGAAGACGAAGAAATGTTGCGTAATCGGTGCATAACATTTATAGTACGTCTGATTGAAGAAATATAATACAGGTCGCCAGAAGATTTGACGTTGATGAAAAACATTTCCAAAATAAGTGTTGATCAAGCACTTAATCACAAGAAATAAAGCCTAATTGATATAATGGCTCAGTTTAATAAAAGTGTAGAATTTATAGCAAGAGTGGATGATCAGTGGCGACAAAGTCATTTGGTGAAAACTGGAACGAGACCAAACACGCAAAAAAAAAAAGAAGGAATGAAGTATTTCATTTCAAAGATGGTCAAGGAGAATCCAGATCTGAGGAATTAGCGACTTTTGCGATTACTTTCACAAAACTGCCTCGTTCCACTGCCGATGTTGAGAGACTATTTAGCAGTATGAATGTAGTAAAAAACAAGCAGAGGAACAGACTGAAGTTAATTCTTTTAACTGCTACATTAAGAATACGCTGTGGTTTGAGGTTGGAAGGAAAACGCTGAAACGAATATGAAATTCCAATAAACGTTGTGAAACAAATGGGTTCCAAAGAATCGTATTAATCTGAAACCTACGACGATCATGATGATGATGCAGACAAAAATGATTCATCTGAATAATATGAATTTATTTAAATAATTAGTTGTTGTTATAGGAATTTTTGTATGTTCCTGACATTGACTTGATGATTTATTTATTGTATGTTCATTTAATGATTGTGAATATTTTATTACTTAATAACAAAGAAAAGTAATTACTAATATAGCTATTGTTTCCTTTCATAACGATTTTAAAAAAATTAGTGGAAATTTTAGCGATTCTGTGAATAGGGGCATTATTGTTAGTGGTTTTCTGGTGGTTTTTGCACTTGAAACAGGTGGGGAGCTCACTTTAACTGTTGACAACACCGTGCAGAAACTCTACATCTCGTGGACTCAACAGGTCGTTCGTAGTCATCTGCAGAAATATTGAGCCGTGCTACCTCAGTACTCGTCCATAATTCCAAAAGGGTTACCGGTGCAGGTTTTTGTACACGAACTGACATTTCGATTTATACCATTAGTGTTCGATACTATTAATGTCGGGTGATCTAAGAGGCGAAGTCATTCAACCGAATTGTCCAGAATGTTCTGCAAACCAATCACGACCAATTGTGACGCTGCATTATAAAAATTGGTTGAAATGGCTATGAGCATTATGGGACTTAACTTCTGAGGTCATCAGTCCCCTAGAACTTAGAACTACTGAAACCTAACTGACCTAAGGACATCACAAACATCCATGCCCGAGGCAGGGTTCGAACCTGTGACCGTAGCGGTCGCGCGGTTCCAATCTGTAGCGCCTAGAACTCCCGGCCATCGCGGCCAGCCGAGCGTTAGAACGTAGTGTCATCCATCAAAATTAAATCTTTGTTTCGGTGTATGAAGTCCATGAATCGCTACACAAAGTTTTCATGTAGCCGAACATAACCATTTCTAGTCAATGAACAGTGCAGTTGGATCATAGGACCCAGTCCTTTCCATTTAAGCACTGCCCAGACCGTCATGAAGCCACCACCAGCTTGCGAAGTGCCTTCTTGACAACTTATGTCGATACCTTCGAGGGGTCTGCATCACACTCGAATCCTACAACCAGCTCTTACCAAGTGAAATTGGGGCTCGACTAACCAGGCCACAGTTTTCCAGCCGCCTAGGGTCCGACCGATATGGTCACTAGACCAGGAGAAACGCTGTAGGCGATGTCGTGCTACTAGCAAAGGCACTCACTTCGGTCGTCTGCTGCCATAGCCCATTAACGCCAAATTTCGCCGCACCGTCCTAACGGGTACGTTCGTCGTGTGTCCCATATTGGTTTCTGTGTTTACTCCACCCAGTGTTCCTTGTCAGTTAGCACTGACAGCTCCACGTAACCGCCGCTGCTCTCGGTCGTTATGCGAAGGCCATCGGCGAGCTGTCAGTGGTAAGAGGTGATGCCTGAAATTCGGTATCCTCGGCACACTCTACACACTGTGGATCTCGGAATATTAAATTCCCTAACGATTCCCCAAATGAAATGTCCGATGTGTCTAGGTTCACTTACCATTACGCGTTCAAAGTATGTTAATTCGCTGGTGAGGTCATATTGATTTCCTCACACGAATCACCGGAGTAAAAATAACTCCGCCAATGCACTGCCCTTTTATATCTTGTATAAGCGATATTACCGCCATCTGTATATGTGCATATCGGAGCCCATAACTTTTGTAACCTCAGTGTATGCAAGTCATTGCCAGGGGTGAAAGAATCAATAAATGACAGAAAATATCTTTGAACAAAAAAATGGCTTCGTGCAATATGGGACCTAACTTCTGAGGTCATCACTCCCCTAGAACTTAGAACTACTTAAACCTAATTAACGTTAGGACACCACACACATCCATGCCCGAGGCAGGATTCGAACCTGCGAACGTAGCGGACGCGCGGTTCCAGACTGTTGCGCCTAGAACCTCTCGGCCACCCGGGCCGGCGATCTTTGAACAGATCGGGGTTCAAGCGTTCTATCTTTGGCGTTGAAGTGTGCCACTTAGCACTCATCCAACGAACACAAATAACTTGTCAGATTTTTTGTAGAAAATTCTTTTTTAAATTTCGTTTTACTTCTTTTGTTAAATTTGTTCACTTTCTTGAAAGGTGTTAGTTGATGTTCATCGCATTCTATAAAAATTCACGGCTTTTCCGAAGGACAGATTCATTCAATTAAATGCTAATTAAATGCAGAAATTAAGCACAGTTCTCGGCAGCTAATTCGCAGTTGAAAAGTTAAATATGGAACGAAAAAGGGGAGACGGTCGAGTGAAAGAGTTCTTCGGAAAGGGAGGGCTCCACAGACGACGTGTTAAACCGGTCGCTAGTCTGCATAATCCGCAGAAACGGCGCCGAGTGAAAACCCGCCGCCTGCCGAGTGGTCCCACGCGTCGTTAATTAGAGTTGCAGCCACCGTAGCGCTGCCTCTCCTGGGACGCCGAAAGCAAAGGCGGCGACGCACCGCTGCACCGACACCACTGCTGCTGGCAAAGTGCGGCGCGTTTCCAAACGACTTCGCTCGCGCACTTGACTTGCCATTGTCACTTGTGATATAATTCTGCTGAATTGGCTCTGAGCACTATGGGACTCAACTTCGGAGGTCATTAGTCCCCTAGAACTTAGAACTAGTTAAACCTAACTAACCTAAGGACATCACACACATCCATGCCCGAGGCAGGATTCGAACCTGCGACCGTAGCGGTCTCACGGTTCCAGACTGCAGCGCCTAGAACCGCACGGACACTTCGGCCGGCTTCTGCTGAATTATCCGCCCTTTCTGTCAATCAAACGTCCGTTATAAATACAAACAAACATGCACACCAAACCCATTATTTCAGAAAATGATCTTTTTGCGTTAACCTAAACTTGGAAGATCAATCGGATGTGTAAATAAATACATTCACGAAGAAAAACAATCGCGACATTAAGTAGGAGCTGTGCGACGTAAACGGAAGTTGGTACTAAGCTCGGCGTACGGCTCTGTCGTGTCATATGCGTCTGCAGCAGCAATACGAACAAGAATTGGCTCTACAGTGACACAACCATCTGTTACAAACTGGTTGCTTCAATGACAGTTCCTAGCCAGACGTCCTGTAGCGTCAATTCCACTGACCCGAAACCACTCCAGTGGTGTCAAGCTAGATCTCACTGGAAGGCGGAGCGGAGGTCTGTTGTGTTCTATGATCAAAGATGGTTCTGCCTGGGGGTCAGTGGTGGCCGTCTGATGGTTAAGAGGAGGCCAGGTGAGGGCCTGCAAGCAACCTGTCTGCGTGCTAGACACAATGGATCAACATCTTAAATTATGGTCCGGAGTAGTATCTAATATAGCAGCAGGAGCACTCTAGTGGTTATCCCACGCACTCTGACAGCAGAACTGTACGTCAACTTGGTGATTCGATGTGTTGTTCAGCCATTCATGAACGGCATCCTGGAGAGAGTTTTCCAATACGATAACGGTCGCCTGCATACCGGTGTTGTAACCCAACATGCTCTACGGAGTGTCGACATGTTGCCTTTTGCTGCTAGATCACCAGATGTCTCTCAGATTGGGCACATATAGGTCATCATCTGACGACAACTCCATCGTCATTCACAAACAGCATTAGCCGTTCCTATATTGACCGACCAAGAGCAACAAGCATTAAACTCTATGCCACAGACAGACATCCGGCACCTATACAACAGACTGTGCGGAAGTTTGCATGCTTGCTTTCAACATTCTGGCAGTTACACACTTTATTCATGTATCAGCATTTCATATCTGGAATGCCTTATCTCGAGCTTGCATTAACCAGTGATCTTGAGATCTAAATCACTTCGATATGTCACCTAAACAAATGGCACCAGATGACCGAAGTCACACAATACAGGCTGTGTCTCCAAGTTGTTTAGGGACGACGTAGACTGTGTTAGTGACCTGTGTGCGGTTGATGGACGCTTGCCATTTTTGGTAGAGTCCCAGAAGAGCTGCTAGTGTGGAAAACAACTGTATAAAATCAGGATTCCCCTAAAAACACAGGCTACTAAGATTACATCTTAGAGAATGGAAAATGAACAGAAAGGCTTAGGCGTACTTTCAAGATCGTGAGATACCGACTCTACACCTCAGATCCCATCGGGGACGAATATGCAAGGAATTGTAAAAATGGCTGTCACTGATTATCTTAAATGATTTAGGAGTGGAGTAAGGAATATGGATGTTCTTACAGAGGCCGATCCCCAATAGTCAGCACACCAATACAGACAGGAGAGAGTGGGACACGGTTTTGGAGCACCAAGTATAACCAATTTTGTAACTTGTTAACCACCTCAAATGTGATTAAGGGAGGGAGCTCAGCGTCTTTTAAGACAACTTCTTACTGGTCGTCACTGTTCAAATGTTCAAATGTGTGTGAAATCTTATGGGACTTAACTGCTAAGGTCATAAGTACCTAAGCTTACTCACTACGTAACCTAAATTATCCTAAGGACAAACACACACACCCATGCCCGAGGGATGACTCGAACCTCCGCCGGGACCAACCGCACAGTCAGTCCATGACTGCAGCCCCAAGACCGCTCGGCTACTCCCGCGCGGCACTGGTCGGCACCCACAATATTTATCATTCAGCTAATAAAATTTACGTGGCGCTGGGAAACGTTGAGAACAGAGACCTCCTTGTTGGAAGCATACTGCAGAAAGTTACTTCTTACTTCAGCATCTTGTCAGACAGACGGCTTCTGTGCAGGGTTCTCCATGGGTGGACTTCATTTCTAGATGACTTCTCCAGACTCATCTGTGACAACAGGCTCTCATCTGACTGACTTGAGCTTAGACGCAAGTTGTTGGCACAAAGCCCGTGACTGGTATTGCAGGCACTTCAACCGCCATCTGCAAATTATTAATATGCTGAGATCCAACTACAGGAGTGAGATGAACTGTAGGGAAAGTCGGGTAATTTTTAATGATTTTCCGTAATTTTAATCTTCATTTTCAACACCTGGTTGCAGTTAGAGGTTCAACGTGATTTCAAATTTAGCAATAGATGCTCATACGCATCCTCCCGTATTATTTTCTATGTCTATGAAGTAACCAGCATCGTGGTATGACTTATGCAAATAGAAATATTTTAACCACAATCGCGTTTATTTGAATCACATTCAAGAATGCATTGGCTAAATTTACCAAGGCGTTAGTTTATTATTTTCAATGATTGTTAACCTTGGTAAGACCAAGGCATTTTCCATAATGCGCATTACCAAGGGGTGTGGCGTCACTTTACCCTATCCTAAAAAAATTGAAAAAGGAAAATTCCTGAATTGATATTGAATTATATCAACAACCTAATTTTTGAAGTCGTAATAATGAGTAAGTATGGTCCAGGAAAGAATATACACTCCTGGAAATGGAAAAAAGAACACATTGACACCGGTGTGTCAGACCCACCATACTTGCTACGGACACTGCGAGAGGGCTGTACAAGCAATGATCACACGCACGGCACAGCGGACACACCAGGAACCGCGGTGTTGGCCGTCGAATGGCGCTAGCTGCGCAGCATTTGTGCACCGCCGCCGTCAGTGTCAGCCAGTTTGCCGTGGCATACGGAGCTCCATCGCAGTCTTTAACACTGGTAGCATGCCGCGACAGCGTGGACGTGAACCGTATGTGCAGTTGACGGACTTTGAGCGAGGGCGTATAGTGAGCATGCGGGAGGCCGGGTGGACGTACCGCCGAATTGCTCAACACGTGGGGCGTGAGGTCTCCACAGTACATCGATGTTGTCGCCAGTGGTCGGCGGAAGGTGCACGTGCCCGTCGACCTGGGACCGGACCGCAGCGACGCACGGATGCACGCCAAGACCGTAGGATCCTACGCAGTGCCGTAGGGGACCGCACCGCCACTTCCCAGCAAATTAGGGACACTGTTGCTCCTGGGGTATCGGCGAGGACCATTCGCAATCGTCTCCATGAAGCTGGGCTACGGTCCCGCACACCGTTAGGCCGTCTTCCGCTCACGCCCCAACATCGTGCAGCCCGCCTCCAGTGGTGTCGCGACAGGCGTGAATGGAGGGACGAATGGAGACGTGTCGTCTTCGGCGATGAGAGTCGCTTCTGCCTTGGTGCCAATGATGGTCGTATGCGTGTTTGGCGCCGTGCAGGTGAGCGCCACAATCAGGACTGCATACGACCGAGGCACACAGGGCCAACACCCGGCATCATGGTGTGGGGAGCGATCTCCTACACTGGCCGTACACCACTGGTGATCGTCGAGGGGACACTGAATAGTGCACGGTACATCCAAACCGTCATCGAACCCATCGTTCTACCATTCCTAGACCGTCAAGGGAACTTGCTGTTCCAACAGGACAATGCACGTCCGCATGTATCCCGTGCCACCCAACGTGCTCTAGAAGGTGTAAGTCAACTACCCTGGCCAGCACGATCTCCGGATCTGTCCCCCATTGAGCATGTTTGGGACTGGATGAAGCGTCGTCTCACGCGGTCTGCACGTCCAGCACGAACGCTGGTCCAACTGAGGCGCCAGGTGGAAATGGCATGGCAAGCCGTTCCACAGGACTACATCCAGCATCTCTACGATCGTCTCCATGGGAGAATAGCAGCCTGCATTGCTGCGAAAGGTGGATATACACTGTACTAGTGCCGACATTGTGCATGCTCTGTTGCCTGTGTCTATGTGCCTGTGGTTCTGTCAGTGTGATCATGTGATGTATCTGACCCCAGGAATGTGTCAATAAAGTTTCCCCTTCCTGGGACAATGAATTCACGGTGTTCTTATTTCAATTTCCAGGAGTGTATGTGCCTGTGGTTCTGTCAGTGTGATCATGTGATGTATCTGACCCCAGGAATGTGTCAATAAAGTTTTCCCTTCCTGGGACAATGAATTCACGGTGTTCTTATTTCAATTTCCAGGAGTGTAGGTAGAGGTCTGCGTGGATGCGGATATCCACGGATATATCCGCGGATATCCGCGGTATTTGTTACTTGGCGGATAAAATCGCGACCGGCGCGAATATCCGCGGGTCATCTGCGGATAATGAGCAAGGCATCTGCCCAGTACGTATGTTGCAATGTTAGTTCAAAACTTCAAGTCTGTTGACATTCTTGGAATCTTGCAGGCCAGGATGGAGCGGATATCTGTTGTCCTTAGCCCCTGGCTACGACCGACGTAGCTGTACCCAAGAGACCCACGCCTAATCCGTTTCCGCGACAGTGTCTTTTGTGTGGCCTGTGAAGTGCTCTTTGGGTGGCAAACCTGCCCACTGTCTAACAGACAGGTGCCTGTTGCAATTTTCCGCTGACTTCAGTTAGCGGTTTGTAGTGACCGAGTGACAACGTGCATCGTAGCAAATATCAGTGAGAGTTCTTTCTTCAAATGAACACCATATCGATGGATACAATTTCGTGTAAGGTGAAAAAAGGTGATTTTACATTAGTGAAGGAAAACAGATTGAAATCGCCAATTTGGAAAAAATTCGCATACGTATTTGATGGCAACGAAAAGATAAAAGATATAGTGGCTTGTTTTGCATGTAAAAAAGTATATTCCTACACTGGACACAAAAGTGGAACTTCAAATTTGCTAAAACATTCGTGTGAGGCTCGACAAAGTAGCATAATTACTTATTTAAATACCAAGAGAGACGTGAAAGTTCCTGAAGTTCCGCCAAATTTGAAGACAGCCGCGACATAAAAACTTATCAATCTTGTCAGCAAAGAAATTTTACCATTCGAAGTTGCGTGTGGATCTGGGTTTCTCGAGACGACACAGTTTCTTATTGATGTGGGGGCCAAGTACGGTGCAGTGAGTGCTAAGGAACTGCTACCTCATCCAACCACTCCTAGTTTGTGTAACCACTGATTTTGTTGTCACTCTTCGGAAGACGAATTATTTCTTCCAGACAACGTCAATTATTGCTGGCAGTTTAACTTTTTCATAGGTGCGCCAGCATTTTGCAGTGAAGGCCTAATACTGTAAATATTTTCACCTAGAAATGACGAGGACTGAACGCGTAAGCTATAATATAATCATCAGCTGACATGAATGGCTTCAAAATTTGACACATCCAAGCAGTGAGTACAAAAGAACTGTCGGTAAATGATGCAATGTGCTAGTAACAGTTTAAAACCATCGTCATTTTCAGCTGCCTTGGCACAAGAGCAGCGAAATATAATTGTTTCTATACACGTATTTTCATCATTTAATACTATTGCATTGAATTTTATTTTTTTAAATAGCTTTTCCAATCTCACGAGATCCGAGCCGCTACTATGTGTGCTCCGGAGCGCCAATGCTTTTCTGTTTGGAATGGTCTGCTTTAGAGTAGGTATAGAGCATTTCCTGTGATTTAAGAAGTCAAAAGTAGTTAACTTGTCGCAGAAATGGCACCCTAAAAATAACTATGTCATTACATACCATAATTCTAAGTACTACTGTCTATTACTATTAATTACTCATTCAAAACTTAAATATATGCGGATGCGGATAAGGAACTTCCGGACGCGGATTAATTGCTGCGGATGCGGATGCGGCTGCGGATTAGGACCTTGCGGATGCGGATTGCACTTTTCTTATCCGCGCAGACCTCTAGCTATAGGACACTCTTGGCAACATTAACGCACTTTCAATAAAGCGTTACCAACTTTACGACTACACCAAAAGAATTTAAAAATCCAAATTTCTTTCACTGTTGATGAATTTTATTCTCAACATAGTTTCCCAACAGATATTGATTTGTACATAAGGTTCTGAACCTGGAAATTTTGAATATGACATTCATTAAAGAAAGTTTCATCTACAAGTGAGCCTTAAATTTTTGGGGTAAGTACAACTGAAAAATTTAAAACGTATATTGAATCTGGTAAAAGACTTCATTAAAAACAAAAACAAAAATTTCAAAATTATAAAATATAAAATAAGTGTCTAGATTACAGTAATATCAAAAGTTGGGCAGAAAGTAGCATCCTACTTGATATTGCGAGGGATAATCTGTGCCTTTGGGTTCTACATGTAATTGAGTCAGTTGAGATCGTTGCCTAATTTCATGGTCAGATTAATTCATTTGTCATTGCTTTGGTGGGCGATGATTTATTTAGGTTAAATGTACAGGGCAATATTGGAATATTCAGGTAAAAGTTCAAGTAACCCACTCCACCGCAATCTCACATAACGCCAACAACGTTCAGTTTGAAAAAGATATATATCTTCAATCCCAGGTTCATTAAAGAATAAATATATATGGAAACAGCACTTGGTGTCCTAGTTCCTTACACATGTCTCTTTACGACGTTCTTGAGTTAAAAGCACATACGCTTGTAAATCATACTGCAAGTAAGTATGCTAGCTTTTTCTTATTTTTGAATCACCTGTATCTGACAACATTTGCATTACAAAAAAAAAGACCTGCTTAGGCATTTTAATGGTTCTATGGTACGCTCCGCCTAACTGAATTTATTACCAAGCAGTAATCCCAAAAATTTAACACTGTTACTTCCACTGTCTGCTTGTCGTCATACGTTCTGCATATACTGGCGGGAAATCTCTTACAAATTCTGAACAGCATGCAATGTGTTTTTACAATGTCTAGTGAAAAAGAATCGGATAGGAACTATTTATTAACGTCGACGAGCATTTCATTAACCAACTTTCTAATATTATACTTGATTTTATATTTATTGAAATGAATTAACACAGCAAAGTGTGAGAAGAGAGGAATGCTCAACTGACTTTTCGACGCCCTCTTTGAAAGGCATTTTGACGTAATTGGGGCATCATAGTCGATGTACGAGGTCGGGTAATTTGCTTGAACTAAATGGTAATGTTTCAATTAATATTAATAACCTGTCGATTTTTTTGAAACTTTAAGATATTTGTAAACTAGCAATCACATATAAGACGTTTCAAGAATATCTTTATAACTTTGGGGACAGTTTCCTTACACCAAAACAAGGAAAATGTATAGTAAACAAGGGCTCTATAAGGCATACATTAAAAGCTATGAGCCGTTGTTCATTTTCGATACTGTGGAACACTTCTTTTCTGCTGCAAGGCCCTTTGCTTTCCATATTTTGCCAGGAGGAAGTGTGGACCAAAACAAGAGAAGAAGTCCAGTAAACATTGGTTCTAAAATGCATACCTTAAGAGCTATGAACACCTGTTTAGTAGAAGGGATGTGTTTCACGGTAGTGAAGATAAACAAGTACGAGTAGCACTTAACGCATACATTTATAGTCCATGTTCCGGATATTTTGTTCTTATTTTGGTCCACACTGCCTACTCCCAAAATATGGAAAGCAAAGGGTTTCAGTGGAAGATATGTTTTGGAGTATCGAAGACGAACAAGGGCTCATATCGATTAAGGTAGGCGTTTCCGAGCCCGTGTTTACTAAACATTTTTATCTTTTAATGGTGTGGGGAAGCTGTCCCCGAAGTTTGTGAAAGAATTTCTGAAACGCTTCGTATATTTCATAAATATCCTGTTTGGTTTCCTATTTTGACCTTGTACTGACCTCTGTTTCTGTGTGCTGTAGCTTGTATACCCCCATGTCAACACAGTTCATTGAGTACGTTAGAATTGATTTATATGTGCGTACGACCAGAAATCTTTTATAGTAACCGCTCTCTAGTTTGGCCCAATGAATTATGCTGAAAACGTATCTTCACTACTTTGCCGTTATTAGCACCAAAGTCAATTTTTGTAGCTTCTTCCATCATGAATGGAGAGAAGTGTATTGTATCTGTTTCAATTAGAGTTGTGATCTATCAAAACTACGGTACACTCCATAAAGACGTAGTAAATGCTAGGATTATCGGTAGAATTGGCAGCATTGTAACGGGAAGAAACAAAGGAATGTTTGAGAGAGCGGCTGGGAGCTTTTTTTTCATGTAATTGGAACCGCATATCATTCAGTGTTAGTCATTGTGTATTTTATATCCTAGTGGAAATATAAATTGTATTTTATAATTCTGTATTTATATTTAAAATTGTATATGTTTTATAACTTCTGAGCTTTTGTGCGACCAAAGAAATTACTTTCGATGCAAGTACAGATTTCATGCACAAAAATATAAATTATAATTATTGTTGTTATTTTTTATTCAATAGAACGTTCTTCGTCACAATCAAAGGCAAAGTTATCGTGTTATTACTGATATTTGCGAAAGCTCTTAATGAATTACAGACATATGTTTTACATAAGTTCGTTGAAGTACTGAACCGATGGTTAATATATTTTTATTTCGCTTTTTTTTAAAAAATTATCTTTTCGTTGAGGAACTACTGTTTCCTAGCACTACATTATAAATCTGTATTGTTTCCTTCATTTTCACTGCCACATCCAACTGTTTCTCTTGCAAATTAACGATTTTCGAATAAAGCCTGAATACAACAATAATAATTTCAATTTTGCTATACACCGAGGTGACGAAGGTCATGGGATTGCGATGTGAACACGTAGAGATGGCGGTAGTACAGCGTACCCAAGGTATAAAACGACAGGGCATTGGCAGAGCTATCACTTGTACTCAGGTGATTCACGTGACAAGGTTTCCGACGTGATTATGGGTCCACGCCTGGAATTAACAGACTTTGAACGAGGAATAGTAGTTGGTGCTAGACGTACGAGACATTCAATTTCGGAAACCGTAAGGAAAAAAAAATGGAATTGAGCGTATGGCATCGTTGGCCGGAAGGCCCCACCTGGGGAAATTCGGCCGCAAAGTGGAAATCTTACTTCAGTCAAAGCCACATTGGGCGACATTCGCGCTGGTGATGAGGATGAAATGATGATGAGGACAACACAATGCCCAGTCTCCGAGCGGAGGAAATCCCCAATCCGGCCGGGAATCTAACCTGGGCCCGCTTGCATGGGAGGCGAGCAGGTTACCCCTTTGTTTTTTTAATCTCATTTTTTTCGATATTTTTCGTTGTATTTGTTCAGGGCGGACGTCCCAAGATACCCGGTCAAGTTCATCGATGATCCATTCACTCAGTTCGTTTATTATGGAGAACAGCTAACCCTCCGCCGAACATGCTGAGCTACCATGAGAGGTTCCATGCCCTCTTTTGCATGTCAACTCTCATTTCCATCAATTTTATAAATTTTCTATGTCATTTCACGATAGTAACAGACCGAATAAGGTTATTGTAATGAGAGTATTTGTACTGAGAACGCAAAAAAATACTTTTCACTTGATTCCTAAACATGTTGGGTTACTACCCTGGGTGGCCTGTGCGAGACAAGCATCGGAGGACGCGGCACACAGCACTTTCGGTTGGAGGCTGCACTTCCCTGAATTCTGAGGGGTTCGTACAATAGGCTTAAGCACCTGGCGGAACAACTGACGTCAGTCGAGTTTCGCCTATTGTATGCAGGGCGAAACGACCTGCGAGACGTCTTAGTGTCGCCACACTTTATGTGTTAACTGTTCCGGCGCGTCCTGAACGAAGATTCCTGGCACCGACTGACCGCATTGTCCTCTTGATTCTGAGAATACTTGTGAACTGTGCCCTGCTGGGTGCGACTGCCTGGCGCCGGATGGCCGGTGGTCTAGGCAGGTTGTTTTCGTAGCCGGTCAAAAGGCAAGTTCAGTGCGCTCAGCTGAATAGCAGAGGCATGATTGGTCAACTTAAACTGAGGATAGTTGACGTCATAAAGCCCTACTCGAAACTAAAGGAAACGGTCGCTATTGTCGCAAATTATGTTCTGAGACAGTGTGGGGGGAAGTTTGGAATCAGAACTGAATGCTGATTCGCAGTTATCGAGGAGAGTAGGGAGTAGAGCAATGTTGGCTTGGCCCTTACGTTGCGTGGGCAGCAAATTCGGGATCTGATCTTCCTCGGAGTCGGACGGTCTTGCGACTTGGTCGCTCGTTTCCGGAAAAACTTAGAATTCTCGGACAGTCTTCGCGGCCAGGTGTTGACACAAAGTTGCTGCACGGCAGAAGTCGGCGCCTACATCATCAGGACGCTGCCTACCGACGACGTGCTGCAGATTTCAGTACTGGTACAGTGTTTTGCGGCTCCAGCATTGGAGGACCTTATCAATTTTATACTGAATCCTTGAGCAGCACGCGCCCTCGCTTTGCCACAAGTCCACCTTGCTTGTTTCTCCACGTGATCTCATCTGAGCTCCCACTACTAATTGCGATACTGCTTTATTGCCGGGAGATTAATATTTGATTCATTAGGACCTCCAGTCATTATCGTCAATCTTTTGCATCACAGAGAGTAGGAGCACCTTGTTCTCGAGCCAACTATTATTCTCATAATATTACAGTACACCCTATCCTTTAATCTACTGTGTGTGTAAAAAATGTGCATTTATGTTCTGATATATAATAAATCTCATTGTAATATCTTTTTAATCCGCATTTCATTTCGTAGATATAGGCAGAATCCCATTTCTGTTGTTTGTTATGATAAAGTTCTCTTTTTTTGAGTAGATTACGATTTTTATTAAATTACTGTGAGTGTGCACTCCTTATTTTACCAACTAGCAGGGTCCACCATCATTTCCTTCCGTTACCGTTGTGCGCATAATTAATTAGCTGGTAGATAAGGAGGGGGTCGAGTGCATGTCTCGTTCTCATGCCAAATTCGTCTGAATTAAAGAGGTACAAACTCTTCTCCACCCATGGCACCTCGCAGCCGTGCCAGCTCACCCAGCTAAGCAGGCAGACATCCTTAGGGAAATCAGTGTTACGAGATACAAAGTGTCAAGAGTGTGCCGAGAATACCAAATTTCAGGCATTACGTCTCACCACGGACAACGCAACGGGCGACGGCATTCAATTAACTACCGAGAGCAGCGGCGTTTGCGTGAAGCTGTCAGTGCTAACAGACGAGAAACACTGCACGAAATAACCGCAGAAACAAATGTGGAACAAAGGAAGAACGAATCCGTTAGGACAGTGCGGTGAAATTTGTCGTTAATGGACAATGGCAGCAAACGCCCGACGCGAGGGCGTTCGCTAGCAGCACGACAAAGCCTAAAGCGCCTCTCCTGGGCACGTGACCACATCGGTTGGACCCTAGACGAGTGGAAAGCCGTGACCTGGTCAGATGAGTCGCGATTTCACTTGGTGGGAGCTGATGGTAGGGTTCGAGCGTGGTGCAGACCACACGAAGTCATGGACATAAATTTTCAAAAAGGCACTGTGCGAGTTGGTAGCGGTTCCACGGTGGTATGGGCTGTGCTTGCATGAAAACGACTGAGTCCTCTGGTCCAACAGAACTACTCATTGACTAGATATGGTTAAGTTCGTCTACATGGGGACCTTCTGCAGCCATTCATGGGTTTCATGTTCCCAAACAACACTGTATGGTAGTGAAACATGGACTGTGGGAAGAGAATCGAAGCGCTGGAGATGTGATGCTACAAAAGAATATGGAAAATTAGGCAACGAATGAGGTGGTTTTCCGGAAAATGTGTGAGGAAATGAGTACTAACAAGAAGAAGGGACACGATGGTAGGACGTATGTTAAGACATTACGAAATAGCTTCCATGGTACTGGAGGCAGCTGTAGAGAGCTGTATTGCCCAAAGTCCATCTGTCCTTTGGAGCATAAAACGTGATTGATCCGAAAAGGCCAACTGTCGCCACTCAGTGGACACCCAGTTGCGGCACTGGCCTGTATATTTCCTCTGTCGTCGATGAGCAGCAGTCAGGATGGGTGCACGAACCTGGCGCCTGCTGCGGAGACCCAAACCCAGGAACGTTCGCTGAACAGTCGTTGAAGAGAAACCGTTGGCAGCCCATTGGTTCATCTGGGTGGTCAGTTGCTTTAACGATTGCACGTCTATTAGCCGGTACACATCTACGCAACCGTCGTCCAGTCCTGTCATCTACGACTGGTGGTGCACTGTAGTTCTCTCGGCACCCGTTTTGCATAGCGCAGTTTTGTCATGCATCGTATAATCTAGCCACTCCAGAACGCGGACTGTTTGCAAACTTAGCCGTGTCGGAAATGCTTCGACCCTTGGTCCGAAAGCCATGATCGTGTCATTTTGAACGTCAAGTAAATCGATCCGTTCTCGCGTCGATGACTTCTCTGTTTTCCCGCGCCCCGCTGCCATGCTACATATACCTAACACTGTTAGTGCTGCACCTGCCGACTGTGAGTGGTTGTCACTCGTTAATGTCGAAAGTAAGCGGTGGTAACATTAACGCGACCGGACCGTGTAACTGGTCCTCTAGCAGTGTGCTAAGATACAGTGGCGGAGTGATTTTAGTGTGTGCCAGGACTGTAGGCACGAGGCTGAAAACAAGCAAGAAATTACTTGTAGA
The DNA here is from genome assembly GCF_023898315.1 of Schistocerca nitens. Classification (NCBI taxonomy): domain Eukaryota; kingdom Metazoa; phylum Arthropoda; class Insecta; order Orthoptera; family Acrididae; genus Schistocerca; species Schistocerca nitens. Next base: position 560,230,238 of record NC_064618.1, on the reverse strand, counting down.
ATATTTGAATAAAATCACTTTGGGTATTCGGCCGCGCTCTTACGAAAACCTAACTACAACTATAATACCGACGTTTCGGTCATCTTTGCAGGGTCCTCTTTAGAGAGACTCTCTGCAGGATTCTGATAACGGTCTTCGCCTGTATACTGGGATGTCATTCATTAATTCAGAATGGAGGGGTGGGCGTACAAGATAGTTATTGGTTGTGATACTCTGGCAGGTGACCGGCACAGTCAGCTGCTCCACATGACCCGAGTTTAGCAGTACAAAGATGCAACCACAAGGGAATTGCATTGCGGCATCAATATCTCGCTATCGGGAAGCACAACTCTTTTGCAGAAGCTGCAGATTCGGATTTGCAGTTGCCCACAAATCTCCTGGCAGGGTAGCACAGCCTTATGTACAGTAGATCCCTATAGAAAGCTTCACACTAAATTGATCAGTGGAGTCCATGTGTATAGCATGAGTCAGGAGGAAAGGTGCTCTTTTAATGGGTGATATTGTTAGTGGTACTGAACAAAAAACTTCATATGGAAATATGTCCTATACTGAATGGTTTACTAGATAGAATATATGTAATGTGCATCGTTATTTGAAGGGCTTATTTCAATAGTGGTACAAGTCAATTTTTCCTCATTCTGAGATACACAGTCCTAAAGTTAAAAGAGCGCTGAAAAATCTGCAGTTGAGATACCAGAAATATTCAGGTATGTATACTTGTTGATATACTAGTTGAGATACCAGAAATATTCAAGTATATATACTCTATATCTCAGAACGAACAAAAATGGACTTGAACCACTATTTAAATAAGCCCTTCATTTATTTTCTGCCTTATTGAAGTACGGTCACTGTTTACAGCCTACCACAGTAGTGTAAAAGTTCAAACGAACAGTTTAACACATGACAGTTGTGGTCTATCAAGTGGCGAAACTATCTCAAATTGGCCTACAAAAACTACCTAGCTACAGAGGATGCGCATTGCGGAAGATTCTCAATACGCTCCCGCTCACTTTGCGCAAACCCTTAGTCCTCGAGAGATCATTTTGTAGGAAACTTAATGTAGTTAAATTTTGTACCGTGATACGATTTCGCTGGAGGGTGCGGTTTTCGAGTTAATCAAGAAATACTGCAAAAGTGATATTAATTGTAATATGAATTGTGTTCTATCTTAGAAACAATTCGGCACGGAGCTTCAAAGCATGTATTTTTCCTGGACGCACCCTACATAGCAGAAGACCACCCCCACAATCAAAAAGTTAGTCGCCCTGAAGAAGATTGCCGAATCGTCGGTATTTTACTCGTTTTTAGTTTTCCCTAATTACTCAGCCTAATACGCAAAATGATTTATTGAAGCTGACTCTGCCCATGGAATCCTACGAACTTTAAAGCAAGAAACTGATTACGTAACTTCATTTTTCCGAGATGGTAATTAAAGCTGTCAATTACTATCAGTCGTACTCTTATCAGTTGCTGCTCGTGCACAGACGCAATGTCTGAAATTATTATGCTTGCAGACTTGGAAGCACCCCTAACCGAAATTGTAGCCGCGGAACACGGTCCCTGCTGAACGAGCAAGGCGACTGTAACAAGACAGACTTCGTAGCGAACGCCGCAGCCATTAGCCGGGCCTCCTGGGGCTGTGGAGCGGTAAGCCGGCTGTGCTTTGCGCTCGGCCGCCACCTGCCGCCAGCCGCCAGCCACCTACCTGCTACCACCTGCTCCTGAGGGCCAATCGACCGCTGCAGAGGCAGAGGCACGGGCACGCGGCTCCGCTCCGGTCGGCCCCAGGCGTACCGCCGAGATTCGGGGCGCGGTCGATTGTCGAGCAACATTTAAATAATGGGGCGCAGCCTATTGTGGTGCCGTCGATCGCCGCTCCGCGCCATTCTCGGGCCGAGCTAATGACGCGCCGCTGCACTGCGCTGCTGTCCTGCGCGCCCATTCCGCGAGCGCGGCGCGGCTCGCGTGACAGCCGTTTGCTGCCAGCCGCAATCAGTCTCATTAGACGGCCGCCGGGCCATCGCGGACGTGTGTAACGTTCGGTACACGTTCGTTGCTTCCTAGATGCCGTCTGTGCAGCGCACTGGACTAATGGGAATGGTGAAAATCCACAGTGTTCAAATGGTTGTAACTACAGTTGCAAAACTACATAGACTAGCGCATACTACGTATCATAAGTAAGCGTAGACTGCGGCAGTTTCCCTAGTATTTTTGTTCAGTTAACATCGCGCCTGTGTTAACTGTTCGTTAGGTGTGTCGCATGTGCAACTTATATTACCCTTCTTGACGTATTCTATCAGGGTCTTACTACACTCATGCTCATAAATTAAGGATAATTGCAGAATGTGGTGCCACACAACGTGGCACTACACAAAACTGGCGCTAATAGCAGGGCACATAGAGAACACAAACGACACACATTTTTAAGTCCACAGTATTGGTGATAAGTTGAGAAAAACTTCCCGAAACACGTGTGCTACAAAACGCCACTGTTTCCTGAGCATGTACCCGACACCAATATGGGAGATGATCACCATGCACACGTACACAGGCCGCACAACGGGTTGGCATACTTTGGATAAAGTTGTCGAGCAGCTGCTGGGGTATAGCCTCCCATTTTGGCACCAGTGCCTGTCAGAGCTCCTGAAGTGTCGTATTGGTTTGACGACGTGCAGCGATACGTCGACCGAGAGCATCCCAGATGTGCTCGATGGGGTTTAGGCCTGGAGAAAAGGCAGGCCACTTCATTCGCCTGATATCTTCTGTTTCAAGGTACTCCTCCACGATGACAGATCAGTGGGGCCGTGCGTTATAGTCCATCAGGAGGAAGGTCGGACACACTGCACCCCTTAACAGGCGGTCATACTGGTGCAAAATCACGTCCCGATACACCTGACCTGTTACAGTTTGTCTGCCAAAGACATGCTGGGGTGTACGTGCACCAATCGTAATCCCACCCCACACCATCAAACCGCGACCTCCATAGAGGTCCCTTTCAAGGAAATTAAGGGGTTGGTTTCTGGTTCCTGGTTCACGCCAGATGAAAAAACGGCGAGAATCACTGTTCAGACTATACCTGGACTCGTCCGTGAACATAACCTGGGACCACTGTTCCAATGACCATGTCCTGTGTTCTTGACACCAGGCTTTATGGGCTCTCCTGTGACCAGGGGTCAGTGGAATGCACCTTGCAGGTCCGCGGGAAAATAAATCCTGTCTGTTCAGTCGTCTGTAAACTGTGTGTCTGGAGACAACTATTCCAGTGGATGCGGTAAGGTCCCGAGCAAGGCAACCTGCAGTACTCCGTGGCCGTCTGCGGGCATTGATGGTGAGATATCGATCTTCTTGTGGTGTTGTACACTGCGGACGTCCCGTACTCTACAGCCTGGTCACGTTTCCTGTCTGCTGGAATCGTTGCCATGATCTTGAGATCACACTTTGTGGCATATGGAGGGCTCGTGCTACGACCTACTGTGTTTGACCAGCCTCCAGTCACCCTAGTATTCCACCTCTCATAACGTCATCAACATCTGTTCTTTGAGCCATTTTCAACACACGGTCACCATTAGCACGTCTGAAAACGTCTGCACACTTACTCGCTCCACCATACTCTGACATGCAGCAATACACCTCTGCGGATGCGGACTGCCACCGTGCGACGACCGCAGATCAAATGCACTGCATGGTCATACCCCGAGATGATTTAAACCCGCAAACCGCCCACCAGAGCGTTGTTCCACCGTGTATCAGCATTATCCTTAATATATGAGCATGAGTGTAGATCCCCCTGAAAATCGAGAGTGGTGAACCATCAAGAAATTTATTGGGGATACATAAAGGGCTGGGTAAACTACCGGCATTTTTGTCCTACATACTTTTTCTCCTGTTTGTTAATTAAACAGCAAACAGCATTTACAGTGAGGTGACAAGTCATAAGATATCTCACAATAAAGCGTTGGACCACGTTTTGACCAGTGTACGACAACAGCTCAACGTGGCATTGACTCCACGAGTCGTTGGAAGTCCCCTGCAGAAATATAGAACCATGCTGCCTCTACAGCAGATCATAGTTGCGAAAGTGTTGTCGGTGCAAGACTTTGTGCTCAAAGTGACCTCTAGATTAGTCCCCATAATGTTCGATGGGATTCATGTCGGGCGACCTGGGTGGCCACCTCATTCGATCTAGTTGTCCAGAATGTTCTTCAAACCAGTGGTGAACAATCGTTACCCTTTAATATGGCTCATTGTCATCCATAAAAAAATTCATCGTTGTTTGGGGACACGAAATCCAGAAGGTGTCCATGTAGCTGAACATAAATTCTCAGAAATTTCTTCCTCAAATTAAGGCCTATGCTTCATACTAGTAGACTTTCTTGGCCGGGAATGCCCGTTTTTGCCAGTGATAGTCAGTTTTTTATGTCGTCTTTGCTGCGTCCGTCATGCATTATTTTTCTGCCTAGGTAGCTGAATTCTAACTTCAACTACTTCACCATCAGCAACCCTGATGTTCAGTTTCGCGCACTTCTTATTTCTGCTTCTTCTCACTACTTCGGTGTTTCTTCAGAATGCTCTCAATCACGATTTTGTATTCATTTCGTTCAGTAGGTCCTATAATTCTTCTTCACTTTCACTGAGGTTAGAAATGTCATAGGCGAATCTTATCATTGATGTCCTTTCAGCTTGAATTTTAATCCCACATTTGAATCTTTCTTTTATTTCCGTCAATGCTTCTCCGACGTATAGATTGAACAGTAGGGACATGAGACTACATTCCTGTCTTACACGCTTATTAATCCGAGCACTTCGGTCTTGGTCTTACACTTTAACGATACCCTCTTGGTTCTTGCTCATGATCTGTACTACCCGTCTCTCCCTATAACTTAAGCCTATTCTCGAACATCTTGCACCATTTGACATAGTCGAACGCTTTCTACAGGTCTTGATTTTTCTATAGTTTTGCTTCCATTATCAGACACAACGTCATTATTTCCTCTCTGGTACCCTTTCTTTCCCTAAATCCAAACTGATCGTCATCTGCCGGCGGTTCTAGGCGCTTCAGTCTGGAACTGAGCGACCGCTACGGTCGCAGGTTCCAATCCTGCCTCGGGTATGGATGTGTGTGATGTCCTTAGGTTAGTTAGGTTTAATTAGTTCTAAGTTCTAGGCGACTAATGTCCTCAGAAGTTAAGTCGCATAGTGCTCAGAGCCAGATCATCATCTAACACATTCTCAGTTTTGTTTTCCATTTTTCTGTACTTTATTCTTCTCAGCAAGTTGGGTGCATGAGCTGCTAAGCTGATTGTGCAATAAATCTCGCACTTGTTGGCTTTTGCAATCTTCGGGAATGTGTGGATGACGTTTTTCCGATAGTCAGATGGCATATCCTCAGGCTCATGCATTCTAGACACCGACATTCCCAATTATTCCCAATTATTTTAGAAATTCTGATGGAATATAATCTATCTCTTCTGCCTTATTCAATCTCAATTCGTCTAAGGACTTTTTAAATTCTGTTTCCAGTACTGAATCACTCATTTCTTCTATATCCACTTCGGTTTCTTCTTTCATCACGTCATCAGACACGTCTTCCCCCCCATAGAGGTCTTAAAAGGAATCTTTCCACATATTCACTCTTTCCTTTGCATTTAAAAGCGACATTACCATTCCACTCTTAACGTTACCAACTTTACCTTTAATTTCACTGAAAGTTGTTTTGGCTTTTCTATAAGCTAAGGCAGTCTTTCCGATAAGTTCTTTTCCAATTTCCTCACAATTTTCATGCAGCCATTTCACCTCAACTTCTCTGCATTTCTTATTTGTATCATTCCTAAGTGTTTTGTATTTTTGTAGCCCTGAACTTCCCTGAACATTTTTGTGTTTCTTTCATAGATTTACTATAGTATTTCTTCTGTTACCCACGGTTTCTTCGCATTTAGCTTCTTCGTTTTTCTTTCCAGGTTCTGTGATTGTCCACTTTACAGATATCCGTTCCTCTGCAACTGTACTGACTGCTACGTTATTCCTTATTGCTGTATCTACAGCCTCAGAGAACTTCGAGCGTATCTCGTCATTCTTTAGTACTTCCGTACCCCATTTCTTTAAGCACTGATTCTTCCTGACTAGTCTTTTAAACATTAGCCTATTCTTCATCACTACTAAATTGTGATCTGAGTTTGTATCTGCTTCTGGGTGTGCCTTAGAATCCAGTACCTGATTTCGCAGTCTTTGTCTTGCCATGATGTACTCTAACTGTAGTCTCCCCATATCACCCGGCTTTTTCCAAGCATGCTACTGCCTCTTGTGATTCTTGGACAAAGTATTAGTTATTACTAGAAAATTGTTGGAAACTCACAATTTCTCTTCTTTCATTCCTAGAACCAGTCTAATATTCTCTCGTAAACCTTTCTCCTAGCCCTTCCCCTACAACTCCATTCAATTCCCCCATGACTATTAGATTATCATCACCCTTTAGTTGCTGCATTTCTCCTTCAATACCCTCATATACTTTGTCTGTCTCTTCATCTTTGGCTTGCAAAGTCGGCATGGATACTTGAACTACCGTTGTCGGTGTTGGTTTGTTTCCGATTCTGATGAGAATAACCCCATCACTGAACTGGTCACTCTGTGCCCCACCTTCTTATTCATGAGGAGTCCTACTCCCGTCCTAGAGTTCTGTGCTGCCTTTGATATAACCCTATAGTCATCTGACTACAAATTCTTGTATTCTTTCCATTTCCCTTCACTGACTCCGACTATGTCTAGACTGCGTCTTTGCTTTTCGCTTTTCAGAGTTTCTAGCTTCCCTGCCACGCTGAAACTTCTGTCATTCCACGCCCCGACTCGCAGAACGTTATTATTTCGTTGGTTATTCAGTCTTTTCCTCATGGTCACCTCCTCCTTGGCAGTTCCCTCCGGGGATCAGAATGGGAGACTATTCCCGAATCTTTCGCCAACGAAGAGATAATCATCGCCTTTTTCATTTACAGGTCACAAGTCCTGTGAATACAAATTATGTGTCTTTAACACGGTGGTTTCCATTTCCTTCTGCATCCTTATGCCGTTTATCATTGCTTATTCTTTCGCCTTTAGGAGCAGTTTCCCACACCAAGGGCAAGAGAGTGCCCTGAACATCTGTCCGGTCTTACGCCCTCTTCGACAAGGCCGTTGGTAGAATGAGGATGATATCTTATGCTGAAAGTCTTCGGCACCAATGCTAATTATTGTGATTCAAAATCTAAGCGGTGGCGTAGTTCGAACCAGGGACCGAGGAAGTGTTGGTTGACGTTCTCCCTAGACTACGGGTGAGTGAGCTTTCCGATCTGGTTATTCTTTTCGTCTATTCTTTTGGACTATGTCCACCCCTACATGCAGTTTGTTTTGTATTCGGCGCGGCGTCATCTACCAGTAGGACAATGCAACGTATCACACAGCTCGCAGTGTACGTGCGTGGTTAGAAGAGCACCAGAGTGAGTTTACCGTGCTCCCCTGGGCACCAAACTCATCAGACTGAAATGCTATCAATGGGACCGCTTCGATCGGGCTGTTCGCGGTACGTCTGCGCAGCATAATATTGTTATTCAGGCTTTTGAAAGGTGGTCACATTGATGTGCGAAGTTTAATCGCCCTCTCTCTTGTGCATCACCATCCAGTGAAGACGACTTGGATCGGCTACACATCTTCAGTTCCGTAATGGCAGATTTAGTCTTAGATGCTTATTAAGCGGAAACTAGACACCATGCATAAGGAAATATTGGTCACGTGTGAGTAGGACCGTGCAAACTTAATTTATGTATATCAGTAGTTCATCCATTCCGGCCATCGAGGATCTCCACGATTTCTGCCTGTTATCTACACTAATATTGGCAAGATATCAGTCCCAGGAATTTCAAGGCTCTCGAGAGAGTTTTAATTTCAAGTTTCAAGTCAGATGACAAATAACCAAACAAATATTTACAAATTAACAATTTCCTGATTTTTTTCCTTTACTTTGTTGTGAAACCTTTCTTCTTGCCAAATTTCAAGATTCTACGTCAAGTACCAAAATATGTGGCATAAATGGCCGTATCTTTTGATTGCATTAACTTGTGACCTTATATTTACACTGCCAACTGCCTATAGAACATAGTATGTGGTATGAATTTCACCTGGGTACGTTTATGCCTTCCTGAGAAAAACGGGGCTTAATTGTCTGACAGCCTGTCAGACAATCGCGTAACAAATGACAAAACTTTTTTTTCATGTGATATAATTACAAATTAATAATTTTTGGCTTTTGATTTAGTTGTATTGCGAAATTTCGCTTTTAGGAAAATTTCATGATTTTAGGCCAATGGGAAGTACCCTACTGGTTTTGATGACTGAGTTAGAGACTATCAATACATGTGGCATAATTGAGGCGTTGACTTGAGGGAAGGAGTAAGTCATGAAAAGTAAATTTGGCATGAGAAGCAAAATACGGTTTTGACAATACGAAATACGAAGTTTTATTTACAAAATAGTTACAGAAAATCCAAATCAGATTTACGTTTTTTCAAAATGCTGTGCTCCCTCCACGGTTCCATTTCATTGAACGAATGTTTTATTTCTATGATGGATAGCTTATCCCTCACACCTCTAATCCAAGAAGCAGAACTGATTTTCACTGGAGATGTATGCAATAATGTATCACATACCGATGTGAAATCATAGAAATCTTCCTCCGTCATCTTTACAACATTCAATGATTGTACATTGTTTTCTTCTCTAATCATATCATGTATTTCGTAAGGAATCATTGCTTGTGAAACCTCCTCTCTCTTCTCTTTTATACCGAAATGGCTGCCACAAGACCTGTACGTATTCCCCGACACTCTAAATTTCAAATTGACATTTATCGCTGAGTGGATTGAAGTCTTTAAGACGCAGTTGTCACACTACACAGTCTGAGTCAGAGTCAGTGACAGAACTCTGTCTGCCGGCCGGAGTGGCCGTGCGGTTCTAGACGCTTCAGTCTGGAGCCGAGCGACTGCTACGGTCGCAGGTTCGAATTCTGCCTCGGGCATGGATGTGTGTGAAGTCCTTAGGTTAGTTAAGTTTAATTAGTTCTAAGTTCTAGGCGACTGATGACCTCAGAAGTTAAGTCGCATAGTGCTCAGAGCCAGCCAGAACTCTGTCTTCTGCTCAGAGCAGGATCGACGATAGTATGCATCATTGTTTGTTTTATCTGCCCTATGTTGATGAAACCTGAAATAAAATTACCTTGACTTATCCAATTTTGCTTCCAAAACTCTTAGTGCAGCTTCGTACGCCGTTGTTTTCAAAACTACGGCAGTTATATTTGCATCCAGAAGTAGTATGAACACAGGAACTATACGAAACGATTAGATTGTAATAAATCACAAAAGTAGATGTTACCACTGACTGAATCAAGTAAATTTCATAACAGACAGAAAATACGACTTACCAGATTGTATGTAACATGTTTCTGATGCATTTTATCACAAGAGCAGCTCCTAGTAACGTTACTACTGAATCAATAACACAGTAATGAACCGTTGATCATAGAGTACAGCTGGTAACTCCGTGGCATGTTGACTTACTTCCATATCATGTTACCACAAGTAGCATTTTGGGCCGTTTGTAAGTACTCAACCGCTCACAACTTTCACATTCAGCTTCTTCTAGGCCACCGGTGACGGGTTTTACTACGCTTTAGATAAAAAATCGGAAAAACAATTTGTTTTGACTTACTATCTTTCCCATGCCAATGCCTCAAATGACGCTATCTTTTGACTGCATAGACTTAGAACATTCACTTTTCTTACACCGGTAAGCTGCCGTAGACGTTAATAGGTGACAAAATCAACTTCATACGTATACCTTCCCCTGAGAAAAACAGACAGAAGAACGGACAAGAAAGTGATCCCAGAAGGATTCCGTTTTACCGATGGATGTACGGATGCTAAAAAGCGACTTGCAGTGTTTTATGGCATCCAACAAGGTTTTTTTTTATGAAAATCGTATTTTATCAGCATTCGAGCGGAATGCAGACACTTTCTGAATATTGATTCTCAGTTGAAGCGTTGTGAACGTACAAAGGTACTTACAAACAGAATGTCATCAGCATGTTATGCCCTTCGAATCCTGTCATCAGTGTGTGACATGCAGTGTCTTTTAGATACATACTATTCATATGTATACTCAATTCTTAGCTATGGCATTCCTTTTTGGGGAACAAATCCACACAATATGAACACGATTTTCAAACTCCAGGAAAGACCCATTAAGTATATCAACCAAAAATAGTAATCGAGCTCATTGTAAAGATCTGTTCAAAACACTGGGGATTTTAACTGCTCTGTGTGAATACAGTTACCAGTCAGTTGTACACACAAAAAATGACATTTGCAATTATTGCACAAACAGCTCTGTCCATCACTATGGAACAACAGCTAGACTCAACTTACACTTACCAAACAAAATAAACATAAGACTCAAAACAGCATTTTCGACGAAGGAATAAAACTGTTCAATAAATTACCAATAGATATCAAAGAAATTGCAAAAATACAGTTATTTAAAAAGGCAACTAAAAAGTATCTGTTATGTAATCCACTTTATACATTGAAGGATTACTTATATAAATCAGATTAGGGGTTTGGAACAAAAAAAAGCTATTCAAATAAATAATAACAATGATTATAAAACATCCAACATTCCACATAACACCTTCACACTATGTTTTTCTCCTTCATTTTCCCTTTTCTAGAAAAACTTACCTCCCAAACTATGCACAGCACAATGCTAACACTTCTTCCTCTTTCAGATCTCAACAACCCACTCATTATAGTGGAATGCTGACTCAGTTTCTCAGAATAGCAAATGGGAGGTTGTGGTACAGAAAATGGCCCAGGTATCACCAGTGTGTGTGTGTGTGTGTGTGTGTGTGTGTGTGTGTGTGTGTGTGTGTGAGTGTGAGTGTGTAGTGAGTGAAGTGTTATGAAACAATGTGAGTGTAGTGTGTGCAGTGACTGATCGTGAGATATGAGTGAACAGTGTGGCATTGCATTAATTAATAAGTTATTTATAAAAGAAGTATCGTATACCAGGCGTAAATCTTGTGATTGTCTTTAACTAAAGTCTGTAAATATTATGCATATACGAATTAGCTGGTTTTAAATCACCCTGGTAAGTTAACAAGCATTTCGCTCTCATTTAAGTATATGGCCGAAAGAATCAGCCTTCAGGAATTGTGAAACGAACCCTGTCGTCCAGGACCGTGTGCCACAAAGAGCGCAATTCGCCACGAGATGGCGAAATTCGCAGGCGTCTATTGTGCTGAATGAGGCGTAAGCGCTGTAGTGTGCAAGTGAGACAGATGAGAACCTACATCATAGGGAAACCCCGCTGAAGTGTTTGTGGCCAGGGAGACATAGCAGTGTTAAATATAGCGGACCTAAGTTTGTCCATAAAGGGAAACATTTATGAAAACTATGTAACACTGTAGTAATTCAGGGAATGAAGCCACAGTAATTTTAATCTACGATCCTTCATTAATTTTAATGGTGATCCCAATGAAACTTTAATATTGATCATAGCTATAATAATTTAGGATTTACTATCCATCTGCTCGATATAATTTGGAACGAGAGTCGTTCGACCAGGCAACATGTTTCCAGTCATCAACTGTCGAATGTCGCTGTTGACGGGCCCAGGTGAGGCGTAAAGCTTTGTGTCGTGTAGTCATCAAGGTAAACGAGTCGGCCTTCGGCTCCGAAAGCCCATATCGGAAACGTTTCGTTGAATGGTTCGCAGGCTGACGCTTGATTACGGCGAAGCATTGAAATCCGCAGCAATTTACGGAAGGATTGCACTTATGTCACGTTGAACGATTCTCTTCAGTCGTCGTTGGTCCCGTTCTAGCAGTGTCCTTTTCCGGCCGCAGTGATTTCGGAGATTGGATGTTTTACCTCATCCCTGATAATTCGGTACACTCGTGAAATGGTCGTACGAGAAATCCCCACTTCATCGCTACGTCGGAGATGCTGTGTGCCATCGCTCGTTCGCCGACTAACACCTGACATTGTAGCACCAGTAACCGGTCTAATAACTGCGCCAGACACTTGGTTCATTCAGCCGTTGCCGACCGCAGCGCCGTATTCTTTGCGTTTACATGTCTCTGTATTTTAATATGCCTGCAGAATAAGTAAAATTTCATTATGTACTAACCTCCTTGGTGTTGTGATTATCATGATCAGTACAGTACTTCTAACTTCAAGTGGTGATATGAAATTTTTGACAACAGAACAATATGCAGAGTGTTCAGGAAAACTGTCTTTGTAACAGAAGTTTTACGAGATTTACGGGGACTGAATAGAAAACTGTACAAGAAATGCATATATGTCTATCTCCTCTGTGTGTGTGTGTGTGTGTGTGTGTGTGTGTGTGTGTGTGTGTGTTTCGCGATCTCTTTCAGCCAAAGTGCCGTTTCGTTTGAGACCAGGCAATACGTCTGGAGGTACATATGCGACTTTTCTCCAGCCTCCTTGCGGCGACGAAATGTTTGTACTGCTCAAACAGCAGGCGCGCCGGGGCGGCCACGGAGCAAACAGAGGCCCACCGGCTGCAACTGTCGGCCGCCATTGTGGAGGCAGCGACGAGATCTGCGATAGGACACGGCCAGCGCTGAGCTCTGTCCAGCTGCCGCCTGCTCGCTGGACTACAATACGGCGTCGTCAGGCTGAAAATGTAGGCAACCTAGCTGAAAAGATGGACCGAGAGACGTTGGTCGATGACGCTAATTCGAGAGGACAACGGCTGAAGCCCCCATTTAGTCATCCAGTTTACGGTTTCCCCTCCTTTTTCATAATCACCTAAGGCAAATGTCGTTGTGGCTCCTTTGATAAAGGGCGCGGGAGATTTCCTTCGTATGTTTCGTCAATTCGAGCTGCTTCTACTTCCCTAATGGCCCATTCATCTACCGGATGTTAAACGCCGGCCGGAGTGCTCAGAGCCATTTGAACTATTTTTGATGTTAAACCCTAAAGTTCTTGATCTTCCTTCCTTCGCGAAATTTTGGAGCTATCGATTGCAGGAGGTGTTAGTCTCGAAAACTATCCATTTTCATTTGCAATAAATCACTTACGTTAAAAAAGGTTGCTGTCAACCAGTTACTTTACATTCTCCACCTCGATAAAACAACGAAAACAGCCTGCCGGAGTGGCCGAGCGGTTCTAGATGCTACAGTCTGGACCGCGCGACTGCTACGGTCGCAGGTTCGAATCCTATTTCGGGCATGGATGTGTGTGATGTCCTTAGGTTAGTTAGGTTTAAGTAGTTTTAAGTTCTAGGGGACTGATGATCTCAGAAGTTAAGTCCCATAGAGCTCAGAGCCATTTGAACCATTGGAACCAACGAAAACACTTTTGGTCGAAATGAAATAACTCTCTCTCTCAAAAGTCGGTATATTAGTATGATGCTTTAAATGAAAGTCTCAGGTCATAACTGATATTTCCCTGCAAGATGTTCACTACCTAACATGAATGTTCATCAGAATTAAACTTACGGATTGTTACAAATTGTTACATCTGCGAACCGATATACAGATATGATCACATACATCACGAGCAGTAGATCGGCCATGAGGTTGTGTTGCTTGGCTCTGGTTACCTAACTGCGAATCTGGAGGCAGATGCTGTGCTGGATCTAGTATTCAGGGAACGTCGAGCACACATTACCGATTTTTCTTTCTTTCTTTTTTTCTTTTTTTTGTGGTTTTAGGGCCCACAACTACAGCGGTCATTAGCGCCCAGCTAAGTTATGAGTGCTCTGCGAGGCACAAGGTTAAAACAGGAACTAAAAAGGACAAAACTATAAAAGGCACATTAACAGGCAAGGGATTAAAAGAAAACAGCATAATCAAATGTCCTTAGACAGGTTTGTCAAGTGGATAAAATGAAGAACGCGAGCAGCTGCTCCTGGGTCATCCGCTAAAATGGCATCCAGAGTACATGGCAGGCCAAGATCAATGCGCAGTGTATTAAAATTCAGACAGGACGTTAAAATGTGGCGTACCGTCAGCAATTGCCCACATGGGCAGAACGGCGCCGGCGTAGCCGTCAGCAGATGGCGATAGCTGAACCGGCAGTGTCCAATTCGTAACCGGGCCAAAACGACCTCCTCCCGCCGAGAAGGGTGTGAAGAGGTCGTCCAAGCCGTGGGGAGAGGTTCCAAGGCCCGAAGCTTGTTTTCAGTAAGTGTAGCCCAATCGGCATGATAAAATTCGCTGACAAATGACCCTGCTAAAATCAGATGAAGGCACACAACAAGAAGCTGTCCGAGGCTGGAGGACCGCAGCCTTGGCTGCAGCATCTGCAGTTTCGTTCCCAGGGATACCGACATGGCAAGGAACCCACATAAAGGTAACCGGAGAACCGTCGTCCGCCAGCTGCTGAAGAGAGCGTTGGATTCGGTGCACGAAAGGGTAAGCCGGATACCGATCACTGAGGCTCTGGATGGCGCTCAGGGAGTCAGAGCAGATGACATAAGCAGAATGGCGGTGGCGGCGGATGTAAAGAACAGCCTGGTAGAGGGCAAACAGCTCAGCTGTGAAGACCGAACAATGGCCATGGAGCCGGTAGTTGAAACTATGTGCCCCGACAATAAAAGATCACCAGACAACGTCATTGATCTTAGAGCCATCTGTATAAATGAAGATCGTATTAATGAACTTCGAACGAAGTTCGACAAACCGGGATCGGTATACCAAAGCTTGGGTAACCTCCTTTGGGAGCGAGCTGAGGTCAAGGTGAACGCGAACCTGAGCCTGGAGCCAAGGTGGCGTTTGGCTCTCGTCCACTCGAAAGGTTGCAGGGAGTGAAAAATCAAGGTGCTGAAGGAGGCGACGAAAGCGAACTCCAGAGGGTAGCAGGGCAGATACATTCAACCCGTATTGACGGTCGAGACAGTCGTCAGAAAAGAAACGATAAGACGGGTGGTCGGGCATTGACAATAGCCGACAGGCATACCGACAAAGCAGTATATCGCGCCGGTAGGTCAAACTGCGATGGCGCGAGAATAATAATCATCGACAGATCAAAGAACGAGGAGGAATGTGGCTGCATATTTTGGTAAGCTACAGTTTACTAATATGACAATTTTAGGTTCTATTTGGTAACACAAGTATGACAGATCAATTTGTGTCATTCGGGCTGCAATACGTTTTATTCAAGATCGACTCATAACTGTTACGGGACTTAAGAAGAGGTCTCTTAAAATAGAGACACCGTAGAATAAGGGACTAGTTATTCCACAAAAAAATTAACTTTGTCTTTTGTTCGTTCGTATACGTGAGTATACACTGATCTTTTTGAGGGTGGGTGGAGTGGTGTGTATTAAATTTGGAATATTTAATTTGTTTGTAGAATTTTAATCAAATTTAGCTTGCAGTTTGACATTAAAAATTATATCATAAAAATGAATTCGTAGGCCATTGATTTTTCGTATGAGTTAGCAGTCCTTGCGTTGATACTGTCAACAAAATGTGAGACATCAGTTATCTTTTCTTTACCAATATGTCGTCTCAAATATACCAGTCACATTAATTTCTGCTTTATTAGTAATTGAGACGAAATGGGAAGGTGGGGATTAAACACCAATTAGAAGGTTGATTCTCGATTGACAATTGAATTTTCACTGCCATACATTGATCACTAAGATCACTGATACATCATTGTTTCTGCTTTAACCGTAAACTTTCCTCCGCCGATCTAAGAAGTTGGAGAGCAATACCATTTCAACAAAAATCCATTCAACTGCTATCCTATTTGATGACTGTCATTATGAGTGGCCAACATTCCGCTTCTTTATCTGCTTTCATTTCAATATCCATTTGAATTCTAGTAAGAGTTCTAGGTTTTCAGTAGTATTGTTTCTCTCGTTACGGTAGGACCTAAGTGAAATTTTATCCACATTAGATGCAGGCTGGATTGAAGAATTTACATTCCATTTGTACTAAAGAGTGTAGTATTTCATACTGAAATCAGTTGCGTCTCGTTCGCAAATATCTCTGAAACCGAGCCCATGATGGATGGAACATTTTTACTTCCAATATCGCATCCTCTCTCCCGTGTCAGTTTTAAGTATGACATACCGTGTGTATCAATGACCATCGATAATTGAAAACTGCTAGCGAGTGGCGCATATTAGTTTTCAATCTCTTCGACCTTGGACGCTACCACTCTGCTCGAGTGTACAGTATAGCTCTGGCGCATCGTATTGTATCTGCAGCAGCGATTTGAGTAGCATTTGGCACAAAAGTGATACAAATCGGTTATTTCAAAAACACCTCCGAGGTTCTGCCTCGGTGATAATGATGACCGTTTGTTGTATAGCAAGATGCCAGTTGAGGTCCTACAACCAACCTGTTTGCATGCTAGACATACTGGACCTACCACCTGGAGCTATGGTGTGGGGTGCGATTTCGTGTGGCAGCAGGAGCTGTGTCGTGATTATCCCAAGCACCCTGACTCAAAATCTTCGCATCAGTCTGGAGATTCCACCTGTTGTGCTGTAATTCATTAACAGAATTCCACAGATGTTTTCCAAAATAATAACGATCGCCCATCTACACTGCTGTAACCCAATATGCACTACATAGTGTCGACATGTTGTCTTGGTGTGCTTGATCACCAGATCTATCTCGAATGGAGCACATATGGAACGCCTTCAGAAGACGACTCGAGCGTCCTCTAGAAACAACATTGACCGTCCCTGAATTGACCGACCAAGTGCAAAAGTCATGGAACTTGTGAAGATAGTACTACAGGCTACATATATATTTTTTTCCTTTTCATTAGATCTTTTTTACCTACTTCCTGCTTTATTTTCATCTGATATTAGAAATATTATTTCAGAATGAGTTTTGTAAATTTAATTTATATTATAATTATGTTTCTCTTTACATGTAATTGTTATGAATATGATAGCCATTTAAAGTTATTCTGTTGCATACTATCTTATTCGTTAACGTATTATTTGAATTCAGTTTCTATGGATAGAGTATTAAGAAATAGTAATTTTGTATAATACTGTAAATTGATGTCATCAGAAACCTTACGTGACGTGCTGTGCTTGAGCAATGTAGAATCATATCGACAAGTCGATAGATAAGGCATCAACAAAGAGTCAAGAGCTAGAAGAAGAGGGAGGTGGGGATTGTCGTGGCGCGCGTGTACTGCTACTCATTGTGTTCGTGGCCGGCGAAAAATGTAAGTGTTCGGACATCGCCACGTTTATTATTTTGGCGTGTACCGCGATTCAAAAAAAATGGTTCAAATGGCTCTGAGCACTATGGGACTTAACTTCTAAGGCCATCAGTCCCCTAGAACCTATAACTACTACCGTAGCGTTCGCGCGGTTCCAGACTGTAGCGCCTAGAACCGCTCGGCCACCACGGCCGGCTACCGCGATTCAAGAGCTAGTGACTTTAATTGTAGCATTGCTCATTTTCACTCATGTAATTATTTCTTTTGATAACCATAATGACTTTGCAAACCCATTAATTTTCAGCGCAGTCATTTTTGCAAACAGTAGTTACTAATTCTAATGAGGTAAGAGTTAAACAGTTCAGGTTTTTTTTTTCATTTTCTTTCAATTGCCAGTGTTTGTTTATTTACCTAGTCTATTACTGTTTGCCGGCCGCGGTGGCCGTGCGGTTCTGGGCACTTCAGTCCGGAACCGCGTGACTGCTACGGTCGCAGGTTCGAATCCTGCCTCGGGCATGGATGTGTGTGATGTCCTTAGGTTAGTTACGTTTAAGTAGTTCTAAGTTCTAGGGGACTGATGACCTGAGATGTTGAGTCCCATAGTGCTCAGAGCCATTTGAACCATCTATTACTGTTTATCTACATTTCCGTGTTTTGTTTTTCTGTGTTTTACCTCGTACGAATTATTGTGCTCTGCTGACTAGTTTTGTGTGCTAAGCATTAACCGCCATTGCATTAGTAGGTAGAAACACGCCACGAATTGTTGTGTTTGTTTAGGACAATATTTTATCAGTGGTAATCTGTTTTATTTGGGCTAACGGTTCATCATTCGTAATGTTACAGTTTTATGGTAATTACTTTCGTGCGTGAATGCAATTTTCAGCCACATTGAAGAAAATCAGAGTGTTCCTCGTTTCAGTTATATTCCGTGTGCGGTAAGCTTAGGGGAGACGGATCAGGATACTGTCTGGCAGAGTAGCTGAACACGGTCGGTTCTATGGTCAGCAGAGGCTCGAGCAGGTGCTGTTTCGGATGACACCGTCTACATTTTGCAATTACCTCGGATTCGTTGTCACCACAAACTCCAACCCTCAAAATGAATATGGCACCTGTACAACACAACGCATCCACGCGAGCAGGTGCTGTTTCGGATGACACCGTCTACATTTTGCAATTACCTCGGATTCGTTGTCACCACAAACTCCAACCCTCAAAATGAATATGGCACCTGTACAACACAACGCATCCACGCTTGCATATTTTCGTTCACCATTCTCGTGGTTACACCTGCCATTAATGTACCAGCATGTCACATTTGCAATGACAAATGTCGCGCTTATATTAACCTGTGATCTTCCAATGTTGAACACACAAATATGTCACCCAGACAAGTCTATTCCCGAAATTTTCTTGCTCTACATTAATACATTTTTCGTGTTGCGACTTTCCTCCCTTCAGTGTGTAAGGAGCATGTAATGTCTCTACGTAATGTGAACTGACGGTTCTATGGTGTATAATAATGTACTTATATTATTTGCGTTATATCTGTTACGTGAAATGAAAATGGTGTTTTATTTATTGAATGTGCGTATGCAACACAGACTCGTGTTTTCTTATTGTTATAAATAAAAAACAACCGTGAATCTTAATAACGCAGTGGAGTGCTTAACTAATATTATTGTAATTCCGTCTGCGAGTACCAGCAACGATGCGCTACCGTAATTCAGACAACACTGATTGCTGTGAAAAGGAACATCTATGCTTTTTGTGATTTGGAGTCATGGAATGGCTACTGGACATTGTTTTTTGGGGGTGAGATACGCATTTTGCGTATAGACGTAATCTGAAGTGCTGAGGAGATACAACTTGTAATCGGAATTATCAAGAATAAAAAATTTATTTTGGGAAAAGGATGGTAAATATTGTCTACGAACTTTTATTCGTTGTTGGATCCCCGGATCGTCATAAAGGGATTAGTTTGTTTAGCAGTCAAGTGCAGATCTGCCGCCACTGTCCTCTGAATAAACCTTAAAACTTTACTTAAGAAAAGGAATAAAAACATTAAAGTTGTAAAAATCTTTTAAAAAATTCTTCACTTTTAAAGTCAAAAGGATGCAAGACTGTAGTGAATTTAGATACTTATTAAGAACAGATAAAACTTAAGAAAATTTATAAAAATTTTAAATCATACTTCAAAGGGAGACATAGAAACCCTAATATAATAAGGAGGACGCATAGAAGGTCGGTGGGGTGGATCGGTGGGGGGAGGAGGGGGGGGGAGGGGAGGGAATGGAAAGTTCCAGAAGGAACAAAGGGGAACTAGATAAAGAAAGTACAGAGTCTTACGTCAACCAACTTAGGTAGTCGAAATTTGCCCAAATGCTACAGTATGTCAATTCCATTTGCCTGTTCAGGATTTGGTGTGGAAAACGACTAATGGACCTAATAATTTCGACCTCATGCAGGATGCTTGAAGTGTGGCCGTTGTTTTCTAGATGTAAAATTCTTAAGTTACTAATGATATCTGCGGTACAATACTCTGCTCACGAAAGTGGGTACTCAAGGCAGATTTTAAGATAGAATCCCTTAGATGCTCTTTAAACCTGGTGCTAAACTTTCTGTTTATTTGCCCGATGTACCGCATGGGCAATCATTGTAAGTTGTCCAATACACCCCGGCTGCATTATATTTGGAGCAAGTGGCATGTTCTCTGTGCCTGTATTTTGTGCCAAAGTTACTGGGAATGAGGAAAGCCGTTTTAGTATTCTTAGACCTCAACTGCCTGCCGATCTTTTCGGAAGTATTGCCGTCACATGGAAATTTATGACTTTTCCGACTACCAGCATTGATAAGAGTATTATCCGGTGGGTTGGCTTTTCTTCTTACCTCTCTGAGGCTACCCCGATTTATACATTTGCCGAACTCACTGTCATAACCATTTTTGTAGGCCATATAGTGCATGAACCATGGACCTTGCTGTTGGTGGGGAGACTTGCGTGCCTCAGCGATACAGACAGCAGTACCGTAGGTGCAACCACAACGAAGGGGTGTCTGTTGAGAGGCCAGACAAACGTGTGGTTCCTGAAGAAGGGCAGCAGCCTTTTCAGTAGTTGCAGGGGCAACAGTCTGGATGATTGACTGATATATCCTTGTAACATTTACCAAAACGGCCTTGCTGTGCTGGTACTGCGAACGGCTGCAGGCAAAACGAAACTACAGCCGCAATTTTTCCCGAGGCCATGGAGCTCTATTGTATGGTGAAATGATGGTGGCATCCTCTTGGGTAAAATATTCCGGAGGTAAAATAGTCCCCCATTCGGATCTCCGGGCGGGGACTACTCAGGAGGATGTCGTTATCAAGAGAAACAAAACTAACATTCTACGGATCGGAAGGTGGAATGTCAGATCCCTTAATCGGGCACGTAAGTTAGAAAATTTAAAAAGCGAACTGGATACGTTAAAGTTGGATGTAGTGGGAATTAGTGAAGTTCGGTGGCAGGATGAGCAAGACTTCTGGTCTTATACATACAAAATCAAATAGGAGTAATGCAGGAGTAGGTCTAATAATGAATAAAAAAAGAAATAGGAGAGCGGGGAAGATACTACGAACAGCATAGTGAACGCATTATTGTAGCGAAGATAGACTCGCAGCCCACGCTTACCACAGTAGTACAACTTTATAAAAGTAGTAGGTGAATATGGCATGGGGGTAAGGAATGGACGAAGAAGCCGTCTGGTAGAATTTTGCACACAGAATTGCTTAATCATAGCTAACACTTGGTTTAAGAATCATGAAAGAAGGCTGAACACGTGGAAGAGGCCTGGAGACACTGGAAGGTTTCAGACAGGTTATATAATGGTAAGTCAGAGATTTAGGAACTAGGTTTTAAACTGTAAGACATTTCTAGGGCAGATGTGCGCTCTGACCGCAATCGATTGGTTATGAACTGTAGCTGGAAATTAAAGCAGATGGACCTGGATAAACTGAAAGAACCAGAGGTTGTAGAGAGTTTCAGACAGAGCATTAGTGAACGATTGACGAGAATGTGGAAAAGAAATACAGTAGAAGAGGACTGGGTAGGTTTGAGAGATAAATTAGTGAAGGGAGCAGAGGATCGTATAGGTAAAAAGACAAGGACTAGCAGAAATCTTTGGGTAACAGAAGAGATATTGAATTTAACTGATGAAAGGAGAAAATATAAAAATGCAGTACATGAAGCAAGCAAAAGGAATACAAACGTCTCAAAAATGAGATCGACAGGAAGTGCAAAATGGCTAAGCAGGGATGGCTAAAGGACAAATGTAAGGCTGTAGAGGCATATATCACCAGGGGCACGATAGATACTGCCTACAGGAAAATTAGAGAGACCTTTGGAGAAAAGAGAACCACTTGCATGAATATTAATAGCTCAGATGGAAACCCAGTTCTAAGCAAAGAAGGAAAAACAGAAAGGTGGAAGGAGTTTATAGAGGGTCTATACAGGGGAGATGTACTTGAGGGCAATTTATGGAAATGGAAGAGGACGTAGATGAAGATGAAACGGGAGATACGATACTGCGTGGTGAATATGACAGGGCACTGACGTCGAAACAAGGCCCCGGGAGTAGACATTAGAACTACTGATAGCCTTGGGAGAGCCAGCCCTGACAAAACTCTAGCATCTGGTGAGCAAGATGTATGAGACAGGCGAAATGCCCTCAGAAATCAAGGGGAATATAATAACTCCAATCCCAAATAAATGAGGTGTTGACAGGTGTGAAAATTACCGAACTATCAGTTTAATAAGTCACGCCTTCAAAATATAAGACGAATTCTTTACAAACGAATGGAAAAACTAGTGGAAGCCAACCACTGGGAAGATCAGTTGGATTCCGTAGAAATGTAGGAACAGGTGAGGCAAATCTGACCCTACTACTTATCTTAGAAAATAGATTAAGGGAAGGTAAACCTACGTTTCTAGCATATGTAGACTTAGAGAAGGCTTTTGACAATGTTGACTGGAATACTCTCTTTCAAATTCTGTAGGTGGCAGGGGTTTCAATGAAGGGGGTAGAGGCCATTTACAATTTGTACAAAAACCAAATGGCGGTTATAAGAGTCGATGGGCATGAAAGGGAAGCAGTGGTTGGGAAGGGAGTAAAACGGGGTTGTAGCCTATCCCTGATGTTATTCAATCTGTATATTGAGCCAACAGTGAAGGAAACAAAAGAAAAATTCGGAGGAAGAATTATAATCCATGGAGAAGAAATAAAAACTTTGCGGTTCACCGATGGCATTGTAATTCTGTCAGAGACAGCAAAGGACCTGGAAAAGCAGCTGAACGGAATGGACAGTGTCTTGATAGGAGGATATAAGTTGAACATCAACAAAAGCAAAACGAGAATAATGGAATGTCGTCTAATTAAATCAGATGATGGTGTGGGAATTAGATTAGGAAATCAGACACGTAAAGTAGTAGATGAGTTCTGCTATTTGTGGAGCGAAGTAACTGGTAATGGTCGAAGTAAAGAGGATATAAAATGTAGACTGGCTATGGAAAGGAAAGCGCTTCTGAAGAAGAGAGTATAGATTTAAGTGTCAGGAAGTCGTTTCTGACAGTATTTGTATGGGGTGTAGCCATGTATGGAAGTAAAACGTGGACGATAAATAGTTTAGACAAGAAGAGAATAGAAGCTTTCGAAGTATGGTGCTACAGAAGGATGCTGAAGATTAGATGAGTAGATCACCCAACTAATGAGGAGGCACTGAACAGAACTGAGGAGAAGAGGATTCTGTGGCACAATTTAACTAGAAGAAGGGATCGGTTAGTAGGACATGTTCTGAGGCATCAAGGAATCACCAATTTATTATTGGAGGGCAGTGTGGAGCTTAAAAATCGTAGAGGGTGGTTGCAGCAGTTACTTGGAGACGAAGGATATTGCACGGGATAGAGAAGCATGGAGAGCTGCATCAAACCCATCTCTGGACTGAAGACAACAACAACAACAACGTAATGCATGATTCGAAACGCTCTATGAAAGGCTTCGTTTAGCAACGGGCACTATGGAGCCTGTTTACGAACGACCTGAAGGCCGACATTTTGTACTTGATAGGGTGGTCGGGGGAGCTATGAATCTCTGTATCAGTGGTAACTGCCTTTCTGTAAAAGTCGAAGTCGCCCTAATCTTATGATACAGTAAAGATAACGTCCCCGCCCCCCGCCCCCTCATTGTCCTGAGCAGTAAATCGCATGTTCTCGTGTAAGCTACTTGACTTGTCCACGAACTGACTACGTACTTCGCGTGTCTCACTGAAAGGAAGATGAATGTTATCTACATACCTATACCAAGCTACAGTCTTGCTAGCATGTACTGGAAACTGAGTTATGGCGACCGACTAAAAATGTGTCATGAATATAATGGCAGACAGCATATCAAGAGGGACCCCATTGTAAGACTTTGTTTTTGCAAAAAAGGTATTGTCGCCAAATCTGAAGTAACTGAACCTTAGAGGCAATTCCAACAACTTGAGTACATCAGTGATTTCGTTGCTGGCTCATCCGTTATACACCCTTAAATTCTAAGCCAGAATATCATGCACATCAACCGCGGAAATACTCGTGTAACGTGTTCTTGACATCCAGGGAGACCGAATGAGTTCTTGGGGCGATGGTTATTCCAGGACGCTTTCCAATTAACTGTTCCCTATTGCGAATGTTGAAGCAAATTTGATTGTGGCAATTCTGGACGAGATACTTTGTAATCAATATCTCAGTATTGTAACCAGCCCCACTGCGTGCGTTAACAACTGGACGAGCTGATAAGTCGTCATTATGTAGCTTAATCATAGCGCGGAGTCTCGGTGCTACTCGGTTCATATGAACAACGTTTTCTTTTGTGAACGTATTTGGAAAGGTAGTGGTTGTATTAAGGTTCTTCCTGAAGCTGGCCAAATATCTATTCGTAGGATCTACATTACACTTAACAATTCCGTTATATTCAAAAAAAGGTTTCCACTTTGTTCACATACTGATCTTTATGTTATGTAACGGCTGTTTTTTCTTTATCCGATTGGACAATTAGCGCTTTATGCCCATCGAATTTTTTGTTAATACTGTCCGAAACAGCCTTGTCACTGTTCGCGATCCTGTATTGATCGGAGAAGCGGTAAGTGCGGCTTTCAGGCTGTCCTTTTCCGTCAATATCTATTTATTTGACGGATTTAGTCCAAGTAGAACGTCCCTACATTTGCACGGAAAATCAAAATGCTGAGTGGGGATTTGAACCGTGACTTTTGATTTTATTTTATTTTTCAAAGCGTTGTGGTAAGCCTCATTTTTATAAAGTACAGGATCTTACCTCATCGCAACTACTTAGCACTATCACTTATCTAATTAGTGCTTTTCTTAAGAAATAGGAAACATTGGGTAGTTTCCAAACTAATCTTAAAATTGTCCTTGTGAACTTAGATGATCAATAAAATATAGCTTTCTACGAGAAGAACTAAGCTGCAAACCAGAACAAAACAGTAATGAGCTCTTTCATTATTCAGTGCTTTTTACCTACGTTTTCCGTATTATGATTTATGGAAATAGCATGACGTCTGCCCTTAGCATGGAACGACAACTGTAACTTTGATCAATGACTTCCTATTTTGATGTTATGAAGGAGATTATTGCGGAATGTTGACGTGAATCTGTATTGCTGTGGATACAGCTTCCATCCTTGTGGTGTCAGCTTCTTCATACCACAATATTTTCTTTTCTGCTTTCAACCAGGGCAAGACAATGTGTTTGTGATGTGGCGGCTAATCTTGTATATAAGATCAAGGGTGTAGTGGACGAAGACGTCGTTCATACAGTAATATATTATATTAGTAGCATGATCCACTGCGAGTCAGATGAAACTATAA
The DNA here is from genome assembly GCF_023898315.1 of Schistocerca nitens. Taxonomy (NCBI): domain Eukaryota; kingdom Metazoa; phylum Arthropoda; class Insecta; order Orthoptera; family Acrididae; genus Schistocerca; species Schistocerca nitens. Next base: position 560,205,101 of record NC_064618.1, on the reverse strand, counting down.
TGTAGCTTCCACGTACCCTTTGGAGTAACTGCTAGCCACAGACGTATCATGAAATTTATCGAATAGAGTTGTCGCTTCTGACAACAGTATACATTTCCTCGTTTTCTTCATTGCGTTGCTGTTCTGCTCGATCTACAGAGATTAAAAATCGAGAGTCAATATAAATAGGAAGAGAAAGGAAGGGGGATCGGTGAATTTCAAAACATACTCTTGCTAGAAGGGGTGAGGAGTTTCTGGTTGGGTCACAGTTTAACGGTAAGGTAACAGGTTGCAAATTCTACGACTTTTCATAAATGCAGATATGGTTCCACCACTGGCTGAATTGGTAAACTTCATTTCTATTACTGCAGCTTTGGCTGAAGCGTCATAGTCAAACACTTGAACTGAAGTAAACTCCGTCAAAACATAGGTTTGTCCATATTATATAGCGCCATTTTCAATCTTATTTAACAACATATGGTGTGGAAACACAGCCGTTTTAAATGGAAGTTGAGGCTGACGTAATTACACCACACTGTCACAGGCGTTCCTTTTGCTTCTGCCTGGAGAACATTTCCCTTGGTCGACCTTATCGGTGCATTGTACAATCTGAGCGCTTTTTTATTGGCACTTGCAAAGGCGTTCTAACACAGAGTTCGACGCTGATTAGAATGTGCGACACTCGTAAACCAAAAGCGATCTTTTCAGTGCGCAGTGTTCTCGAGCCAGTCACTTTTTCAAGGGATGCATATGATTTTCAGTAGAAGTTTCACCTTCTTTGGCGTTTGTGTCAGTTGAGGTGACAAGGTGAGCTTCTGAGAAACGTAATGACAAAAATATTTTACAAGATTTTCAATACGGAAACCATGCCACGATTTCCCGGTCGTTTCACAGACATGGTGGAGAAAAACAAGCTGGTAATAATGTCGGAGCAGACTAGGGGATCTCGAATCGAGCAAAATTTTATTGACAGAGGTCAGAGATGCACCGTTGTCCAGCTACGGAAATAAAACGCCAGGCGATCAGCTACGAGCGCAGCTGTGTGCTCGTCCAAATTGACTTTCCCCAGATAATACTTGTTATGCAGAAGAGTGCGGTTAGTAATTAAATTAGCTGAAGATAATAGTGTTTGGTGAACAGTCAGAGCTAGGCAAAATTTAAATTCTCATCCATGGCTGATTACACTGACCCCAATTTTCCGTGATGCTTTCTACGTAGAAGTGACTACTAAATGAACTACGATAAAAATGCCGTCATGCCATTAATTTATTAATGTGCTAGGTTTGGCCTTAGGGGGACGCACCCGCATTGCTAGACACGGTCAAACTCTTTCGCTTAGCAGAAATATTTCAGCGGTCTCTTCGCCGAAGTACGTGTCACTAGGGAGCGAAGTGGTGCTGAGGAAGTTGTTCTGTAACAAGTGCCTATTCTAAATGTGGATAGTTAGCTTCCTGTTCTGGAAGTAACACAAGTAACGCTTTACGAATTGCTTCATTATTCTATAAAGGACGTTGTTAACATCAAGTAGTACACATTATCTCCCTGACTGATTAGTTCGTGGTTTAATAAAAGACCTACTACTAAATAACACTTATCTTCCGTTATGTTCAAAGTAGAGGTGTTAAGAGGCAATTCTTCTCCTTTCTGAAACTTTATTGGGCGCTTATGTTGACGGGGGAGAGGTGGATGGAAGGGGGACGTACTAACTAATACGTGACTGTGCTCAGGGGTAATGGGTTAAGAAAGGCTGGAAACCATTACCATAGATCCGTAACGGAGTGTTTCCGACCTGTGATCAGTTGGAAAATTTTGCTCGATTTTACGTCCCCTATCTTTTATGACATTACTACGGAGCTATTTTTCTCCACTTTGTATATATAATTATGATTTGGCTGGCGGCATTTCAGCGCATTTTACGTCCATCCTCGCCTATAGTCTTCGTAGTTGCACTCAAATGAAGATGTTCGTCTAGTGTTCCACATTTAGTATTTCTCAAGTTTCCGAAAATGCACTTATATGTGTACCCCGGGGTACAATTCTTGGCCTGATTAAATTTTTTTCTCTAGTATGAGATCCAGCTACATTTTTTTTTCAATTTCTCAGTCACTTACTGGAACGTAAAATGCACGTCACTGTGCCGGAAGCGGCGCGCACCTCGTGTGTAACGAATCCGGTAGACTGCCGGCGAACAAGTGTCTGCTCTAAAGCGGGGCTTCACAGCCGCCAGCGCGAGGCTTCGTTTAGGCCAGGCGGTCGGCACGGCAAAGGCAGGAGTGTCTTCTAGAGAGTGCTGCAGGCTAATGCAGTTCCCGCACCTTCTCCCTAACTTAGCTCTCAACCGAAAGAGTGCATTACGTTAACCTGACTGTGAGCTTGAGGCAAATGTATCGTTCGGACACAGGCGTCCAAAAGTTAAGCCTAAGCAGAAAGAAACCCGTGCATGCATCCAAACCCCAAGCGATGCTGATTTCATCATTCTAGCTCATTGGCCCGAGTATCACAAATCCTGACCATCTTCAACCCTAAAGGGGACAAATACCAACTTTTCTCCTCCAGCAAAGAGGCTAGAAGTAATAATAACTGAAAATCCACTTTGTACTTACAAGGGGAGGCCACGACGGATTTACTGCAAAGTTTGTACACTTTCAGCAGTTCATTAGCACAACATAACACGCAATTAGGAAGGCGTACTACTTAGGCGTTTTCGAGAAAATAGCAAGACAAGTTTTGCGCGTCACCGATATTCCGGTGCATTGGGACTCTGAGTAGGAGATGGCGATGGTCATGTGGTTAGTGATCAAGTTTTGTAACAGCTGGATAGTTGTATCGTGTCCGCTCATGTACCTTTGTTTTAATTTATAATTTTTCAGCACTACTCGTATTCTTTCATACATATTACGTTTGAAACGTAATATGATGAAGAGACATATGTGTTTGCATGAACGTTTATTGAATTTCCAGTGTTATTTGGTTGTTTGCTAATTTATATTATCATAACAAATATGATATTTATAACTATCGGCAAGTAAACGACAAAACGCATAAAGTTTTCATGAAAATGCCGCCTGTCGTGATTTTCGAAATCCCTCATAGTTGCAATCGAGTAAGCTACCGAGAACTATTTTGCACCTGGACGCTTCAATCTGCAGACACAAATTTCAAGGACGACGAACGGGCTTGGAAAGAACAATACGAACATCGATAAATAAGGATGTAAAAACTTTCTTGAATACTACAATGAGTTACAATAAGCCTGAACATGAGGGTAAACCGCGTAAAACTTCTCTTGCGATTTTCTCGAAATTGCCCAAGCAGTACGCCTTACTACTTGCACATTATGTTGTCCTAATGGACTACTAAGAGAGCACAAAGTTTGAAGTGAATCCGTGATCCGAATGTCGTGGCGTTCCCTTGTGAGTTCATTACTGTGTTAGAGCACATAACTTAGTGGGCAAGAAGGCTTCAGCATCTCTCCATGCCCTATAAACATGTAAAGAGCTCTTGCGTCTCGACCTGAAAAAGAAACTTGTAGATACACTTATGCTTCCAATTGTTCACTACCGATGTTATCCAGCAAGGCTTTTCTCAGGAAAGCTAACGACTCCTGAAGGTGCCTGTGTTCGTTATATCTGTGATGTTCCTATCTTTGATCACGTTTCAGCAACATATGCACAGGTATCTTGTCTGAGTGCAGACAAGCGCAGAGATATCGATACCCTCCGTCTTCGCTGGTGTCTTATCAACGTAAACTGTCATATCTATCTTCGGCCTTAACGCTCTTGTCTGAACAACATCGAAGAAACACCCGTTCTCATCGGAGTAAAATCTTTCCTGTGCTGCTCCATCTCTCAACCACTTTCTCGAAGTCCTCCTCAATACAAGGAACCCGACTTTCGAATAACTTTCCACATTTCATTAAAGAACTGAACAGTATCTTCAGTTTCACAAGAAGGTTAATGACATATCTACTAAAACAATAATAATGGTCGTCAGAGATCCTGTACGCTCTCGTTACCCTTACACATCCTTCTTTCCAACCAAATCTTCTTTATTACCCTGTATTCCTACCTGATCCCATCTCTTTACTTTCCCCAGAACTCGCGACATCAGAAAATATCGATTTTGTACTCCTATAAATTATTTTGTATCTACCACTCTGATCATTGTTGTTACTGTCATTAAACAAAATGGTTCAAATTGCTCTGAGCACTATGGGACTTAACATCTGTGGTCATCAGTCCCCTAGAACTTAGAACTACGTAAACCTAACTAACCTAAGGACATCACACACATCCATGCCCGAGCCAGGCTCCAGACTGTAGCGCCCAGAACCGCACGGCCACTACGGCCGGCGCGCAATAAAATCCGGAGGAAATTTGAGTTTTCTCTGAAAATCAATAAGATTAAAAAATGACCACATAAACATGCGAAACGGTAGCGCATTTCGGCGCCCCTGGTACTTCAGATGTATGATGTACATTCAAGAATTGTGAAGTTGTCGCCCCCAAGTCAGTTAGTACTTCTCAGAGTTTAACGTCTTGTAATTCTGAATATTTTACGACAGAAGACGCTCTTACTGAAAAAACACTTCTCGCTTTAAATTACCTTGATTCTCAAAAGTTCCAACTACTTATAATGATCCCAGTTGAACATCTATCAATTATTAATTTTAATGGAGACAATTTAACGTTTCGAATAAGGTGATCACCGTAAAATTCTCGATCAAGAGTAGACGTAACTGGACTATACACCTCACTGACCTTTTCGCTGAGATACCTAAGTCGATCTGTGAATACATTTAGTAACGAAAGGGCGAGGTTTAACTTAACGCGTTTTTCAACGTTATGATTAATACCGTATGGCCTGAGAAGAATCAATGTTACGACAGATATGCGTCGTCATGCGTTGGGACATCATCTGCTCAGCGCGCTCCACATCTAAGAGTACGCCGCCACTCTGCAAACCACCTGATGGTGTGTGACAGAGGTTAATTTTCGAACGCCTCCCCCCCCCCCCCTCATCCTCACTTCCTATTTGATATGCGAGCATCGTGAGGCCTCCGCACGAGCTCAAAATTTAGCTTAACTCTTCTTCGGAATTTTAGCAGTAATGCTCTCCTTGATGCATAATAATACTTATTGTTGTGACGTGCTGGTGAGATATTTCAATTTGGCTGACTGCGCCAGTGTAGCGTTCTGAAACCACTATTATGTAAATTAGTTCAAGTCCAGAAGGCTTTAGTTCACATCACAAATACCTTGATATTACTTTGAACGCAAGTACACATTCTGCCGGAGGCTAAGACCAAATGACAGACAGTAACTCACTGGGCTGGCTTAAAAAAAATGGTTCAAATGGCTCTGAGCACTATGGGACTTAACTTCTGAGGTCATCAGTCCCCTACATCTTAGAACTACTTAAATCTAACTAACCGAAGGACATCACACACATCCATGCCTGAGGCAGGATTCGAACTTGCGGCCGTAGCGGTCGCGCGGTTCCAGACTGTAGCGCCTAGAACCGCTCGGCCATACCGGCCGGCGCTGGCTTCAATGACGAGACCGTCTTTAGTGGTGTGTATTCCAGGAAGGGGTTCCAAGTAACCTCTGACGACAAAAGAACTACTGGCGGTGACTCCGTGATAAACTCCGGGATTTGACTCCGTGATGAGAATGCTGATGGAACTGTGTCTGCAGCCTTCGGCGGCGGGCTGCAAGACAGCGCGGGTGAATACAGTGCAGCCATTTGATCCGGTGCCGCTGTCGGGGACAGAGAGGTCGTCGCCGTTTGGGCTTCCTGGTCGGACGACTTCGTCGTAGTCTCGGATTGGCACCTGCGGCAGGTGCGGCAAAAGTAGTAAGTACCTCCAACGAAGCGACCTCTGTTGAGCAGCTGTCCGAGTGGCGCTGCTCACTTCGTTGCAGGCGTGGCTGGATATCGAGAACACAGCGATGTTGGAAGGGATGTATCCGGAAGGGATAGTCGAAATATTCCAAACTTCTCTTGTACCATGTGTCGTGGTATTTTTATGAGCATTTCCGTGATGCTCTCATGCTAAGAAACGAGCGTCGCTCTGCTTTGGTTCTTCCTATCTCTTCCACTATTCGTAAGTGATTAGGGTTCTACACTATTCAAGAACAGGTTTACGAGGCTTGCATATTCCAAGATAATTTAAGTAGATTCTGTTCGCAGTGATTGTGTCCTATTTAAGGGGCAGTCAGCTGAAGGACAGACATGGAAGAAAGGTAGTAAACTGTTTATCACTTCAAAACCGACCACCATCGCTGCTAATATACTTATCCCACAGTAAGTAAGACCATAATCAGTGCCTTCACAGAAATGCCTCAGGGTTGTACCCAGGCGTGCAGCTCTTCGTCTGAAGCAAGTCGATGACAGCGAATGTCTCTCTTCTGCATGGAAATGGCATGGGGGAGTATCGGGATTGTATGGGGAATGTGTAATGGCTTCCCGAAATTTCGGCAGCGTGGTCTAAGCAAACTTCACAATATGTGGGCGGGCATTGTCCTTTATGCATGGGCACAATAATAGATCCTTTGCCAACTGCAAACATTTTTTCCATAAGGCCACTGACCATCTTGTCTCAAAATGGAATAAATGTATTAACAGTTAAGGCGATTACGTTTGATGTATTAAGCTGTTTACTTCCTTTTTTTCCATCTGTCTCGTTTCCATTTGACTGACCCTTATGCCTGTAACTGGTTTTTCTGCCTATTTTTGAACAGTACGTTACAGTTATTTAACTTGAGGTTCAACTAGAAATTCCTACACAATTTATATGATATAATCACGCACAAAAGATCCGCAGTGTATTTTCTAAATGGTTTGTTGACTATATATGATGAACAGTAGCGGCCCTAAAACACTCCCTTGTTATATAGTTGCAGTTAATTTTGGGTGTAACGATTTCTCTTCGTTCAGGGGACATTGTATGTCCTATGCCGCCAATGTTAAGTTATCGATTTTTGTGAACCATTATCTTGGAAACTTTTTAAGACACCAATTTACAATTTTCCATAATTATTGAATGAAACTTTCTAGATACACTTAACTGGAATTATTACTAAAATTGTATTGTGGGCATGTTATCTTTTTTTTCACACATTCAATTATTTGACAGAATTTTGTAAATAAATGAACATAAAAACAAAACAACTAAGGGTATTTTGAAACTTCCTGTCAGATAAAAAGTGTGCCGGACCAAGACTCGAACTCGAGACCTTTGCCTTTCGCGGGCAAGTGCTGTACTATCTGAGCTACCCGAGCACGACTCACGACCCGTCCTCACAGCTTCAATTCTGCCAGTACCTCGTCCAGTAGCTCAGATGGTAGAGCACTTGCCCGCGAAAAGCAAAGGTCCCGAGTTTTGTCTCGACCTGGCACACAGTTTTTATCTGCCAGGAAGTTTCATATCAGTGCACATTTCGCTTCACACTGAAAATATCATTCTAGTAAGGGTATTTTAATGATTCTAGTTCCATACGTGTTGAATCTCACACTTGGCATGCTGTGAAAATTTCATGTCTCTACTATCAGTACTTTTAAGAAAACGGGTCTTTTATTGCAAAAAAATTTAGTTCAGAGATATTGAGATTTAAAACATTTTTATTACAAATTCTTTTACAGACTTAAATTTCTGCGTCTTTTATGCACTATAATTGCCCTGGCCCATAGTTTGTGTCTTCTTCAGGGTCACAACAGCCCAGTGCTTGCCTCTTCCTTCCCTTTCTTGCTTCTTTTGCCATTTGCTGAGCAGCTAACTCTGCTCACGCATACGAAGCTCATGCAGTTTCCGCAGTCCTTTAGCTGTGTTCTGTCCAAATCTTAAACCTAACTTATCCAGAATCCTTAAGTCTTTCATAGATCCAACCATTAAAAGTTATTACAACATCAGACACTGCTAACTTTAGAGTCTTAAGGGCAACAAATACATTTTCAGGCACACGGCACCACACAACATTATTGAAGGAATCATTCACGTTATGGGTCTTCCCATGTAAACACTTCTTTAGTAGCTCAGGATTTGTCAAATCTCTATAAATAAGTTTGATTGCCTCCATTACTGCCAAAGGAAGAGAATGTTTATGTGTAAATTCATACAGGGTGCCAGAAAATTCATCTTACCTATATTTACACCAAGTGTTTGGTGGAGGTGGACACAAAGCATGACAGAGTTTTCATCTGTTGATATTCGATGAAAGAAAGTGCTCCACACAGCTCTTTTCATCTTCTCTAAATTGTCACAGTTATCCCTAATGGCCTTCCCATAACATTCCTGTAATTCATCGATAGCCGATATTCACAACACTTTCAACGAAAACTAGTATAAGAAACAAAGGACTGATTTGTTTATTCGTAATTCCAACTTCTGAGACGTAGCAGTAGGCACAAAACCAAGCAGTTCACAGCCTTCTGGACTGTGTAGTTCCCAAGATACGACTGCTCAACTGTGGCAGTATATGCGTAGCTGAGAAATTTGACAGTCACCTATCAACATTCAAAATATTATTTGAAGGTATCACAATTTTCTGATTTTAATGTATTGTATACCAAAATGTTCAGGAAAGTCCAAAGTACGTCATGGAGTAGAAAACAGAAAATGTCAAGCTTCAAAGAATTTCACGTACACTGTCACCTTAAGACTGGTGAGGTTTCTGTCTGCTATAAAGGCTTCAGTCGAGTCACAAAACTAGTTCTGTTTCTTGTAAGCTTAGTACTTTTGCTGATAGGGCAGAATTTCGTTGAATGACTCCTGGAAGTCAAGGATCATGCTATGAACCTGGCTGCCATCATCTGCTGTCATGAATTAAATTTAACCTCACACAATGAATTTAAACCTTGTTAGGACCAAAATCCTTTAATGGAACTATATTCATCTTCATTTAAATTTTTATTATAATGATCCCATAAGTGAACATAGTGAGCTTTCACTAAATTCTAGTGTACGGAATCGATGTTGATAGTTACTGAGAAGGTTTCTAGTCTTCAGATAGGCCATAATACGAGAAAGTGAAACGTGTTCCATAATTCTACAGCTAATTCACATCATGGTATAGGCCTATAGCTTTGAGCATCTGTCCTAGAAAACAGCAAAGGCCTGTACCTTATTTCAATGGCTAATAACCCTTCGTTGCGTTATCAGTCTACGACAAATTGACGTTAGAAGTGCAGCAAGCGCTTTGATAGAAGCTATACAGGTTGTAATGGGTATAAGGGCAGATGTTTTTATATGTAGTACCTTAACATGTGCACACCTCAATATGCTGGTTATTTTTCGCTGTATCGAACGGTCTTCCCACAAACACCTTACAAACATAATTACCTGGTGTTTGCTGCACGATCGTAATGGCACCGTTACTTGGACTACGCCTGTTACTATAGACTACCCATTTTGCCTCCATGCGTCCACACTTCAACACTTAACCTGCTGTCCAAGGGGAAATAACGGGTTTCTCTTGCCACATGTACTTCGAGGTACTACCCAACCTCCAAACATACGACCTATAGTATCTATAACTAACAGCCTGAAAATGACGTAAATACTGAGGTAATGTTGTTCATAACACCGTCCTCAGTATCTGCACTTACACCTGCTACACCCTGTACAGAACAGTACAGATACACCTCATCGCCAGTCGCTTTTCCTGTCTTGAGGAATTATGAAGATATTTTCCTTGTGACTGGAATTTTCACAGACTTCGTGTGCTTCCTTTCTGTCACCTCTTCCAATTTTCTGCATATACAAACATGAAATAGTCTCTGTTTTTCCACCGCTAACTGTTTGGTGGAATAAATACCGTTTCTAAATGTATCAGTTCACTGTCGACAAAACACATTTTCCAGCTGGACACACAGACTCATTAGGCAGGGACCTGTGCCTCACCCTCCACCCCTCCCATCGCCACACTTACCCTCCGCCTCCTCCCCCCTGATGGCCGTTGAAACTCCAATTTCCGCAGTAATTATGACGAGATACGGACTCACTCGCTTGCTAGCCTGGGAACTTCGAAGCCTGAATCAGCAAACGCCGAGAACTCGAAACTAGTTAGTTCTGTGTCGTCCGTGCGCCCTGCGTCGAAGCCTGTCTGGGGACACATAACACTCGTGATGTATTCACACTTTTTTGCCTTGATAACCTCGGTAATTTCTATGTGCGTTGTCTTATATTTTACTGGGAACCTACTCTGGCGCGTTCCTCATGCAGTTACTAGCTTAAACAGTCGTCATGTAAGTGTGTGCTGATTGGATTGCCTACATGTTTCAGCTATACAGTACAAACTTCAAAACGATGCTAGTTACTGATGACTTTACTACATTAGAAAAGTAACAATTAATTTTCTCCGGCTCACAATTCACGTTTATTTTTAAAACATTATCAGCAGCCATAAATCTGTTTTTCATATATGATCACGAGACTTGTATACTATTAGGTTACACACACACTCAGATGTATATACTCGTACATATTCCTGTTAACAAGAGTAAAGAACAATTTTACAGTCAATTCTTCAAATGTACATATAATTAGATAACTGACGATCCGTAATTGCTGTTATTCGCTTCATGGCAAACAGCAAACATTTAGTATCATTTTCATGAACCAAGAACAGGCATGTCGTATACAGTAAAACGAATTATATTACTTCTTCAAAGACTACGTATACTTTCATTTTATCCTCACTTTATGTAACGGACTGGCATAAGCTATTACATATCGTGGGTACAACACCTCGTCAAATCACAATTTGTAGACAGGGAGTTTCCTATTGCTGTGCACTTGGACGTGGGAGAATGCAGTAGGCCTACCATCAACGCTCTTTTATGCTTTTTGCATTCTCAATAAATTAATTCCTTAAATAACAACTGAAATGGGTTTAGGAAGTTAGAGCACACGTTCTAAAGCAAATCACTAAACACTAATGTATATCTCTTTCATCAAAGCAGTTTTTATAACTAACTGCTTGGTTGTAAAATTTACTATGTCGTTACTCGAAAGCAAGGCGAAAATAAACACATGCCACTGAATAAAATTCCGAATCCAGTATGGCAAGAATTTGTAAGTTTTCTTGTCCACATCACAGGAGCTGTCTCCATTGAAATTTCAGAAGCTTACCATAATGTGAACCATGGAATTTTATTAGGACATGGCTACAACATCACAGAAATCTACTTATTAACCCACACTACCCGAGGTCTCCTTCATATATGAATCTTTTCTGTTGCCTTCCAGCAGATGGAGGAAGCAAAACGTGGCGTACCACGAGAACGTGTGTTTACACCATCTTTCTCCAAAATCACATACATGATCAACATTTTAATGAAGGCTCAGGAGATACATCTGTGACGTCATCCGAGTTATCACTGCGCGAGACAAAAATTGCGAGGCGTCCCAGATATGCTCAGTAATTTTAATGTCTGAGGAGTTTGACGGCCAGCGGATGTGTTTAAACTCAGATCAGTGTTCCTAAAGCCACTCTGTAGCAATTATGGACGAGTGGGATGTCGAATTGTGCTGCTAGAATTTCCCCAGTCCGTCATAATGCACAATGGACATGTATGCATGCAAATGATCAAACAGGATGCTTACGTAGGTGTCACCTGTCAGAGTCGCATCTACAAGTATCAGGGGTCTTACATCACTCCAACTGCACACGCCGCACAGCATCACAGAGCCTCCACCAGCTTGAACATTCCCCTGCTGACATGCACGGTCCATGGATTCATCAGATTGTCTCCATACCTGTACACGTCCTTTCCCTCGATACAATTTGAAACGAGACTCATCCGACCAGGTAACATATTTCAAGTCATCAACAATCCAATGTCGGTGTTGGCGGACCCACGCGAGGCGTAAAGCTCTGTGTTGTGCAGTCATCAAGGGTACACGAGTGGGCCTTCGGCTCTGAAAGCCCAAATCGATGTTTCGTTGAATAGTTCCCATGCTGACACTTGTTGACGGTCCTGCATTGAAATCTGCAGCAATTTGTGGAAGGGTTGCACTTCTGTCACGTTGAACGACTCTCTTCAGTCGTCGTTGGTCCCGTTCCTGCAGAATTTTTTCCGGCCGCAGCGATGTCGAAGATTTGATGATTTATCGGATTCCTGATATTCCTCGTGAAATGGTCGTAAGGGAAAATCAACATATTATCGTTACCTCGGAGATGCTGAGTCCATTCCTCGTGCGCCGACCATAACACCACGTTCAAACTCACTTAAATCTTCATAACGTGCCATTGTAGTAGCAGTAACCGATCTAACAACTGCGCTGAACACTTGTTGTCTTATATAGGCGTTGCCGACTAGGGCACCGTATTCTGCCTGTTTAGATTTCTCTGTAATTGAATATGCATGCCTATACGTTTCTTTGGCACTTCAGTGTACGAAAGGAGACAGCTTAAGGCGAACGCACTGAAAACACAAAGATGTGCTCCTTGTCGGAAAAGCAGGCAGACAAAAAGCAGTTTATGCTTCTCCTTGGTACGGAAAGCACTGAAACACTGTGAAGCTTCAAAATACGTAGGGGTTACCCTGTATTGCGACTTGTCGAAGCAAAATGTCATGGTGGAAGCAGCTGCCAAAAGAAAAGTACACCAACTGAAAGAAACAATCTCATTAGCATAAACGGTACAGTGAGGACTTCTGCACTTACTTAGTGCTTCGCTACAGCTAAATATGCATGCCCTGTATGGTGCAAATTCCACCATACCAACGCAATTGTTCTATCTATCAACGAGACATGTCTCAACATTACGGCTCACCCTCCTGCAGAACACACATTTTCTCCCTGAAATCGCTACTCCTGATATTCACCGAGGAGCAGTAGTCAGAAAAGGGAGGACTAGAGTAATCGAATAAGAAGTTATCCAGCAACCTCGTTCACGTCTGAAGTCGAGAGCTGAGGGACACACAAAATGGTTAAAACATAGCATCTGAAAACATGTACGAGACCTCGTATTGTTACAAATAGGGCGACAGGAGTATTTTTCTCACCTGAACGACATTGGGTAAACATTTATATTTATATATTTGAAACTGCTTATGTAACCTTTATTTGAATATATTCATGCAAATATACGTCTTTTTATGTCGCACGAGAAGTTTACGTGATCGTGAGGATGCGGAGTCGTCTTTCTCACCTCATCTGGAGCTTTGCAGTATGACACTATGTTGTATTATCTGATGGGTAACAGCTGTTAGAAGGTGGTAGAGAGGTTATTAAAAGCTGTTTGAGCTTTATTTTAAATGCAAAAGACAGAAATAATCTATATCATGAAATGAGTTACTCTTGCCGTCAAACGCCACCGTTTATGAATGTATAGTGCTGAAGTATTTTAAAGCTGGTGAGGACATTACCCGAATTTAAAATCTAACCAAACGGCGAGTTTAGGTAAAAGGGATGGGTCCACGTGCTGTCCCTGACGGGCCGTTTGGGGCCGACCGACCTCCTTGTCATCCTCTGTAAATGGCGTCAAAGCTTGCGCTATGGAAGTTCACGTGGTCAGGAAACCGCTCTCCCAGTCGTTGTCGGGTTTCTTGCCCCTGGAACCGCTACTAATCGGTTGAGCAGCCGCTAAGTTGGCCTCAAGAGACTGAGTGCACCCGATACCAGACCTCCCACAAAGGAAAAGTCCGTGGAAGTACCAGGAATCAAACCCGGGTGCCCAACATGGCAGTGTTCATCACTGAATACTCAGCTACGGAGGTGAACGGCAAGCATAGAGGTATTTGAAAAGAAAAATTCTCAATCCAGCAAAGAAAGTGGAGCTCCCAGAGAAGAAAACGAAATGAAACTTCAGCGGCGTATTTTGTTTACAAAATAATAAGTTAATAACTATAGCCAGCTGATAAATCTTACACAAAAAATGACAAACGCAAATCAGATAGGGAACGATGTTTGATAGGCAAAGCCAACATTACAAATTATCCCCTGAATTAATCCTTTTACAACGCAATCTGACTTTGTTTACATGATTCCATGTGAGTCCCAACTGTATTAAAATGGAATCGATTACGACCAACTATACCACAACGTATGGTTCACCTGAAACCAGGGAGCTGCAAATTCATTAGCAACCCTACGCTAGTGCAGCACATCTTGACCCTTTCACCTTGATTCAGGGGGCAACAGAAAACTGCGCGCTATGGACGAGGAGCACTCGCTGTGGCAGCTGTAATGCTGTGACACGTCCACGAGGACACGCAAACTACGTGGTCTTGCGTTATGGTTATCAGAACGCGAGGTTCTTCCCTAAGACAGCTCTGAAATCCCGGAAGATTTCAGTGTGAAGTGCATCATTTCGCTGGTCTGGCCAAACGCATTTGACTCACAGACATGACGGTGCGCGCTGGAATTTTCGAACGTCAGTCGTTCGATTTGGGACAAATAAGTTCCCTCTCGTGACACACGATATGTCTGAGATGACATGCAGTTCCACTGTCCGTGCAGTTGGAAACTGCCACCGGCTCTCAGTCCACCCCATGATACAGACCACAAGCCTCAGCCATTAGGGAAAGACCTGTTATTCTTTACTAGGGCAGGACCAGAATATGAAAACCTTAGAGAATCACCAACACTTTCCACCAAGCATCTGTATGGGAGCCGAATTACCAAAATGAAACAGCCCCACATTGCACAAACCAATAAAACTATCCTCTAGTTTTCCCACGCTGTGGGGACCAAGCCTCTACTTCACATATCCTGAGAGGAATCAATCAGTGACTTCAAAACAAGTCACGAAAAAGAAAGTTGTAGACTAGGGAGGCGTCGTTCTCACGGTAAGCATGTTTTGGCAAAAAATCATCTACCTTGACGGGACTACAGTGTCTCTCTTACTGAGTGAGTGATTTCCCTAAACCGCTCCAGGCAAATGTCGGGATGGTTCCTTTCAAAGGGCATGGCCGACTTCCTTCCCTGTCCTTCCCTAATCCGATGAGATCGATGTCCTCGCTGTCTGGTCTCCTTCCCCAAACCAACCAACCAATCTTACTGAGTGATCTAATCTCTCTTGGGAGACTATTTCCAATTTCTAAAAGAAGGCTGTTAAGCTTCCCAGACAGTCCTGCCAATGAAACACAAGTTTTGGCAACTCATTAATGGAATATGGCGCCTTCCTTGCGTCAACAGAGGAGGGTTACGGTGCTACCCTCAGTACACACGTATGCCAGCCACTCTGTCTGTATCGTCCCAGCTTCTAACAAGAGAACGCACGGTATTTGATGACCTTCCCACTTGCACGAAAGCTCAGTTTATAGCAATCTCTCTTAAATGGCTTGCTCCACCCACTTCCCGTCATCCAGCCGTCTTCCACGATGGACTGGTACCTGGCTCCGGTACTATGGTTTGTGAACCAACGTCCTTATATCCAAACCTCTGCAGGTAAGAACCACAGAAAACTGTTTTCCAGAATTACTCGCACAGTGTTTATGACCTCCAGTTCATCTCGTTCCAGTACTTGGTCGCCTCTCGAATGCCCCCCTCCCCCTCCCGGGAGTAAGCTCTGTATAGGTTACACATGCAGTTACAAGAACATTCTGCCCACAATGTCCTCATATAGAAAAAATCATTAACCATGTTTATCAAATGTAGTACCGGGTAAGACTGAGATCACATCCTAAAATATGAAAATATGTATGATAATCTGACAGACAATGTTGTTGAAGTGAGTCAGAGGCGTGCCACCTCTCAACAGATTCTAGCCAAATGTACAGTGATATTGGCAGTATGTGGCACTTATTTGTATGTTATCGTTCCCTCGTGACCTGGAAGCATACACTGATTAAGTCGGGAATTTTATCTTAATATGGCTGTCTGAGGTAAATTGCCCCACAACTTGTCCTTGATACTAGCAGTGGGAGAGATCTGTCAGTGAGCTGGTCCTTCACATGTTCTATAGAGCATAGATTGGGGATCTTGCTGCCCACTGGAACTCCTCAACATTTATTGAAACAGTTCATAGAGACATGTGCCATGTGTAGACGAGCAGTGATCTGTTGAATAACAGCATCGCAGTACTGTCTTATGAAAGGCACACACACGAAGACGCAGGACGTCCACGATGTACTACTGTTCCGTCTTAGTTCCCTCAATCACACCTGATGGTTCCCCATATCATGACGCCAGGGGTAACACCGTTATGCATCTCGAAAGCTATGGAAGAATCAGACCTCTGCCCAGGTCGCCGCCACACTCGCCAACGATTGTCGTCCGTCGCAGTGGAGAACCACGATTTATCGCTAAACACTGGGCGATGCCGTTCATCAGCAATCCATGCATGCTCGTCACGACACAATTACAAATACGGCCACTTGTATCGCGGTGTTAACGGCAGCCTACGCATGAGACGGTAATTCCGTGGCCCAACTGTTGCTAGTGTGACCAAACGATGCCGAATGACACAGAATACTGCAAGGAGTCCGTTACTTGTCTCGGATGGCAAGTACAGACTTGAAGGAGTTGCGATGTAGTTGATGTACAATCAGACGGTCGGCGGAATAGGAATGGGGCTGCATTTGCTTCTGCTCGCTGGCTCTCGTCGTCAAACTCTAGGATGATCCATCGTTCCTAGTGCCGGATATAAATTAAATACTCTCGATGCTGCTGACCGACAAGTACAAATATTAACCAGAGTATAGTCTAGGAGGCTGAACTCAAATGACGAATCGAATGCGTGTGTTGTTAAAATTCACAAGTTTTTATTCATAACTAAATACAGTTCACTGATGGTATCTTCGAGACAGTTACGCGCCGTTTTAATTATTGCTCGAGCCTCCAATAGCGATACTGAAAACGATACGAATTTCAATAAAACTTGTTGAATGCTGAAGAACATCGATTGATATTTGACAAATCGATCAGTTCGCTAAGACACGGCCTAATTCCGATGAGCTAAAGTTCACTCGACACTAGCACGAATTCCTAAGTGTCGGATGCCACAAGATATTCAAATTACCGAATGGTTTAAACACAATTAAAGTCCAGTGTCACTGTTTCAGTATCATTCACCTAAATTCGGCGAAAATAATTAGATTCCAACCTGACCGTATCAGCAACTAAGTCCTACTCGTATCCCAAAACACAGTTCGGAATTTCAAAATTAAACTGAGTCCCACAGTAGCGCTTCAGCGACTAGGTGTGGTGGCACTCGAATGAAACAAAAGTCCAACAGTGACAATTTTGCAAGAAAGTCCCGTTTGCTTACAAAAACAATCATCAGAAGACACAACATATGAAAAATACAAGTCGCTACTGCGTTTCACTCCGAAAATATCCTAAATCCGGATTCTTTGCGAAAAATTCTTTCTCCCGTTTGCGCGCACACGTGAAATTTGGCTAAATTCAACACTGCTGGAACCGCAAAAACTATCACCAAAGTGTAGCGTTGAGTAACACAAGTCCGGCGTCGGCAAAGGCGCTCAGAACTCTGTCCTCCTTTGAGTCAGCTCCGCTCAAATAGCCTCGATCCGAGATCCTCCAGGCTACGTCATGTAACTGCTTTCCACTGATCACCACTTCTCTGCATAACCTTTTACATGTTTGCGCCATTGTATGTGCGCTTAAATTCCCATAAAAAATATGTATTACAGAAATTTGTAGCTGCAATAGTTTGTCCAGAAGTAATGTTTTAATGTTTTCCAATTGTCTTTGCAGAGTGCCAAAGTAGTTTTTGTCCGTTTTTGCCACTAAATAACATTACAGTCCTTGATAAGGCGCCACTTTCCATACGGATTTAAAGCGCTCTTTCTGATGCACTGATGAGAATTTACATATACACAAATGTTAAACAAATATGGGCAAAACTGTGTAAAAATTATTAATAAGCAAAGACAACATGACATAATAATTACAAAATCACAAACTAATGATGTTAAATTCTGTATAACGACACCCACAACCAAACACTGTCTTCCTGTTAGAGTATCTATCTTGTATTTTTTGTTTTAATTCATTACTACTAACAAATCAGTAAAACTGATGTTTTGGTAGTGAAATATTAATGCCGAAAATTATACAATTATTTCAGTCTTTTTATTTCGACGAGAGCTGTAAATTTAACTCTCACTCTACTCTGTACCTGCATTAGTTCAAAAGTCATAAATTATTCAGTAAATTGTACATATTGCACTCTTGTTTATTTAATATCTTTTGATATAAAATTCGAATAAATCGTATCAGCGTCTCGGCTCATTAGTCTCAACTCTTCTTTCATTTGCCGTATCGTACCTTGTCGTAGTAATTTGCATTTGCGTGTAATCAACGCAAATGTGGATAAAGCGTTGACTTAAAGCCATGCGCTGGAATGGGGTAAACCCGCGTGACGGCACGTAACCGCCAGCCATTTCGAACTGTCATGCCCACGCGGAGCGATCTGCCGCTGGTCAGTTTCTCACCGCCGTCTCCCATCGCGCTCTCACCCGCTGGTTGGCTGAGCTGGCCTCACCAGTCGCCGTGTGTCCGCCCTTAAAAAGCGACCCGCGATCAAATTTCTCTTTCCAAAATACAACAAATGACTTTCGTGTCACAACAGTACGGCGATTCTCCATTGCGGTGGTCAGACGTGTCGAACGAAACCTTGACAACCAATATGCCAGCTCTCAATTTCCCATGCAATTCAGTGTCGGGTCACTCTCACATCCGAATGTCCCGCAAATCTGGATATTAGACTGTTCGACTAGCCGGGCAAATGGAAACCCATAATGAGGTCCCATTCAAACTTTGTCACACAAGTAGAGGGCATCTCAATCTAATTCACAGTAATTACCTAAAATATGATTCTGTTCACGCACTTAATACACCCTACCAAGCCTGGTAAAACACTAATGCACTCCTGTAGCTGATGTACCAATCACTGAGAATTTGTGCGCCCTCCGATGTTGTGTAGGGAAGAGTCGGGCAATGTGGCCATACTGAGGTATTACTATATTTTAAGCTGAGTAGTAATAGACGGAAATGCACTGAAGTCAGTGATTATGTTATTCAAGTACGATACAGAATAGTGTAATAACCTTGGCATCAAATTATGTGCTTTAAACAATTCACATTTCACGGAACGGCAAAACGGCCACTTTGTCCGATATGAGCATGTAAAGCGGCCTCTTAGCTTTAAATTCAAAAATAGGGCTAAGAAAATCTGTTTTAACAAACAACTAAATGCGGTTTGTTTTGGAACATATTCGATTTACAACTTTCACCAATAAAAATCAAACTCTGTTCCTCAACTGCTATACAGTATTCGTAAGCCCAGTGGGGGCACAATTGGTACTTAATCTACCGCTCTTCTGGCCTTCAAGTTGAAAATCTTTTCTTCGCAGTAGATGCAATCTGCTTCTTCATCGTTGTCGCCAAAAAGAGTTCTTCTGGGGTTGGGTTTCTTCCTCTTCGGCTGCTTTCCTTTTTTTTCTTTTTACTTTCTTTTTCTTCTTTATTTGCCGCTTCTAGGCCACTGTTAGACGTACCTCCTGTAAGTGATGCCGCGGAGCCCTTCTTACGACCTCTGCTTTTACATTTTCCTCTCCACACAAAGTAGTCTAAAACCACTGCCAAGATGGCCACTTCGCCCGCTCTGGGGCCTTTACGCAAACGCTGTATATCCTCCAGGAGCATGACTGAATTCTCATTTAGTATAATGTGATTATGGAGCCAAGATATCACAATTTAAACACAGTTTTATCAAAGAGAAGTAGCTGACATTTCATCTCAATAATAAACAAAGTGGGCAACTACCTGGTATCAGGATAACTAAAATCCATAAAAATTATTATAGCTCCTAGCAGCGGGGCAGAAGACAGGTTAGGCTTCACAGAGTGACTGGACCCTCCAGGGAGAATAAATTGAGGAATTTCTCGCGCTATGCCAGTGCATCATAGCTCCAGGGACCCCAATGGCCTCTTAGCCACGAAGTTGCATTGACATACAGCCATATCTTGTTGATGCTTCACTGTTTGTCAGGCAGTGTATTTTGAAACTGAGTGTTTTCATTTACATTTTTTTTTTTTTTTGCATAAGGAAAGGGATATTATACAGAAATGAAGCAGCAAAATACTAGATTTCTCCAAACAAATAATTGGAATAACGGTAACACAATCCTTTTATTCCAGCGATGTGCAATATTTGTATTTTATTTTGAAAACTAATGCTCGGCTTCATTCTGAGTAGAGCATGACACAAAATAGGGGGACCGCCGCCACCTGAGTAAGGACTACAGGTGTGTCTGCGGCAGCCAGAAAAATGGACTGCCTGGAAGTGACTCAGTCACATCCGTTAAGGCGTCATATGGAGCAGAACTAGTCCCTAGAGATGGGGTCTCAGTGCGTGGTGAACGTCACGTAAGTGGGCAAATGAGTAGGCCTTAAGACGATTTCTCGCAGTCTCCTGCACCATAGAAGACTTTAAAAAACTACATTCAGTGAACTAGAAGTGGTTCTAAGTATAGGGGACTGATGACTTCAGATGATCGACTGTGTAGAACGTCAATGTGCAGTAACCACTCCCTGGCGGCCGGCAGCACCATTGGCGGCGAAGAGTATATAAAACACGTGGGGGACGCAGAAGGCAGTGCAGTCGTTGCCGTAACACAGAATGATTTATCTGACCTTTTAATTGGCATGATCATTGGCTTCCGTGTCGAGGATGGAAACGGCTAAGTATGTCAACTGTTCATGTGCCGTCGTGGTATATACTACGCATGGCAAAATGGCCCTATCCAAATTCGGCACCGAGACGATTGTGGCGCAATACTGACCATAGATCACAGGGGTGATGTGTATAGGTGAACAGATGTGAAACTATTTTGCAACTGACCTTCCAGATGCTTCCAACAGTGAATTCTCAAAGAATATTCAGCAAACGTTGCTGCGTATAGGTCTCCGCAGCAAGCACCCGTTTCATGCACCCATGCGCACTGCTGTTCAACGGCGACGAAGGCTGGAACTTGCACGTCAGTGTTGGAACTGGACGTCCACTGAGCAGGTCACTCTCTCAGGTGAGTCACGTTTTATGTTCCATCAGACGGATGACGGTTGGCCTATACGACTCTGCAATGAATGCCGGAATGGTACGGGCTGGAGGAGGAAGTCTGGCCAATGTTTTCATGTCAGTACCTGTGTCATCTCATCGTTCTGGAAGGCATAATGGATCAACACAAGCATGCATCTATCCTTGGAGACCACTTCCATCCCTGCAAGCAATTTCTTTTTTTTTTTTTTTGGCGCGATGGCATCTAAAAGCAGGACAATGCAACGTGTCACATACGT
This sequence comes from Schistocerca nitens, assembly GCF_023898315.1. Taxonomy (NCBI): domain Eukaryota; kingdom Metazoa; phylum Arthropoda; class Insecta; order Orthoptera; family Acrididae; genus Schistocerca; species Schistocerca nitens. The sequence continues at coordinate 560,183,855 of NC_064618.1, read as the reverse complement.
CGAAGTGTACAAGCATGATGAGTTTACCACACTCTCCTGGCCAGTAAACCCAACCGATAATCTGTGGGACAATCTCGATCGGGATGTTCACGTCTTGTATCCTTAACAGAGAAACCTAGTGCAACTGGCCACTTCCCTTGGGTAGGCATGCCCCCTATCCACGTCGCTAACTTCCTAAGCTTCATGGACTCTGTTCCACACGTCCACGTTGCAGAAGGTAGTTATTCAGGCTTTTGACAGGTGATTACATTAACGTGACTGGACCGTGCAGTTATGTTACGTATTTGTTTTCGGCAGGATAAATAAACACTACTGGTCATTAAAATTGCTACACCACGAAGATGACGTGCTACAGACGCGAAATTTAACCGACAGGAGGAAGATGCTGTGATATGCAAATGATCAGCTTTTCAGAGCATTCACACAAGGTTGGCGCCGGTGACGACACCTACAACGTGCTGACATGACGAAAGTTTCCAACCGATTTCTCATACACAAACAGCAGTTGACCGGCGTTGCCTGGTGAAACGTTATTGTGATTTGTAAGGAGGAGAAATGCGTACCATCGCGTTTCCGACTTTGATAAAGGTCGGATTGTAGCCTATCGCGATTGCGGTTTATCTTATCGCGACATGGCTGCTCGCGTTGGTGAAGATCCAATGACTGTTAGCAGAATATGGAATCGGTGGGTTCAGGAGGGTAATACGGAACGCCGTGCTGGATCCCAACGGCCTCGTGTCACTAGCAGTCGAGATGACAGGAATCTTATCCGCATGGCTGTAACGGATCGTGCAGCCACGTCTCGATCCATGAGTCAACAGATGGGGATATTTGCAAGACAACAACCATCTGCACGAACAGTTCGACGACGTTTGCAGCAGCATGGACTATCAGCTCGGAGACCTTGGCTGCGGTTACCCTTGACGCTACACCACAGACAGGAGCTCCTGCGATGGTGTACTTAACGACGTACCTGGGTGCACGAATGGCAAAACGTCATTTTTTCGGATGAATCCAGATTCTGTTTACAGCATAATGATGGTCGCATCCGTGTTTGGCGACATCGCAGTGAACGCACATTGGAAGCGTGCATTCGTCATCGCCATACTGGCGTATTACCCGGCGTGATGGTATGGGGTGCCATGGGGTGCCACCTCTTGTTCGCATTGACAGCACTTTGAACAGTGGACGTTACATTTTAGTTGTGTTACGACCCGTGGCTCTACTCTTCATTCGATCCCTTCGAAACCCTACATTTCAGCAGGATAATGCACGATCGCATGTTGCAGGTCCTGCACAGGCCTTTCTGGATACAGAAAATGTTCGACTGCTGCCCTGGCCAGCACATTCTACAGATCTCTCGCCAATTGAAAACGTCTGGTCAATGGTGGCCGAGCAACTGGCTCGTCACAATACGCCAGTCGTTACTCTTGATGATATGTGGTATCGTGTTGAAGCTGTATGGGCAGCTGTACCTGTACACGCCATCCAAGCTCTGTTTGACTCAATGACCAGGCGTATCAAGGCCGTTATTAAGGCCAGAGGTAGTTGTTCTGGGTACTGATTTCTCAAGATCTATGCACCCAAATTGCATGAAAATGTAATGTCAGTTCTAGTATAATATATCTGTCCAATGAATACCCGTTTATCATCTGCATTTCTTCTTGGTGTAGCAATTTTAATGGCTAGTAGTGTATAAAGTCAACGAGCAGGAGAAATATAAGGAGAACGCACTAAACACGGTACGATGTATGAAGCCGGAGCAGAAGAACGCGAACAAGAGGAATAATTTCAAAATAACTTTCTTCGCCACGCATTGGTATTCCTACTCCACGAATGAAATTGACAACGACGGCCGATAAACCGCTTCCGGCAACACGACCCTGACACAGTACTGTCCAGTGCGCTGCGCTCAGTGCGTTAAGCTCACAGGGGTCCGGGCGGCCTCGTGGCAGGGAGGCGCGCTGCCTCAGGCTGTCGCTAATGAAGACGGCTGTGGCCGGCCTGCGGTCTCCCATCGGCCGACTCGCTAATTGGTTCATTATCAGGCGCAGATCACGGGGCGACTACTTTCCGTCAGAGGTCGTAAAAGGTAGCCGTGATCAAAAGACACTCTCCTTCCATACGCGCATGAGGCCCGAGGCAATATTTTAAACTAAACTTCTTTTGTTTTCAGTCCAGGCTATAAACTCATATCATTTCCTAAATGCTAACAGGCAGAATTGTTTAGCAAATCATCCAATAAACTGCCAAGAACCGTCCAATTTGAAACATTAGTTTTCTGTATTACTCGATGACGTTTCTGTGAGGCTAGGTAACTAAAATGAGGGAAATGTATTTTGGATTCATGTTCAGTGTAACATAGGAACTTAGTTAACATTCGCCGACTCATTTTGATACCAATGAAGCTGTTTTTAAGGGTGAATCCCTATTTTAAATTTCTGTCAGAAGTACAATATTACATTGATAGCTTATTACTGATACCTGCTCTGCTTTCATATTTCGAGGGGCAAAACAACGTAAAAAATGGGTACGTTCGGTTTACATACGGCATTTTATAACGTATCTGTATATATGCTCTTTATTGTGAGTACAGGGCTTTGTTAGCATGACTTCTAAGGCATATGTACCTCTAATATTTATTCTTCACCTTCAATTTACGTTCTATTCCTTGTAACGATTTTATACCTGACTACGTGGTTTTAACATTATTTTGTCTAGTTTCCATGTAAATGTTTCACACCTGACAGAGTGGTTTTATTCATGCTGAATTTTCACATATTACCATGTCACACTTATTTGTCCTTTACTTCAGACTGTCTGTAACGGCTTGTACTTGTCGATATGGTTTTACCATTCTTTTGTGTCTGATTATGTAGTCGTTTTCTATCTGAATATGCGGTTTTAATACTGTTGGGGTTTATTATCTTCCCATATAGTACAAAGTTGTCTGTGAAACCCTGTCTGTGGATCAATTTATTGGTGCTTTGAAAACTTCCTTTTGTATTACTAGCGTCGTCCAGGCTCTCGAAATTTGTTTCGTCGACAAGCCGAATTCGGGGATGGCATGATGACATATGGACACCTGTTTGCTTAGAAATCCTAGCTTACATATCTTCTTGTAAACATTTTGTTGTATTTGAAATATGTATATTGTAATGCTTGTTATCACATGGGCGGTTACTCACTTTATAAAAATTTGAAAAAAGAGACAAAGAAGAAAATACACTACTGACCATTAAAATTGCTACACCACGAAGATGACGTGCTACAGACGCACAAATTTAACCGACAGGAAGAAGATGCTGTGATATACAAATGATTAGCTTTTCAGGGCGTTCACACAAGGTTGGCGCCGGTGGCGACACCTACAACGTGCTGACGAGAGAAAAGTTTCCAACCGATTTCTCATAAACAAACAGCAGTTGAGCGGCGTTGCTTCGTGAAACGTTGTTGTGATGCCTCGTGTAAGGAGGAGAAATGCGTACCATCACGTTTGCGACGTTGATAAAGGTCGGATTGTAGCCTATCGCGATTGCGGTTTATCGTATCGCGACATTGCTGCTCGCGTTGGTCGTGATCCAATGACTGTTACCAGAATATGGAATCGGTGGGTTCAGGAGGGTAACACGGAACGCCGCGCTGGATCCCAACGGCCTCGTATCACCAGCAGTCGAGATGACAGGCATCTTATCCGCATGGCTGTAACGGATCGTGCAGCCACGTCTCGATCCCTGAGTCAACAGATGGAGACATTTGTAAGACAACAACAACCTGACGAACAGTTCGACGACGTTTGCAGCAGCATGGACTATCAGCTCGGAGACCATGGGTGCGGTTACCCTTGACGCTGCATCACAGGCCTGCGATAGTGTACTCAACGAATGGCAAAACGTAATTTTTTCGGATGAATCCAGGTTCTGTTTACAACATCATGATTGACGCATCTGTGTTTGGCGACATCGCGTTGAACGCACATTGGAAGCATGTATTCGTCAGCGTATCACCTGGCGTCATGGTATGGGGTGCCATTGGTTACACGTCTCGGTCACCTCTTGTTCGCATTGACGGCACTTTGAACAGTGGACGTTACATTTCAATGCGTTACGACCCGTGGCTCTCCTTCATTCGATCCCTGCGAAACCCTCATTTCAGCAGGACAATGCACGACCCCATGTTGCAGGTCCTGTACGGGCCTTTCTGGATACAGAAAATGTTCGACTTCTGCCCTGACCAGCATATTCTCAAGATCTCTCACCAACTGAAAACGTCTGGTCAATGGTGGTCGAGCAACTGGCTCGTCACAATACGCCAGTCACTACACTTGATGAACTGTGGTATCGTGTTGAAGCTGCATGGGCAGCTGTACCTGTACACGCCATCCAAGCTCTGTTTGACTCAATGACCAGGCGTATCAAGGCCGTTATTAGGCCCAGAGGTGGTTGTTCTGGCTACTGATTTCTCAGTATCTATGCACCCAAATTTCGTGAAAATGTAATCACATGTTATTCTAGTATAATATATTTGTCCAATGAATACCCATTTATCATCTGAATTTATTCTTGGTGTAGCAATATTAATGGCCAGTAGTGTATGTAAAATAAAGTTGCTGCAAGATAGCGTGTTTCCGATGAGCGCATCTATCCTAGTCCTCCTAATAGCTTCCGCACTGCAGTGTCTCACTTAGGTAACCGAATATCAGTACTGCAGTAATTTGCAATGGTTTCTGTTTTTAAAACGTGAAACGTCCCCTTTGAAAAATTATACATGACTGTGCTTAAACTGACACACTATATTTTTTAGCGCAACGCAATCTGACTTTCAATAATCCCTGACTAACATTAACCTATACCTTTCACAAATCACTTACCTCACAAAAATCTTCGTTACTCGAACTACTGCAATACAGCGAGCGCCACTACTTCCAGCTAAATAAAAGATTCAAACTGCGGAAGGCACTAACTACTGATAGGCATAGTTAGCAAATGAAAGATTTTAATAGGAAACAAACAATGTATTTACCTTAATAGTCATAATATATATAGCAGTTCATGACATCCAGTCTTACAAATTTCAAAACTCCGCCATCTCTCTCCCCACACCCACCACTGCTGGCGGCTCACCTCCAACTGCGCAACGCTATGCGCTGTTCACAGCCAATTGCCCAACACTACAATGGCAGACAACAATGCAACCCAGCCACAGTCTGCACACAGAACAGCCAGTGATTTTCATATAGAGCGCTACGTGGCGTTACCAATATAAAAACCTAAACAGCCTACTTACATAGCCCCCATGCTCCCCACAAAAAATTTTACAAATTGTTTTGGGCACTGGCCAATACAGATTTGAAAAATTTTTTCATAATTATAGTAAGAAAGATATCAAATGCACACACTTATTAATACAATGTTGGTCAAAAGCTAAAATTTTCTCACAGTCTATAAAGACAGTCCTGATCATTCATCACAGTAAAACTGCAGTGTTTTTCTCAAAGTCTGAGCAGTAAAAGAAAATGCACACGGAAGTAGTGGATTTCCATGCAGTCTTGAAGAAGTAGTGTTGTCCTTCCAACGGAAAGACAGTGCTGACTCTTGACATGCAGACAGGTAATGGGCCACAACAGAGCAAACCCACAGCAGAGTCAGTCGAAGTTTTGAAGAATATTGGTAGGTAGGTTATCACAGAGCAGACCCACTGTAGTCCTAGTAGAGATTATGGTATTGGTGGGCCACCAGAGGTGCAGACCCACTGCAGTCCTTGCAGAAATAATGGTACTGGTGAGTCAGCAAAGGTGTAAACCCACTGTAGTCGTTGTAGAAAAAATGGTATTGGTGGGTCATCAAAGATGCAGACCCACTACAGTCCTTGTAGAAATTGGTGGTCCATCAAAGATGCAGACCCACTGTAGTCCTGGTAGAGATGGCCAGCAGCTATCTGTTTGACTGTGCAGGTGCACAATCACCATTGAAGGGTCTTGCGGATAATATAGCAAGTCCATAAACCACCACTTGTGCACTCACAAAGTTTTTTTTCTAATTGTCCTTAGAACCAGCAATGCTGTTAACCAGTCACTTGCTGAATTATTAACACACGTGTAAACACTATCAGTCCCTAATTCTCACATATTGTCCATATACTATGACCAGCAGAAACGTGTGCAGTGAAATGTAACTTACAAGTTACTTAATTTGATGAACTGGTGTCAATTACAATTTTATAAGATAAGAATACAATAACAAAGGTACAAAATACATCATTAAAGAACAAAATACAGATAACATTTGTAGTAATAGAGGCTTTACAAAAGAATAGAAATAAACATATACAACAGTGTTACAGGAATTATGACATAAGTAAATACATAAAAGATCAGAATAACTTTTGAAACATTACCTTCACATATGTGCAACAAAACAGAATAAATAATGTCTAAACATCTTTTCAAAGTAAAGAACATATTATCAGAAAAATTCTACAATGTAACTCTCATCAGATAAACACATAAAGACAGGAAGAACACAAATATACAAGAGTACACAAACACAAGTCGGAATAAGAGAAAGGGAAACGACAGGGATTGTTTTACTGCAGTATCTTGCAAACAAAACTTTCTTTACTTCTAGGAGATCTCCCTTCATTCCCAAAAAGTCCTATCTATACCTGCTTTCTGTATTCTATTCATATTTCTTTCAAAATAATTATTTCTCAGTGCACAATACTCATTTTTGCCAAATCTGTTTCATATAACTTCTCAATGCATTCTTTCCCTATTCTTCATAGTTAGTTTCTTATATAGTATCCCCCCTTCTAAGCTAACTTAAATCTACTGAGCTCAGATGCTAAACTAAGGGACGAGGCAATGCAGCAGCATATAACAATTAATACAAACAGCAATGAGAAAAAATGTAAATTATCAAAGCAAGCTACAGTAAATCTAAATTACCAAGCAATGCAACATTACAACTAATATGAGCCAATGTGCAGCAACAAGAAAAATAATTCAGTAGTAAAGCTAGCTTAACAGAGTAATACATAGTGAAATTTAGTAGCACTATGCCTGGCAAACAGCAGCAGCAAATGCAATAACTTATGTCTAAACATGACATAGCTCAAACAGAAAAAATATTACACTAAAGATAACAATGCAGATAAGGGAAATGTATAATCACATCTTAATGTCTATGTAATTGAAGTGGTGCACCACAACTATTTCTATAAAAGAAATTACCAAGTACTTGAAAAGAAAATTATATATGCAGTTACTGTTATTAGTCCCTTCTTATTGTTCTTTCCATTCCAAGAGCTCCTTTTTGAAAGAATGTGGATCATAAAATAATTATTTAATAGATCTGTTGACAGAAAGTGTTCACATTAGCAAATGCATTTAATTTTATTTTATAAAACCAATGCTGCAACACAGCTGGAAACCAGATATCAAATTAAATAAGCAATTACGCAAACCAAGGCATAAAAATATCATTCAATAGTCATGTGACATTTCATAAGTTAGTAGAAATTCTCTCAACTCTCGTAGGAAGATACTTGTCATAATCAGGTGTGCGGATGTAAGTATCTTTTCAAGTAATGAGCGTGTCGTATTTGCGATGCTTTCTACAAAGGAATGTCAATAGCGAGGATAATGGACTTTTTTTTTCTCTCCACCTAATGGCTTTCTTTTGTCAGACGACTACCTCTCAGCTGGGCGCCCAAAACCATTACGTCAATGTCACTTACCTTTCTTACTGAAATATTTACGACAGCAGTTTCCACTACAGTGGCAGTCTCATATAAAAAATTTAATAGGTCAAGAATTTGCGTTACAAATCTGTAGAAACAAAATCCTATTGATATAATAGTGTCCAAAAAATTTTCATCGGCATTGTAATACATTCACGCATTTACATACATTTCATAACTCTTGAAGTACGATTCTTGGTTTCCAACAACTTTTTTCACAAACCAGAGTCCCTAACCACTACTCATTATTCCTTACCTTATTACACATATACATACTCGTCGACACTTCTTCAATATTTCATCATAACAAATACGTAGCATAATCAAATTCCTCATGTAGCATCAGCTTATTGATCATAAACATACCTCAGCAGCATAATATACATCGTCATCGTAAGAATAACATCATAACACCTCAGTCAAATCTCAAAAACGTTGTAGCTTTCTGCAATAATTTCAAAACCTAAAAAAAAATTCTCTGCTCATTTCAATAGTGTGATCTACCTCACACTTACTTTAAAAATCATGATCCCATACCAAATACATTATTCAGAGCTCTCATAGTATCACAATGGTTCCGAAAAAATATGAAAAGTTCACAAAGTACAGACGAAATACAATTTCATAAGTGTGAAGTTATCCATCTGTGTAATTGCGTAAACATGTGTCACCGATGTAGTAAAAAAATGTTTGTTTCTCTGTCAAATAATCAGATAGCTGTGTAATTTATGTGTTAGAGAAATATGGTACCAATGTGTAAAGTTGTATAAGCAAATACCATATTAGCTAGGGCTCCTTGTGCTTGCCAAACACATGGTACACAAAGTAGGCGTGTACCAACTGAGGATTAATGTAATTATACCCTCAGGTGTTACAGATTACAGCAATGGAATGAAATGTATCAGGGAAAACCTTTGTATCATTATATGTCAAATATTTTTTAAAATAAATGATTTAAGTACAAAATTAATCACTCACATACGTGTCCTGTAGCGCTAAATGTGCGTCTTGCTGTAAGATAATCTCTGTGGAAGTGTTGTAGTTATTGTCCTCCAAAAGCTAAGTTCTGCAGAAGCCAATGTACTTACCTCATGATAAACAAAAGTGAAATGCTTTGCGTATAGATATCTTAGCTGTTACGCTTATTGCCGTGATGAAGAAAGTACTGTGCTGTAACGTATTGTTGTGCTACGGAAAAGGCAGTCTCATTGTAGCTATACCACAAAAGTTACTACTAAAACATGTTTTACTTTCCAGAAGAATTCAGAAAAACTGTGCAGATATAAAACAGATACACCGCAAAAGCAACATTGTAAATTGTCACTCATTAGTAGCGTCGTGATAAAATCGTGTAGCTGTCACATAAACTAACCGCTGTGTCATTTGGTATCTCACAGAAAGTACTTTAAATCCAGAATGTTTTTTCAAGTAAACCAAAATGTTGCATTAAAATCTCATTAGCAGTACTGGTAAATGTTCTAAGTATGTGAGCCTTATAGTCGTTACGTGATCGTGCAACTAACAAGCACGAATGTACATACACAGTAACACTATGTTGTCTGTTCACTATAACAATGCACTCGTAACTACAGTCTAAATATGTATCCTAGGTTCTAGATTGGATACTTAACTTCAAACACTGTTGCATGTTAACAGTTTCTAAGTCTAACAAAGCATACTAGTAATGTAAAGTGAAAAATTTTATGGCAAAGACTAAGTTAAAAAGCAGATTATCTCTCAATAAGCGGCTTTATATGTGAAGTGTGGTGAAATCCTTTACTCTTCATAGTACTCAGAGTTTGAACTTGAACGCAATTATCATGCGGTATACGTCGGTAAAGAATACTGGAATTTTTCTCAAGGTTAGCGTCTATGTTATTTTTCTCTGAGCCAGCCGGCACACGTGGCTGCCTGCGGTGCGGGTCATTGTCTGTTTCTTTGTTGGCGCGCGTCGTTATTGGGATTAGGAGACCTAACTTCTACAAATTCACCTTGATGAGAAGGCCCTGCCCTGTTTGAAGCTCGTCAGTTCTGATGGAATTCAGTTCTGTCGTTTTGTCGGTAGTTTACATAGTTTCTTGTTTGTCGGTCATCTGGTGGAGAATTTCTCCCGGAATCGTAACTGCGTGGTGGACCGTTGCGTCTGAAGTTATTCTGTCTCCCTTGATAATAATTATTTTGGTTCCGATATTGTCTGATTCTATGGTTGTCTCTGTCACATTCATTACTATGGAAAAGCGATCTTTCTCTGTAACTATTATTCTGCCAACGGTTGTCATACGGATGGTGTTTGTTTTGGTCTCGATTTGTGTTGTGAGAATAGCCTTGTCGTGTCCAGTTATTATTTCTTTCATCGCGGAATTGCGACGGATGTGACCTGTAATTGTTGTGTTCCTGTTTTCGCGTTCTGCGATTATCAGTGTCAATTTCTAATTCTCGTAAGAGTCCCTGAAAAGCTTCAATGTCGTCTTTGCAACGTCCTGCCAAAATAATATGTCGTAAATGTTCAGGTAATTTGATTAAGCAACTGCGTATGAGTTCTGATGGGCTGTATGGGTTTGACAGGTACTGATTCTTGTGCAACATGTCTTCAAAATATTTCACAAGACTGGAAAATTCAGATTGTCGAAACGTTTCATCATTACGATGCTATGTTTTACTCGGTCTTGTGTAGCTTGAGACCAATACGCTGAGAGGAAAGCATGATAAAATTCTACTTCACTGTGACAATCGTGAATGACCGATCGCATTCTTACAGCTGGTTCATTCTCTAAGTAGCCACACATAAATTCTAATCTGTGTTCTAACGACCAGTTGGGAGGAAAACAATGAGAGAATTGATGGAGCCATGCTTGTGGATGAATATCGTTGCCAGAATTCTTAAATGTTTTGAATTTACGTGTAGTAATGAACAGCTTATAGTCAAAATCATCATGTCGGCGAGTCGCATATCGGTCATTGTTACGTCGTTTCGGCGGTTCCATCTCAAAATTCGGTGCACCTTGCCAATTTCTTTCATAATTTCCGAAATGCGCTGTGTTATTATTTTGTGGCTGTTCCGTATTTCTATGTCCCTCTTCCCGTATTGGGGCGCGAGTGTCCTCTGAAATACGTAATTCTTGTATTAACTGTGTCAGCTGATCTTGTACTTACCGAATTTCTCTTTGGTGTTGCGTATTAATTTGATTCTTATTTTGTTTGAATTTCCTAATTTGTTCGCACTCTTCTGTGTCATTAAAGACTACCGGTTTTGTGTCATTCAGATTATCATCTACCTTCGTAGATAAATTATTTAGCTGATCCGCAAGTTCAACCACTTTCTCTGATAATGAACTAATTTCCTCCATGTGTCTTTCTGAACCAATTTTCAGAGTATCTACTGTGTCCTTTAAATTTTCCTGAGTTTTTGCAAGTTGCGTAACCGAATCGGTAGATGCAACTGAGTCAATTTTAGCTTGCAAGGTCTCATGATTTTCATGAACAATAGTTTGCAGTTCTTTTATGGCTGCTTCGTGATTCTGTAATGCATTTTCATGACGCGAAAAAATAGGTTGGAAATGCTCACAAATTTGTGTTTCTACGTCATTACAGACTTTTTGACATTTCGATTCGATTTTATGTAACTCAGTAGTTAAATCTTCACGTGTTTGTTCAAGTGTGGTGTCTAACTTTTGAAGCTTTTGCAGTGTTTGTCTCTGATTTTGTTCCATTGTGTCTAACATTTGAAGATTTTGTTCCATTGTGTCTAACTTTTGAAGCTTCTGCTGTGTTTGTCTCTGATTTTGTTCCATTTGTTACATTAACTGTAATAACAATGCATTAGTGTGTGGAATCTGTTCCTCTACGCTTTTCGGCAGTGCATTTGCACCGGCAACATTCACATTTTGACGAGCAGAAAATGTGTCTTGACTTATTTGAGAAAACGGTGAGGACGCAAAACCTGAATCTACAGTATTTGCAAAATTGTGTCCGGTCATTTCGGATTCCTGAGGCGAGCTGTTGCCGAGCGATCGATCGATAATTCTTCCCTGTTCACTAATTGTTTCACTGCCTACGCCATTCTTTGCCGCCCGCTCCATTTCCCTATGCACAATTACCAAATTACTGTGTTGAACATTAGTTAATTCATTACACGGTGGCGCTAACACACTGCTTTTGTCTTCACTGTCATTTCTCAGTTTACTTTGGAGCCTAGTATTACGTTTTTCACACGCCATTATTGTCACAATATTTCACACGGCAACACAGAAAAGCACAATTTGAAGAGCAAAATAACAAAACACATTAACATAGCATTGAAAATAGTATCTAGTTAATTGCAAGTGCAGCTGCGAAATACTTGGTGCAAATCTAAATGAATGCCACAACTGTGTACAACAATGAAAAACTACAACTACAAAGGAAATTCTCTCTGTAATTACGCGCTAGCAATAGACAAAAGCTACACTAATTACACAAACTACAAGGAAAAATCAGAAGATTCCAATGAGGTATCCTCGGCTAAGGGTCGACATATGAAACGTCCCCTTAGAAAAATTATACATGACTGTGCTTAAACTGACACACTATATTTTTTAGCGCAACGCAATCTGACTTTCAATAATCCCTGACTAACATTAACCTATACCTTTCACAAATCACTTACCTCACAAAAATCTTCGTTACTCGAACTACTGCAATACAGCGAGCGCCACTACTTCCAGCTAAATAAAAGATTCAAACTACGGAAGGCACTAACTACTGATAGGCATAGTTAGCAAATGAAAGATTTTAATAGGAAACAAACAATGTATTTACCTTAATAGTCATAATATATATAGCAGTTCATGACATCCAGTCTTACAAATTTCAAAACTCCGCCATCTCTCTCCCCACACCCACCACTGCTGGCGGCTCACCTTCAACTGCGCAACGCTATGCGCTGTTCACAGCCAATTGCCCAACACTACAATGGCAGACAACAATGCAACCCAGCCACAGTCTGCACACAGCACAACCAGTGATTTTCATATAGAGCGCTACGTGGCGTTACCAATATAAAAACCTAAACAGCCTACTTACAAATGATTTGATAAAGAGTTTATGATCGAAACTAGTCTTCAAGCAATAACGGAAATTAATATTGCAACTTGGAAGGATTGTTAAACCACACAATTGCCGAGCAATCACCAAGAGCTGTGAGCGGATGCTGAGAGGTGATGGAACAGGATGGTTCCCTAACATTTCCTGAGTCTCGTCGCATGGTTCAAATGGCTCTGAGTCTATGGGACTTAACATCTGAGGTCATCAGTCCCCTAGACTTAGAACTACTTAAACCTAACTAACCTAAGGACATCACACACATCCATGCCCGAGGCACGATTTCAAGCTGCGACCGTTGCAGCAGCGTGGTTCCGGATTGAAGCGCCTAGAACCGCTCGGCCACACCAGCCGGCTCCGTCGCATGGCCAACAGGGGTGCTACATGTCTCAATTGCCTCTAATCGTTGGTAGCTTAGAATTTATAGGAATTAGGCCGTACTGTAAGTCAGGTACTTGTGCTCAATGTTTCGTCTCCTCTCGAGTATTTATGATGAACAATTGTACTACCCCAACGCCTACGCCTGTAGATAATTAATATGTATCGGTATGTAGATGCACAATGAAGAATGTAAACTATTATTTGTTGCACAAGGACTTTTTTTATATACGCTAAATTATTCCCGTACAGAATTCAAAAGGGTGGTGGTATAGTGATACTGTAATTTAATTTTGTGACCAGGTGGGATACGCATTTAATGAAAATCAGAGTTATCACAGTTCTATTGTAGAGCTCACAGAAAGCGAGTGCAGTAGTTGTACTGAAGTATAACACGAAAATATTTAATAACATCCTATTCACTGACAAATTATCACAAGAACATGAAACATTTACAAGTAACTAAAGTTGGCGGGGATTTAAGACAAGAAACGGTAGGTAGTTTACTGCATTATTAGCACACTGATCAGTTTCCGCGATCTGATGTTCAAAAAAATGTGTGTGTGATCTTATGGGAGTTAACTGCTAAGGTCATCAGTACCTAAGCTTACACACTACTTAACCTAAGTTATCCTAAGGACAAACACACACACACCCATGCTCGAGGGAGGACGCGAACCTCCGCCGGCACCAGCGCCCTATACCGCTCGGCTAATCCCGCGCGGCCCACGATCTGAGACAGTGATTGCCAAAAGCTGAGTTCGTCAAATTATGCCTGCCAGAAGTGTGTCTTCCTCCTACTCATTAACACACTAACGTTTACTGAGCACATTGCTACCTACACACGCCGAAGCCGATTGTAGATGTTACTTTTTTTTCGTACAGCGTCGTTGTGTAGGCGGTCGGTGCTGCTGCCGGCGGTCGCTGTGCCGGACGATCCCTGCAAACCCCGAAACGCTACCCACCGCAAACTTCACATCATGTTTCAATTGGAGCTGCAAAGTGAAATGAGCTCACATCGAATTCTGCTATCAGGAATTGAAGTGATTGTCTCACTAGCAGCGGACGAAATCCACTATAGTTCCTCCTGTCTCCCCTCGTAACATTCGCCCCTTCTTCGAAATCAAATTCTACCGTCTCAAGAGCAGTCACCCAATCACAGGTGTCAGTTCTCCATAATTTTCCGAAAGTACTACGTCAGACCAGGCTTAAAAATGAAATTCCTGCATTTTTGCGCCTAGATGTCTATAGCTAAAGAAACGAATGTGTTTTGGCTGAGTCCTGTCGGTGTCTCAAAGGAGAGTGTTAACATATTGCTTCCTGCGACAATCCAAAGATTCCTACCATGAGAGCCCAGCCACAGGTATTTTTGGGACGGGAAAGTTGCCGTCTCACACTTACAGAAATCTCACACCTTGCCTACCGTGTTCTGCCGAGAGCTTAGAGCCAAAAATACATGTACCTTTCACAGAGCCTGCGTAGTGTCCACCGGTATTTTGCTCTCCTATCGGCAGAACGGCGTCGTCGTCTCTGCATTCTCCGCCCAAAGTTCATTGTTGCCCGCCTTCACTGTACTTTACAACGCCTCACCGCAGACAAACGCTTTACGAACGTGAGAGCGGCGATCATCTCGTGCAGAATCCCAACCACAGGGTTACCTGCTGTCAGCACTGTGTCGGCTTGCGACGGGCGTCCGCTCACCCTGTCCAGCGCACACAACATCTTCCGCCTAACGCTGTCCTACCTGGAATAGGCGACACCTTTACAATCTACATGGTGCCGATCGGCCCGCTTTGATATGTCTGTGACACCAGCCGAGCGAAACATAATTCTCAAGAAACAAAACGCCTACGTGTATTTTATGTTCTGCAACCACTATCGGATAATTTTTAATAAAAAATGAGGGAATACGCTATTTTCCAACTAAATTGATTCGATCTACTTATCATCGTATATAATTTGCATCTCAAATATCGACAATGTGAAAGCCGACGAAACCGTCAGTTTCGCCGTCTTTCACGCCGTCGTTCATTTTTTATGATACAGGTTAAGCTTTACATAAGGCTCCCATCACTATATCCACTGTTCACTGCTGACCATTAAAATGACAACATTACCAAAGTGTAATACCAGAGTATCCATACGGACATTGGGATGACTGTCAACATGACGACCGTTGTTGTGAAGGTGCGCATTACGGCAACACTGGACGCCGAATTGATACCACGGATACGTCTGAGGCGAGTCTCGGTTCTGCGTACAGTATCACCACGCACGTCTCCGCCTGTGGAACGGTTGTTGTTGAATCACATTCGCCATGTTTACAAGGATTCAACAAATGGCGTGATTGTATGATATGCCATTGGGTGCACATCAAGAAGATCTCCGATTTGCTTAGGTGGTAATTTGGGCGGCAGCGGTTAAATTTCTGACGTGCTAAGGCCGGTGACTGTGCCTACCTTCGCTTTATACATGACGCTGAATATCAACAAGATAATACAAGACCGCACGTTGTCCTTGCTGTCCTGACTCCTCTCGATGCCGATTGCTCAGAGGTTGCGTTGGAAAGCTAATTGGTTTAAATGGTTCAAAGGGCTCTGAGCACTATGGGACTTAACTTCTGAGGTCATCAGTCCCCTAGAACTTAGAACTACTTAAACCTAACTAACCTAAGGACAGCACACACATCCATGCCCGAGGCAGGATTCGAACCTGCGACCGTAGAGTTCGCGCGGTTCCAGACTGTAGCGTCTAGAACCGCTCGGCCACTCTGGCCGGCGACAGCTAATTCTCCAGATCAGTCAGCCACTGAAAACATCTGGTCATGAGTTTCCAGCCTCACCATCCACTACAGTAGATGGTTTCATTTACACCGTAATGTAGGTAGGAGCCATAACATTTGAAGCATGTTAACGGCGTCCTATCTTCGAGGTCTTCCAGACGTGGTTTTTCAATAAGATAATGGAAGACCGCAAGCTGCCCATGTTCTCCAGATCTATGAAGGTACACAGCGTGGTTGACCTTTGTCCTGATCAGCACGTTCTCCAGATCTTCAATTGAGTACAAAAAATGGAAAAGGATGTAAGTGCCAAAAATAAAAAAGTGACTTTTATAGTGGAAAGGGTTGTATAAGCCAAGCGTAATGAAACGAGTAAGGTTGCAAGTGCCAGAAAAATTACTACTAGTTTCAAGACCAGTTCGAAGATAGCAGCACTGTGCAAGCGCCAGCGGGGCTGAGATGGGAAGGGATGTAAGTGCCACCGCCATGATGTATGTGCCTCAGCTACACAGTTGCTTTAGTTGATGACAGTACGTTGGCACGACAGTGATATAGAACAGGCACTCAAAATAAATTTAGGCATCTGATTCAGTTTTTGGTTTTCAGGTGGCTTATATTTACCGATGAAAGAAGAAGAGGAATAAACTGAAGACAAACAACTTTGCTTAATAAAACCACTCAAAACTTTATTTTATACCTTTTTTATATTAGCCTAGCATTGAAAGAGTAAAATTATATGTAAAGTTATTAAACTTTCTCAGAAATACAGAAATCCAATGGACTTACCATCTTTTTTAACAAAAACCCTTGACTTACATCCTTTTCACAAACTTAGTAAGGCACGTACAGCGTTTTCCATAAAACGAAAGGAAGGCACTTACTTCTTTTTCCATGTAAGTTTTGTTCCTTTTATACTCATTCATAATAAAAAAACTGTTTTCATGTTTTGTAGAGGTATTTTGATATACACATCTTTTTTCATAAAATTAATATAATCATCCAATATTTAAGACACATTTATTTGAATACTGAAAATTTTACTTTGTGGCACTTACTTCCTATTCCATATTTTGTACACAATTCATTTGTTCTTGGGTTACCGGGAGACTGGCATGCCACCACTCGCCAAGCACTACGATTGATGACCCTTGTGATTGACTGAAGCGGCATGGAATGACGTACTCTTATCTAGCATCCAAGCTATGTGCCTTGCCCAGGGGGGTTAGAACCTTGGTTGCTCTCAGGGGTGGCAACTAAGTATACTGAATTTCCTATTCTGTATATCCTTAAATCACCTACAAATTTAATAATGTATTCATCCCAGTAGATTGCCCTATACAGCTTGTTAGAGATATAAGTGTAGTTTTATTTTGCTGACTGAGCACAGTCTACCGAATAACATTATATCAGTATTTACTTCATATGCAGACCAATAATTATATCTGTTGGAAGTAGGATGTTTTTACATTGGTTAGTACCTCCAAGAACATGTAGCAAGAGGAAGACGTAATGCTTATTTTCTCCTGGACAACAGGTCAGGTGCTGAAGTGTGGACACGTAGACTGACAGGTGGAGTCCACTTAGAGGTGCAGTTACTACCACGTAGCCGGTCGGAGTGGCCGCGGTTCTAGGCGCTATAGTTTGGAACCGCGCGACCTCTACGGTCGCAGGTTCGAATCCTGCCTCGGGCATGGATGTGTGTGATGTCCTTAGGTTAGTTAGGTTTAAGTAGTTCTAAGTTCTAGGGGACTGGTGACCTGAGAAGTTAAGTCCCATAGAGCTCAGAGCAAGCCACTACCACGTAGAAAATATCAGGTAGTAAATTGTGTTACGCGTTTGCTGGAGGCCTCGTAGTCGCAGAGGAAAAAGAACTACTACACTGACATGGGTACATATTGAAATACCAATGATCACAATATCACCATTTCTACCCGTAACACCCTGCATCTGCACCAAACAATTTTTATCTTATATTCCATCCTTCCTGGTGTTTCAGTGCAGTTTGCCTGTTCTGCAGAAGAAAGTCAATAGCAGCTATTTGTTCGTTCATTCAACAAAAAATTAATTTAACTTATATAGAAGAGTTAAATAACACAAAGACGTGCCCCACGGTGTGGTTTTGATGGGAAAAAGTACTGAATATCAGTGGAAAATTATCCACAAAGCAGTCTCTGTAGCTAAATCCTCAACCAGAATTCTTCGCAGGAACCGTTAAAGCCATCCAGAAACATACGGAGAAGATGTGAAGGTAGGGCTTTAATATGCCGCTGAGTTCGACGGCATTTCGAATAACGTATATATCAGTGGGGAGTGAACTGGTCATTACCCTGTTAAACAAATTCTTGTATTCGCTGCAAATGATTTTTAGAAAACAACAGATTACATAAATAGAGAACCAAGTACCGCTATCATAGATTCCAACTACAGTAACATAAATGTTGAATTGTGAGCGACTGCACAACATCAAGCAACATTAAGAGATGAACATAAATTAGGTACAAACATCATTCACATCCGCTGTCCGTGAATGTTGAAATTATATGGAATTAAGTACTAGGGCTTCCAAAATCACTGCTGTTAGCTTATCTCTTTCGACATTTGCCCTGTATCTACCATCAATCATACAGGGTGAATCACGTAAGACGTAACACACTTTTTATTTCGTGAACGGTTACACATTTCGACACGCGATTTTCGGCGAATGCTAGGGCGTCAAGGGGCACGTATGTTTTTGTTTGGTTAGGGTTTTCAGCGCTGATGGCAACTGAGATAAAAAAGGGAACCACATACTTTTTATAACTGCATTCGTCACCTCTTTACCATGATATAGCCTTTGTTAATGTTGATGTTGAAAGGTGTCGTACAGAAAGTCGTGAAACGTCGAAGACTGTGAGAGCACAGCGGCCAGAAATGGCATTCGCTGTGCAAACACTGGCCGGCAGGAGTCTCGGACCATGCTGCGTACTTGTATACCATGAGGTAGGCCTGCGCTACGAGAATAGAGCTTTATTTCCCCTTGAATCAACACGACCCAGATACAGGTTCACCTACGAATGTTGTAGAATGAAGTACGACGTAGGCTAGAAACTAGCATATCATAAAGGACTTAGAGAAACTGTGGTGTCACCGCCAGACACCACACTTGCTAGGTGGTAGCCTTTAAATCGGCCGCGGTCCGTTAGTATACGTCGGACCCGCGTGTCGCTACTATCAGTGATGGCAGAGCGAGCGCCGCCGCACGGCAGGTCTAGAGAGACTTCCTAGCACTCGCCCCAGTTGTACAGCCGACTTTGCTAGCGATGGTTCACTGACAAAATACGCTCTCATTTGCCGAGACGATAGTTTAGCATAGCCTTCAGCAACGTCATTTGCTACGACCTAGCAAGGCGCCAGTATCAGTTACTATTGATATTGTGAATCATGTACCGTCCAGACCGACGTTCACCATAAATGGATTAAAGTTAAGTATTCCACCAGCTACGTCCTTTTTTCTAAATTCTAATTTCCTTGCCCTGTTCCAGACCTTACGCCAGCCTGTGTGAGCTAAAACGCGTGCCTTTCGGCCTCCTCTAGTAACACGGTGTTGTTTCTCCTGCCAACCAAAACAGAAACTACTTCACATTTCTGTATCCTCCCAGGTTTACGTGAGCTGAAACAGAGAAATCAACTGTTCATTCTTTAAAAAGTAAAGAGGTCTTACGTGCTGCAAAGAACAACTACTGTATTAAATATTCAAATGTTAGAAGGAAGATCTGACCTATCTTTTTCTGCACGTGGCTGTATACTTCTTAGAGGTGAAATACATGCTGTCAGACGACTGTTTCTACCTACACTATATACGGGATACAATCGTTGAAATGAACATTTTATTAAAAATACTTTGGTGCCCACCTGTTCACCACAAAATAACTATTCTTCTTAACGAAACATCGTATCATGTTGAACGTAAGCGCGTAATGACGGTGTTACAAGCTGCCGACACATTTAACATTGCAGTGCAATTTTGTACACACAATGAAATAACCACTTTACTGACAATCATTTGGTAACCACGCAAATCATGTAACATAAATTTTGTCTTCCAAAATAATAACTTTATCCTTTATTTAATCATGTGTGCAAACTGTTGGCCACGGGCTGAAAGACACATCTGCAATAGTCGTACGAAAGAACGATGAACAGGTATAATTACAGTGGACTATATGGCAGAGCATGCACTGGTGTTTCGACTACACATACGGTCTGGCGTAGATGGGGCTTCGTCATAGACTGCATTTTTGGGTGCTCCCCCAAAAAAAGAAGTTAAGAGGAGTCAAATGGGCTGACCTCGCAGGCCATTTGACAACAGAATTCCGTGCCATCCAACGTCCGGGAATGTTCTCATTCAGTATTTACGTTGCAGCATGGGACGAGTGAGCTGGACAACAGTCGTGTTGCAACCGGCAGAATGTTCATCATAAAGTGTGCACACGAAAGGCCATTTAAAACGCCTGAGATGAAGTAAGATCCAACAGTGTAATTTCCTACGATGCCGCACCAAACGATTACGCTCCAAGGACGCTGATGTTGCATCTGACCAAGCTAGTGTGGATTTCGGCTGCCCAGTACTACATGTTATGCAAATTTATATTAAAGTATTTAGTAAACGTTGCTTCACCGGTAAAGAGCATACGTTGGGGAAAAAACGTAAGGTTGTCTCTCAGTCGCTGCATGTCAAATCGACCACATTCTGTACGACTTTCGAAATCACGTTCGTCGAGTACCCGATTTAGTGACAGATGATAGGGATGGAAATTCTGTAGATGCAGGATGTGAGTGACTGGTCTGGCTGATTCCACATTCCTTGGCAGCATCTGTCATACCACTGTGTTGATTCATTAGCGTCGTAGCCAGAACAGCTTCTCCGAGTTCTCTGTCAGTTGCAGTCTTCTTTCTTATCCTCTTTTTGACGTTCAAACAGCCTGTGCGCAGTTACCTGACGGGTCGGACACTGGCGATCCGGACAGATAGCCCTATACCGCTGCACTGCTTTTAAGGCACTTCTTTTACATTCACCGTATAAAAGTAGTATACCCAACTTCTCCTCATTGGCGTACATGTCTGCACCTAATGAATATTGAAGCAGAAATGAGCGGCCTGAATTGCAGACAAGTAAACAGGCTAATTTGTTGACATTTTGACACAATGTAGCACGAGAGCCCAGCTTGGCGGTGTTTGCACCGCTAATGCCGATTCCGGCCACTGTGTTCTCAAATTCTAGGATATTTCTTCAATGTTTTTTACGACAGATTTCAGTGTCACCATACAACCGGTATATCACCGTAATTGCTTCTCAAGAGCTATCGAATGCAGTTATAAAAAGCATACGGTTCCATTAAAGTAAACGTAATTGCTTCATTACCTCCGCTGGTAGCTGCGCTATGTGTAACAATCCACGAAATAAAAGCAGTGTTACGTCTTTTGTGACTCACCCTGAATATGGACGGACTGCAGAAGGTATTACGCCCTATCTAACAGCTTGAGAGAGTAGAAAGAATAAATACCTTGTTACAATCTTGCAACCGAATCGAAAATTAATCGCATACCCATATCGTAAAGAAAGCAGACTGATGTAAAACACTTTCAGAATCTAAGGCAGAGATATACTCGAAGGAATAATAAAAAGTTTTAGAATGAAATTACATGTTGCTAAAAGTGATATTTAAGTATTTATATTTTCATCTACACGTTTTTTTTATATATATAAGAAAATGGATCCTTTTATCAGCTTCTAGTGAGCATAAATTTTCGGTCAAATGTTCGCGAACTTGCACAGTATCCATTAATCAGCGAAATTCCCGGGCTGAGTTCATGGACTAATTACACGCTCAAGCCGTCGTCTGCCGCTCTGCTCTAAGAATAACAAGCCTGAGATGGAATTTCGTATTATCTCAGTCTTTTCTCCTTTATAACCGCTCTAAAACGAGCCGTAAAGTGATTTACTCTGCGGAGGGAAATTCCAGCGCAAACGCGTTGTAATCACCCTGCTGCTCACTGGAGACGTTAATCTGCTCAGCAGGATGCTTAACTCCTTTCATAACGACTCTAAATTAATAGTTCATTTAATAAAATTGCAAGACGATCCACGACTATCCGGGAAAGATGCACAAAGGTTAACGCACGACACCTGCAGTCAGTGAATATGGATTCAGATACTTCTCTAGTCTTCGAGATGTTCATTTTAAATGATTTATCTAAATAATTTAAGCTTGATGCCAAGATGGTTCTTCTGGAAAGGCGGCTTCCAGTCTCCTGCCCCACTTTTATCAAATCCAACCTAATGATGCTCATCGACGGCACAGCGGAACCCATTCTTCCAACTTGCTCCGTCCCAATATTCTGTTTCGTAGAACTACAAACTTTCCTACATTCGACTGTAACGCTGACTACCTATAACTAACAGTAAGCCATGCGTCCGCTGGAGGGTATTGTATTGGCTGACAACGCACAATCGAGTAGGAAGAGAGTAGGATCCTTCCTCCTTACAGAACAAGCAAGAGATTAGAGAGAACAGGGAAACTAACATACGTTTTCCGAAAATGTTTCAATGCGGTGGTTCGTATTGTGGTCCCTGATGGTTTTTTCCTCGAGCGTAGAGCGGGTTGTTAGATTCTTGATTTTCTGTAGAGTCAGGAACTTTTCAGCCAAATTACACGTGAGCTGGTAATGTGGCATAGGGAGTCCTAATTGAAAATAGGATGGGACCTACTTTTAACTAAATTCTTGGACAAATTGTTTCTGAAGAAAAATGTTAAAGACTGGTATTTCTGTAAGTACATTTGTTTATGTGAATATAGGGTGGTCCGAAACAGTCTGGAAAGCTTGTAAGGGTGTCGCACGGTAAGTTGCGCTGTGAAATAATTGTTGAGGAAAAATTCGATACGTAGCACCGTTTCTGACTTTATTGGTTTTGAAGTTAACCAACGAGACCAACGCGAACGCAATTCAAGAGGGTTGTCGCTAAACGTGTTCTTCGTTTGGTTACTTAAAACCGCACAAGAGAGCGATACAAAAACTGGACATGAGATGGTAGTGAGGATCGCATGCGATTAAAGGCTGAGTAGTCTCGTCCCCTACCATCTACTCTACGACAGCAAATCATACATGGCGGGGCGCTTGAAGCTTCGCACGCAGCGGCCTGATTGACTAACTTCTTCGATAGTTAACTCGGAACAGCGCAATGTATCGTATTTTTTCTTAAAAATTATTTCTCAGCACAATCTAACGTGAAACGCTTTTACAAGATTTTCAGACTGTTCCTGACCGCCTTGTATTGACCTGTCGACATTTGCAATATGTCCACATCGCAGGCGATACAGTCGAATTCCTTCACGCGATCACTAAAATGTCGTCCAAAAAAATGACTGAGAGACAGGAACTAGAGTTGAAATACAGGGTAAAGGCGACTGGACCTGTTGCAGTACATAGAGTATGCGAAAGAGCTTCTTCCTCTTCTAGTAGTTATTCGTAGGTCACTGCGGCCTAAAAATGATTAGGTCATTACCATTTTCAAGATGAGTCGTCGAAAGCTGGCGTCAGTCATTTGTATAGTTTGAAAGCACGTTTTATGATCGCGTATTGTGACCTTACTGGAGGCCGAATATCTCTGCTTTAGGACTCAGCAAGGATTACGCAGACAACGAGCGTGTCAAACCCAGTTCGCTCTATTCGCCCAGGTAATCCAGAAGGCAATAGATACGGGCACCTAGCCCTGTTCCTTCCAGAGGGTGTTCGATACGTTCCGAACCGTCACCTAACGCACAAAATAAGCTTTGTGGCCGGACTGATACGTTCCCCGCAAGTGTAACACAGCATGTCATTCTCGAAAGCGAGAAATCTTCAGACGTAGAAGTCCTAAGGGAGTTTACAGTATATATACCGTAAATTACTTAGTGGATAATACCACGTGCTGTAGGTGGCTGTTCGTGAACGACGCTGTTATTCATATAGAATACACAGTGCTAGAAAACTGCAATGAGCTGTTGGAAGACGTGCAGATGGTTGATGCTTGGTGAGAGATTAACAACTGACCGTCTCTAAAAACGAATACAGCGTATTGCACGTAAACAGACGAAATGACCCCATTATTGTTTGAATACACGATTATCAGACACTCAGTGTAATCAGTCGCATCAGTTGAATATCTGGGACTATGCGTACGGAACGATTTAAAATGCAGCTCTGCCAATATAGCGGTGCTTACATACTCGCATCGCAGTGGAACTGGGTTGCATACACGCAGCACTAACGCCCTCAAACTGAAACTTTTTGATCATCCCTTATACAATTAACTGAAGGAAAAGTGGATGCCAAAGTTTATTGGAAAAATATTCTGGAAGTGCACCCAGGAAGCAGAGAACTATAGAACCCTCGTTCGATGTGATGCTTGAGTACTTCGTTCAGTAAAAGCGAAAGCTTAAACGATATACCCAACACCAATGGCACACGCTACAGTAAAAGCGTTGTGCATAACGGAGAAGCTTCCTGTCAAACGTCCGAGAGCATTCGATCTTAGAAATGTCAGTCGCTATATTATCTCCTCCTACATATACCTCGAGAGAAGATCGTGAAGGTTAGGAAGATTACATCTCACACGGTGAGTCAGTAATAGCGTCTGGAACTTTAAAAAGAGAAAGTGCCAGCATCACACAGTGTGTCCTCAGCCACAAACCATAAGGTGGCTTATGAGGAATATATGTAGCTGCAGATAGGTACACCACTTATGGATTAAAAAGTGTAAGATGATAGAATAGGAACGTCAACGGTTGTCTATTAAACCGAATACAGGATTAAGATAGGAGAATTTTTTAATAAAACTGGTGTGATAGTTCGCATATTGTACGCATCAAGGATTAAAAAAAAGGCATAAGGCGTGAGAAATTTTCGGTAGAAGATCAATGACGTGCCGAAAATAAAAGCTGTGGAATACACGTGACAGCGTGAGGTTACGTAAGAGGCAAAAGATTTTAGGATTATGAAGTGAGTGTGCAAGCTACGCTGCGACATTTTCGTGGTAAATTCGGCTTACTACTCCGGTACGTCGTGTTCTGTTAAGGTAGGTCCGAACCGGCTCGCAGCCAGGGGACGCTCTCTTGGGACGCTCAATCAATCAGTCAGTCGCCCGTCATGTTGATTAGCACCCTCCTGTTGCTCACCCCACCTACGCTCTCGCAGTTATGTGTAGCGCATCTCCAGTGTGGCTCTTAACTACTGTATGTGAGGGGCATTGTCTGTTTTCGTGACATAGCCGACAGGAACACATTTTAATCGGTAAAGTGATGACAGTTCGTTGTTATAACTCAGACATGACATTCATCACTGATGATGGTTTTAATGCACTGAGAAGGTTTGAGGACTTTGCGTAGCCACGCCACCTGTTACTCTGCGGAGTTCTGTAACTATTCCTCTATCAAATGACATAGCACGTATACCACATCAGAAGACACAACTTGAAAGTAGCGAAACAGTTAGTGTGGGTCTCTAATCGACTACAGTAAACACAGCTATAGCGGACTACTGGACTTTTCATTCAGTTTTATACTTTAACAGTTTTAACACCTGAATTTAAACAATTGTTTACTACGTGAAGTGTCAGTCAGTCATGTTTATGAAAGTGGGAGCAAGTTCAAAATAATGCCAGAGATTTAGAATCATTACTTAACCGCAGTCACCAAAACATCCAGCCGAAATGATGAAATCGGCTAGCACGGGTGAACCGTCTTCGCAGAGGCCTGGCGCCCTCTCATGTCGACCACAGCTTGTCACATCTTAGTACGCAACTTTGTCTTGCATTGAAAAACATAAAGGGTACATCTTTACATACATCGTCAGCTCGAAGCCACTATTCGCAGGCCTTTAACTTTTATTACTGCACTTTTCACTCTATGGTTCAATGCAAACATTGTAGTTATTCTTTTCTAAAACAAACTATACATTAATAGTTCCTAATACACAAAGCGAGAATTGGCTTGGTTCAAATGGCTCTGAGCACTATGGGACTCAACTGCTGAGGTCATAAGTCCCCTAGAACTTAGAACTACTTAAACCTAACTAACCTAAGGACATCAAACACATCCATGCACGAGGCAGGAGTCGAACCTGCGACCGTAGCGGTCGCGCGTTTCCAGACTGTAGCGCCCAGAACCGCTCGGCCACTCCGACCGGCCGAGAATTAGTGTTATGCCCCTTACGATCATTTCTGCAGCTGAAGTTTGTTAAGTTTTCTGCCCGTCTTTTTTGCTGTCGGACCAGTGTCAAAAAAGTTAAAGCATGAGGCTTATCAATGGCCGACACACAAACAAATGTTTAGAAAACCAAGAAAGAGACTGACTAATGGAATGGAATTCACACGTGAAACAGATGTTGTGTACGTTATTTTTTATATAATTTCTCAAATCTTGTTACTTCTTGTAAGGAAAACGTATATCGAACGGGTCTTCGGTGTTTCTCGTCTTTAACACGCTTGTAGGACATACTTTCAGGAAGAGATACTGCTCTAGGACCATGAGCTTCTCAGGAACTGTCAAGAAATTGAACTTCAAGGCTTTACAGCGTACGAAAGCGTCAGCTGTCGAGAAGCAACGTCGTTTGCGCAACTGGCGAAGGTGGTAGACTGGAAGTCTGCTCGTCCTACATTGGAGTACGTCGTTTCCCCTGATATTCAACCAGATACTTGTATAAGCACAACGACCAAGTTTATGTGGAAAAGAGGAACATCAGTAATGTGAATAATAATAATAACGATTGTAGTAACTGCAATACTGATCAATGTAGCTCATTCGTGATTGGGTATAGTAAACATGCTGAGTGGTCAGCGCGACGGAATTTCATACCTAATGGCCCGGGTTCGACTCCTGGCTGGGTCGGAGATTTTCTTCTCTCAGGGACGAAGTGTTGTGTTGTCCTTATCATTATCACTTCATCCCCATCGATAAGCAAGTCGCCGAAGAGGCGTCAACTCGAAAGACTTGTACCCGGCGATCGGTCTGCCCGACGGGAGGCCCGAGTCACACGGCATTTCAAATGGCTCTGAGCACTATGGGACTTAACTTCCGAGGTCATCAGTTCCCTAGAACTTAGAACCACTTAAACCTCACTAACCTAAGGACATCACACACATCCATGCCCGAAGCAGGATTCGAACCTGCGACCGTAGCGGTCGCGGGGTTTCAGACTGAAGCGCCTAGAACCGCTCGGCCTCTCCGGCCAGCCACGGCATTTCCATTTCAATAACGGACAGTGATGAGATCACCACATTTCTCTTCTCTGCTACTTTTGTCTTCTCGGCCAATTTCTGTTGAAAAAATGAAGAATTTATTGTTGCACTTACAATTTGTTGGAACATTGTTCCAGGAAATGACGATCTAATAATATTGTAGTTTAGTTAGGACACAATTGTGATCACATGTAAGTTGTTACTTTCTATTTTTGTATGACCCGTTTCTATCTACTGCGGAGATTATCATCACATCTACATTCCTTGCTGATAGCAGGAATTGCTGGCGTCGAGCAGACCCGTCTGTGCTGGCGTGCCAGTGTTCTCAACGCCAGCACGGACGGGCCTACTTCACGCCAGCAAATCCTACTATCACCAAGGAATGTAGATCTGATGGTGATCTCTGTAGTAGGTCGAAACTAGTCATCTATAAATAAAAAGTAATAACTTATGTGGGACCATGACTGTGTTTACCAAATAAATTATTGTAGGGAATCTGTTAATGTTCTCGCTTCAGCCCCTATAGCTTAATGAAGTTCCAGCTGATAGCGGCTCTATACATAGCGTTCAAAATGGCGTCTGTGATGTAGGCGCGTTTCAAGCAGAGGGCCAAAATTGAGATTCTTTTGCCGGAAAACCAGATATTTATAAGTGCTTGCAGAATGTCTACGGAGACCTGGCAGTGAACAAAAGCACGGTGAGTAGTTGAGCGAATCGTCTATCATCGTTGCAACAAAGTCGCGAAAACCTGTCCGATCCTACGCACGCCGGGTAGCCAATCACAGCTGTGACTTCTGGAATGTTGGAACATGCGGTGTGATCGACGGATCACATTCAGACATATCTCTGTTGGTAGCACTGACACACTATACCAGCAGTTTGGGTTCTTAAAGGCGTGTGCCCACTGATTTCCTCACCGTCTAAGAGAAGACCGTAAAGGCCAACAAAGGATCATCTGTGCGGAATTGCTTGCGCATTACGAGGCTGATCGTGACAATTTATTGTCAGACATCGTCACAGGTGACGAAACATGGGTTCGTCAGTAAACAAAGCGGCAATACAAGGGGTGGCGTCACACCACTTCTCCTCCGAAGAAAACGTTCACTCCGCACCCGCAGTCTGTGAAGTCATGGCGACAGTCTTCTGGGACTCTCAAGAGGTGTGCTACCCTCACGAAACTGAAGAAACTACTTCATAGTGTTTGCCGCCGCAAAAAATCAAATAAACTTCTCAATGACAATATAAGGTCTCACACCTGTCTAAGCACGCGAGAGAAGCTCACAAAACTTCACTGGACGGTTCTTTCTCATACACTCTACAGTCTGAATCTCGCACTTTCCGCCTTCCATCTGTTTAGCCCATAAGAAAACATTCAACATGACTATTATGCAGCAAGACGCTGGCATCGGCGCCGACTAGTAGTGTTGTACTATGCGGTCATCAGGCTCTCCCAGAAAGGTGGCGTAAGGACGTCGCATTGAACGGAGATAATGTTGAAAAATAGGGTTTTGTAAACAAACGAGAAAGAAATAATATGGTGTATTGGAATCCTTAATTAAACGAGCGTGCTTCCAGAAAAAAAATTGTATTGCGTTATTTATTGAACGCCTCTCGAAGATAATTGATCTATAGGTTTGGTGAGTGAGTTTGCTAGTATGAAAATGTGTAAGATAAATGGCTGTATCTTTCGATTACTTAGAAGATGTTTTACATCGCCAAGACCGTAGTATCTGGCATAAACCGCACTTGATACCTCTACCCGTTCTTGACAAAATTAGGACTTAAGAGACGAACAGACAAACAGATGGAAAACCAAAGACAGTCTATAAGGTTTCCGCTTTTACCGACTGAAGTGCGGAAACGTAAGACGAAAATAAGTGACTCGAATGCAGTACGTGCGTACCTGGCCGATTGCTGTGACGTCGCTGATCGTCGGCTGGCTGCTTGTACCTTATTCATTAGGATCGTAAAACTTTGATCCTTCGATTTCTCGAAAGCGCATCGAAAGCGTACTGTGGTACAGTAGGATTATTTGATTGTAAGGATCTACTACAGTCGTGAGAAAGATGAGCAGCACCTGCGGTCCGTTGGATGTGTGGTTGGTTGTCTTGGGGAAGGAGACCAGACATCGAGGTCATCGGTCTCATCGGATTAGGGAAGGACGGGGAAGGAAGTCGGCCGTGCCCTTTGAAAGGAACCATCCCGGCATTTGCCTGGAGCGATTTAGGGAAATCACGGAAAACCTAAATCAGGATGGCCGGACGCGGGATTGAACCGTCGTCCTCCCGAATGCGAGTCCAGTATCTAACCACTGCGCCACCTCGCTCGGTTTGGATGTGTGGTTCCTGTATTAGTCATGCACAGAATTTCAAAATTTTAAACATGACTGAAGCAGCACCTGTTGAAAATCTTCACGGTAAATGATACCAGCCAAACAGTTGCAAGATAAAGATTTATTAAAATCCTTCAACACGGTTTCGGTATATCTAAATATACCTCCATCAGAAGCAAAAATACACCTGAACAGGGAGACACCTTCTTAGGCAAAAAACTTAGCAACTTATATAAAGAACACATGCTAGGTAAAAATGGTGGAAACGTATATAATCCCACGTTTGCTGGACATCTATTTCACAACGCCACGTAAACTGGATGACACAGAATAGCTACACGAAGTGCGAAAGGGTTACAAACTGGACCTGTTCGAGGAATTAGAAATTTTGTAACACCTATCTCAAAAAGATGGATTTATTCTTAATGAATAAGTGCAGCTACTGACGACGCCTTTGGCACGATTGTTTTATGCATCTCTACGGCAGGATGTGTTTTTAGTAAGTGACTAATAGTTTTTGTGTTTGTAATTACTTTGGCAATTTTCATGGTTACTTAAAGCTATAAGTGGCTGTTTTTTATCTTCTATCTCAGTTAAGTTGCTAAGTGTTTTGCTAATGAAGGTGTCTCCCCGTTTAGGTGTAATTTTTGCTTCTGATGAAGGTATATGTTGATATATAGAAACCGTGGTCAAGGATTTTAATAAACCTTTATCCTGCAACTGTTTGTCTGTTATCATTTACCTTGTACATGTACAGAATGTGTTGAAAGTCCCCCGTAACTGACAGAAAGCACATAGCGAATTGTGTTTGGCGAAATCAAAGGAAAAAGTGCTACTGGACGGGCATCAATACACAACTGCAGCAAACCAACTGAAAGAGTTCTGCCTGATTTACGCAGCATACACTTGGAAACGAAATTCCTGCGGGACTGCACTAGACAAAAACGAAGAAAGGGAGATTGGAGTATAAATTGTACCAGAGGGTCTTTCCATTAACAACTAAAGCCAGTGATCAAAGGTAGTGATTTCAGCGGTACGTTGCGACCGTGTACATGGGATGGGGATGTGGGTAGGTGCAGGCGGCTGTCCATGATGGCGGCGGCAAAGTGGCCGCTATCAGCCGTAATGGCGCGCGCCCCACGCCGCAGCCCGCTATCCGAGCGCCATCAATCTCCATCGACACAAAGGAGAGGCCCTGGGCACTGCTAGGACGCCCGATACCCACGGACAGGCCGCGCCCCGGGCGTGTACCCTCTAGCTCTGGCCCTTGTCACGACGGTAACACAATAACGAATGTCCGCTACACACACGAACCACGAACTAACTTACCGTATCGCTCGAATCATTTACCCTTCCCGTTAAACGCTGGTGATTTCGATTTACATCTACATACACAGGGAAAATCATCTACAACTCACATTCTTTTCAGTTCGTGACACGTTGAGAGTATCGAAAGGAAGTTTCCGACATACGAAAGCACACTGCTTGATCAGAGGTACGCACACACCCGTGTTTAATACGAAACAGATCACTAGATGTCAGGAGAGGCGAATTCGCTGTTGTAAAAGGAGGCGGAGAATATTCCGTTGTCTGCAGAGAAGCAGTAAGGACAGAATGGTTAGGTCAGAAGGGTTCATTGTCTTCGAAAGTGGCCTAGTTATTACATATTGTGCGGTCCTGCCCACTCGTCTCTTATAGGGAGCCTAAAGGATGCTGCGTTCTCGGACAGCTATACATCAATTCAAGCAAATCACATTAATAGTTGAAATTTCCTGGCAGATTAAAACTGTGTGCCGGACCGAGACTCGAACTCGGGAGCACTTGCCCGTGAAAGGCACAGGTCCTGAGTTAGAGTCTCGGTTCGGCACACAGTTTTAATCTGCCAGGAAGTTTCATATCAGCGCACTCCGCTGCAGAGTGAAAATCTCATTCTGGAAACATTAATAGTTGTTATTACAATAAAGTAGATTGGAATACTTAACTTTGGTCTACAACGAGTTGTCGCAAGCGACAGGCGACATGCAAATAATCAATATCCTCCGCTATAATACTGTCTTTCAGATATGTTCTTGGCCACAAACCGTTACCTCTCAGATGCTCCTGTTTAACAGGGTGCTCTGTCACGCTGATCGAATCACTTATAGTCTCCGAATAGTTGTTGTACTGTAAGCTGTACACAAAGCTGTGCTTCTATCCTTTCGTATTTGGCGTTTCACTAAGCGCAATAAGGGGACCACACCTCACCTCGCGGGGTAGCCGCGTGGTCTGGAGCAACTTGCACGGTCCGCACGGCCCCTACCGTTCGAGGCCTCCCTGGAGGTCCCATAAGACCTTACCACAAAATAACGCCTCTATACCGTAACACTACGTCTTTCGCACTTCACTATTAGCACTACATATGACGGTATGTAACGTTCTCAAGACATTCGCTGAAACAAAACCCTTCCATACAAAGCCACTGGGCTTAGCGTGATTCATAGTTCCAAACCACTCGTTCTCAGTTATCCACTGTCCTATGGCATCGCTTCTTCTACCACCTCAGGCTCTGACTACAGAAATTTACAGATTACGAGGAGCTGCTCGATAACCAGTCACTTGGCTAGCTGAACCACTGGTAGCAGTTTAGAGCTTATGAGCGATTGCTTCCGCCGATTTCATTCGCTTGTTTACTGCCACTCTCAATGCTAGGACGACACCTGTTCGGCTGTACATCAGGTCTTCCTGGTCCTGGTTTAGCTGTAGTGGTTGCTTCGCGGTTTCGCTTCACAATTGCGTCAACAGTCGACTTGGGCATCCTTAGAAGAATCGAGAAGAATCGAAATGTCCCTAAAAATGTAAATGTCGTGTGACTAGGGCCTCCCGTCGGGTAGACCGTTCGCGGGGTGCAAGTCTTTTGATTTGACGCCACTTTGGTGACTTGCGCATCGATGGGGATGAAATGATGACGACTAGGAAATACAACACCCAGTCCCTGAGCTGAGAAAATCTCCGACCCAGCCTGGAATCGAACCCGGGGCCTTAGGATTGACATTCTGTCTCACAGATTACTCAGCTACCGGTGGCGGACGAAATATCCCTGATGGATTTGTTGCTCACGTTGTACGTGTTCCAGCGTAGCACGAAGATGAACGCAAGAGCAGAGAAGGCTGCGAGACGACGTCAGCCGATAGCACGCCGACTAGGACGTCATCACAACAGGAGTGGCCTCTGCAAGAAGAGAATATAAGCGCCGCTCCTGCCAGAAGACGATAGTGGAAGAGAGCACCAGAAGAGCCGTCATCCTGTTATATTAACACAAGCGCCTTATATTAATTGTTACTTATTGATCTCTTAAATTATATTAATTGATGTTTGGTTAGTGTTTGCCGTGTCTTCTGCGGTCGGTTTGTGTTCCAGTTTTCCGCGAATTGGGGTGTGTGGGAGCGGTGCCACGTTTCGCTTCGGTGCTTCGAAGCTATGACGTGTCGTCTAATGGGAAGTGACTCCCGGTTGGGCCCCGGCGTTATGTGCTGTTTTGGACGGCTGGTCTGCTGCTGCTTCAGGCATTTTAAGTTAAGTCACCTTTTGCCCAGGGGAGCCTGGCGTCACTGTCGGTTTGGTAAACCTTTAACGTGTTTCATGTATATTTCTTTTTTTTAAAATAAGTTTCTTTTAATTTGCTTGGGAATGAATTGTATTAATTGGTAACTTTTAAATCACCTCCAGACTGTAATTTATTGTTCCTTTAACTATTGAAATCTTTGTGACTCATCTCTTTAAGTTAGTCTTGGTAATTATAATTTGCTGCCTTGTTTAAGAAGCAAGATATGTGACAGTTTGGTATTGTCTTAAAGATGGCCACGTGTTGATTGTCTCTTAGCTGTTTCGTAAATATTGTCTTGAATAAATTGTTAATTTATTGTTTTGGTAGTTGTTGTGTTTAAGGAGTGACATTGTAGGGGCCTTGACCTTCCGTGCTAAGTGTACCCCTCACCCCGACTTCCTGAGTCACACTCACAACAAGGAAAAATACGTGGTAGTACCGGGAATCCAACTGAGATGCCGTGCATGAGAGCCTCTCAGCTTTGCTGCTCCGCTGCGGAAGCGGGCTATACACAAAGGGCATACAAATTAAAACGAGGCTGATGAAAAGATGTAAGTAAATTGTTTACTGTTTCGACGGTATTGGCCGTAACCATTGTGGTACCGCAGCCAGTCGACACCACACAGGGGGCAATTGTTCCAGGATCAGAGGTTGGCATCAGAGGTTGTGCTGTTCTCCGACAGCCGGCCACGGTGGTCTCGCGGTTCTAGGCGCGCAGTCCGGAACTGTGCGACAGCTACGGTCGCAGGTTCGAATCCTGCCTCGGGCATGGATGTGTGTGAGGTCCTTAGGTTAGTTAGGTTTAAGTAGTTCTAAGTTCTAGGGGACTGATGACCACAGCAGTTGAGTCCCATAGTGCTCAGAGCCATTTGTTCTCCGACAGCTGTGACGACAGCGAGCGGCGCCGCGCAACCGTTGGCCGCACAAGAGCCACGTCCGCCTAAGCTGAGGCGCCACCAGCGCCACGGATCACGCGGATAAGAGACTACCCGTTTACAGCTCTAACCAGTTCAAGACGAGTTCTTGCTCAGCTGTCGAATAGCTCCTGGCACCAGCAGCCGAGGGGGTCATCATAGTGCAATCGCAAATTTCACAATGAAAGTAGCTCAGAACTACTGGCCTCAAGATGTATGCTTATTTCTATGCTGTCGGAATAAAATCGCGAGTCCCAGAAAGAGTTATGCGTCATAAACGAAACTCGGTAGGCGTGTTTCTAAATCTGAAAGGTGATGTCTATTCAAATTTCGCGCAAATCGTATCAGTGTGGTGCAAGTAGCCCCAATATGAGGATGCAAAGCAGGTCCGTTTTTAAATAGGCGCTGTAACGGTCGTGAGCGTTAGTTACCTTCCAAATACGACATGGTGAGTTGATGTCAGTCAAGAACCCTTTAAGACGACAATCATTATCAGAACCTCACGGTGGAGGAAGGAGGTCACGTAATGGCGCTACGAGAAGCTGGATGTTCCTTCTGCGATACTGCAGAAAGACTTGACAGGGATGTAGCCGGTATACGTGATTGCAGGTAGCGGCGGTCACGTGAATGTACAGTCGCAAGAAGACCCGGCGCTGGACGGCCACGTGAGGCACTACCGAGAGGGAAGTCCAGCGTGTTCGGCACATGGCTCTGGCGCATCGCACTACATCTGCAGCAACAATCTGAGCAAGGTTCGCAGGAAAGCTTCTGTAACGTTTGGAAGGTAGGAGACGAGGTACTGGCAGAAGTAAAGCTGTGAGTACCGCGCGTGAGTCGTGCTTCGGTAGCTCAGTTGGTAGAGCACTTGCCCGCGAAAGGCAAAGGTCCCGAGTTCGAGTCTCGGTCGGGCACACAGTTTTAATCTGCCAGGAAGTTTCAATCTGAGCAACAGTTGGCACCACAGTGTGCCTGTCGCCCTGAGCCGTGCATTCCGCTGACTCTAAGCCACCACCGTTTGCGACTTCAGCGATACCAAGCAATAGCTCATTGGAGGACAGCATGGAGATCTGTTGTGTTTTCTGATGAAAGCTGCTTCTGCGTAGTAGCCAGTGATGGCCGTGTGTTGATTAGAATAAGGCCAGTTCAGGGTCTGCGACCAACCTCTCCTTTTGCTAGACCCACTGGACCTACACTTGCAGTTATCGTCTGGTTGTGCGATTTCGTATGACCCTCGTGGTTATCCGACGTACCCGGACTGCAAATTTGTACGTCGGTGATTCGACCTGTTGTGCTCCAGTTCACGAAGAGCATTGCAGGTGGTGTTTTCTAACAGGATAAGGCTGACCCACATACCGCTGTTGTAACCCAGCATATTCTACAGAGTGTCAAAATGTTGTCTTTGCCTGCTCGATCACCAGATCTGTCTCCAATCGAACACATATGGGACATCATCGGGCGACAGCTCCAGCGTCAGTCACAAACAGCGTTAGCCGTGTCTGTCTTGACCTGCCAGCTGCAACAGGCACGGAACTCCAGCCCGCAAACTGACATCCGGCACTTGAACAACAGACTGCATGCACTTTTGCATGTTTGCATTCAACGTTCCATCGGCTACACCGTTTATTAAAGTACCAGTATTTCACATTTGCAGTGGCTTATCCCGCAGTTACATTAGTCTGTGATCTTGCCATGTTAATCACATAAATACGAGGGCGGTTCAGAAAGTAACCTCCGATTGGTCACAGTGCGAGTTGTGGGGGGAGTAGCGACGCCATCTGTGCATTCACGCACTCAACAGGTCAGTCGGCATCAAGCCGTGGTCGAGTGAACGTCGTACCTGCGCTAGTTTAGTTTTTGTGGCAGTTTGAAATGTGTGCTGCAATAGAAAACCCCGCCAAATGTGAAGTGCGTGCTGTCATAAGGTTTTTTACAGCCAAAGGATATTCTGCAGCAGCTATTCATCGTGAGCTTTGTGCCGTGTACGGACCAAGAGTTATGAGTGAAGGAGTTGTCTGTGAATGGGTACGTTTATTTAAAAGTGGACGAGAAAACGTTCATGATGAAGAGAGGAGTGGTAGACCATCATTGGTGACTGACGAACTCGTTCAGACAGTTGATGCAAAAGTTCGCGAAAATCGACGTTTCTCAATGTCGGAGTTGTCTACTGGTTTTCCACAGATTTCTAAGACTCTCTTGTACGAGACAGTGACAGCAAGATTGGGTTACCGTAAGTTCTGTGCACGATGGGTGCCCAAAATTCTTACCGACCACCACAAAACTCAAAGAATGGCCTCTGCATTAGACTTTCTGTCACGTTATGAGGACGAAGGAGAACCATTGTTAAACAGAATCGCGACCGGTGACGAAACCTGGATTAAGTACGTGAACCCTGAGACAAAAGAACAATCAAAGATGTGGGCACATTCAAATTCGCCTACCAAACCAAGAAAAGCCTCGCAAGATTTTTCTGCCAGAAAACTGATGGCAACGGTGTTTTGGGATGCCAAAGGGGTGTTGTTGGTTGAATTCATGGAACGTGGTACGACCATTAATCAAGACGTGTACTGTGAAACAATAAAAAAGTTACGACGGGCTATACAGAACAAACGCCGTGGTATGCTGACTTCCGGTATCGTTTTTTTGCACGATAACGCCCGTCCTCACTCTGCTCGCAGAACAACGGCCCTTCTTGAGTCCTTCAAGTGGGACGTTATCAACCATCCACCTTACAGCCCAGACCTGGCGCCAAGTGATTATCACCTCTTCATGCATTTGAAGAAATGGCTCGGGTCACAGCGGTTTGATGACGACGAAGAGCTCAAAGATGCGGTCACAAGCTGGCTCCAGGCACAAGCGGGTGATTTTTATGCAGAAGGAATTTCAAAGCTTGTGAAGAGATACGATAAGTGCCTCAATCGCTATGGAGACTATGTAGAAAAATAGTGCAAAGATGTAGTTGTAAGATGTATATATTAAAATATTTTTATTTAACTTGGTGTATTTTTTTAAATCAACCGGAGGTTACTTTCTGAACGGCCCTCGTATGTTCCCTAGACAAATGTATTCCAGAAATTTTATTACTCTACATTAATTAGTTTTAGGTGTTGGGAGTTTTTTATTCAGTGCAGATAGTGAACCGTTAAAAGTGTTTAAGTTATCCCGAATTCGCCGCGGACTATTATATGGAGCTCAACAAAGACGATCTGTCTATCAATTTTGCTGTAATAAAATATTTGTCGCAGCGATTGCGTTCTTTCATTCTTTTGCTTTCCGCCTCGGAATACATGCACGGTCCCGACAGATCAAGAGTACTGTCGGCGACCTGATTTTACTTGGTCACTTCACATTTATCCTTCTGTGAGACAAAACGGTCTATGCCTTCCTGTAAAACTGTTTGTGATTGCCTTCTCCGGAAGAAAATCTACGGCCACGAATGTCTTTCTTCAGGGTTCCACACATATTGGAATCACATTTAGAGACACTGGAGCTGTATGGAGGATGTGTGAGGGCTTCCAAGCCCAACTTCTGCAGCATACTCGAAACGAGCTTGGCAACATGTTGGCGGACATTATCATGCAACATAATGATGCCGTTCTGGGCGCTTTGACATGACGGCGTGCTTCAGTTTTTGTAAAATGGCCACGCACCGATATGCATTAACTGGGGGGGGGGGGGGGGGGGCATGTTCCAGAAAGCCAATCAGCAGCAGGCTCTTCCAGTCATATATACCTTCATGACATTCCCGGCCTGTCGTGCACGGTTTTGGATTTTTCAGTGGAGTGAATATATGCGTACCCTTTGCTGGCTCTGATGCTTGCTCTGTCTGAATACGATGACACCACGTTTCTTCTCCCGCGACAGTGAGGGACAACATTCTTGATCGCAATACCATTCTGTATTTTTCAGTGATGTCAGCATTCTGTTAAATTATGACGGCAGTCCGCTGCAGCAATGACAGACTAGGTAATGGCACGATAAGCCTGTGCTGGCCGACCGCTGCCTGTCAGTAACACCCGTCCTTTTCCAAATAATCTGTTCCACGCAATTACCCCCGCACGTGAAACACTGTGTTCGTCATACGTACCAGCCGTTCGGTCATGAATTTCACTTCCTGACACTCCTTCAGCGGTAAAAGAACCACACACCTCCGCGCTGCTCCTCTTTCCCTGCCTCCACAGTGAAATTGCACGCACACACGACACGCTGACTTTACGTCGAGCACGTCTAACCGACATATGGCGCACGCAGCGGTGAACGTTCACGCCGTTCCTCCTGATTCCCAACAGAGGGGCAATTCTGTAAACACTCCTACTGCGTAACAAAAGCCCGCACTACAATTGGTATACAGTCTGTCTTGCTTTCATCTGACTGCTCCTACATTTCAAATTAACAGTTCGACGTTATTCATGACAATGGAAAACAGGAAGTCTTTACAGAGAGCTGCGACCATGATGCATTTATACAAAAATTGTCTGAAATTTTAAACATTTTGATTGACTGTAATCCAACAAACGTACGCTATTTAATTACAGGATGCTAGGTCTCACTCTTACCATAGCAGACGACAAAATTAGCTTCACTATCTTCCATAATGATACCATTTCTGATCAAATTATGCATTTCACTTCAGTACATCCGCATTCTCATAAGAAAGCCTTTTTTCATTCAGCTATCCATAGAGCCATCTCCGTCCATCCCCCGTCCTAGTGAAAATCTGAAAACGGCTCTAAGCACTATGGGACTTCACATCTGAGGTCATCAGTCCCCTAGAACTTAGAACTACTTAAACCTAACTAACCTAAGGACTTACACATCCATGCTCGAAGCAGGATTCGAACCTGCGACCGTAGCAGTAACGCGGTTCCAGACTGAAGCGCCTAGAACCGCTCGGCCACACCGGTCGGCTAGTGAAAATCTCAGATCTGAAATCAATCTGATTAAAACTATTGCAGTCAGAGAATTACCACCCTAGACATTTCTAGTAATGAACCTACTGAAAAGAAAAAAATTATCTCTGTACCATTTCTGGGTCCAGTTCCTTTTAAAATATAGTTTCTGCTTCAAAATACGTATAACTGTAGAATAGCCTTCTCCACTGAGAATTCTTAAAAAATAACATCATACTCAACATCAAACATAGGCTTTCTCCTTTTCAAAATTCTGGTGTTTATAAAATTATTTGCGACAGTTGTCCCGTCCATTACATAGGACAAACACGCCATGCTATTTCGATAAGATTCAAGGACCATCTTCTACTGAAAATCGCTCATCATTTATTAATCACAGGGCATAATCTTAAAGATGTAACAGACGTCCAGGGCTTTAGTAGAGCTAGAAATTTTTAAACACTTATCTCTGAAGGACGCTCTTATTCTAAACGAACAGTTGCAATTACGCAACAAAAACTTTTTTAAAGCTATCGAGCCGCTAATTAAATATATCTGAATGGCGATACTCTCCTCAATGTTGTCATCCAAACATCGGTTTTCCTCAAATTTTATGTTCTCTCTGTATATTACCGGAACTGTGTTTTCTTTTGTAAAAAAGACTGTTAGGTTATGTTGTAGCATTCTTTTTTGTTACCAATAATGTTTAAAACGTCCTTTGCAATGCCTCATTTGCTTGTAAGTTGTCTTAATTCGATTACTTCCTGCTAGATGGCGCGAATCTATTTTCGTGTTCACCTCGTGGCTGCATCGGCGTGTTAGCCGTTTAGTATGACGGTAGCGGCTGTAATATGCCGCTCTTGGCTCTAAACGAACTTTCGAATATCTTTAGATTCCGCTGAGTTTTTTATCTAGTTGACAATCATGTTATACCTTCACATTTTAGTTTTTATTCCTGTGACGTTTGTGTTTGGTGACATCAATTTTGTTCAGACTTTTTAACCATGGTGTGAATACATGTAAGTACATTCTGTTTGTAAGTAATTTATGGAATTAATCGTATTAAGCATTTTTATTTCAAGTCACATCATTATATTTTTTAGGTATTACATCTAACTTTTTATTCTGATGAAGATTGCCCTAGTGCAATCGGAACCATGGTCAATTGACAAAAATTTTGTGCAACCGAGGTATCTGACGGCTCTTAGGAGAGACACCCTGTATACATACACTATGTGATCAAAAGTATCCGGACAACCCCAAAAACATATGTTTTTCGTATTAGGTGCATTGTGCTGCCACCTACTGCCAGGTACTCGATATCAACAACCGCAGTAGTCATTAGACATCGAGAGAGATCAAAATGGGGCGCTCTGCGGAACTCACGAACGTGGTCAGGTGGTAGGGTGTCACTTGTGTCATACTTCTGTACTCGAGATTTCCACTCTCCTAAACATCCATAGGTCCCCTGTTTCCGATGTAATAGTGAAGTGGAAATGTAATGGGACACGCAAGGCACAAAAGCGTACAGGCCGACCTCGTCTGTTGACTGACAAAGACCGCCGACAGTTGAAGAGGGTCGTAATGTGTAATAGTCTCCTAAACATCCATAGGTCCCCTGTTTCCGATGTAATAGTGAAGTGGAAACGTAATGGGACACGCAAGGCACAAAAGCGTACAGGCCGACCTCGTCTGTTGACTGACAAAGACCGCCGACAGTTGAAGAGGGTCGTAATGTGTAATAGCCTCCTAAACATCCATAGGTCCCCTGTTTCCGATGTAATAGTGAAGTGCAAACGTAATGGGACACGCAAGGCACAAAAGCGTACAGGCCGATCTCGTCTGTTGACTGACAAAGACCGCCGACAGTTGAAGAGGATCGTAATGTGTAATAGTCTCCTAAACATCCATAGGTCCCCTGTTTCCGATGTAATAGTGAAGTGCAAACGTAATGGGACACGCAAGGCACAAAAGCGTACAGGCCGACCTCGTCTGTTGACTGACAAAGACCGCCGACAGTTGAAGAGGGTCGTAATGTATAATAGTCTCCTAAACATCCATAGGTCCCCTGTTTCCGATGTAATA
Organism: Schistocerca nitens; assembly: GCF_023898315.1. NCBI lineage: Eukaryota > Metazoa > Arthropoda > Insecta > Orthoptera > Acrididae > Schistocerca > Schistocerca nitens. Next base: position 560,142,825 of record NC_064618.1, on the reverse strand, counting down.
GTGAAGTGCAAACGTAATGGGACACGCAAGGCACAAAAGCGTACAGGCCGATCTCGTCTGTTGACTGACAAAGACCGCCGACAGTTGAAGAGGGTCGTAATGTGTAATAGTCTCCTAAACATCCATAGGTCCCCTGTTTCCGATGTAATAGTGAAGTGCAAACGTAATGGGACACGCAAGGCACAAAAGCGTACAGGCCGACCTCGTCTGTTGACTGACAAAGACCGCCGACAGTTGAAGAGGGTCGTAATGTGTAATAGTCTCCTAAACATCCATAGGTCCCCTGTTTCCGATGTAATAGTGAAGTGCAAACGTAATGGGACACGCAAGGCACAAAAGCGTACAGGCCGACCTCGTCTGTTGACTGACAAAGACCGCCGACAGTTGAAGAGGGTCGTAATGTGTAATAGTCTCCTAAACATCCATAGGTCCCCTGTTTCCGATGTAATAGTGAAGTGCAAACGTAATGGGACACGCAAGGCACAAAAGCATACAGGCCGACCTCGTCTGTTGACTGACAAAGACCACCGACAGTTGAAGAGGGTCGTAATGTGTAATAGGCAGGCATGTATCCAGACCATCACAGAGGAATTCCAAACTGCATCAGGATCCACTGCAAGTACTATGACAGTTAGGCGGGAGGTGGGAAAACTTGGATTTCGTGATCGAGCGACTGCTCATAAGCCACACATCACGCCAGTAAATGCCAAACGAACCCCCGCTTGTTATAAGGAGCATAAACATTGGACGTTTGAACATGTGGTGATTCGATGGCAGGGTTTGGTATGGCGAATGACCGGTGAACGTCATCTGTCAGCGTGTGTAGTGCCAACAGTAAAATTCGGAGGCGGTGATATTATGGTGTGGTCGTGTTTTCCATGTAGGGGTCTTGCACCCTTTGTTGTTTTGCGTGGCACTATCACAGCACAGGCCTACACTGATGTTTTAAGCACCTTCTTGCTTCCCACTGTTGAAGAGCAATTCGTAGATGGCGATTGCATCTTTCAACATGATCGATCACCTGTTCATAATGCACGGTCTGTGGAGGAATTGTTACACGACAATAACATCACTGTAATGGACGTCCTTGCACGGAGTCCTGACCTGAATCCTATAGACACCTTTGGGATGTTTTGGAACGCCGAATTCGTGCCACGCCTCACCGACCGACGTCGACACCTCCCCTCAGTGCAGCACTGCATGTAGAATGGGCTGCCGTTCCCTAAGAACCCTTCCAGCACCTGGTTGAACGTATGCCTGCGAGAGTGGAAGCTGGTATCAAGGCTAAAGTTGGGCCAACACCATACTGAATTCCAGCATTACCGATGGAGGGCACCACGAACATTTAAGTCATTTTCAGCCAGGTGTCCGGATACATCTGATTACATAGTGTACTAAATATACGGTATACATACACACATACATACATACACACAGGCATATATGCATAAAGACATAAAAAATATGTAAATTCATTTTTTGTTATGTATGGATATTGTACTTTTCTTTCATCAGTCACTGTACACATCTGCTTCCTAGTAGTGTATATCTCGTGTTTATTCTTTTTTTGTCTAAGAAATGAAGTGCAATGTTGATAGACTTTTTTCTATAAGGATGTTATTCTGTCGTTATTTTGCACGTTATCTGCTAGCATCCGAGACTACGACACTACATTCCAGTTTTTTTTTTTTTTCTTTTAAACTGAGAAGACAGATGGCTGTTCAGTTTGCTTCTCTGCTATAGTGGTGTAGCAACTATTTGGATTCACACATACTTCTGTGAATATACTGAAATTCAGTAGCGACGGCAACGGTCGACGTCTGCAAGAGCTATAATTTTCTGTATTTGGATGGAAGACGCTGGCTGTACAACGTTATTAATCTAGGAGTACTGACATTTACTTTATTTTCATATTTTCCGGTTTCCCGATAACCTGGCTGTGCAAGGTTAAAAATCTAGGAATATTGACCATTTGAATTTTTCATATTTATACTTTCCGGTTTTCGGGTAACACTAGAACAGGGAAAGACTAGGCAGACATCGTATCACATACTCACGTAGCCCGCATCTCGTGGTCGTGCGGTAGCGTTCTCGCTTCCCACACCCGGGTTCCCGGGTTCGATTCCCGGCGGGGTCAGGGATTTTCTCTGCCTCGTGATGGCTGGGTGTTGTGTGCTGTCCTTAGGTTAGTTAGGTTTAAGTAGTTCTAAGTTCTAGGGGACTTATGACCACAGCAGTTGAGTCCCATAGTGCTCAGAGCCATTTGAACCATTTTTGAACATACTCGCGTAGATTCCAAAAGCACTCAAAAATGGAAATAAATTCCTAAAGTTCGAGGGGTGAAAAAAACTTAACTCGTGTAGAAATTTATCAGTTAAATCACTGAAGTGTTGAGAAACTGGACATGAAAGGTGGCGGTGATAGACTAATTGATGAATGTATATTATGGAAATTAATTTTAGTATTTACCGGCATAAAAAAACGATCTGGAAGCGAACGTTCTCTTAATGGACAGAAAATAGATGACTGAGGAGTGTAATCTCCGGAGAAGTCTCGAACAGGCCAATACTGGGCGTTCTATGAATAAGCTATTACGAACTGCATGGTATTCTATCCAGAATACGCATCCTTTCGATTTATGTGAGAGAGAGCATATCACAGGAATTCCCAAAATCAACGTACAATAAATGAAGACCCTCCACGATGACATTTACAGCTAACCAGTCACTACTTCAATATCTTTTTCCAGCCACGCTATGTATTCACAAGCTTTACACGTGTCTGTTATGTACTGTACAAGATGAACGGGCGAGATATTTTGGAGTTGCTGTATGGTAGCGGATGCACAAACGTATTGCATTGGAAAATGTTGCCGACTATTGGCCTAACACAGTAGCTAGAGTTTACGCGAGACAGATCTTCTTACTGTGTTAACAGCTGTGCTAGTCAGCGCAGGAGCGTCGCAGGTGTGCGCAGCGAACTCCAGCGGGAAAAAAAAACCGTGCTTTCCCTTCACACTTCAAAAGTTTTCAGATCTTCCCACATACTGTTTGTGTAAAAACCAAGTCTTTTAAATGACATAAATTGATCTTACGCGGAGGCATAACGACGATTTTTCTCCAGCACACAGCGTGTGAATGAAATTGGCCGAACATAAATAGTCCACGACGTTTCTATATATTTAAGAAGTGTAGTGGCTCAATAGAAAATTCTCGTAGTGGAACGCGGAAGAAGCAACAAAAGCGCGACAGGGTCTTTTATCGTTGGTGCAACTGAAAACAGACTGTTTTGCAGCATGTACTCTTTATTTTTTATAACAAAAGATTACTGTGGGATTTTTTTGTCTCTGGCGAAAGTGGCTCAGATTTAACACAATTGGTATTTTATTTCTGAGCGTTATCTATTTCGCTACTAAAAACTTCTCTTAGTGTTGCGGAAGTTACGGCGCAAAATATTAAATAACCTCGAATTAATCTCGCCTCTAGAAGAAGTTATCTCTAAGCCCCAGCAGGAATGTAAATACCGGTGAGATATATAAAGCACGTGCCTAGCAACGTTAATTGTGTTTATTGCGGATACAAATACGTACCTCTCAGTTGTTATATGCATAATTACCTGCATTTTTACCCTATCGTGTGATCCATTTCTTAATAACCTCGCCGTAGAATTTTTTCCACTTTTAATGTTAATGACTGCGTGAAGAATTATTCGTGATCTGTCAGATAGTAGAAAAAGCACGGTGTAGTGTTCATTATCAAGAGATTATTTAGAAATGTCCCGAATTTAAATCCAGCTCTCTCTGTAATTTATCTGCCGTGCGGAAGACAAAGTTTCTGCGATGTATTCAGTCATTTCTGAAAGAAACAGTTTGTGTTGTTAATAGGCTTTTTTTCTGTAGTGTTCTTCCCCTTCCTCCTCCTTTTTTCTTAGTGGTTAGCAGTCTTTCGGTTAATTTCACTTCACATTTCGTCTCTTATTTTCATGTGCCAGTTTTTTCGTCCCTTCTTAAGTACTACATACAGCATTCTCTGTAGACTATTACAAATATTCTATATCCGTCCTCACAATTCTTCGCATCTACTATTCTTACTAGTAGAATGTTGACGCTCAGTGGATTTCTTGGTATATGCGATACTATACTGCCCCTTCTTTTTATAAATGTTTTCATATACTCTCTTCTATCCTTACCGGTGATTCTTACTTTATACCTTCTGTGTCCACTTTTTATATGCTTGTTTGATATTCCGACTGTTCCTGCTTTCTTGTTTGATATTCCTTCAAATCTATTATTTCCCTTCTAGAGAATACTGTCCCCCAGGGGTACAGTTTCAAAAATGACTTATTCAGTGTGATTTAACAAACTAGCACCCATCTTCCTGTCCGAGGTCGCTAACGTACGCGGTGGCGTTCGCTTTGGAAGTAAACCGATTCGAATCCTTGTGATGGAAGAAATTTTCATTGGTAGTAAGATCGCTGGCTCAGTCGGTGCTCTTTGAGAGGAGTAGACCTTGTGCCGGCACCGGGTTCATCCTCCCCTTTTTCTCATCTTCTCCAACACGAAGATGATACTACACTTTGCACACAACCATTACAGTCATCTACACTTAACAGACACATGTACGCACACAGTTCTCATACTTCGCGAAGGTAAAAATGCTGCAGGCATGAAGGACAGCGAAAACCTTTCTAATTAGGCGACTGAACCTGCCCTTCGAGGTCTTCCTGTCATTCAAGTGAGACGACTATCATTTAACAGGTTAGCAACCCTCTTTCGTGCAAAAAATCTTTCGTGAGCAACTCAGATCTGTATCTAGATCGTATCATGAAACATTTATACTTAAACATTTACGTTGTTGTTGTTGTCCTCAGTCCTGAGACTGATTTGATGCAGCTCTCCATGCAACTCTATCCTTTGCAAGCTTCATCATCTCCAAGTACTTACTGCAACCTACATCCTTCTGAATCTGCTTAGTATATTCATCTCTTGGTCTCCCTCTACGATTTTTACCCACCACGCTGCCCTTCAACGCTAAATTTGTGATCCCTTGATGCCTCAGAACACGTCCTACCAACCGGTCCCTTCTTCTTGTCAAGTTGTGCCACAAACTCCTCTTCTCCCCAATTCTATTCAATACCTCCTCATTAGTTATGTGATCTACCCATCTAATCTTCAGCATTCTTCTGTAGCACCACATTTCGAAAGCTTCTATTCTCTTCTTGTCCAAACTATTTATCGTCCACGTTTCACTTCCATACATGGCTACACTCCATACAAATACTTTCAGAAACGACTTCCTGACACTTAAATCTATACTCGATGTTAACAAATTTCTCTTCTTCAGAAACGCTTTCCTTGCCATTGCCAGTCTACATTTTATATCCTCTCTACTTCGACCATCAGTTATTTTGCTCCCCAAATAGCAAAGCTCCTTTACTACTTCAAGTATCTCATTTCCTAATCTAATTCCCTCATCACCCTCCGACTTAATTCGACTACATTCCGTTATTCTCGTTTTGCTTTTGTTGATATTCATCTTATATCCTCCTTTCAAGACACTGTCCATTCCGTTCAACTGCTCTTCCAACTCATCATTCATTTCATCAATTTCTTCATCATTTGCAGAGCTAGTTGGCATATAAACTTGTACTACTGTAGTAGGCATGGGGTTCGTGTCTATCGTGGCCTCCATAATGCGTTCACTATGCTGCTGGTAGTAGCTTACCCGCACTCCTATTTTTTTATTCATTATTAAACCTACTCCTGCATTACCCCTATTTGATTTTGTATTTATAACCCTGTATTCACCTGACCAAAAGTCTTGTTGCTCCTTCCACCGAATTTCACTAATTCCCACTATATCTAATTTCAACCTATCCATTTCCCTTTTTAAATTTTCTAACCTACCTGCCCGATTAAGGGATCTGACATTCCACGCTCCGATCCGTAGAACGCTAGTTTTCTTTCTCCTGATAACGACGTCCTCTTGAGTAATCCCCGCCCGGAGATCCGAATGGGGGACTATTTTACCTCCGGAATATTTTACCCAAGAGGACGCCATCATCATTTAACCATACAGTAAAGCTGCATGCCCTCGGAAAAATTACGGCTGTAGTTTCCCCTTTCTTTCAGCCGTTCGCAGTACCAGCACAGCAAGGCCGTTTTGGTTAGTGTTACAAGGCCAGATCAGTCAATCATCCAGACTGTTGCCCCTGCAACTACTGAAAAGGCTGCTGCCCCTCTTCAGGAACCACACGTTTGTCTGGCCTCTCAACACATACCCCTCCGTTGTGGTTGCACCTACGGTACGGCCATATGTATCGCTGAGGCACGCAAGACTCCCCACCAACGGCAAGGTCCATGGTTCATGTGGGTACTTTCACTTAATGTCAGCAGATCGTGGTATTGTGGTTAACGTTCCTGACACTAGATCAAGGGGTGCTCGGTTCGATTGCCGGTTGGGTAAGAGGTTTTCTCCGTTGAGGCGGTGTGTGTGTGTGTGTGTGTGTGTGTGTGTGTGTGTGTGGTGTTGTGTTCGTCATTATCGTTGTTCAAACCACCGAAGTGGCGTCAATTAAAGAGACTTGCACCAGGCGGCCAAGCAACCCCGATGGCTCTCCCAGCAAACAAAGCCATACGTACATTTAATTTTCATTTCACTTCACTTAATATTCTGTAGTTTACCCTTTATGTCATTTTTCATCTTCCGGTTTTACCCATCATTCCATTACATCAGTCGTATCCCGCGAATCCCAGGAAGTACGGCCTCGGATATCGAAATAAGTCAAAGATGTACATTTAACTTGAGTGCTGTACAACAAAATGGCATTGCATTACTGCAGTACAGTGCTGTTTCCGATTAAATTAATATAACACGTTAAAATTCAGTCTTCCTGTGAAGTCCTTTTCAATGTAATAGAGGATTTGCCCAACAGAATATTTTTCATATTCAGTCATAAACTTCACTACTTTATCTATGTGACATTTAATGTGTTCTGGTACTACTTAAATATATGTGTAGAGACGTATCTGAGTAGTTTCCGTACCAGTGTTAACTCTTTAAAGTCTTTGTAGATGTTGTTTTTGGCCCTAGAGTTATATTAATGATTTTCACTATTTTTTTCAGAATAGAAGTATTGCTAATGACAAAACACATTAATGAATATTTGTATTGTGAAGTAGTTGTTAGACTCCAGATTTCTGAAACTGCTTCTGTAGTATTTTCTAGAAGCAACACCAGATATAATTTTCATAAAATGCTAGTGTATTCTGAAAATACTACCCCTGTAACTTTAATTCCCTCAGAAAATGATTCCATAACTTACTAGCAAATGGAAGTATTGCAATTCGTTTCTAAATCGTCTATGTCAGTAATAAAACGTACAAAGCTGAACCAAGAATGTTTATTAATTCTAGGCAGTGGGTTTTCCAGTAGAGGTTGTGATGCATTTATGATCCCAAAAACTTTACACTTTCTACTTCCTGTGTTTCAGTGTTTGTGAAAACTGCTTGTACAGATTGTGGAGTTCTGTGAGAAGTACTAAGCTGTGTGTACCGAGAACTGTTAAAAATCAGTGATAATCGTTTTTTTCTTTGCTTTGAAACATCTGTTGATATTTTCCAAGATTCCCTTGGCTGAATTTTCAGTAAGGGGCCGGTAGTATTTTTTATTCATATACATGTATCATCTGTAATAGATACAAAATTTGCATCTTCTGAATCTACAAGTGTTAGATCATTTATGTGTATTAGTAACAAAAGAATACACGTCCTTTGTTATATGTGTCTCATAAATCGAAGTTCTGTTTAACGAAACCGGTCTCATTCCCCTAAACCTTCACCAGGAGAAAAAAAAAGATACTGCACTAAGAACACTCGTTACATGTACAGAATGCTGATTTATCTACACTACCCGGCACGCATCATGCGTGTAACTCACTTGCTCACTTGCATCAATAACTGGCCCAGAGATCCATGAAGCCTCAGATACGTTACTTCCAAATTCTTAATGGATATGTTGCCTCACACTGGCAGAAAGTAACGAACATTTGACTCTTTTAATGATTAAAACCCAACAACGAGAATGAATGAATAGTAATTAATTTGGCCACAATAAAGATGAACGACGGGTTCAGCAACCCGTTTTTTACTTTCAGGTCAGTATCATACTGACTACATTTTACAAAAATCTTTTCAGATAATATGAACTGAGGATTTTTATTCAGCACATTACTCACTTTCGGGTGAGAGAGCACCAATAAATGCAGATTTATTTTTGTATACCCTTGAGAAAGCGTTACAGGGTCGTTCATGTTAGCGTTTGGTCTGGCGCTGCTACGTAAGGCACTGACGCGATGAAGAATTTGTGCTTAACTGTTGGATATTCCTATACATACTCAGATATTACTACAATTGTAAACCTCTCTTAGAGATTGGTAACTGCCTTTACAATTAACGGAAAAAGGAAAGTTGTGCGTTCCATGAAACGAAGAGAGTCACATATTTAACTACGTGGCGACCAATGCTCGGCTACAGTCAGTCATGTGGTATAGTCTTCTGGAACTAACAATACATGAAGATATTAATTCGGTTAATTTTAAGGTTCTGTATTCCGTAAAGCAAGCAACAAACATTGGTTTGTTACTATGGGCATAGACTGCCATTTGCCTTCTGAAGGAAAAAATTATAAAATACTTGTACAGCGCTTGTTAAAATGATTCTCTGGTGTATTAGATCCACGCAAGAGAGGGGCAAGAAGGATGCTGTGGGTTAATAAAAGTAGTGAGAGGTGACGGATATCCTGGACGGAATTAGCGGTAACAATAACTGAAGGCTAAGCTTTGTCCTTCTGAAGGTAAGTACAGTGCAATACTAAGATCAGTAAATTTTGTGAATGAGCTCTTGATTTATGTACATTACAAAACTCTTGTAGTTTACTACTCCGTGTTTGATCCGAAATAGGCAACAAAACGGGCTTTGATTTTGGTTGTCTTCTCCCCTGTGTTCGAAACTTACATTCACGTCAGCAAATTTTTCTCTAGAATATTAACATCGCTACCAATTGCTACTCAAGCTTCGTCAATAGGTAGAAATAATTTTTGGTGCTCTTTTTACAATATTGCCATAGGGAAACATGAGAAATATATTTCTAGAAATTCTTGATGTGAACGATAATAAATAACTTTTGATCGATATTTGATATATTCCTAAATTCAAACCATTGCTACTCAAGCTTCGTCAATAGGTAGAAATAATTTTTGGTGTTCTTATTACAATATTGCCATAGGGAAACATGAGCAATATATTTCTACAAGTTCTTGATGTGAACGATAATAAATAACTTTTGATCGATATTTGATATATTCCTAATTTCTTTTAAAAAAGTGAGAATCTACATTTTTTTCAAAATAAAAGCTGTCATAGATTGTTTAATGCAAACTAGAGTGTGAGAGAAATAAGAAAAGAAATTCCAAACAACGTCCACTTATACAGTATCTAATTCACGAACGTTACATCGAGTCATAATCAAACTCTTCTCACAGTTTTATCAAGCTATTACATCTGAGAACATATTCTGATTTTGTTTCCATCTTTAAGCTGTAACCATGCGAGTCGTAATCCAGAATAGAGTAGCACATCAGCAGATGTACCCTAGATTTGCATATAACAGAGCGCTCGCACACATCTCGTTTGCATTTCAAAATACTGTTCCTGGTACCAGAGACTTGGAAAATAAAGGTGGGAGCAGATATCCAAAGACAGTATTCTCTGCAGGCTGTAGTAGTTGGTTCTACAATAATGGCTGCACGTACGACTATGTTCTATTATTCACACGACCTGTTTACTTCCCAGGATTTCAGACTATGTCTACCTTCACTTGATATACATTCTAGGATATTTAATGCAAATTCATCTAATCCGTTTGCAAAACATGTGGAGCGAAGTCCGAGAAAGTATATAGACGACGATGACCATTCCGGATATACTAGACGTCTAATCCGTGTTTGTCTGTAGAACTAGGCAAGTCACCTAGGGGGTTAGGTAATCGAAACTGGATAGGTTTTGTTTATTCGCAGCCTGAACCTCTTTCCATTTGCAGTGCTATGAATGTGTGTGTGTGTGTGTGTGTGTGTGTGTGTGTGTGTGTGTGTGCGCGCATGCTTGTTTTTAGCAAGGTGAAGTGAAAGTGCTTTTCCTGCAAATCTCAAAGAACGTTGAAAACAGTTTGCATTTTAGCTTTATTGAAGATTGTAACAAAAGAACACTGAGCTCACCAAGTTGTTAATACACTAAGCCTTATTACGCTTATTTTATGAAGTACTAGTGTCTTATTATGAATACATTAGTCTTGAGAAAAGGTAAATACATTGCAAAATATACTGATAAGCCAGAACATTATAACCACCGACCTACTATCGATATAGACCCGTCCAGAGGATAACATAGTCTGACACATGCACGGTGAGCATACTGTCCATGTGTAGAATGGGGAAGGCGCGCGATCCATCTGACTTTGACTTCGGGCTGACTGATGGCCCGGAGAATCGGCATGAGCATTTCAGAAGCTGCACGACTTGTCCGGTGTTCAAAGGGTGCTGTGGTGAGTGTCTTCAACACTTGGAGAAATCACGGTGAGACCACTTCCAGACCACAGGGGGTTGGGCGGCCACTCCTCATTACAGATGTCGGACGTCGTAGGCTGGGCAGACTGGTGAAACAGGACAGGCGCCGAACTGTGGCGATACTAACATCAAACTTTAATGCTTGGCAGATTAAAGAAGTGTCTGAACACACAGTGCACCGAACACTCTTAACGATGGGCCTCCGCAGCCGACAATCCATGCATGTGCCAATGTTAACACCTCCAGATCGGTAACTACAACTGAAATGGGCACGTGACCATCCGCACTGGACGTTGGCGCAATGGTACAACGTTGCAGGGTCTGATGAATCCTGATACGTCCTTCATCATGCCTATTGGGTGGGGGGGGGGGGGGGGGGCGAATCCGTGGTCTTCCAGGGGAGCAGCTCGTTGACACCTGTTCTGCAGGACGGAGACAAGCTGGCGGGGGCTCCATTACGCTCTGAGGAAGATTCACATGGGCATCCATGGATCGAGAGGAGCTCGTGCAAGGCACTATGACGCCCAAGGAGTATCGTACACTAGTTGCAGACAACGTACACACCTTTACGACGATTGTGTTTCCCGACGACAGTGGCATTTTTCAACAAGATAATTCACTATGTCACGAGGCCAGGACGGTGATGGAGTGCTTCGTGGAACACAGTGGCGAGTTGCAATTGATTTGCATCCCACACCCCCCACCCCAACTCGTCAGATCTGAGTGCGATCGAACACATCTGGGATCTGATTGAAAGTGACGCCAGAGTTCACTGCCCCCTTCCTCTTCTGTAGTGGTCAATCCAAGGGTTGGTTTGCAACAGCTACAATGGCAGCTTGTCTCCATTCTGTACGTCTTTCAGCTTTTCTCTTCATTTCTTTATAGGTGTTACATCCCACATCTTTCACGATTTGATCCATGTACCTCAGTCGTGGTCTTCCTCTTGGTCTTTTTCCCTCGACATATCCCTCTATGATTGTGTTCAGGAGTCCTTTATGTCTTAATAGATGGCCTGTAAATTGCACTCTTCTTTTAAAAATGAAACTCCAGAAGCTTCTCTTCTCACCTGCTCTTTCCAGAACAACTTCGTTTGTGACCTTGTCAATCCATTTGAGCATGCGTCTATAGCACCACATTTCAAAAGAACTTAGCTTCTGGTCTTCCTCTGTCCCGAGAGTCCATGTTTCACACCCATAGCATGCCACACTCCACACATATGATTTCAAAAATCTTTTCCTGACTTCAAGGCTGATGCTCTTAGATGTTAATATGTTTTTCTTCTTGTTAAAAGCAGCCTTTGCTTGAGCTATTCTACTTCTGACTTCTGCCTTGCTCCTTCCATCCCTGGTAATATTACTGCCCAGATAAGTAAATTTATCAACTTGTTCAAGCAGTTCATTGCCATTACTTTTGTTTTTGCTTTATTAATTCTCATATTATATTCTTCACCCATAACTTCATCCATTCTATTCAGTAGGACTACAAGATCTTCTTCACTTTCAGCCAGGACAGCTATATCATCGGCATATCTTATCATATCTATTCGTTGGCCATGAATTACTACACCTGTCTGTGAATTTTCCCTTACTTTTTTCAGCGCCTCTTCAATGTATACGTTAAAGATAACAGGGGATAGTGCGCAACCTTGTCGGACACCTTTCCGTATCTGCACCTCTTCTTGTTTTGTCCGTCCACGGATAACTGCTGTCTCGTTTTTGTACAGGCTCCATATCATTTTTCTATCTTTATGGTCTATTCCTACTTTTTCAGTACCTCAAACATCTTATCCCATTTAACATTATCAAAGGCTTTCTCTACATCTACGAAAGCTATGTATGTTTTCAGGTTCTTATCTAGTCGTTTCTCTATTATTAGTTTTAGAGCTAATATTGCTTCTCTGGTTCCTCTATCTTTCCGGAATCCAAACTGGTCTTCGGAGAGTGTAGCTTCGACTTTTTGTTCTATGCGTTTTAGGATAATTGAGGTTAATATTTTAGAGGCGTGAGTAACTAGGCTGAGCGTCCTATAATTTTCACATCTTGTAGCATTTGCCTTCTTTGGAATGGGGATCATAATGTTTTTCTCAAAGTCTGTAGGAATTTTATCCTGCTCGTACATGTTGAAAACAAGATTATACAACTCCTGATTCAGTTTTGCTCCTCCAGATTTCAGAAGTTCGGCTGGGATATTGTCTATACCAGGCGATTTGTTGTTTTTCAGTTTTTTCAGAGCTAGTTCAAACTCTTCCTTTAATATAGGTTCACCTATGTTGTGTGCATCTACTTCTGTTTCTTCTTCCATGATGTTTTCAGACAGGTCTGGTGCGCTGTACAGTTTTCCTATATATTGTTTCCATCTTCTTGCAACTTCATCATCGTCATCCAACATATTGCCATTTTCATCCATCACAGCCCTACACTTGTTTCTTCTGTCTCCAAAGCGATGTCTCACACATTTATAGGCCTTGTCGATATTTCCCTTGCTCATGTTGTCCTCAACTGAAATACAGAGATCATCAAGGTATTTTTCTCTTGCTTGTTTTGCCTCTCTGTTGATTCTGTTTTTCAGACTCTTGTATTTCTCTTGGTCTTCCTTCTTCACAGAATTTTTTAATTTCCTTCTTTCTTCCATCATATTTAGTATGTCATTAGTGATCCATTCCTTCCTTTTCTCTGTCCTTTCTTTTCCTATTACTTCTTCTGCTACTTCTAAAATACCAGTTTTTATTTTTGCCCAGCTGCTTTGGATGTCATTGCAGCCCTGTGTATGTGTTTTCTTGTCTGTTTCTAGTTGATAGTGCTTCAGTGTATTTTCGTTTTTCAGGTTTGTCAAATCCCATTTACATGTACTTCTTTTTTTAATGTTCTTGAATTTTAGTTCAGTCGTCATCATAACGAGTATGTGGTCACTTTCCACATCACAGCCTGTATATGATCTGCTGTCCTTAACTTGGTTTTTAAATCTTTGCTTCACTAATATGAAGTCAATTTGATATCTGTTAATGTCACCAGGCATTTTCCAAGTATATCTTCTTCTTGGATGATGATTAAAGAAGGTATTTGTAATGCAAAGTTTATTTCTTTGGCAGAATACTACAAGTTTATCCCCTCTTTCATTTCTTAATCCTAATCCAAAATTTCCTGCCACATCCTCTTCTTTACCTTCCCCAACAACGGCATTCATATCTACCATGATGACAAGGTTTTCAGCTCCTTTGATTCTGCCAATTACTTCTTCAAGGTGGTCATACATCATGTCGATTTCATCATCCTCGTGCCTCGTAGTTGGCATGTATACTTGGATTATGATTGTGTCTCTTGGTTTAGTTTTCAATCGGACATAAATTATCCTCTCACTATGTTGAACAAATCCTTTTTCTCTTAACCCCATCTCTTTATTGAGGATAATTCCCACTCCTGCAATCCTGGGATTGTCTTGTACTGTTCCAGTGTGTATGATTCTGTAATCCCCTGACCAAAAGTCGCCAGCGTTTGGCCATCTCATTTCTGAGACTCCCAGTACATCAATATCCATTCGTTTCATTTCCATTTTCAAGTTTTCCAGTTTACCACATTTCAGAAGTGAGTTGACGTTCCATGTTGCTATCCTTCTTACATTAATGCTTTTGGATTTTGGTATCTCTTTAGTTGTCCCCGCCCGGAGATCCGAATGGGGGATTATTTTACCTCCGGAGAATTTAACCAAAGAGCTTTCCATCATAAGCTGTTGATACTGGGGATACCCGCCCGGGTCTTCAATGGAGTGGTTTCCCGTTGCCTTCTTCATTCTATGCCGTTGGCCACCTTGTGGCTCCTCCGCCTTTAAGAGCAGTTTCCCACCCCAAGGGCAAGAGAGTGCCCTTCCTTCTAGCCGCTCATCCGCCCTCCTAGAAGGCCGTTGGCAATTGATAGAAGGTAATCTCCTTATCCCGGGAGATATTCGGCTCAGTAGAAGTATAGGTTGGAAATGGAAGACCCCTAGCCCTCGAAACCTAATAGCGTCAGGATCGGAAAAGAACAAGAGTTGGCCGAGGGTGGCCAAATAGGAAAGATAAAAGTGAGGAGCCTGGCATAAGTAAGTGGAAGCAATGCCAGGACTCAGCTCGGGACCCCGTGGTCGCCAGCCACGTACTCACTAGGTGTGAGGCCCTGCCCCGTCCCCGGAATTTACGGGAATTAGGTGACTTGTGTTGCGCAGATGTGTTGCCAGCTGCTTGCAGCGACCTACCAAGGCCTCACTGCTTCATGCCACGAAGCGTCGCTGCTGTTATACTGTTAAAGTTGGATCTACCGGCTATTAGTTAGGTGGTCATAATGTTCTGGCTGATCAGTGTATATGTTCTGTCGAAGTGACCATATGTTTTCGATGGCAAAAATAAAGGGGTTTAGCAGCATAGCAGCAGTTAACTGATCGTGACCCGGCCAAATGTATCACGAAATAAGCGTCAAACGGAAAAACTACGAAGAACAAAACTTGTCCAGCTTGAAGGGGGAAACCAGATGGAGCTATGGTTGGCCCGCTAGATGGCACTGGCATAGGTCAAACGGATATCAACTGCGTTTTAAATAGGAACCCCCTTTTTATTACATATTCGTATAGTACTTAAAGATATATGAAAGTTTTAGTTGGGCCACTTTTTTCGCTTTGTGATAGATGGCGCTGTAATAGTCACAAACGTATAAGTACCTGGTATCACGTAACATTCCGCCAGTGCGGACGGTATTTGCTTCGTGATACATTGTTGTTGTTGTGGTCTTCAGTTTAGAGACTGGTTTGATGCAGCTCTCCATGCTACTCTATCCTGTGCAAGCTTATTCATCTCCCAGTACCTACTGCAACCTACATCCTTCTGTATCTGCTTAGTGTATTCATCTCTTGGTCTCCCCCTACGATTTTTACCCTCCACGCTGTACTCCAATACTAAATTGGGGATCCCTTGATGCCTCAGAACATGTCCTACCAACCGATCCCTTCTTCTGGTCAAGTTGTGCCACAAACTCCTCTTCTCCCCAATCCTATTCAGTACCTCCTCATTAGTTATGTGATCTACCCATCTAATCTTCAGCATTCTTCTGTAGCACCACATTTCGAAAGCTTCTATTCTCTTCTTGTCCAAACTATTTACCGTCCATGTTTCACTTCCATACATGGCTACACTCCATACAAATACTTTCAGAAATGACTTCCTGACACTTAAATCTATACTCGATGTTAACAAATTTCTCTTCTTCAGAAACGCTTTCCTTGCCATTGCCAGTCTACATTTTATATCCTCTCTACTTCGACCATCATCAGTTATTTTGCTCCCCAAATAGCAAAACTCCTTTACTACTTTAAGTGTTTCATTTCCTAATCTAATACCCTCAACATCACCAGACTTAATTCGACTACATTCCATTATCCTCGTTTTGCTTTTGTTGATATTCATCTTATATCCTCCCTTGAAGACACCATCCATTCCGTTCAACTGCTCTTCCAAGTCCTTTGCCGTCTCTGACAGAATTACAATGTCATCGGCAAACCTCAAAGTTTTTATTTCTTCTCCATGGATTTTAATACCAACTCCGAATTTTTCTTTTGTTTCCTTTACTGCTTGCTCAATATACAGATTGAATAACATCGGGGAGAGGCTACAACCCTGTCTTACTCCCTTCACAACCACTGCTGCCCGTTCATGTCCCTCAACTCTTATAACTGCCATCTGGTTTCTGTACAAATTGTAAATAGCTTTTCGCTCCCTGTATTTTACCCCTGCCACCTTTAGAATTTGAAAGAGAGTATTCCAGTTAACATTGTCAAAAGCTTTCTCTAAGTCTACAAATGCTAGAAACGTAGGTTTGCCTTTCCTTAATCTTTCTTCTAAGATAACTCGTAAGGTCAGTATTGCCTCACGTGTTCCAGTATTTCTACGGAATCCAAACTGATCTTCCCCTAGGTCGGCTTCTACTAGTTTTTCCATTCGTCTGTAAAGAATTCGCGTTAGTATTTTGCAGCCGTGGCTTATTAAACTGATAGTTCGGTAATTTTCACATCTGTCAACACCTGCTTTCTTTGGGATTGGAATTATTATATTCATCTTGAAGTCTGAGGGTATTTCGCCTGTTTCATACATCTTGCTCACCAGATGGTAGAGTTTTGTCAGGACTGGCTCTCCCAAGGCCGCCAGTAGTTCCAATGGAATGTTGTCTACTCCGGGGGCCTTGTTTCGATTCAGGTCTTTCAGTGCTCTGTCAAACTCTTCACGCAGTATCGTATCTCCCATTTCATCTTCATCTACATCCTCTTCCATTTCCACAATATTGTCCTCAAGTACACCGCCCTTGTATAGACCCTCTATATACTCCTTCCACCTTTCTGCTTTCCCTTCTTTGCTTAGAACTGGGTTTCCATCTGAGCTCTTGATGTTTCATACAAGTGGTTCTCTTATCTCCAAAGGTCTCTTTAATTTTCCTGTAGGCAGTATCTATCTTACCCCTAGTAAGATAAGCCTCTACATTCTTTTATTTGTCCTCTAGCCATCCCTGCTTAGCCATTTTGCACTTCCTGTCGATCTCATTTTTGAGAGGTTTGTATTCCTTTTTGCCTGCTTCATTTACTGCATTTTTATACACTCCTGGAAATGGAAAAAAGAACACATTGACACCGGTGTGTCAGACCCACCATACTTGCTCCGGACACTGCGAGAGGGCTGTACAAGCAATGATCACACGCACGGCACAGCGGACACACCAGGAACCGCGGTGTTGGCCGTCGAATGGCGCTAGCTGCGCAGCATTTGTGCACCGCCGCCGTCAGTGTCAGCCAGTTTGCCGTGGCATACGGAGCTCCATCGCAGTCTTTAACACTGGTAGCATGCCGCGACAGCGTGGACGTGACCCGTATGTGCAGTTGACGGACTTTGAGCGAGGGCGTATAGTGGGCATGCGGGAGGCCGGGTGGACGTACCGCCGAATTGCTCAACACGTGGGGCGTGAGGTCTCCACAGTACATCGATGTTGTCGCCAGTGGTCGGCGGAAGGTGCACGTGCCCGTCGACCTGGGACCGGACCGCAGCGACGCACGGATGCACGCCAAGACCGTAGGATCCTACGCAGTGCCGTAGGGGACCGCACCGCCACTTCCCAGCAAATTAGGGACACTGTTGCTCCTGGGGTATCGGCGAGGACCATTCGCAACCGTCTCCATGAAGCTGGGCTACGGTCCCGCACACCGTTAGGCCGTCTTCCGCTCACGCCCCAACATCGTGCAGCCCGCCTCCAGTGGTGTCGCGACAGGCGTGAATGGAGGGACGAATGGAGACGTGTCGTCTTCAGCGATGAGAGTCGCTTCTGCCTTGGTGCCAATGATGGTCGTATGCGTGTTTGGCGCCGTGCAGGTGAGCGCCACAATCAGGACTGCATACGACCGAGGCACACAGGGCCAACACCCGGCATCATGGTGTGGGGAGCGATCTCCTACACTGGCCGTACACCACTGGTGATCGTCGAGGGGACACTGAATAGTGCACGGTACATCCAAACCGTCATCGAACCCATCGTTCTACCATTCCTAGACCGGCAAGGGAACTTGCTGTTCCAACAGGACAATGCACGTCCGCATGTATCCCGTGCCACCCAACATCCTCTAGAAGGTGTAAGTCAACTACCCTGGCCAGCAAGATCTCCGGATCTGTCCCCCATTGAGCATGTTTGGGACTGGATGAAGCGTCGTCTCACGCGGTCTGCACGTCCAGCACGAACGCTGGTCCAACTGAGGCGCCAGGTGGAAATGGCATGGCAAGCCGTTCCACAGGACTACATCCAGCATCTCTACGATCGTCTCCATGGGAGAATAGCAGCCTGCATTGCTGCGAAAGGTGGATATACACTGTACTAGTGCCGACATTGTGCATGCTCTGTTGCATGTGTCTATGTGCCTGTGGTTCTGTCAGTGTGATCATGTGATGTATCTGACCCCAGGAATGTGTCAATAAAGTTTCCCCTTCCTGGGACAATGAATTCACGGTGTTCTTATTTCAATTTCCAGGAGTGTATTTTCTCCTTTCATCAATTAAATTCAATATTTCTTCTGTTACCCAAGGATTTCTACTAGCCCTCGTCTTTTTACCTATTTGATCCTCTGCTGCCTTCACTACTTCATCCCTCAAAGCTACCCATTCTTCTTCTACTGTATTTCTTTCCCCCATTCCTGTCAATTGTTCCCTTATGCTCTCCCTGAAACTCTGTACAACCTCTGGTTCTTTCAGTTTATCCAGGTCCCATCTCCTTAAATTCCCACCTTTTTGCAGTTTCTTCAGTTTTAATCTACAGGTCATAACCAATAGATTGTGGTCAGAGTCCACATCTGCCCCTGGAAATGTCTTACAATTTAAAACCTGGTTCCTAAATCTCTGTCTTACCATTATATAATCTATCTGATACCTTTTAGTATCTCCAGGGTTCTTCCATGTATACAACCTTCTTTCTTGATTCTTAAACCAAGTGTTAGCTATGATTAAGTTGTGCTCTGTGCAAAATTCTACCAGGCGGCTTCCTCTTTCATTTCTTAGCCCCAATCCATATTCACCTACTACGTTTCCTTCTCTCCCTTTTCCTACACTCGAATTCCAGTCACCCATGACTATTAAATTTTCGTCTCCCTTCACTATCTGAATAATTTTACCCGTGTTAAAAAAATGGACCGTTTACCAATTGCGGAAAAGTTGGTAACAGGTAGGTTTTTTAAATTAAAATACAGAACGTAGGTACGTTTGAACATTTTATTTCGGTTGTTCAAATCTGATACATATACCTTTGTGGACTTATCATTTCTGAGAACGCATGCCCCTACAGCGCGATTACCTGTAAATACCACATTAATGCAATAAATGCTCAAAATGATGTCCGTCAACCTCAGTGCATTTGGCAACACGTCTAACGACATTCCTCTCAACAGCGAGTAGTTCGCCTTCCGTAATGTTCGCACATGCATTGACAATGCGATGACGCATGTTGTCAGGCGTGTGTTGTGACTATTACAGCGCCATCTATCACAAAGCGAAAAAAGTGGTCCAACTAAAACATTCGTATTTCTCTAAGTACTATACGAATATGTAATAAAAATGGGGGTTCCTATTTAAAACACAGTTGATATCCGTTTGACCTATGGCAGCACCATCTAGCGGGCCAACCACAGCGCCATCTGGTGTCCCTCTACAAGCTAGACGAGTTTCGTTCTTTGCAGTTTTTTCGTTTGATGTTTATTTCGTGAGATATTTGTCCCGGTCACTATCCATGGACTACCCTGTATACATTTTAATATATGTACATGTATTGTATACAAAAATTTTATCTTTGTAGAGGAACAGGTGCAACTATCGCCACGAAACGCGTTAACAAGACCAAAGAAGTGCTTCGGATAGTTTTTAGTGTTAACCACTAGGCTCGCACACTCTACAAAGGAACAAAAGTAAGTGGCCACTTTCCTTTGGGTATGCATTTACTATCTGCCAGAACTAACAGGAGGTAGGTTACTTCCATCTTTCCGTAGCTATTCAACACAAATAACTTGATATTTACGAAAGCAATATTATGCCTTTAGCGGTGAGAAGATATTTCAGATTGGCATACCAAAACCATGTTGATTTTGCTACAGACGACACCTAGCTGTGGGCAAAAGTACCTCGAAATGAAATGGAACAATACCCCTACAATAGGGAGCACGCTCTCGCTCACACACGGCCGCAAGGACGGGCACACCTACCCCCCCTCCCACCCTCCCCCACAAACACGCACACACGCACGCACACCACATCTTGCAGGAAACATAGAAAGAATACATTGATCTTCGACATTTATCAAGGGCCAAACCAGAGTTGAGAGGATGGATTATGCAGCAAGGGAAGGTAATGACGAGACAGGCTCTCCTCAAATGGAAAAGCTATCAATATTTCGGCACACCGAAGTTCCAAGGGCGGCATCGACTGAGACGGGATGAGAGCGTCTGAGGAACTCCTGTTGTAACCACGAGGCATTGGCTACTTTGTAGTTTCGCCGTTCAAATCTGTCTGTTGATCGACTCTTCCACTGTCTGGAGTAGAGCACCGGGAGGGGTGATCAAAGGAATCACCCCAGCTTTGCACAGGCTTATGTCGAGCCTCGGACACGTAGTGTCGAAGGTAGAGAACGCGTCTTGGGTGTTGTACCCTCGAAACCGGGCTGTCGGGGAACAATTGACGCGCGTTTTCTCTTCATCTACATCTTTACTCCGTCTGACGCATTGTGATGTGTGGTGGAGGGTACCTTTTGTGCCTCTGTCACTTCCTTCTTTTCCTGTTCCAATCACGAATGGTTTGTATGAAGAACAGTTGCTTCTAAGCCTCCGTGTGATATCGAATATAATTTTATCTTCATGGTCTTTTCGCGAGGTATACAGGGTATTTATAAATTAGTTTTGCAAAAGTAACATTTAAGTGTGAAATGGGTAAATAACTTGGCAACGGCCTTGCCACAGTGGATACACCGGTTCCCGTGAGATCACCGAAGTTAAGCGCTGTCGGGCGTGGCCGGCGCTTGGATGGGTCACCATCCCGCCGCCACGTGCTGTTGCCATTTTTCGGGGTGCACTCAGCCTCGTGATGCCAATTGAGGAGCTACTCGACCGAATAGTAGCGGCTCCGGTCAAAGAAAACCGTCATAACGACCGGGAGAGCGGTGTGCTGACCCCATGCCCCTCCTATCCGCATCCTCACCTGAGGATGATACGGCGGTCGGATGGTCCCGATGGGTCGCTTGCGGCCTGTAGCCGGAGTTAGAGAGAGAGAATGGGTAAATAACTTACAAAAATGAATGACACAGCACAGAATGCAGTATGATTTCAAGTTTTATTCTCATCAATAACTGTTAGTTCCCGACGTTCCTGTTAAGAGGCGGGCGTGATAAGAGTTATTCCAACAGTTATCTCAGTGCAGAACCTGCAAAGTGTTGTACATGATTTTATGAATTCAAAGCCGCTACTATTCAGGACTAAATAACGCAAGCCACCATTTCAAAGACAAGCTGATAGTAATTGGTACAATCATTTCACAGAAACTGACTTTCTGTCATATAGGATGCCGGGTCAGGCTGAAGTGGCCGTGCGGCTCTAGGCGCTGCAATCTGGAACCGCGAGCCGGCTACGGTCGCAGGTTCGAATCCTGCCTCGGGCATGGATGTGTGTGATGTCCTTAGGTTAGTTAGGTGTAACTAGTTCTAAGTTCTAGGGGACTAATGACCTCAGGAGTTGAGTCCCATAGTGCTCAGAGCCATTTTGCCGGGTTAGGGCGGGCCAGCAGACTCTAACACAACAATTGTACAAGTTCGGCAGTCTTACATTCGTATTTCTGGTAAACATTACACAGTGCCTGAATTACAACAGGATGTGTGTACCTAATTTGTTTTCCAGGAAGATGGCGCGCCACCACATTGTCATCGTGAAGTTGTCGGACGACTCCATGGTAATGTGCCGACTTGCATTGGGCGTGGTGTAGTAATGTCCTGGCCACCACAATCACCTGATATGCCGTCGATGAGTTACGGCAACGGATAACACAAGCTGTTGCTACCTCACTTCAAGACTGGCATCATACGATTTGGGAGGAAACTGGTTACATTTGTAAATAAAACATGCAGACGTGCTGCATTCACTGCTCTAGCAAGCATTTCTGTAAGTTATGAAACGTACCCTTAGAAAAATTATACATGACTGTGTTTAAACTGACACACAATATTTTTTGCGCAACGCAATCTGACTTTCAAAAATCCCTACAAAAGAATGGCCCTGACTAACAATAACCTATACCTTTCAAGAATGACTTACCTCACAAAAATCTTCGTTACTCAAACTACTGCAATACAGCGAGCGCCAATACTGCCAGCTGAATAAAAGATTCTAGCTACTGAGGGCACAAACTACTGATAGGCATAGTTAGCAAATGAAAGATTTTAATAGAGAACAAACAATGTATTTACCTTAATAGTGTTCAAAAGTCATAATATATATATATATATATACATATATTAGTTCATGACATCCAGTCTTACAAATTTACTGTCTCTGATGGACACACGTCCAGATCATCCGCTCTCAAAATTCCGCCATCTCTCTCCCCACATCCACCACTGCTGGCGGCTCACCTCAAACTGCGCAACGCTACGTGCTGTTAACATCCAGCTGCCCAACACTGCAATAGCCAACAACAATGCAAATCAGCCACAGACTGCACACAGCACAGCCAGTGATTTTCATACAGAGCGCTACGTGGCGTTACTAATATAAAAACCTAAACAGCCTACTTACAGTTATACGCCTTTTTCACAAAGGTTACATTTGTATAGCTAGTTTGTAAACACCCTGTACAAAGGAGGAAGCAATGTATCACTGAGTCTTCTAGGAATGTACGTTCTCGGAACTCAAACAGCAAAGTCCACTGTGATGCAGCGTCTACCACTGGAGCTGGCTTTCGCACTCACTAAATGATCGTGTAACGGGACGCTCTGCTCTTCTAGGAATATTCTCTCTTTGCTCTATCAATTCTATCTAGTGCAGATCCCAAACTGCACGTATTTGCAACATAATTGTTGACGTAAGAAGAGGCGCCAGCGATGTCGCATTTAATGTGGTGAAAATAAACGTGCGAGATATCGTTGTAGGGTGTCTAGTTGTTCTGATAAACTACAATTATTAATAAAATTGACATAACCTGTGGCTATACAGGTATGAGCAGCCCTTAGAGGCGCACCTTCTCATATTCCTTTTAAATATTCTGTGACTAAGGCCCTTCTGGCTTGTTATATATTTTATACGTGACATGAAAGTGCTCTCTCTGTCTTGTATTGTCAGTCAGTACTTACACTTTTTTATATAAATTTTTTTAGTCCCACAAATTTGTAATTATGTTATAGACCACTTTAAATTCTAAAGAAGGCACTCTTAGAAGTGTTGAAACCTGGTTAATAAGACTAAAAAATTGTGAGCGAAGACTCATTTTTTTTCCATTTTAATTTATAAACGGTCACTGAACCAAGCAGCCATGTTCAAAACTTTAAAATTATTACGTTTAATTGAACGATTTAAGTTTCGTACTTCAAAGACAGGTCATTTATAATTGAGTAATCGACTTGAACTAGTTCGTTACACTCCGCCGATTCATTCCTCCAAATGGCAGTATCATAATAATTCTATATTTACGTGATGGCATTTTTAAGGGGAAGGAGACGTCTATAGTGTCTCGCACTGTTTTGGAAATAAAGTGTTCTCGGCGCACCTCGTGGTCTTTCGACGTTATCTTTCACGTCGTTGCTGCAGGCTGTGTATTCGCACGCAAACGGTCAGTAAGCTGACATCAGTGACAGTACAATTTTAGACTGCATAGAACGTTATGATGAATCCCCGCAGAATAGAACATTTTTACTGTGTGTCACGAGATGGTGCCTATCCGAAAAGTACCTAATTCACAATGTCCTTCTACTGCATCAGTTTTCTTCGGCGTTCAGATTCACAGCTAGTTTACAATTTGTGGGACACCGCCATCACTCCCATGCAGTCTCGTCTCTGCAGCAGGTGCTCAAAGCGAGGCGTGCTTCAGACTCTTAGCAGAGCGTGCGATTGTAGATTGCGCGTCCGCGCTTTCCAGTTGCTCTTGTCACGCAAGCCTCGTTGCAAAGATATTGCAGACTACCAGTTTTATTTCTCAGATAACTTGTCAAATGAATGACGACAGATTAGCGTCTCTTTCCTCTAGCGATACCCGTAACTCTTTCCTCCCCGTACCTCACTCTCTTTCTCTGTTTCTCTCTCTCTTTCTCTCTGTTCGTCTTCTGCATGTGGGATGAGAGATTTTATTTTGTTGTAGTCTGTCTCCTTCCAAACCTCAATTTATTTTCATCGACCGTGCATTTCCCGGAGAAGCTATCAGAAAACAGGAAGCAATCTGTACAGAAACCCTTCACATTCCATTCAACTTTTAGATTTAGTTCCACTAAGAAGTTTGCTCCTTTCATGTGTGCGTCATTTCTCTTCCTCAGGATGTATGTGAGAACCTTATTGGTCACAGTGTAATTTTCTTCTCCAGCTGCAGTACTGCCAATGTTATTTATGTAAGGTTAGTAGAAAAAATGGTTCAAATGGCTCTGAGCACTATGGGACTTAACTTCTAAGGTCATCAGTCCCCTAGAACTTAGAACTACTTAAACCTAACTAACCTAAGGACATCATACACATCCATGCCCGAGGCAGGATTCGAACCTGCGACCGTAGCGGTCGCGCGGTTCCAGAGTGTAGCGCCTAGAACCGCTCGGCCACCCCGGCCGGCATGTTAGTAGAATGAGATATCAAAACAAGTAGATGTCATTCGGATGTACGTGAAATTAGGACAAATCATTGTTGGTATTGTTCTTGGTATCCTGAAATTGTCAATATTCCTAATAAGAATGCTGCTACACGTTGTACTATGCAACATTTAAAGTGATCGCAATATGACATTTAAATTAGGTATGGATTTTAAGGATTTAGGGATGGATTGTAGAAAATAAGCATTTTATGGTCGAAGCTGTTTCCTTGTCAGCATCTGCTTCCTCATATGTAATAAAAAAAATGGTTCAAATGGCTCTGAGCACTATGGGACTTACCATCTATGGTCATCAGTCCCATAGAACTTAGAACTACTTAAACCTAACTAACCTAAGGACATCACACACATCCATGCCCAAGGCAGGATTCGAACCTGCGACCGTAGCAGTTGCGCGGCTCCGGACTGAGCGCCTAGAACCGCTAGACCACCGTGGCCGGCCATACGTAATAAGGCAGTTTTGGGTCTGCCTTGAGCAAACACAATTTTTCTTGTTCTATTATCTACAAATATTTCGTAAACGTTTCGCCATTTTTACTGGGATTTATTTATTATCTATTGATCAATATGCAAAGAATTATGCTCACGACATTTATCAGTTTTTGAGGATGTACCATTTACATTACTATGAGTACTGACAGCAATAGTAATATTAAGAATAAATATATACCTTATTATTTCATACTGTTGTTCACAAGTTCGTTTGGTATTTGTGTGGTGTCACCGCCAGACACCACACTTGCTAGGTGGTAGCTTAAATCGGCCGCGGTCCATTAGTACATGTCGGACCCGCGTGTCGCCACTGTCAGGATCGCAGACCGAGCGCCACCACAAGGCAGGTCTCGAGAGACTTACTAGAACTCGCCCCAGTTGTACGACGACGTTGCTAGCGACTATACTGACGAAGCCTTTGCTCTCATTTGCCGAGAGACAGTTAGAATAGCCTTCAGCTAAGTTAATGGCTACGACTTAGCAAGGCGCCAACTGTAACAGTGCATGTATCTTACGAGTTTCATTTGTATAGTCAAGAGAGATATACCACAAGGATTGATTAAAAGTTAAGTATATTGCAAAGCTACGTATTTTCTTTACAGCAGTCATAACGTATCCTGTTCCAGACTTGACGCCAGTCGGCGTGTGTTGTACGCGTGCCTTTCGGCTTCCTTCTCAGTGTGGCGTAGCTCGCGTGTTACGCCACAACAATTTGCAGTACAGATGTAATTATTATCTGTAATTAATAAGCGCTTATCAATGTTTTGTTACGTAATTTCCAAATTTTACGCCTAATACCATAGTGCTGTTTCTTTTTTATAGTACTGCTGTCATTATATTTTGTTGTTTTGAAAATAAAGATTCGTTACTTCACTCTTTGACTAACATTTTTTAGGTTACCGTATAGTTTTTCGAAAAATGTCTTGAAATGTACACTGATTATGATTAGGCTTTGTGAAGTGTTAGTTGATGATGGGGAGCAGACTGTGTATGTAAATGTGTATATTTACTTTTCTTAGGTCTCGCTTTTTCGTCCTTCTATAGGATGTCTGACACTCACTGTTCCATGTTTGTCTCATGTTCCCTTGTTCCGCCCTGTTATGCTGTGTGTTCTGGGAGGGATTTTTGAATTCTGCAGTGACATTAGGATATAAGGGTTTATGGTTTTGTTTCTTAGTTTGTGTGTATGTGGGGGGTTACGTGTCTTGTGATAATTCATTTCGAGCTGAGAACACGGTTCCACTACATCTTGCTGTGTATTCACTCACCAGTTCTTTTCCTTCCACTATGGGTTTTTGTGTGTGATTATTTTTTTTATAGTAAATTTCTGTGGAGGGCTACTGCCGCATTATAGAATCTTTTAAGTCTTTACTTATGTCTGTTGGTTTGTGTTTCTTGTCCACGAGATGATCTCAAATGTGGAATGGATGATCTCAAATGTGGAATGACTGCTGTTACTCGTAAGTGCCCTGAAAAATAATGAGAATACGGAATATTTAAACTCGCTACCAAAGTCACGAAAGCTAAAAATGTAATATCATTCCCATCATAAAATGTGACTTTGACGTTGAGAACGCAGAGACAGAAGAACTGAGAAAGACGGCAGTCACCACCAAGTATTACGAGCGACTAATATTTTTCGATGTGGCGAGAGGGATAAAATTTAACAAATGGACGAAGATATCGACAGGTTAATGGAAAGGCACAGGAGAGTGTGAAGTGGAGAGCATGTAGTCGGACACTGTCGTAAGAGGGATCTACGAAAGGCGAAATTTCAGATGAATCGTAATAATCTTGAATCGAGATGACAAATATTTAATTCCACGAGACTCAAATATGTCCCCACTGCCGCAACGTTATTACAGATATAGGATGAAAGTCCTTTCCGCTTTGTACTGATTTACCTGCGGCTTTCACATTTTGCGTAGCTGTATAAATCACAGGAGCGGCTAAAACATAATAATTCAGTGATGCTCAATGTAGGGAAACTGGACATTATGAGTTAGTGAAACCTGCAGAAGGCGAGAGGAGTGAACATGTGTTTTGGAGTCCAACTGTGAATGCAATAAATGGGAATAACACACTTCTGATTTCACGTCAAATATCCGCTTACCTGTTCAGCCACGACTGTGATAGCTGTATTGGAAGCGGTTATAAAGCAAGCAATTACTAAAAACATCAAAAACTAAAAACGAATAAGGTGTAATATAGGTACGATAGACAATCACTGGGGAGTGCCCACGTATGTTGTCACAGACTTTACAGAAATGTGTAGCGATGGAACGTGTTTCAAAAACGAAGCAGACCATTATTTCACTCTTCCATAAACAGCGTCGTCTCTTTCAGCTCGTCGTATCCTCAGCTGCAGTACCGAAGGCGTCTTCAGGAATGTCAAAGGTCGCTCGATGCATATTACCGCGCACTCTGTTGTTCCCTTACGGTAACATTTCGTAGAAAATGTCGAGACTTCTATCATGATCTCTCCAGCTTCAGACAATGTGGGTGTAACTCATTTCCACATTAAATAACGTTGAATCTTAGCTAATTTTCTCGGCAACAAAAATCTTGTTTTGCTGTAAATATTCGATGTTCCTGTAGGAAAACCAGTGCGTTCTTTATTTTGTACTGCAGGTAATCTTTGATTTCCGCTATATACTCTCTGAGGTAGTTACACTTCGAAGTGCGTGCATAATTGTCCAATCATGTTGAACTGTTCACTTCCTACACAGCTGCTATTTTTCTGTGGGAGAAGAAACTTCTCTAGGAAAATAGAACGAACAATGTTCTCCCAAATGTTTGTATTAGGTCACAATATAAAATATGTGCACATTACT
Organism: Schistocerca nitens; assembly: GCF_023898315.1. Taxonomy (NCBI): domain Eukaryota; kingdom Metazoa; phylum Arthropoda; class Insecta; order Orthoptera; family Acrididae; genus Schistocerca; species Schistocerca nitens. The sequence continues at coordinate 560,114,514 of NC_064618.1, read as the reverse complement.
GATTATGGTGGCTGATAGCGATCTTCTAACGTGAAAATACGGGATGGACAAGACTAATTCGGAAAATATTTTCAATTATTCTCCATCAAAGAAAGTGCTAGAAATGGTCACCGTTGACGTCGCTGCAGCGCTAAGCGCAATTTATCAAATCGCGACCCGCGAGTAGCTTGTCTTACTCCATAGCGGGAGAGTTTCTGTGGAAATGGGAAAATGTATAAGTCAGTCAGCGGCAAATTGAAGCCTAAATCGTACTGTGACTAGGAAAATGATGTCCTTAGGTTATAGTCCCGGAAGGAGCGAGCGGAAGCAGTGGCTTAGGTAAATGGATAGTATTCGGTAAGAGTGGACTGCAAGTATCTCTCTGGTATTTCAGATTTTCCGAGACGTGTTTAAAGAGTTCAAGCACGGTTTCTTTCAAGGAGAAACATTTTGTCCAACTCTACCGCACGCCGCGTACTCTAATCACCCCGTCGGAGACACGTCGCTATGTCCTAATGTTCCTTGCATAAATAAGGGTGACTTTCTTCAACTCAAGCTATAACACTTATTAAGTCCTCTTCTTGTCTGGGTCACGTACAGAACTAGTTTCAGATATATATATAGACATTTTTAAGTGTCAACATAATGTAATTTGAAGACCGATCTCAAAATACCTCATCTGTTAAAGCGCATGTTATGGAACAGAATATAACAACGATTGCAACAGCGGGTGCGACGAACATTAAAGCAGTAGCGTATTCACACGTTGTGCGATCATTCTGCGACGGCTTACAAAGTTTCGATGCACTCGGGAGGGGTGGGGGCGGCGGGGATGGGGGGGGGGTGACATACACTACCGTATGCCAAAATTTGCAGCGCCAAGAAGGAGACACGTAATTACAATGAAATTTATCCCACAGATTAGGAACATGATAATGCAAAAATGACTAGAATTACAGCACTGTACGTGCACTTTGGCGCGAGAGTTTAGTGCAGTGTGAATCCGGTATATGCTCCAGACGTCGTGGCACGGAATCAAAGAGGGTATGAGTATGCTGCTGGGTATCTCACAGCCACGCGGTTTGTTGGCGAGTCCAAAAGCATCGACAGCTATTGCAGGAAGACCAGAACCGAGGAGCTGCCGAACAACCTTATCCATGTTCCGTCAGTGATATATCAGGTGAACGTGCAGGTCAGAGTAACAGTGACACCCCTCACTCTTCGAAGAAGTCTTTCATACTCCGGCCACATAAGACCGGGCATTGTCCTGCTGGAATATGCCATAAGGTGTTGCCTGCAGGTGCGGCATTGTCTCGGGTTCTGAGACGTTCCTTACGTATTTAACTTGGCGTCCGTCACCTATGGTGCTCAACAATGCTTTCCGCTCGTAGCTGTCATCACGATAACGCCTAATAAGAGCCCTTATATCACTGTACGACAAGATGAAGAGGGAATCGTCCGAAAACATTAAATTTTGTGAGCCAGCACGCTAGTGATGGTGTTCACGTGCCCAAAGCTAACTGTAGCGTTGGTTGTTTGCAGTCACCGGAATCTGACGCAATGGCATGAGTGTCACCAGTCCAGTCGTCAGCAAAGGCATCGAATCGTCGGCGCATATGCTTGAAGTGCTTCAACTCCGAGAAAACGCCGTGGACGTGCATCAAATGTCTTAGTAGCTGCGAATATAGACGACGGTCAGTTGCATAATGGAATCACGAAAGCGAAAATCCCTGCTGAACCGGGACTCGAACCAGGATTTCTCGCTTGTCGCGAGTGTTTACCTTAACCACTTCGGCTATCCGTGCACGATTCACGGCTAGACTGCAACTTCCATAATTCGTCGTTCATACGTCACAACCTGCACCCGTACGCATTATGTAATTCCAGCAGAGGAGGATGCCATTGTAATTGGAAGCCGCTGCCTGGTATCGGCGGATGTATACATCTTCTCGCGTAAAGTGGGAAAGTCGCGTTCGAGTCCTCGTCCGACACACATTTTCATAGTCGTCATTCCATTGTACAGCTGATGGTTGTCCGTATTTGCAACTGCGAATATATCTTACGTATCTCTTCGGAGATTCATGCTTGTCTGAAGGAACGTGGCGTCGTTCTTCTTAACAACACAGGCAATGCAACATCGTATCGCAGTGGACGTGACTGTACTATCGGTTACGGCTACGCGGACAATATGTCGGTCATCCCGCGCTGTGGTCGCATTGTGTGGTCCGGTATCAGCTCGTCGTTTTGTGCGATCCTCTTCTATCCACTGGTTCCACAAACGTACTGCTGTCATAACAGCGCGCCCTGCAGGAGCCGCAGTGGCACGGTACCACAAACGCGCTTCCATTCCCGGAGGCCCATCACCCTGATATGTTCAAACTTACTCAGATGCTGATAATTCCGTCCTTTGACGTCATCGAGGGATAGCGACACTTGGTTGCACGTTTCTATTTTGTTTGAATGCTCTACACCGACTGGAGCGTGGCGCAGCACTGACCTGTCATGGTATTCAAAATAGGAAGCTACTAGTCCTATCTGCATGCCATCTCTCTGCAATGTTAATCACTTCTTACGGTTCCTTTCTTATACGCATTCTCCGATTTAGGAGTGATTCGTACCACTGCTTACTTTCATAAACTGTAGTGTAGCTGTGTTTTGCTTACATTTTTCATGTCCTTAATCAGGAAATGTGTTCGACAAAACAACTCGCGAAACATGAAAGGAATAAAAAGCAGCCTAAAACAGGCAAAGAGGGCGTTCCCATCCGACAGAAGTCTACTAGCATCAAGCACCTGCTTCAATGTAGGGAAAAAATCTCTGGCAATGTACGTTTGGAAATGTACCATGGACTGTGGGAAAAGCGGGACAAAAGCTTTCCGAAGCGTCAGAGACATGTTGTTAACAAAGGTTGTTGAAAAGTAGGTGGACTGATAACAAATGAGAAGTTTCTTCGCAGAATCCACGTGCAGAAGAGTATTTGAAGATCCTGACAGGAAGAAGGGAAGGCATGATAGGATGCTGTATTAAGGCATCAAAGAAAAACTTCAAAGATAATTTAGAAGTAATACGTCAAAGATCCGCTTCAGTTGCGAAAAGTTCCTGGTCTTTACCCAGGTTTCAGCTACAGTAATCTAGCCTTCTTCAGAAGCATAAAATAAACTAATAAATGCCGGAATAAGGCACGGTCAAACATAAAAAGCTAAAGTACCGTGGTACCGTGTCAAGCTACGTTACTTAGCTGAGGAACAGCCCCGGCCCCACTTCGTGGAAAGCGGTCGGTTAGCCGCGGACGCTGCGTTGGAGCTTTAGCTTTTTATATTTGACCGTGCCTTATTCTGCCATGTATTAGTTTATTTTATGCTTCAGAAGAAGACTAGATTACTCTAGCTGAAACCTGGGTAAAGACCAGTCACTTTTCGCAACTGAAGCGGATCTTTGACGTATTAATTTATCACAGTTGCTGACAGGGCTGCAACATGTTAAAAATTCTTATAATTTAAAAGGCTGTAGAGAGCAAAACCAGCAGGGGACTACAGATATTGTAATACATACAACAAATAATAAAGGATGTTTGATGCAAGTGCTGCTCTTAGATGAAGAGGTTACCACTGGGGCCCGTGGCACGTCGCGCCAAGCCAGTCAGTAGAGTGGTTAAAAAAGTTCCCAGCACTAGTTATGCTTCACCAAGTGAATGGTTGTACAATAACAGATCTTTTATTTGTTCTCATGATGACTGAACTACTACAAGTTAATCGCACATTTTTCCCTTAAGGGAAGAGGCCACAGGCGACCACGTAATGTTCAAAGGTGAAATACGGCTTCCCATGTGAGCAGAGTGCCTTTTCTTCAGTCTTCCTTGAATCGAAACCTAGAGCAACAAAAGACACAGAGCTGCTGCACATTAAGCTTATTGAATTTGAAGCGGTAGTTGGAGATTACGAAGCGAGCCACCCCCAGAATACGGAGGGGCGCAACGGGGCGCACGCAACCGTTATTAGTTTGCGAAAGTCGGCTTAAACTTCTGGGCTTAACACCGCTCTCATTCAATGGCCGACGGTGCCTACTGAATATGAATGTTGTTAAGTTCTTCAGACATAATGGAATCCACTAAAAATAAAAATTTAATTGCTTTCTTGTTTCTGAGGTGAATGGTACTGAGAAGCACATTCTGCCGTCTGTATTCTGTGATACTGCAATGATTACCCGAAAGAACTGAGTTGCTATGTCCACTTCACATACTGTTGGAGTATGGAAGACAGATGCACAGAATGAGCGTGAGAGATATATATTAGCAGGAATTGTTGTTGTACTGATCCGCCATAATGATAAACACTGTAGGGAGCGTCTCAGTTACATTATCTGGCAGTTACGAAACAGTTTTCAAACAGTATCAAATGATGTAAGGGCAATTGGAATACAGGAGCACGAAATCACATGCTCCAAGTGATTACTTTCTGTCAGTCAAACTGTGCCCAGCGTTTGTGTGTGCTGTCAATGACTATGATAGTGTCTCTGCATTGTAATGTAGTGTTGTTGTTTCATTGTACACTGGTTTACAATGCAAGGGGGAAAACAGCCGAAAACTAATGTGTGTTAGACAACAAAAAATGTAGCCTAAACTCGGATAGCTGTCTGAAAACGAGCCTGTATGTTCTAAACTGGCAACGACATTGTGCTGTTCTTAATCTATATAAAAGATTTACGAGGCAATCTGAGCATCCTATCTACTGCTTGCTAATGATGCTGTCATTTACCGTGCAGTAAAGTCACCAGAAGGTCATAACCAATTGCAAAATTATTTAGACAGGATACCTCGGTGGTGTCAAAAGTTCCAGTTGATCCCGTATAATGAAAAGTGTGAAATCATCCACTTGAGAACTAAAAGGAATCCGTTGAAATTTGATTACAAGATAAATTAAACCAATATAAATGCTGTCAATTCAACGAAATACCTAGGAATAACATTTACGAACAACGTAAATTGTAACTATCACATAGATGATGTTGTGGGAAAGGCGTGTAACACCATAGCTCTAATGCTCTACTCATCTATTTTGCTTTTTTTATTTAATATTACACCGTTAAGAACCTGTAAATGTTTTTGATTGAATAGATAACATAAAATTGTATATTCTTTTCTTTGTTAAAACTTTGATGTCGTAGTTTGTTTCAATGCAAAGTAGTGTATCTGTACTGTAAATACTTTGTCCCATTTGGAGGGAACAAAACTTACTGTATATAATTGTAATCCTGTGTAAATAATTTTTTGTAGAAGTGTCAATATGTGCAAATGTTCTGTTTTATTTAATGTGTTTGTTTGCTGTTATGTAAACTGCTGACCTTCACTTAGGGCTCTTAGTTATTCTGTATGTAAAAGGTGTAGGGGTTCCCCTCGGGAACGGAACAGCGTAGCGCGCGCAAAAATGTGGTTGGCCTAGGTGGAAAAGGTGGAACTGATAGTCAGTCGGGACGAGCAGTCAGTCGGGGACGAGCCAGCAGTCAGAGATGAGCTACGAGTCCGTGTACTGCTGTGTAAAAGTTGCATAGTGCTGGTTTCGAGAGAGGCTTTTCTGTTATTTTCCAATGCCTCGGATGGATGGATAAATAGCTGGGCTATTCTGGAATTTGTATCTATCATCGCCACCAAGAAATGACAGAGCCCAGCAATTCTGCCTGCAATTCCACCTACCAACATGCAGTTGCCACCACATTGCGCAATCATCGCAACGTAACACTATAATGATGATGTACAGTGAAGGATCAGCTTAATGGATATGTTATTGTGCTGAAATATAAGGTAATTTATATCTGAATTTATGTACCTACCTTGACTTTTCTCCTCATCATAACACCTCTCAGGGTCCTCTCCGTTTGAAGTAAAGTGATTACCGAGTATCCTTATTGAAAGTACGTTAAAACTCAGTTTGCTAATTAATGCCTATTGGACAGAGTAAAATTAAAGTTAATGTGGCAAGAGAGTGAGTTAAAGTTATTGATGCTTGCCGAAATAATTTTCTTAGTAATACTGCTTATTAAAGTGCTGTTGCCAACTGCAAAATTAAAAGTTCTTAAGACTGAGGCTTATAACGTTTTGCTTAGTAAATGATCACATTACTACCTGTTGTTAATCGTAGAAAGTGAGTCAGTATCTTACATAAATATTAATTTTATGTCTCATGGTAGCAAAGGTGGAAAATTGCATAGTAGGAAATTATATACTCATGATTACTAAGTGTTTGTCTCTCTTGTGTGCATATTAACAGTATAAAGACCCCTCAGTCTGTGTAAGCCCTGAAAGTGATAGTGTTTTTCTGTACGTGTTATAACTGTGCAAATAGTTTTTTGTGCTGCTCCAGTTGTTAGCTTCAATCTTAAAGCATATGTGTATCAGAGTTCATTGCACTCGCGTGTGGCCAAGTCTAGGTTGTGTTTGTCCGTTATAGTTACTTATACCTACTTTCTTAAACGAGAATGTTAATCATTCTCTTGCCTAGTTAGGCTGGCGGCCGTTTTCTTTATCCGTTGAACAGTGCAGATAGGCAAAATTTTGTTTGGTACTGTTCAAATATTTACGTAATTCTAACTTTCATTTCCGGTAAGCCATTTCCGTTAGGTACAACACGGTCAACTTAAAAAAAATCCTCCCAGAGGGTAACACTGCTCTGTTGCTTTATACCATAATTGCTATAACAAAATAGTTTTATTTCAAAACCTGTTTCCAGCTTTGAGGTTATGGTACAATAACAGCGGACAGGAGTGTTATACGTGGCGCCGCGTGACAGGACGTTGTTCGATTTGCACTGACAAGCGGAAAAAAAATTATAAATAGTTAGCATTTTACAAACATATAGTGAACATAAAACGTCCAGCGGCACGAACCTGTAATTTATTTGATAGAACGGGTAATGAAAGTTCAGCTTAAATTGAAAATAAAAGGTATTGATACTTAATATTAATTAAAATGGACAGGAAACTAGAAGTGAACCTAGATACGCGAGAACAGAATGCGATCGAGAACAGTTCAGGCAGCACACCAACAGATGGCATTACGCGCGAGTTAAATTACGTACGCTACCACGCCGATGTCAATAAACAGATAGAAGCTATGAATGTCGCTCGTACTAAGGAAGACAATATGAGTGATGTTGTGGAAGACAGTGGCTATGTTAATGAATCGCGGGATATGTTTGAATCACCAAAAACAGAAAGGGGTGTAGGATCTGAACACGAAAATGCGATAGAAAATAAAAGTGAAAAGACACCAGATCTGACTGATTTAGTTAGAATACTGTCTGCGCAATTTGCAGCGCAAAATGACAGTATTAAGGCACAAATGGCAGCGCAGAATGACAATATCAATGACAGTATTAAGGCACAAATTACAGCACACAGTGACAATATTAATGCGCAAATCGCAGCACTGGGGCAACAAAATGTAGAACAAAGACAGCTAATTACAATACAGGGTAATGATATTAGTAAACAGATTGAGAAGGTTGATGTAAAAGTAGACAGTGTGAGTAATGATATTAAAAACCTCAAAAGCGAAATTATTGTCATCAATGGCAATATTGCCAACATACAGGGACAAATTGAAGACATTAACGAAAGATTTGACACTGAAGTAATTAAAATCCAAGATCAAATAGAACCCTTAGTCTGTACTAAAGTGGATGAAAAGGTATTCGGTATTAAATCCGAAATACAAACCGAATGTAACGAGGAATTTGCACAGATCAAACAGTCTGTAACAGAAACAAGCAGAGCTCTAACCAAACAGATTCTTACTTGCGAAAAGAAGTGTGAACATAACACTTCACAAATCCAAGGCAAAATGTATGACTTGGAAAGAAAAATACAAACCGGACCTACACATATTACTGAAAGAATGCCTCTCAGTAAAATATTAGAGGGCGAAGAGAAATTCGACCCTGCAAAGAGGCATAATGGATGGCACCCTCTAGACTTTATAAAGAATTGCGAAAGAAATTTTCCTGAATATTTGTCCGATCAGGAAAAAATTAATGTCGTAATTAGTGCACTAACGGGAGAAGCAAAAAGATGGGGATTGAATCTGGATAATAACCAGATGTCTTTTGAGACCTTTAAACAAAAATTTATTAACGAGTACTGGTCAGAACAAAAACAAGATCAGTTGTGGCGTGAATTTCTAATGACCAGACTGTATGATGTCAGAGGTAGGCAAACCATGAAAGAATTCTGCGAATCATGGTACAGAAAACTGATACATTTGAAGGCTAAAAGGACTGAAGCTGAGATCGTTTGGGTTCTTTGGCAGAAATTGCCTGAGGATTCTAAACGATATATTGGGAGTACACACAGCAGTTTTTCTGCGTTTCTGGAAAGGGTAGAGGATGAAGATCACTGGCGCAGAAATCGCGAGTCCCGTCCCCATCATAACAACAATTATTCGCGCGAAAATAATGACCAAAACGAACGACATGAAAATGATAGGTGTCGTGTAAACATGATTCAGAGAGGTCGCGCGAGAGGTAGAGGAAATTATACTACGCGCGGTAGAGGATACATGACGCGGAATTTCCAAAATAGAGAAGAAATGGAAAACTGAAAACCGCGTGTGTTACGGGCCGGATTCACGCGGAAGCCGGTTTTGGGCCCAAAGAAAAGAAGTCAAATAATAGATTTGAGAAGGAAAGATGTAAACAACGGGGCAGGAAGGTTAAGGGCGCGCCTATAGCAGACGGGCGCGGAGTGATACATAGTGGCGGTCCTAGTGCGAAGTCACGTGACCGTTCGTGCTCGGGCCAGCGGTTGCCGGAGCAGCGTACATTGCATTTGGCAGCAGACACAAATGGCAGACGTCAGAACAAGATGGCTGCCTTAGATAGAGGCAGAAGAGACGGGATCGGACACTTCCGACGGCCGGTTTCAGTGGTAGGTGAATGTAGAAATGAAAATAAAGTTAGTAAGTCATATGACAAAGATAACTCAGTATCGGATTCGTGCGAAAAGACTTTATTAAAGAATGAAAGGGAGACAGAAAAGGCGAGTGAAAAGGGAAATATTGGCACTGTTAATGATGTGTATGAGGTAAAGGACGTAGATGTGGGGGAAGTTATGATGAATAAAGAGAAAAGGGAGGTAGAATATGCCACGCAAAAGACGTGTGCTCAATTAATAATAGGTAAAAATGATGTAGAGGAGGACGGTAGTAAACATGACATTGTAAGCAGTGCAGATGAAATTATTGTTGATGAAAAGGGGCTTAATGATTTTAATGCCGAAGAGTCTGGTAGGGATTTCGCACGATTACCTGAAAATGACAACAAGGAAGAAAATGAAATGAAGGTTATCGAAATATATGACGATTATATTAAATATGAAGTTAAGGCTGAAATCGTCCAAAGTGATATAACAGAAGTACCTGACTGTCCAAACGGTGTACATTGTGTAGAAAATGAGTCGAAAAACAAAGTGGCTGAAACATCTAGTGATAATGTGCCTCACTGTTTAAAAGTTGCCTTACTGCTCGAATCTGATGACGAAAATGAAATCAGTGATAGTTCAGGTGATGAAGGGTATATGAATACAGATAAGAATGAGTATACTAACTTTCCCTATTGTTCAAAAGTCGCGTACTTAAGTGAATCTGATAGTGAGGAAGAGAGTAGTGTTGACTCTAGTGACGATGAATTTGCAGGTGTAAACGAAAGTGAATATACTTTTACTGACAGAGGGTACGAAAAAATTAGTGACATTTTACCACAACAAGATACAGAAAGTGAAACTGGGCCAAAACCGAATGAATTATTCAGTAATGTAACACAGGAACCTCCAGATGATACTATACTGGGGCAAGCCTTAACAAATGTTTTGAAGGAGTGTGAATTACAGGACCAAAAAGAACCACCTGGTAAGATAATATCAGAACAGGAGATCATGTACCTTGCTAAGGACTTTGAAATTCCAAAACCTAAAAAGCCACCTGATGAAACAAAACGTTGGCAAGATCTGAATAGCTTAGTGAAAGATGTAGAAAATAGGAGGCCTAAAAAACCACCAGATTTAAGTCACTGTTTATGAACCATAAAAGACTGCCCTGTTAATAAAGAGACTGGGGGCAGGATATATATATATATATATATATATATATATATATATATATATATATATATATAAATATTAATATAATGCATGACTTTATTATTATTGTATCTGAGTGCTACCTGAAAGTTAATTATTGTTTTGTTGACCTTGAGGCCTGGGGCAGGTTGTTTATTTATTGTAGTGTATTGTTTGACTTTGCTTAGGAGCTGTTTATTTTCTATTGAATACTTATTGTTGCCAGCCTAATTATGAAATAGGGCCATATAGTGTGACAAACCTGAAAACTTTATGAATAATGATACTTATGGTAACATGAAAGTGCAAAGAACTCTACAAGATAATAATTTATTTCTAGTATGCTTGAAAATCAGAAAGGGCTTATGTTTGCAGTATGTGGTTTATTTAAAGACTCATGTCCTCAGATGAGGGTTGTTCAACCCTCAGGGGACAATGCACTCTTTGCATTGTCAGGTGCCTGACGAGCACCAGGGACCCTTCTTCATTCGGAACTTTGACTATCTTCTTTCTTTCTTCCCTTTTTTATATTGAATCGTGTTATACAAGATGTGAATTCAACTTTAAAATAACTGAATCCCAGTATTCAAGCCATGATTGTAACCAATTGCTCCAAACTTAAAATTTAACATTAATTGAAAGTTATTTTAAAGTATGGTTCCCAAACCACATATATATTTATTTAATTTTTTTAGTGAATTTGAATGATGATAAAAATTTTAATAATGCTGAAATTTTCCTTGTGCAATATCACTAAAGATAAATGTTTTGAGAAGAGTAATGGATAAATAATATGGGTACTCTAGAAAATGACCAAGAATAATGGAAGCATAGTGGGTATTGTAATGGAAAACTAATTGGAAAGAGAAATATAGATGGGAAAAAGTAAGAATACTGAAAAAAAGGTAAATGAATGCCATAATATGACTAAATGTAAATGTTTTTGAAAATAGGGATAAATATGATGTTGAAAAACTTCGTGTGTTAAAAAACTGTGGAGATGAACCTGGCTAATGTGTGTAAGATGGATATGAGATGTATATATGTCTAGTGCCACTAAAGGCAAAAAGCACTTGCCATAGGATATAAAATTATTGTCTTGGACTTGATGTATGTAATGACCTAACTGTGTGTGGAAAAGCAATGGTAAAGGAGTAGTAAGAAATTCTTAATCCTGACTTAATCCCAAGTATGACATTTAATTGTTTCTTGATTAATGTATATGTTTCCTGATGTTGTCATTTGAAAAGAAATGATTTTGTTGCCAGTGTCTAATTACTGTTTCAAAGTTGCAGGTTATATGTTTTGTACCATTAAAGCAAATTTTACCAAAAATGTGACATAATGATGGAAAAACCTTGGAGATGCTAACAATAAACTGCTCAAAAATATATTGTTGGGCAGCAAAACAAGACAAAACAATAAAAATGCTGTAGTCCTGAAATTGAGGACTACCATATATGCTATGTGAGCAGTAGCCAAAGGACTTGCCATTGTGGGGGCAAGGAGTTGATAAGTGGTCACGAACTGCCAAACCTATGGGATGGGGCAGTGTGTACATTTAAAAATGTGTTTTCTTTAGTGTTTTTTTAATCTAAAGTGTGTTTTTGTGCCTAAATGTTTATAAAGACTGCCAAAACAATAATGGGCAGATTGTGTAACATAACTGCTAGTGCTGAGGCAAGCAGTGAACGTAGTTAGGTTTATTGGTCAATGTGTTATGAACTGACTATTCTTTCTGAAGTCAGTGAAAATTTATTAAAAAATTATATATGCATTTTCATTCAAATGGATGTAGATGTTTTGATGCTAGGTTTTTTGGAATAACTTAAAGTTTTGGACTGTCTGTTTTAAAACACAGCAGTGATGATTAAAGATAGGTTCTGAATAGGTTAATGTGTTTATGTTCAACAAATATTTTTGAACTACTATTAATGAAGAGCAGCTTTAAAGTTAATTGTTCTGAGAAAACCTTGAAAAATTACTTTGTATTTAAAGAGTTAGTTGGAAAAAGTTCTCATAGCTGTTTGTGTAAATATTTGTGCATTGATGGATGCAAACTGAAATTTTCAATATTTCATTAATTGCTGAATCTTGTAAAATGTACTGTGACCATTAACGTGCTTGTGTGTCTGAAAATTTACATTCCTTCAAAAATATTGAAAGACAAATTTCTGCTTTGTTGAGTTAAAATGTTCTGTTCTGTTATTTATGTGTTTATTACTATATTTTTTTTGTTTGAAATCCATACCTTTTCTACTAATATGAAGCTTATTTTGTGTACTGTTTTGTCTTTTATTTGAACTGTGTGTGTATGAAATGAACATGCTTGAAGGTATCCTGTGTAACGATGCAAAATTAGTTTCCTTAAACCAGTGTGAAAATGAAAATTAGTGTAAATGTCTCAATTTTGAAAATGTTTTTGAAAAAAAAAGTATAAAATTTCTTAGTGTATATACTGTATATTTGTAATGTGTATTCTTTTTTTTTTCCTCTCCCAACTGAAGTTGGATGAATTTTTTTTGTTTGCAGCCAACACCACTTAGGTGTTATGGATGTTTCCTTGAAGTATCCCTGACGGGAAACTTCAACGAAACATGGGGCATGTGTAACACCATAGCTCTAATGCTCTACTCATCTATTTTGCTTTTTTATTTAATATTACACCGTTAAGAACCTGTAAATGTTTTTGATTGAATAGATAACATAAAATTGTATATTCTTTTCTTTGTTAAAACTTTGATGTCGTAGTTTGTTTCAATGCAAAGTAGTGTATCTGTACTGTAAATACTTTGTCCCATTTGGAGGGAACAAAACTTACTGTATATAATTGTAATCCTGTGTAAATAATTTTTTGTAGAAGTGTCAATATGTGCAAATGTTCTGTTTTATTTAATGTGTTTGTTTGCTGTTATGTAAACTGCTGACCTTCACTTAGGGCTCTTAGTTATTCTGTATGTAAAAGGTGTAGGGGTTCCCCTCGGGAACGGAACAGCGTAGCGCGCGCAAAATGTGGTTGGCCTAGGTGGAAAAGGTGGAACTGATAGTCAGTCGGGACGAGCAGTCAGTCGGGGACGAGCCAGCAGTCAGAGATGAGCTACGAGTCCGTGTACTGCTGTGTAAAAGTTGCATAGTGCTGGTTTCGAGAGAGGCTTTTCTGTTATTTTCCAATGCCTCGGATGGATGGATAAATAGCTGGGCTATTCTGGAATTTGTATCTATCATCGCCACCAAGAAATGACAGAGCCCAGCAATTCTGCCTGCAATTCCACCTACCAACATGCAGTTGCCACCACATTGCGCAATCATCGCAACGTAACACTATAATGATGATGTACAGTGAAGGATCAGCTTAATGGATATGTTATTGTGCTGAAATATAAGGTAATTTATATCTGAATTTATGTACCTACCTTGACTTTTCTCCTCATCATAACACCTCTCAGGGTCCTCTCCGTTTGAAGTAAAGTGATTACCGAGTATCCTTATTGAAAGTACGTTAAAACTCAGTTTGCTAATTAATGCCTATTGGACAGAGTAAAATTAAAGTTAATGTGGCAAGAGAGTGAGTTAAAGTTATTGATGCTTGCCGAAATAATTTTCTTAGTAATACTGCTTATTAAAGTGCTGTTGCCAACTGCAAAATTAAAAGTTCTTAAGACTGAGGCTTATAACGTTTTGCTTAGTAAATGATCACATTACTACCTGTTGTTAATCGTAGAAAGTGAGTCAGTATCTTACATAAATATTAATTTTATGTCTCATGGTAGCAAAGGTGGAAAATTGCATAGTAGGAAATTATATACTCATGATTACTAAGTGTTTGTCTCTCTTGTGTGCATATTAACAGTATAAAGACCCCTCAGTCTGTGTAAGCCCTGAAAGTGATAGTGTTTTTCTGTACGTGTTATAACTGTGCAAATAGTTTTTTGTGCTGCTCCAGTTGTTAGCTTCAATCTTAAAGCATATGTGTATCAGAGTTCATTGCACTCGCGTGTGGCCAAGTCTAGGTTGTGTTTGTCCGTTATAGTTACTTATACCTACTTTCTTAAACGAGAATGTTAATCATTCTCTTGCCTAGTTAGGCTGGCGGCCGTTTTCTTTATCCGTTGAACAGTGCAGATAGGCAAAATTTTGTTTGGTACTGTTCAAATATTTACGTAATTCTAACTTTCATTTCCGGTAACCATTTCCGTTAGGTACAACACGGTCAACTTAACAAAAATCCTCCCAGAGGGTAACACTGCTCTGTTGCTTTATACCATAATTGCTATAACAAAATAGTTTTATTTCAAAACCTGTTTCCAGCTTTGAGGTTATGGTACAATAACAGCGGACAGGAGTGTTACAGGCGAACTAAAGATTGCGCCCTATAGGCAGAATAACTAATCCACTAAAGAGTAAAGAGTCTGCCTAGACTAAGCTCTGCTAGAGTATGTCCTCTGCTAGAGTGTGTCAACGTTACCAGATAGGATTGATGGAGGACGTAGAAAGAGTCCGAAGAAGAGTAGTTCGTCTTGTATTATGGTGAAATAGGCGGCAGGATATCGCAAATATGATAAGCGATTTAGAGTGGCAGTCATTAAAACAGTCATTTCGTTGCGGCGAGTTCTTTTCACGAAATTTCAAACACCGACCGTCTCTTCCGTATACGAAAATATTTTATAGTCGCCAACGTACTTAGGGAGACACGATCACCATAATAAAATAAGAGAAATCAGAGCTCGTAATGAAAGATTTAAATGATCGTTCTTCCCACACGCTATTACAGAGTGGAACGGCAGGGAAATAGTCTAAAGGTGGTTCGAAGAACCCTCTGTAGGACACTCAAGTGTGAATTGCCGAGTAGTCATATAGATTTAGATGGATTTGTGTAAAGAATTAGCCCATTAACAATGGCTAGCTGATGTTTTCTTCTTCGCATGAATCAATTTATATTTTATACTTAGCCACGGTATCAAAATGTCAGTTTTCAGAAAAACAGCATAGATGAAATAGTGACGCACAGATCAAGTGATCTGTGCAGGATGAGCTGGCACAGAGATCTGCATCGAACTGAAGACTACCGTCACAACAGCAGACAAAATGTACTCATCTGTACTTGGTGCACCAGGCTAAACACTGTGCAATTTAATTATTAGAGAAAGCGTTCATCTGTTTCTCAAAGCATCCAATAAATGATCTCCATTCGTGAATGTGATTGATACCGCCCGTCCGCTTCACTGGCGAGTGTGTGTGAGCTCCGCCAGTTCCCGCACTCACCACCGCTGGGAGCTGGTAAGCAAATTACGTCCGGTTCGGTAACAGAAGCCGTTAAGGCCCCGTTACGCAACACGGCAAGTTATCCCATATAGGCACTAGACAGCTAGCAATGGAAAGCGTCACAGCTGAGCAGGCGTCGCCTTGGCGGTCTCGACGTCCTGTGGCCCTTTATTTTCTCAGGGCTTAAACCCTTCCGCAGCCGCCGGGGTCATTACGGACGGATTTACGTAATCTTATCTAATGGAGAAAGCTGTCCGGAGGCTGGGCTGTCTGCTTTAAGTACTCGGGTTTCCAGCTTGCGGAGAGGAAGGCCAGATGTAGTTGGAATTCTGAAAGGAAAATGATGTGTACAGTCTTGTCGGAGGCCACGACTACGCTGCCATGGACGTTTGCGTCCCGACAGTCGGATGGTAACTGGGAGACACCGGACAGAAATTTGTGGCTTGCAATTCTGGCGCGATCAGAGAGAGTTCTCTGCCTCACAACTCTACAGAAAGTCCACAACTCTACAGAAAGTCAACTCATTTTTACGCTACACTTGCACGGACTAGCCGTTAAACAACTCTGGATTTCTTCCTTTAATTGAAGTACTAAGAGACAAATAGTCTTTCCTTGACGAAAATCAGTGTTTTTAACTGATGTTTCCCACTCCCAGAATCCGCTCACTGAACTGTTTTTAATTTTTCCGATTACTACCGAGTTTCACCATATTTCCTAAAGACACAGCCACCATTATTATGCGTACCTAGTGTGCACTTTTCTTTCAAACTACTGAATGTGATGATCCATGACGAAGATAAACTTGGTTTAAATGAGTGCACTTCATGTCGGTGCAATTGTGGGCGTGGTCTACCATCCACTACGCTAAATAATTAAGGGAGCAACACTTGGAGTCTGCCATACTGTATTGAGCAGCAATTAACCACTGGGTATGTTACCAAACTTTTACCTTTTTCTTTTGCAACTTGCCGGCCGTTGTGACCGAGCGGTTGCAGGCGCTTCAGTCCGGAACCGCACTGCTACGGTCGCAGGTTCGAATAGTGCCTCGGACATGGATGTGTGTGATGTCCTTAGGTTAGTTAGGTTTAAGTAGTTCTAAGTCTAGGGGACTGATGACCTCAGATGTTAAGTTCAACTGGCTCCACTATGGGACTTAACATCTGAGGTCATCAGTCCCCTAGAACTTAGAACTACTTAAACCTAAGGAACCTAAGGACATCACACACATCCATGCCCGAGGCAGGATTCGAACCCGCAACCGTAGCAGTAGCGGGGTTCCGGACTGAAGCGCCTAGAACCACTCGGCCACCGCGGCCGGCTCAGATTTTTAAGTCCCATAGTGCTTAGAGCCATTTGAACCATTTTTCTTTTGCAAATTAAATACACGTTATTATATTCGCGATCGCATACACAAAAAGAATTGAAATGTCCGACAGGTGTCGGATATAAAGTCGAACTAATAATTCATCCTGTCACTCAGCGTGCTTTTCATTGGACTCGGAGAGCTTCAGTAGCGTCTATGCCCTCCGTGAGCGTTTATCAATGCCTGCCTCCCTGGCAGCATGCTCCGCGTAAGTCTACAGAGATCACCCTGTTGTATTCGTACCCATTTCAATGAGAATACATGAGAATTCTTGGAGAGTCTGAGGTAGAACAGGACGACCACGAACATGTCTGTCAAGCAAGCAACGTAGCAAACTATTACAAGTTGTCACCTTGCATTGAAAGCGTAGCTTGCTGTGGAGCCGGGAGGAGAGCAGATTTTGGTTTTGACGTTGGCACAGCCGACGCTGGCTACTTGGCCGTTCGAGCTGTGTACTTGACCAACGCTGCGTGCAATACGTTACACATACTCTCTATGACTCTAAAGAATTAGTATTAAATATTAATCGATCGTTTTCATGCATAGTGTAACAAATTCTATGGATAGCACAAGCATACTGCCAATATTTCAAATCAATAATTTCAATACGTTTTAAGATATGAATTTTTATCTAAAACATAATAGCCGTGCCGGCATTGTGAAACTCGAGTTAGGAACTATGATGTGTTCATCTATAGTGTCAAATGAAACTACAGCCAAGGGAATATGTCCACATAATCTAATTTATGTAGTTTCATTAGTACAGATTTCTGACGTAATTAAAAAAATTGGGAAAATTATTATTTTGTCGTGCTTTGGTTGTGTGAGTGTTTTGGAGAGACTGATAGAGTGAATGAAGGACATACTTGAAGTGAGAACATTCTATTCTATCAAAACTATGTAAAAGTATGCTTGAGAAACGTTTTGTGCAATAGGGAAATTTGTGACGTATGTCCAAGTGAGATTGATTTTGTAAGAGGCAACTGGAAGGAGCGCTGAGCGCTAAATTTATTAGTTACTTAGTGGAAAGGAATCGTATTTTGTTTTGATTAAATTGTATTTAGTTTCGGAATTATTAGGTTTGTAGTCTACATTACTAGTGGTAAACTGATTGGAATTTAGAAATACCTCGAGTATGGAAGTGCTCGAGATAATCTGATTGGCTGCTTAACCTACTAGCTAATAGGAATTCAGCGCTTCCCGGGGATTGAGTAGGGATTTGTGCCTCGGATCTATGAGTTGATATAGTCGCTCGAGAGGTTTCTACCGGTAAACACTTATGTTACATCGCCCTGATCAAAAATGTACGAAACTGAAGAAATTCCCGCGTTTGAGCGATTCTCGTGTCGTTGACGAAAAGCGACTATAGTGTTGAGTATTTCTTGAAAGTTGGGGCATTCTAACTGGTTTATGTCATGAGATATTCATGTGTGAACCTTTCATGTCGTATGTAAACTCCGCGTGGCACGCTTCGTACGAATTACGAGACATTAAGGACAGCACCTTTTTTCAAGAAATCTGCTGAACGACTGGATGTGTTAATTTGCAAGTAGTCATGGGTCAGTGACTGTTTAGGACGTTCAAAATATCGGGTCGGGTTAATCTTTCGTGTCTTTTGGAGTGTGCACTTCTAACATTGCATAATTCATTTCGGGATATTTTGATATTTTTCAAACGACTCATGCAAGAATCGCAAATGCTCGACACTTTAACTTTCAGCTACTGCCCATGGACTGGAGTTATGTGACCTTTGCCTGGTAGTATTTAGTCGAATTTGCATCAACGCTGCTTTTGTCGGCTAAACCAGTTTCTACCATCGCAGAGTGGAGGTGAAAATAACTTGACACCTATCCACGTAGGTGGACTCATTAGTTAAAGAATTAGAGACTCAACCCGCCCCGCCGCAATGCCCCACATAAACACGATGGGGTTACGTTCGGCATTCAGCACCGTGCTTCCATTACTTGACTGTCCAGGTTTCGCATGTCATCCTTCCCGACGCCCGTGTCGTAGGCACTGGAATTAGAAGGAATTCAGAGCCAACACCGTATTTATCAGTCACCACAACAGTACATTCCGTTTGATGTGCTGCCTGGCGATAAGGCGATCATTTACAAAGACAAGATCATCCGTATGACCGTCAACACTGAAGCCAGCCCCCCCCCCCCACCACCACCGCCCCCCCTCCCCATACACACGCAACATCACAGAACATTGGGAACCTGTCCCTGTCGATTTCCTGGACAGATACGGCTCAACACGGGTCTCCGCACACGAATCGGCCATCGCCTTGCGTCAGAGGATTTCTGGACTCATCTGTGAATGACACGTTCCGCAGATAACGAAATTGCCAGTTCACACAGGACTAGCAGAACTGAAGGTGAGCTGCGAGACGTAACGTCAATTGGCGTACTCGAACAGGACGTCTGGCTCCTAAAGTCCTTTTGGTAACATGTTCCATACAGTCTGATCGGACAGAACGGCTCCAGTGGCCCTTCTGGGATCGTCTTGCAGTTTTCTCGCAGTAGCTATACGACACAGCAATAGAGAGGGGGTCACATACCGGTCTTCACTTAGGGTTTTAATGCGTCGCTTTGTGTACTGACCTGTCTCCCTATACCATGTCACACAACCTGTGGACGACACGTGGACTGGAATTGGCATCTGCTGCTACAACGCCTTTGCAACTTGCGCTGCATCAAGATGTCGCACTGCACGTGCTTGGTTGAATACCACGTCTACAAATGGCAACTATCGTCTGTATATCTTACAAGCAAACACTGGGTCACCGGTACTCAGTTCCTTCCGGGTGTTCACTTTACACTGTAATCTATAACACAGCCTAGAGATGGCGGATAATTTTAATTTTTGCCTACAATCAGGTACCGCCTGAATCAAAATAGATTTAACATACCGACGTCCATTCAAGGGTTCGCCTAATTCTTTTGAGCAGTGTATAATTCAAGTGGAATACGTGAAAGTCGTCAGCTGCATTCAATTTCGTATACGGGCCGTTTGAGATTTTTCTAAATTCAAATGGATGAGGATCGGCCATGGTCTCAAATTCTGGCTCTTGTGGCCTTTACTGACAAATTGCAAATATTGTGCACGGTCTTGTTTTTCAAGTTTAGGAATATTACACATTTAATTACTCGATTTTTGCACGTGACTGCGATAGGAGCACCCAGATAATTCGTTGAATGCACAATCGAATGCCATAATCTTGTTTTAGTTCTGTGCCTTCAGGACAAAACTTCTCCAACGGTGTGTTTAATTAGATATGTAGACGGCGTTCTCTTGGCAATTTACCGTACTATGACACTCATTCCTTGTGCCTGTCTGCCTACTGACCCAACTTTCACTCACGTAAGTTTTTTTTTTAACTTAGTTCAAGAAGAAGTGAAGGAAGAAAAAATAGAAGGAAGATTAGAATCCAAAATTTCGTGGACCACAAACTTATTAGGGATGGAATAAATTGCCTCGATTTAAAGAAGTATCAGGAAAGCTAAATGTGAATGATCGAGTGGGCATTTTAACCACCGTCCTCTCGAATGCGAACCCATCACAGTGCCACCTCACTCAATAGAATGGAGTGATCGGAACACAGACGGCATAGTATACCATCCGGCGACTTGCATCTGTCCTGAACCTCACGATCTCTTTTTTCTCAAAATGGCAAACGTTTTCCCCGCAGCACAATTACCAGAAAGCCCCATATCATAGACTTTAAGAGAAATAATTAAATGTCACTTTAAAAGACTGTCCAGAAATATTTTTCGAAATTTCTCTAATGTAATCGATTCAGCTTTTGAAATAGGCAGTTATTGTTAGAGGTAAAAACTATGATTCCGCCAGGGCTTTAATTGTTACTTCTACATCCAGCTCTGTGCTTAGATACTATTATCAAGTTATACACAGACGAATCAAATAACCAACTGTCACACTACGCATGTCTCAGTTGTCATATTCTTGTGAATACAATTTTATGTTTTGATAACACACTACAACTTAGCCATCGATGATTTCAGAAGTTAAAAAGTCACATTGGTTCTGAAACCGAAAATGAAGAAGTTATTTGACAGGTTTACTTCGCAATCTTGAATAACGTATCATTAAAACATCACGAGTCAATCCTAACCCTATACAACATGCACCAGAAGATTGTACAGTCCAGGATCGTGACAGATACTAAAACGGCGATCTAGCAGCGAAGTAACAGAAACCAGATCCGTGACTAGCACAAACGAAACTTGGTCAAGGAAATGGGGAAAAAACAACAGTGCAGCAATTTGAAATTTTTGACTTTATCTGTAAGAAAGAAATCTTGTGCTACCTAACAACATTTACGATTTTTTTGTAAGGCGGAAGGCAAGGGATCTACGTCTCATCGAATATGACTAGGCAAGGAGAGCTACCTACGCAGGACAAGCTAGAAGCAGGGAGGAAGGCTTGTCACTATTAAGGAAACCTGTACCTATGGAACAAGACTGTTGCCACGGCCATGCATTTTTCTGGAATTATTTAGGTTGGTTCAAATGGCTCTGAGCACTATGGGACTTAACATCTATGGCCATCAGTCCCGTAGAACTTAGAACTACTTAAACCTAACTAACCTAAGGACAGCACACAACACCCAGTCATCACGAGGCAGAGAAAATCCCTGACCCCGCCGGGAATCGAACCCGGGAACCCGGGCGTGGGAATTATTTAGGGAAACCAATGAAACCTATATTAGGATGATGAACCATGGTTTCAAAGCACCTCATTACGAGATGGGTATCTTCTACATTATGGCACCTTGCTTGGGCCATCTTTAGAAATTTAGTTCTCAAGCGTGAAAAACGAGTCTACTTGGTACTGATGACAGAAGCTAAAAAATCATGCGTGCCGGTAGGATGTTGAAACATCTGTTACGAACAGCTACTCTTCTTTACCCAAACACGATCTGACCCATCTGGCGTGCAGTGAGAAAGCAATTTTTGTTCAGGTGTTCAGGTTGGGACCGCTAGGGACTGCTTTAGGCAATAACCTTGATGCCAACTACGCACTTTTGTTGAGTACTTTAAAAAAGGTACTTGTACAGAGACTTCGCCACACATTCAGCTGCGTGACTCTCCGCTGTTGCTCTAGCGCCACTTTCTCAAGTGTCATAGAGGTTGCCTGCAATCAGGCGTTATAGCGCAGCGGAGTTAAATGGGTGTCGAATTCTTCAAATATCTCTAAGCACTATGGGACTTTACATCTGAGGTCATCAGATTCCTAGACTTAGAGCTACTTAAACCTAACTAACCTAAGGGCATCACACACATCCATGCCCGAGGCAGGTGTCGAACCTGCGACCGTAGCAGTCGCGCGGTTCCGGACTGAAGCGCCTAGAACCGTTTGGCCAGGTGTCGAATTCTCTGTACAGCTATAAATATTTAAGTGCTCAAAAACGCTGCGTGGATGGAACCGAGGGTTTGCCGAACAGGGATCTTAGCGTGACCCTTTCCCATTTTAGTAACGCTTGTATCATCTACCGTTATCATGCCACAGCAGGGCGCAAAACAGGACAGCTGAAAAAGTATAATCTTTTGCTGATTTGCACCATGTTCAGATTTCATCGAATGGTTTCGAATAGTCCCTAGTGGTTCCACCATGTATAGCAGAGTAAAAATTGTGTTCGAAGGGGTCAGATAACGTGCAGTGGAGCTAAAGCCCCATGATTTCCTTAGAGATGCGTTGAATCGTCCCCGTGGTGTTAGCAGAAGCGAAAGTTGTCAAGACTGTCGTCATGTTGTTCATCGCACTACGAACTGTCGTTTTCAACTGCGAAATGTGTGGAAATGAACGCCCCAAGTGAAGGAATAGTTTGATAGATGCCTGGTTTAACGAACTCCCTTTATGCCACCTCCGGGAGCCTTTTCCTATCGACTCCGAGCAGCGTGCGTCTGAAATGTTTTCCTCAGCCTCCCATAAGGAAACCTCCGTCGCAGAGGCGCCCAAACAAAGACTGAAATGAGGATGAGAGATGGGGTTTGACGTCCTTTCCACCACGTGGCAGCTCCAAGGCGGCGCTGAGATGAGTTTTTGCAAAATTTGGTGCTAATGTGATGTCATTAACCCACCTGATGCCTCACATGAACTGATCTCTGACCTTTTTTCGCAGGAGTCGGCACGTTCCTGTTTGGAAAGTCGCCGAGCACGTGGAGGCCGTCGCCGAGCGCCACGCTTTTTCACTTTTGGAGAGGAAGGCTGTAGGCACCATTGAGCCAAAGTTTGAACTCCTGGGTCGCAATGCGAGACAATTACGAGATTTCAAAAAGTCATCCTTTAATTTTGGTGCACAGTGTATTTTGGTTGGTTTTAATGACACCCCAGTACGCAATATCATACAATACAGACGTAAGATCGCTAATTATAATTCTATTTACAATGAACAATTCCGGCAAATTTAGGTTGCCATCATCGAGTCTTATGATGGCAACTTAGACTTTCTCAAGCTGGACATCATAAATAGAGCTACAATTAGCGATCTTGGCTATTGAAGTTTTTTCTTTCGTATTCCATGTTACTTTATATCATCCCCATACTTAAGTGACCTCAAGCGTATATACGCAGTATCAGTTGTCAGTGTCGTTTGTGGCTCCTGCAGAGATGGCCCAATGAAGGTAAGCGTTGAAATAGTAAACACTGAACATTAAAATAATTCGTACTTCGCTTGGTAGATATCCGTGGGAATTATTCATGGTTCTATACTAGTGTGAAAGGAACATTGCAATTAAATACACTCTCATTGAATAAACGAATTTCTTTCCTGTAACTCGTTTCAGAGGGTAGTATACAGTTCCTATGAAGTACATATATTACTTTTATTAACTGGAAGACAGAGTAAGTAACTTTATATATGAAGATAATAACTGTTCTTTCGAGAACACTTACTATCTTCATATATATACACTCCTGAAAATTGAAATAAGAACACCGTGAATTCATTGTCCCAGGAAGGGGAAACTTTATTGACACATTCCTGGGGTCAGATACATCACATGATCACACTGACAGAACCACAGGCACATAGACACAGGCAACAGAGCATGCACAATGTCGGCACTAGTACAGTGTATATCCACCTTTCGCAGCAATGCAGGCTGCTATTCTCCCATGGAGACGATCGTAGAGATGCTGGATGTAGTCCTGTGGAACGGCTTGCCATGCCATTTCCACCTGGCGCCTCAGTTGGACCAGCGTTCGTGCTGGACGTGCAGACCGCGTGAGACGACGCTTCATCCAGTCCCAAAAATTCTCAATGGGGGACAGATCCGGAGATCTTGCTGGCCAGGGTAGTTGACTTACACCTTCTAGAGCACGTTGGGTGGCACGGGATACATGCGGACGTGCATTGTCCTGTTGGAACAGCAAGTTCCCTTGCCGGTCTAGGAATGGTAGAACGATGGGTTCGATGACGGTTTGGATGTACCGTGCACTATTCAGTGTCCCCTCGACGATCACCAGTGGTGTACGGCCAGTGTAGGAGATCGCTCCCCACACCATGATGCCGGGTGTTGGCCCTGTGTGCCTCGGTCGTATGCAGTCCTGATTGTGGCGCTCACCTGCACGGCGCCAAACACGCATACGACCATCATTGGCACCAAGGCAGAAGCGACTCTCATCGCTGAAGACGACACGTCTCCATTCCTCCCTCCATTCACGCCTGTCGCGACACCACTGGAGGCGGGCTGCACGATGTTGGGGCGTGAGCGGAAGACGGCCTAACGGTGTGCGGGACCGTAGCCCAGCTTCATGGTGACGGTTGCGAATGGTCCTCGCCGATACCCCAGGAGCAACAGTGTCCCTAATTTGCTGGGAAGTGGCGGTGCGGTCCCCTACGGCACTGCGTAGGATCCTACGGTCTTGGCGTGAACCCGTGCGTCGCTGCGGTCCGGTCCCAGGTCGACGGGCACGTGCACCTTCCGCCGACCACTGGCGACAACATCGATGTACTGTGGAGACCTCACGCCCCACGTGTTGAGCAATTCGGCGGTACGTCCACCCGGCCTCCCGCATGCCCACTATACGCCCTCGCTCAAAGTCCGTCAACTGCACATACGGTTCACGTCCACGCTGTCGCGGCATGCTACCAGTGTTAAAGACTGCGATGGAGCTCCGTATGCCACGGCAAACTGGCTGACACTGACGGCGGCGGTGCACAAATGCTGCGCAGCTAGAGCCATTCGACGGCCAACACCGCGGGTCCTGGTGTGTCCGCTGTGCCGTGCGTGTGATCATTGCTTGTACAGCCCTCTCGCAGTGTCCGGAGCAAGTATGGTGGGTCTGACACACCGGTGTCAATGTGTTCTTTTTTCCATTTCCAGGAGTGTAGTTACAGGCTACCCCGCCATTGACCTTCGTCTGTGTGAATGTTCACAGGTTGCCCGAACTCTTACGGGAATCGTCACGTTATTGAGCGCGAGTATTGAGTGGATGGGCAAATACCTATTAGGTACATTACGTATGTTGATTGTGGACAGTTGGGAATGTCGGTCTCTCGGGAGGCGTGCAAGGGATAAGTCCCTGCAGTCGCGCTATTCATCTGTGTCCTCGGCGGCTCAGATGGAAAGAGCGTCTACCATGTAAACAGGAGATCCCGGGTTCGAGTCCCGGTCGGGGCACACACTTTCAGCTGTGACCATCGAGGTATATCAACAACACCTGTCGGAAGCTGAAGATTTCAATTAATTATCATTTAAGTAACTTTATGTGTGCCATAACGAACACTGAGACACATTATTTTTATTAATTGGAAGAGAGAATAAGTAACTTTACGTGTGCCATAGCGAACGCCGAGACAGACTGAGGTCTTCAAAGCAGCTAAATAACAGCTAAGGGCAATGACTGACTGCAACTGAGTCCAAGATGGCGGATATTGCTAAAATCAGTAGTAGCATTTAAGGGTATCTAAAATGTCTACTCAAATCTGTATCATTCTTGGCTATTACGCGCTTATAATCTTGAACATTAAGAAAGTAAACCGTAAAATTTGACTGTGCATATTATACTAGCACGATCTACGAAGTAACGACCCTTTGACTTTAATAAATTCAAAAAAATGTATTTTATTAGAAAATAACATCTCAATCATACATGAGAAAATTGGATGGTGTAACTTCATAATCAGCCTGTGTTTTTAAGTATTTCAAGTATCTGTCCAAGAGACTGAGAATTACGTTGAGTAAGTTGGTTGTCGGCAAACCATTGTTCAAAGTTTGTTTGCCGCTGCGCTATTTTCACAATACTGCGCGCCGAGGAACTTTCTGAGCTTCATGAAAAGTACCTTACACGATTTAGTTCTTCTCTTGATCTCCCAAATCATCTGTGATGAGTGACGGAAGTGTGGGCCAAATTTTGGCAGGCATACTTGTTCGTATGTTCTTTCGCTGTTGAACATTTCAAACCAATGTCTCAGACATCTGTCGTTCAGTATTCTAACATCATACATTCTTTTAGCAGACAGTAAGCTTCTTCAGGGTTCAATCTCGTCTAATACCTCTGGCCTCATCGTTAGTGGTACACTGTTTCACGCAGTTAACTTTAAAAACGATACAATGAATAAAAGTAATTTGTATCGATTGGCTCTCACACAACACTGAGACAGGATCTTTAGAAAACCATTGGCTAGTAGCCTGATAGTACTCTGTAGCGTGAATGCGCAATAGGTCGAAACCTCCTAAAGTATCCTCATATGCCTTAGTCTGAAGGGTTACTTTGCAGGGATCTGTGCCTAAACTGTTGCCGGCCGGTGTGGCCGTGCGGTTCTAGGCGCTTCAGTCTGGAACCGCGCAACCGCTACGGTCGCAGGTTCGAATCCTGCCTCGGGCATGGATGTGTGTGATGTCCTTAGGTTAGTTAGGTTTAAGTAGTTCTAAGTTCTAGGGGACTGATGACCACAGATGTTAAGTCCCATAGTGCTCAGAGCCATTTGAACCTAAACTGTTAAAACGTTTTCAAAAGAAATAGGATAAAATTAAATACATTTATTTCATCAGAGGAACAGTCCAATAAATCTAACAAAACTTTCTCCTAATACCGTAAATACAGACGATGAAGTTATATTGGATCTAATGGCAGCGATTACACCTAACCCTTTTGGGGATGTCTCTGTTGAAATTTGTATCAGTGTCCACGAGGCAGTCGTAACAAAAGCAATTACCAAAGTATAAAAGTCACCTAAAGCAAGTAGAAGGATTTATATGTTCAGCGAAAGAGCCAGTTCAGTCGTTTCTGAATAAGAAGCTTTAAACATTTATCTCTGGAGAGAAACGTGTAGAAGGTCAGTGGTTCACATTATGTAAACCTAAGGCGGAGCTGGCAGAAGGGAAGGAATTAATGATGTCAGCTGCATCAGGACTTTATGAGGAATCAGTGAAGACTATTAGAAATGTGTGCCGAATCGAGACTCGAGTGCAGCATCTTCTGCTTACTAGGCAGTTGCGTGAACCACTGCGCCACCCGCACACGGTGTTCGTTGCAGATGCGCAGACTTTCTCGGCACGGTCCTAACCAAGGGCCCCCTATCCGCAGCCCCCGTCAATTTCCTCCATGCTCGCTAATTTTAGATTCCGGCCGTAGGTCGAACGTAAATGTGTATCCTCACTGAAGGTTGTGGATTTATTGCCCATCGAGAGGAATCAATTGCATAAAAATGTGGTGTCTGTTCTTTCGGACATTCATATACTGTGGTGCAGGTTTAGAAGAATAGTTGGCCACCCACTTGTTGGATGCGTACCTAGTAGAACAGTTCATTACAGGAATGACCTTCCATGGTTTACAGTCACTGTAAAGGTAGTACTAATGAAACTGAGCCATGCTCACTCCCAGCTATGCGTTTTCGTGAACTTGGCTGTCTATCTGTGTTTTGTTTCCTGCCCTTGTTGCGGTTACGCCGTGGTTCTTCTTCCTCATACGCGAGGCAGCAGCGATGTGTATCGATATTTGCACCGTGTACCATCTTTGGTTTTGGGCATATAGTTTCTTGCTAGGGGATCTGAGGGGCAGTCGGTCGCTTGCTGCGGACCAGAGAAGTTATCCCAGCGTCGTGCAGCCGGCTGGGTCCGCTGGCGGTCCCTGCGCAGCGTCGGAGAGTGTGTGGAGCTGTCAGATCTCTACGAGCTTCGTGGTTCACCGACCCAGGACGTCAAAGTTGAGTAGTGGTTTCAAGTACCCAAGCCACGTCCATTCACGTTGTGTGGTTCGTTTCGGTGGTTCACTGTTGGGGAGGTTTTTCTGTGAGCAACACCAAGTGCTGCTATTGCTGAAATTTAGTCACCATGTGGTGGAATTGGCTATACTGGTTGACTACGATTCAAGTGCACCAGCGAAATTTTCTGCCTTGTGGCCGTTAGTGTTCCGGTTACCTGCCCTGTCCACTAACGTAATTTCAGGCAGTGTCTTTTGTTCAAATGTGTGTGAAATCTTATGGGACTTAACTGCTAAGGTCATCAGTCCCTAAGCTTACACACTACTTAACCTAAATTATCCTAAGGACAAACACACACCCATGCCCGAGGGAGGACTCGAACCTCCGCGGGGACCAGCCGCACAGTCCATGACTGCAGCGCCCTAGACCCCTTGGCTAATCCCGAGCAGCGCAGTGTCTTTTCCTCACCTCTTGTCACTGTCCAACATGGTGTGTAATTTTGACAGCTTAATGCATATAGATATTTGACTGTCGATAATGACGCCCGTAACATTTTGTGTTTGAATTCTCGTGTACCGATGTGTACCGATTGGTGGCAAGCAAGTCGTTTGCCGGTCAGTCCGTGGCTGTCCCTTGGTTGGGTTCCGACGCATCAAGTGCAGTTGGGCTCACCACCTGTCTCACCGAAGTGAACGGGGGCAGACCGACCCCCTGGAGGCTTCTGAGTGCCGCTGTCTTTACTGTCTTTCTCACCGGTGTTTAATTGTTAGTTTATAATCTATCATAGTCAATGATAAAAAATTCTTGGTTTTACTGTGTTTTATGTAAGTAAGTTTGAATTCCAGCAAGTGGATATTTGCTGAA
Organism: Schistocerca nitens; assembly: GCF_023898315.1. Classification (NCBI taxonomy): domain Eukaryota; kingdom Metazoa; phylum Arthropoda; class Insecta; order Orthoptera; family Acrididae; genus Schistocerca; species Schistocerca nitens. The sequence goes on along the minus strand of NC_064618.1, from coordinate 560,085,766 downwards.
AGGTTATTGGTTGTGTTGTCTTTTCTTTTAGTCCGGTTTCAGCTACTTGAAACTTAAGGTTTATGTTTTTTATTTTATTTATTTTGGAATATTGTGTGCCTTCAGCCTTGGGACCATATTCTTAAAATTACCTTTCAAGCTTAAACATTGCAGCCTTCTGTCTTTGAAAGGTTATGGTGATTTATTTTAAAATCTTGAAAATTTATTGTGGGCCTTCAGCCGTTTATACTGCATCTTGTTTATGTTTGTCTATCCACCCTTGCCTTGAGGCTTTCAGCCTAGCTGTGATATGTATATGTATAATTTGTAATTGTAACTGCGTGTTTCCAGTCACTTGAAATTTATCTTGTTGATATTTAAGATATCTTGTTTGGAGGCCTACAGCCGTGAAAGATTTGGAGTTCGAAACTCGTTGTTGTAAAAGAAAGCTTAGAGCTATATATACGGAGTTGCAATGCGTTTGGCTATTAAGAGACCAATGCGGGAAGTCTTCAACGAGTACCGTAGCAGAATATTACTGGTCGTGAGTGGTAGCGGTCTCTGAAAAAGCTTCTCTCACTTTTGAAACAGTCACGGTCGATTACTAGTCAATATGGCTTTAAATCGTCTCTCATAAAATCCAAAAATATTCTTAGCATATGTAGAATCTGTTTGTCAAACACTCGCAGACGATACAGGAACTGACACTGAGCAAACCAAAAGCAGAAACTGTGAACTCAATTTTCAAATGTTTCTCTACAAAACAAACTCCAGGAATATCATCCAGATTTAATTCTCGCACAATTGCGAAAACTGATATAGATATTGGCATCGGTGTTGAGAAATAAGTGAAATCACGAAAACTGAACAAAGTTCTACCAATGGAATCCCTATCAGATTCTATTCAGAATTTTGGCAGTTCAGGTAGCCCCTCTTTTAACCACCATCTTCTGTAGATCACTCGAACAAAAAACCTTGCGCAGTAAGCTGTAAGGAAGCGCTAATCACACCATTGTACAAGGTGGGTAGCAGAAGAGACCCACTAAACAATCATCCAGTATTCTTAACATTCATTTGTTGTAGTATCTTAGAACATATTCTTAGCGCAAACTCAATGAAGTATCTCGAACCGAACTTCCGGCTTCATGTAAGCCAGCATGGATTTCGAAAACATCAATCATGCGAAACCCAACTCACATTTTTTTCACATCACGATCTGAAAACCATGGATCAAGGACGTAAGTTAGAGACACTATTTCTTGATTTCAGATTTGACACAGTACCACACTTGCTCCTGTTATTGAAAATACGGTTCTATGGGATATCAAGCGAAATTTGTGCATAGACTGAGGACTTCATGGCGAGGAGGACGCCGCATGTTATCTCTGATGGACTGTCATCGACAGACGTAGAAGTATCTTCAGTTTTGTCCCAGGGAAGTGTTGTGGGTTTTGCTTACTTTCTGTGTATTAATGATGGTTCAAATGGCTCTGAGCACTATGGGACTCAACATCTTAGGTCATAAGTCCCCTAGAACTTAGAACTACTTAAACCTAACTAACCCAAGGACATCACACACACCCATGCCCGCGGCAGGATTCGAACCTGCGACCGTAGCAGTCCCGCGGTTCCGGACTGCAGCGCCAGAGCCGGCCGCGGTGGTCTCGCGGTTCGAGGCGCGCAGTCCGGAACTGTGCGACTGCTGCGGTCGCAGGTTCAAATCCTGCCTCGGGCATGGATGTGTGTGATGTCCTTAGGTTAGTTACGTTTAAGTAGTTCTAAGTTCTAGGGGACTGATGACCACAGCAGTTGAGTCCCATAGTGCTCAGAGCCATTTGAACCATTTTGCAGCGCCAGAACCGCACGGCCACCGCGGCCGGCTGTGTATTAATGACCTTGCAGACAATGTTAATAGCAGCCTCGGACTTTCCCCAAGTGATTTAGTTCCCAAACGATGGAGTTATCTCTAATGAAGCGCTGTCTGAAAAATATGCACATATATTCGATCGGATCATGAGAAGATTTTAAAGTTTTACAATGGTTAGCAACTGTTTTAAAAGTTTGAAAATTTAAAATTGCGCGCTTCACGAAAGGGAGAAAAGCTTAATATCGTATAACGACAATATTAAGGAGGCACTGATTAAATCTGTCAGCTCATAGGCAAAGCAGGTGACGCTTCGCGTCATTTGTAGAATGCTAGCGACATCCAGTCAGTCTACAAAGGAAATTTGTTACAAAACACTCGTGCGAGCCATCGTACAGTATTGCTCAGGTGTGTGAGACCCGTAAGAAATAGGATGAATGGGGGCTATTGAATGTATACGGAGGAGGACAGAAGGAATGGTCACATGTTTGTTTGCCCCGTAGGAGAGTGTCACGGAAATACTGAAGATAGTGAACTGGCGGAAACTTGAAGATAGAAGCAAACTTCCCCGAGAAAATCAACTTCCGAAGTTTCTAGAACAAGCTTTAAATCAGGACCCTAGGAATATACTACAATCCGTTACGTGTCGCTTCAGCAAGGATCGAGAGGAGAAGAAAAAAAATTTTTTTTAATTATTCATATGCGTGTGAAATCTTATGGCACTTAACTGCTAAGGTAATCAGTCCCTAAGCTTACCACTACTTACCCTAAATTATCCTAAGGACAAACACACACACCCATGCCCGAGGGAGGACTCGAACCTCAGCCGAGAGGAGAAGATTCGAATGGTTATAGCAGTAGAGACCCATTTCAAGATTTTTTCCTCACATTCCATACGTGAAGGATCCCTAATGACATAGAAATGGAAGTTCTCTCTGCCACGCACGTTACTGTGTTTTACAGAGTGTGGTAAAGATGTGGATGTTATGTTTTATCGTCGCGTTAAACTACCTAGACGCCTTCCTTGTTCAGTATAATTTAGAGAATTCCATTAATTTTTTTGCATCTAGGTACGCTGAATAGAATCGGTTAACGCGCGTTTTAGTTCCACTTCTATGCAGCGGGTTGAACGTTTCCGCAGTGTTACTTAACAGGGATGCAGAGTCAGAAGCGGAAATGAGAGCAAACAGAAGGTAATCTGTGCAGAGTTCTCGAGATAGCCGATAAGGCCTGGAAGCAGCGAAGAGATTAGCCCCGCGCGCCGAGGCAGCCGACATCTGCGGAAGACGGATGGTCCGGCGAGCAAACGAGGCGCCCCCACCCGCTTCCGGCTAAAGGCGGCCTCTCAGGGCGAGTGTAATCGCCTCGTCGTTGACATAGGGCGCAGCACCGCCGCTACTTCCGAGTCTGCCTGCTGGATGTATCGTATCTGGCGACTGCTACATTACTTCAATGTCCACATGCAGCTGGCTGACCGCTCGAATTTAGTTTCTTGCCTAGCTACAACATGTCATCCACGAAGTTTCACTAAAATTCAGAAGAAAATACTGTCCTCATTGTTTATTCCCTAGCTACAGCGCTTCTTCCGCAAAGTGTCAATAAAATTCAAAAGAAAATACTTTCACGTTTAGTTTCTTGTCTGTCTACAACAGGGCGATCACGAAGTATCACAAGAACTCAGAAGAAAATTCTTTCAGATTCTAAGTCAATGTGATCCCATTACATAGTACAACAAGGTGACAGAAGTCACGGGATTGCGATATGCACATATACAAATGGCGGAAGTAACGCTAACATAAGCTATAAGAGGGCAGTGATTTAGCGGAGCAGATGATCCATGTGAAGAGGTCTCCGACATGATTACGGCTGCACGACGGGAATTAATAGATTTTGAACGGGGAGTGGTAGTTGGAGGCCGGCCGCGGTGGTCTAGCGGTTCTGGCGCTGCAGTCCGGAACCGCGGGACTGCTACGGTCGCAGGTTCGAATCCTGCCTCGGGCATGGGTGTGTGTGATGTCCTTAGGTTAGTTGGTTTAAGTAGTTCTAAGTTCTAGGGAACTTATGACCTAAGATGTTGACCCCATAGTGCTCAGAGCCATTTGAACCATTTTTTTGGTAGTTGGAGCTAGACGCGTGAGACAGTCCATTTCGGGAATCGTTAGGGAATTCAGTATTCCGAGATCCACAGTGCCAAGAGTGTGCCGCGAATATCAAACTTCACGCATTACTTCTCACTACGGACTGCCCAGTGGCCGACAGCCTTCACTTAAAGACTGAGAGCTGTGGCGTTTGTGTAGAGTTGGTCGTCAGTGCTAACAGATAATGATCGCAGAAATCTATGTACGACGTACCATGAACGTATCTGTTAGGACAGTGCCACCAAATTTGGCCTTAATGGGCTATGGCGCCAGACGACCGACTCGAATGCCATTGCTATCAACACGATATCGTCTGCAGCCTCTGTCCTGAGCTCGTGACCTTATCGGTTGGACCCCCGACGACTAGAAAACCGTGGCTTGGTCATTTGAGTCTAGATTTCAGTTCTTACGAGCTGGTGGTACGGTTCGAGTATGGTGCTGACCCCACGAGACCATGGACCCAAGTTGTCAACAAGGGATTGTGCAAGCTACTGGTGGCTCCATATGGTGCGGGCTGCGTTTATAAGGAATGGACGGGTCCTGCTTCTATTCGGCTACTTCGACGCCATTTGCAGCCATCCATCGCCGTCATGTCTCCAGGTTACAATTCTTCGCGTTTGGCTTGAAGAACATTTACATTTTGAGATAGTGATATGGCCACCCAAATCGCCCGACATGAATCCCATCGAACCTTTATGAGGCATAATCGAGAGCTCAGTTCGTGCAAAAAATCCTGCACCGACGACATCTGCGTAATCATAGGAGGTTATAGATGTAGCGCGGCTGAATATTTCCCGAGGGAACTTCCAAAGACTTGTTGAGTCCATGCCACGTCGAATTGTTGCACTACACCGGACAAAAGGAGGTCCAGCACGATATTAGGAGATATCCCATGACTTTTGTCATCTCAGTATATATTTCAGATTTGTGGGTAAGAACAAGGTTAATTTCAAATCTATTGCAAAAAACCATGTCAATTATTCACATAAATAATAATGTGCACAGAAGAACATGTTTCGAGAATTTAGGCTCATTATCAAGTGCAAATATTTACACTGGTATTTTTTGTGATGTTTGCATTTGTATTGTTCGGCCTCTCTTGCCTAGCAAGTCCGCTCACATTTCAATTACAAAAAATGCCAATGTAATTATTTGCATTTGATAATGAGAATACATTCTCGAAACACGTTATCCTATGCATAAATAATCGGAAATGGCGCAGTCTTTAATTTTTTAAATCATGAATAACACAGCTCTATGGTCTCCAGAAACACAGTTCTGCTGCATTATTTTAAAAATATGTTATGACCCGCACACTGAAGGCAGATGAAAAATTGATTCCGCTCTATTTCACTTACGTTTTATGCATGAATACAGTATCTTAAAACAACACCGTGAGATGCAATAGAAACATAAATGGGGCACTACATTTTCCAGACTCTCAACTACGTTTAAATCGTAAAGAGAAGTGAGAATAATCAACGTATGAGTTCCGCGAGCTACTGAACAGTGCATAGCAAAAGATACATTGTACTAATGCTATCCATTTTCTTTTGTATTCCGTTCTGATGTTGAGAAAGGGAAAAATGACTGTCTCTGTATCTCTCTTGACTTAGTTCAATGACCCTTCGCGAGACAGATGATGGAGTAGCGTAACGGCCGCACAGTCATCTTCATAAATAAATTCTCTACATTAACCCAATAGGATTTTGTGGCTTCTTCATTGGCTTTATGAGAAGCATCCCCATTTAAGTTTCCTGAGTATTTCTGTATTGGATATACCGACCTATTACGATCCTAACAGCACGTGTCTGAATTCAATGTCTGTGCATCGTTATATTAAATTTGTAGAAAAAAACCAACTACTAATGTAAAGAACAAAAATGGAATACACACGTGATCAGTCGTCTTCAGAACAGCCTGACTTTTGCAACCCGTAACGGCACTATTTGTGGAAATCATTGCATTACTAACCGTAAAGCTACCTTCCATTCGGAAAGCGGTTGCACTCAGCGACTATGAACGTCCCCTTTGAAAATTATGAATGGCAGTGATGCAGAAACAGCTGAGTAAAACTCAACGTACTGAGACAGTTTTCTCTTTATTTATTTTGTCATCACTAAACTGACACACAATGTTCTAGCGCAACGCAATCTGACTTTCAATAAGAATGGCCCTGACTAACAATAACCTATATCTTTCATGAATCACTTACCTCACAAAAATCTTCGTTACTCGATACAGCGAGCGCCAGTGCTGCCGCTAAATAAAATATTCTAACTACTGTAGTCACTAACTGCTGATAGGCATAGTTACAAATATTTTGATAGAGAACAAAGAATGTATTTACCTTAATAATGTTCAAAAGTCAACCATCTCATCCATCTTTACAAATTTCCTTTTTCTGGCGGACACACGTCCAGATCGTCCGCTTATAGTAACCTCTCAAAACTCTGGCATCTCTCTCTCCATATCCCCCACCGCTGGCGGCTACGTGCTGTTCACATCCAATTACCCAACACCACACAAGCGAATATTCCAACAATGAATCCAATCAGCCACAGACTGCACACAACGCAGTCAGCGATTTTCGTACACAGCACTACATGGCATTACCAACATAAAAACCTAAACAGCCTACTTACAACTGTTATATTGACTTGTAAATTACAGATTGCAGCAATCAGTCGTCCTTTTTAAATTTTATTATGCAGATCTAGATTTCGGCTAGAAGCTAGCCATTCTCAATGCAGTTAAGTCCCTGTTGATCGGGCTTCACCCACAGTTCATTGAAAATTTAAAAAGGACGACTGATTGCTGCAATATATAACTTAGAAGTCATTACTAACCGTGATTGGCTGCAGTATTCCTGATTGCGAGAATCAATCTGCATGCACCCACGGTCTCAAAGTTGAAAGTTTTCATCAAAATACCAGGAAGAATGTTTCCATTCCAACTGCCATTAATACTGAGTCACTAAGTTTTATTTATGATAATACAGGTACAGAAACACAACACTAGGTTTCTAACTAGTAGAACTATAGTCAACAAAAACCACGTATCATATCTTATCAATTTCGGAACTTCACAGCGAAGCACAGCTTGGCACAAGGGTCCTGTGCCATATAAGAAAATACGGAGTGTTTTAATCACTTTCTCCACTGTTTGGTACCTCGGTAAAGTCTAAGGATTCGAAATAGTGTATCAAAAACACAATAGCACTGAAAAAGCGTCGTTTTCGATAGTTTTTTATTTCCGGTCTTCAGTTGTCAACAGGACCGTGGTTGGCTTGCACGCCTACTTCTCAGTCGAAATCGAAATACGTTTTCATGCACTTACAAGGGAACCTCCCCATCGCAACCCCCTCAGATTTAGTTATAAGTTGGCACAGTGGATAGGCCTTGAAAAACTGAACACAGATCAATCAAGAAAACAGGAAGAAGTTGTGTGGAACTATGAAAAAATAAGCAAAATATACCAACTGAGTAGTCCATGGGCAACAGAGGCCACATCAAGGATGATGTCAGTTCAAGAGCGCTGTGGTCCCGTGGTTAGCGTGAGCAGCTGCGGAACGAGAGGTCCTTGGTTCAAGTCTACCCTCGAGTGAAAAGTTTAAATTTTTATTTTCAGACAATTGTCAGAGTTCAGGCACTCACACATAATCAACTTCGCTCTCCAAAATTCCAGGACACGTTCAGATTTGCTTGGACATATGCAGGATTTGACGGTCTACACACGGAAAAATTTGAAAACGTTAAAACCATATGTTTTGACAGAGCACGGAGAAAACTGTGCGACTGTGAAACTGTTGCATTCATTTGTTGCAGTTTATGTGACACACTCTTATGTTTTCATCACTTTTTGGGAGTGATTATCACATCCACAAGAAAACCTAAATCGGGCAAGGTAGACGAATCTTTTTACCTATTAGCCAAGTGTGCAAGTTAGGTGGGTCGGCAACATATTCCTGTCATGTGACGCACATGCCGTCACCAGTGTCGAATAGAATATATCAGACGTGTTTTCCTGGATCAAATGTTTTTGGTTCCCATTGGAGAGGCACGTCCTTTCGTCTACTAATCGCACGGTTTTGCGGTGCTGCCGCAAAACACAGACACTAAACTTATTACAGTGAACAGAGACGTCAATGAACGAACGGACATATCATAACTTTGCAAAAATAAAGTAAGTTAACTTTTCGCTCGAGGGAAGACTTGAACCAAGGACCTCTCGCTCCGCAGCTCCTCACGCTAACCACGGGACCACGGCGCTGCTGTGCTGACATCATCCGTGATGTTACCTATGTTGCCCATGAACTACTTAGGTGGTATATTTTGCTTATTTTTTCATAGTTCCACACAACTTCTTCCTGTTTTCTCGATTGAACTGAGTTCAGTTTTTCAAGACCTACCCACTGTGTCAAATTATAACTAAATCTGAGGGGGGTGCGATGGGGAGGTTCCCTTGTTAGTATTTAATAGGAGTTACGCCGGCACTCGGTGTCACCGAGACAAGAACAGTGTTTGCACTTCTTGGTACTACTTCCGGATATTTTTAAAACAGAGCTATAGATACAAGGTGACTTACACAAGTGTGCAAATCTTAAGGACGAAAGTTATTTTCGCATGATATAACACTGCTCTGTAGCATAGCTTCTTGAAACTTGGACCATACATAGGAAGAACTGCTACAGTATACTACAGAAGGCATCTGAAAGAAATACGGATTGAGGCGAACAGAAATTACACTTTCATTCGGAGAGAATAGGACCGCGGCTTACGACGGTCTCCTGAACGTTACAAACGGTGGGATATGGTTCTTAATAAGGTGTGCGATCACCACGATCAGCAATGCATGCTCAGTAACTTGTCCCTATTATGGCCACAATGTTTGGTAAGGAGTGCTTTTGAATAGAATTTCTATTTCTCCACTAACGCCGTTCAAACTGCTCGATGGTTATCGGTGCATGTGACCGTGCTGCAAGACGTTTCTCCAATGCATCCGAATCGTATTGATAGTATTTCAGTCGGGAAAACCGGCAAGCCTGTTCTCTCTCGTTCCGAGAGCTCCTCCACACGCGCATTTCTATGCTGCTGCGCATTTTCATCAATAAAAATGAAGTTAGGGTCGAATGCACACCTGAAAAGACGCACTTGTTGGAGGAGTACAGTGTCACAATAAAGTGGACCGATGGATGTATCCGCTACGGTCGCAGGTTCGAATCCTGCCTCGGGCATGGATGTGTGTGATGTCCTTAGGTTAGTTAGGTTTAAGTAGTTCTAAGTTCTAGGGGACTGATGACCACAGATGTTAAGTCCCATAGTGCTCAGAGCCATTTGAACCATTTTTTGATGGATGTATCGTGTTCAAAAATTTTGAGGTCACTACAGCCGTGCAACATTATGCCTTCCGCTACATGACAGCTGGACCACCAAAACAATCATGTTCGACGTTCCTGGATCGATTACGTCTTCCCACCTCTCACCATATAAGGTTATGTCCAGCATTTGGATACATAAATAGTCGTTAATCACGTACATATCGATGAAAATTAATTAGAGTATGGCGGACGATGTAAGTGGCGGATGCCTTCAGGTACGCCAAATTCTGTCGTAGACCGTACGTTTATCCATGTGGTATAGAGGTCACTGAACTTGAATCCCGTTTTGATGAACACACCTTGGTGAAATGAGTTTCCATGGAATTACTGCATGCCGGGTGCGATAGTTTGGTGCTGAAAATGTGCTTTGAAGTGTGTCTGAGAAAAGTGACGTAACGTAGAATTTTAACACAACGTCTCATTATTGTAAAAAAAAAAAAAAGAGCAAATAACTCAAAGTCACTTGGGCCGAGAATAGGCACAAAAAAGTTTGAAATAGACTTAACGTGATGAAATAAATTAACAAACATGAATACGGAAACGAGATCAAGGGAAAGCAGTTTGTGACCACAAATCGGATTTCCATTCGACGTGGAACTGAGGTTGAAAGTTGCGCATAAAAGAAACTTTATGAAAACGAATAAACAGACGAGAAAGAATATCTAATGTATTAGTGATATGGTTTATTTTGACATAACATAACCACCTGTGCACCCAACAGGCTAATAAAACAAACTCCATTTGATTTCCGTTAAGAATAATGTTACACGAGATTTCCTCCGCCTAAGGACAGTGTATCCTCCGAAACGATCAGTGGATAAATAAAAAAAGGTTGTAACTGGCGCAGAAATCTTGGTTTGTATCTCTACCAGCTAAAATTTCTAAGATTTCACTCTGTTTCTTACGCTGATTACTCAAGATTTGACACTAAGGGCAACAGAAGGTTCGACCTTGAATCATTGTGTTATATGTGCTAACACCTTCCCTTTGATAACACGCAGGAGTAGTAACCTTAAATGGGTAACTGTCTCTCTCCCTGCTTAGTCGTTAGGGTGTTTTAGACGGGACTGGGTGGACCTCAATAAAATGGTTACTCGACTCCCATGTTTTTCTCATGAATATACATAATGCAGAATGTAAAGTAAGTGTACCCTCCTCCTCCTCCTCCTCTCTCTCTCTCTCTCCTCTCTCTCTCTCTCTCTCCCATGCACACACACACACACACACACACACACACACACACACACACACACACACACACACACACGTGAGAGGAGGCATGACTTGAATGAGTTTAATTCGCTTGTTTTTATATCGAAGACTGGTTGGTTCTGTATGTGTTCCGATTTTAATTGCACCTTCCAATTAACGATAACTTTGATACTAAACTGTTGCGACGAAAGCGCGTACGATAAGCTCACTGTATTTTTCAGGGACAGAATCCTGCAGCACTCCCACTAACGACTTATTGTTTAAGGTTAATTACGTCCAGTAAAAGACGGTTTTATGCCACGTAGTTCTGCTTTGAAGTTTAGTCATATATGTAACTCTCATTTTGTTTTGGTTTTGTTGTTCACCTGTGTTCAATCACAGTTCATTGTGTACGAATTGCTTCAAAAAAAATTTTTTTGCGTATCGTACCTCAATCGGTAAAAATGGAACCCTTATAGGGTCACTTCGTTGTCCGTTTGTTTGTCTGGCAGTCTATTAACAACCCTTTCCCTCAGGAAAGGGTAGAATATTAAATCAATACAGCTAAAAGATACGGCCATTTATGTCACATATTTTGATACCCGCAAACTCGCTTATCAAATCCTACAGATGAACTATCTAGGTACATAATGAAGTTTGTATGTTTTGTACGTGACCCTCAGAGTGCGACTCCTGCTAGCGCTTGTCCGGCTTTTTAACTTCTTCGTCTTCTGCTACTACTCCTTTTTCGTTTCCTTCTTTGGTTACATTTGATGTGTTTGTTTGGCTGAACTTCTATAGTCCCATATTTCCGCATCTTGATGCACTTCACGAACATTAAAAACAATGACATGCTGCAGTAATATAGTTTACGCATAGCTGAGAAATGTGGAATTTTTTTCAATAAACTTTTTTCAAAATTTCTAAGAATATTCGCCAATTTTTTCTTCACATACACATCGTTTTCGAAGGAAGGAAGGTAGGAAGAACGGAAGTAAAGAAGGAAGGCACTGTTAGAAATGACTTCAGAGGGATATCTAAAGATTTATTTGAATGTGATTGCATGGCTGGGCCTAACTCACGTAGGCCGTCTTTTTTGCTCGTTGAGTAGCCACAATTGTACCGACAGTCGCTATCGTGAAGGCAGCCAACTGCAGTCCAATTTAAAACAGTCGGCATCCGACACATAGCGGGTTCCACCGCACTCGTCACCAAATACCAATAGGACCCTAGCATTGTCCACTGCCATTGTGTTGCCATTTCCGTTGCACAAAGCATTGTGCCTGTCATTTCTCAGTCAGCAGTTGCAGTAGAAAATTCGGGTAACGTTTGGTTCTGCGTACCTAACAATGTCCGGAAAGTAACTGAAGGAGGAGCGTAGGAGAGACTCTATAGAAATCTATGCCACACATGAATTTCAGAATTTTTACGTGGTTTTCCGAGTCTTTTACGTTCACACCTAGTGTGACATGCAACTTCATACATATTCGTTGCCCAGTGGGGTGTTTTCACAACCAATAAAGAGAAGTATTTTACTGAATTAAATAATTTCCCGGGTAAGACGTGATAATTTCAAAGCTGCTTCCCGGGCGGAATAATTTCATCAGTTTCCACTTAATTGAAGTAACTGTTCCCTTAGATTAAGAGCAGATATTTTACCTGTTGACAGATATTATATAGACCTACAGAGTGTGTGTAATTCAAATTTTAAAAGTGATTTTTCTAAGAGACAGATACTGTAAAGGTATTGGTCACCGCCGAGAATGGAACGCTGTGCCGACTGCCTGCAGACAGTACTCGTCGCAGCTACGTCGCAAATTTGGACGTAGAGGTCAGATGGCAACTAATTTCAAGAACAATGGAAAAGCCGGGAGAGACCGGCCTCGAAGAATAGGTTTCCCTTTCCGGAGAAAAGTAGGAACACGCATGACAATAATACTCAACAACTCATCCCAGAAGGTAGGTTAAAGAAATGCTAGTTTACGGCGTTTGTAGGTTTAGAGAAAGAATTTGAAAATATTGGTTGGAATATACTCCCTGAAATTGTAAATGCAGTAGGGATAAGATGCATGGAGCGAAAGGTTATTTACAATTTGCGCAGAAATTCGAATACAGTTGTAAGAGTTGTAGGACATGAAAGGGATGCAGTAGTTGAGAAGGGAGAGGCAAGGTTGTTGCCTTTTCCTGATGTTCTTCACTCCTACAATGCGCAGGCTGTGAAAAAAAATTCAAGGAGGGAACTAAAGTTCAGAGAGAAGAAATAACAGCGGTGACGACATTTTAAATTTGTAAGAGACGACAAATCCTTGTGAACAGTAGGTGAATGGAGTTAATATTGTATTGGAAAGAGGTTATGAGATGAATATCAACAAGAGAGAAGCAACAGTACTATAATTTAGCCAAATCAGGCGATACTGAAAGAATTAGATCAGAAAATGAACCATTATCAGTAGAGGTGGTTATGTATTTGGGAAATATGTGATGATAGCCTGTCCTTGTGGTGGTCATCAGGGATTAATTACATACTTTTCCTAAATTAGTTTGTTTTTTACATTCAGTAGTTTTTATTTATTATTGTACGTTTATGCGCTCACCCATAAACTTTATCCTTGAAGTGTAAAAGAGGAAGAAGAAAAAATATAGTAGAAATAGGGAGGATATAAAATTAATTAAAGGAAGGAAGATTATTATATGATGCACAGTCGCCAATCATGTCATTAGGGACGGAGCGAAAGTTCGAATTCTTTCAAGGTTGGAGAAGGAAATCAGCGATGTCCTTTCAAATGAACCTTTCTGGAATTTGCTGGAACGATTAGGGGAATCTTCATCAACTCCTTCCAAGGATTAGGTGTTGTAATCACATGTTCCCGCCATGAACCATGGACTTGCCGTTGGTGGGGAGGCTTGCGTGCCTCAGCGATACAGATAGTCGTACCGTAGGTGCAACCACAACGGAGGGGTATCTATTGAGAGGCCAGACAAACGTGTGGTTCCTGAAGAGAGGCAGCAGCCTTTTCAGTAGTTGCAGGGGCAACAGTCAGGATGATTGACTGATACGGCGGTAATTTTTCCCGAGAGCATGCAGCTTTACTGTATGGTTAAATGATGATGGCGTCCTCTTGGGTAAAATATTCCGGAGGTAAAATAGTCCCCCATTCGGATCTCCGGGCGGGGACTACTCAGGAGGACGTCGTTATCAGGAGAAAGAAAACTGGCGTTCTACGGATCGGAGCGTGGAATGTCAGGTCCCTTAATCGGGCAGGTAGGTTATAAAATTTAAAAAGGGAAATGGATAGGTTAAAGTTAGATATAGCGGGAATTAGTGAAGTTCGGTGGCAGGAGGAACAAGACTTTGGGTCAGGCGAATACAGGTTTATAAATACAAAATCAAATAGGGATAATGCAGGAGTAGATTTAATAATGAATAAAAAATAGGAGTGCGGGTAAGCTACTACAAACAGCATAGTGAACGCATTATGGTGGCCAAGATAGACACGAAGCCCACGCCTACCACAGTAGTACATGTTTATATGCCAACTAGCTCTGCAGATGATGAAGAAATTGATGAAATGTATGACGAGATAAAAGAAATTATTCAGGTAGTGAAGGGAGACGAAAATTTAATAGTCATGGGTGACTGGAATTCATCAGTAGGAAAAGGGAGAGAAGGAAACATAGTAGGTGAATATGGATTGGGGGGAAGAAATGAAAGAGGAAGCTACCTGGTAGAATTTTGCACAGAGCACAACTTAATCACAGCTTACACTTGGTTCAGGATTCATAAAAGAAGGTTGTATACATTGAAGACGCATGGAGATACTGACAGGTTTCAGATAGATTATGTAATGGTAAGACAGAGATTTAGGAACCAGGTTTTAAATTGTAAGACATTTCCAGGGGCAGATGTGGACTCTGACCACAATCTATTGGTCATAAACTGTAGATTACAACTGAAGAAACTGCAAAAAGGTGGGAATTTAAGGAGATGGGACCTGGATAAAATGAAAGAACCAGAGGTTATACAAAGTTTCCAGGAGAGCATAAGGGAACAATTGACAGGAATGGGGGAAAGAAATACAGTATAAGAAGAATGGGTAGCTTTAAGGGATGAAGTAGTGAAGGCAGCAGAGGATAAAGTAGGTAAAAAGACGAGGGCTGCTAGAAATCCTTGGGTAACAGAAGAAATATTGAACTTAATTGATGAAAGGAGAAAATATAAAAATGCAGTAAATGAAGCAGGCAAAAAGGAATACAAACGTCTCAAAAATGAGATCGACAGGAAGTGCAAAATGGCTAAGCAGGGATGGCTAGAGGACAAATGTAAGGATGTAGAGGCTTGTCTCACCAGCGTTAAGATAGATACTGCCTATAGGAAAATTAAAGAGACCTTTGGAGGAAAGAGAACCGCTTGTATGAATATCAAGAGCTCAGATGGAAACCCAGTTCTAAGCAAAGAAGGGAAAGCAGGAAGGTGGAAGGAGTATATAGAGGGTCTATAAAAGGGTGCTGTACTTGAGGACAATATTATGGAAATGGAAGAGGATGTAGATGAAGATGAAATGGGAGATACGATACTGCGTGGAGAGTTTGACAGAGCACTGAAAGACCTGAGTCGAAACAAGGCCCCGGGAATAGACAACATTCCATTATAACTACTGACAGCCTTGGGAGAGCCAGTCCTGACAAAACTCTACCATCTGTTAAGCAAGATATATGAGACAGGTGAAATACCCTCAGACTTCAAGAAGAATATAATAATTCCATTCCCAAAGAAAGCAGGTGTTGACAGACGTGAAAATTGCCGAACTATCAGTTTAATAAGTCACAGCTGCAAAATACTAACGCGAATTCTTTACAGACGAATGGAAAAACTAGTAGAAGCCAACCTCGGGGAAGATCAGTTTGGATTCCGTAGAAATATTGGAACACGTGAGGCAATACTGACCCTACGACTTAGCTTAGAAGCTAGATTAAGGAAACGCAAACCTACGTTTCTAGCATTTGTAGACTTAGAGAAAGCTTTTGACAATGTTGAATGGAATACTCTCTTTCAAATTCTGAAGGTGGCAGGGGTAAAATACAGGGAGCGAAAGGCTATTTACAATTTGTACAGAAACCAGATGGCAGTTATAATAGTCGAGGGACAGGAAAGGGAAGCAGTGGTTGGGAAGGGAGTGAGACAGGGTTTGTGCCTCTCCCCGATGTTATTCAATCTGTATATTGAGCAAGCAGTGAAGGAAACAAAAGAAAAATTCGGAGTAGGTATGAAAATTCATGGAGAAGAAATAAAAACTTTGAGGTTTGCCGATGACATTGTAATTCTGTCAGAGACAGCAAAGGACTTGGAAGAGCAGTTGAACGGATTGGACAGTGTCTTGAAAGGAGGGTATAAGATGAAAATCAACAAAAGCAGGACAAGGATAATGGAATGTGGTCGAATTAAGTCGGGCGATGCTGAGGGAATTAGATTAGGAAATGAGGCATTTAAAGTAGTAAAGGAGTTTTGCTATTTGGGGAGCGAAATAACTGATGATGGTCGAAGTAGAGAGGATATAAAATGTAGACTGGCAATGGCAAGGAAAGCGTTTCTGAAGAAGAGAAATTTATTAACATCGAGTATAGATTTAAGTGTCAGGAAGTCGTTTCTGAAAGTATTTGTATGGAGTGTAGCCATGCATGGAAGTGAAACATGGACGATAAATAGTTTGGACAAGAAGAGAATAGAAGCTTTCGAAATGTGGTGCTACAGAAGAATGCTGAAGATTAGATGGGTAGATCACATAACTAATGAGGAGGTATTGAATAGGATTGGGGAGAAGAGGAGTTTGTGGCACAACTTGACTAGAAGAGGGGATCGGTTGGTAGGACATGTTCTGAGGCATCAAGGGATCACAAATTTAGTATTGGAGGGCAGCGTGGAGGGTAAATATCGTAGAGGGAGACCAAGAGATGAATACACTAAGCAGATTCAGAAGGATGTAGGCTGCAGTAGGTACTGGGAGATGAAGAAGCTTGCACGGGATAGAGTAGCATGGAGACCTGCATCAAACCAGTCTTAGGACTGAAGACCACAACAACAACAACAACAATCACATGTTCTGATCTCTATCATCTATCTACCTTGTTCTGTCTTACGAGTCAGCCGGTAATTCATTATCTTTTCTCGTGATGTATTTTCTACCATTCTATCAACATGATTTCTCGTCATTTATCGAAAAGGCTTTTGAATATGTTCTTACCGTTTCATTGCTAATTAATCCATTTTATTAGAGCCCCTTACTTATCTCAGAAACATATACAGGAGTAGGTACAGATATAACGTTACTAAATTTTGTTTATGTTTCCTTTCCTGTTTTTCTTCCTAGTTTTCTTCCAGTTGTTTTGCTGATAGCTTGATATTATCATGTCTTTGTCACAGTAAAAATTAATATCGGATCCTAATTAAGTTACGTGGGATACTGGTTGTTCATTATTTTTTCGATCCAGCTGGATTCTTTCTTACGAAAGTCATAATCTTTATCTTATATGCAGTTATAGTTAGGTTGTAATATATGGCGTTTTTGCTACATCTGTATCCTGCTCATTGTAAAATATCATTTGTTTCCCGTATATCCGTTCATCAGCGTATAATAGAGTTTTTAATGGTACGTTACATCTTATTTTAATTCTTAACTGTATCTCATATTTCCACTTCATAGCTAGGTCGTCAGTATATACAATAGATAAAGCGAGTAAAAGAAGAAATTTTAATAAATCAAGATGTTCGACAAGGCTGTAGTCTGACGTTTCCGTAACTGAACTTATAACTGTTTTTATATTTACCCATAGACTCTACGTGGTATTAATAAGGTCTTTAGGAAAATCTTTTATTTCCAATATTTTGTACAAAAGGGATTTTTCACCTTATCGAAGGCTTTCTCATAATAAATAAAAGCTAACTGTGTTTCTAAGCCAAGTTTCCGACGTTTTTCAATACTTTGTCTTGCTATAAATATATTGTCATTAAACGAACGTCCATTTCTGAAGGCTAATTTTTCTTCTGAGAGCATTCCATGAGTGATTGTTTGTAATCTTTGAGTAAGTATTTTCCGGAAATTTTAGAGCCTGCATTTAGTGGACTTATTGTTCTACTATTTCCTGTGTCTTTCCTCTTGCCTTTTTAAAATATAGGAATAACTTAAGCTTTGTTCCATTCTTCAGATACGGAACAGTTCTTCCAACAAATATTTAAAAGAACTGAAGTAGATAAATTTTAAAATGACTCCTCTCTATTTGGTTAACTCCGAATTAATCTAGGTCAGTAGCTCTTCTAATTTCTGTTACAGTTAGAGCTGCTTTTAATTCAGGGAAATCACGGGAAACCTAAGGCTGGAAGGTCGAATGCGGATTTTAACCACTTTCCTCCATAATGCGAATGCACTGTGCAAACCACAGTGAATAAAAAATGCGAAATGACAAAAACACGAAAAGAATTTCTGCTTACTAGAAATTTGCAACATCGAATACAAGTTTAAATGTTGGTAAATCCTCTCTGAGTGTGTCTGTCTTGTGTGGATGTAGAACATGAACAATAAAGGGTTTGAATAAGGAGAGGATAGAAACTTTTTAAATATGGTCTACAGAAGAATGCTGAAGATTAGATTGCTAGTCGAATAACTGGAGAAGAAACTTCCTGGCAGGTTAAAACTCTGTGTTGGACCAAGAGTAGAACTGGGGACCTTTGCATTTTACGGGCATGTGCTCTACTGACTGAAATTCCCTACCAAGACTCACGACCCATCCTCATAGTTTTACTTCTGCCAGTACCTTATCTTCTAGCTACCAAACTTCGCAGTTCTCCTGCGGGGCTTGCAGGGCTACCACTCCTGCAAAGACATGGCATAGCCACAAGCAGGATGATGTTTCCAGAATGAATTTTGAACTCTGCATCGGAATTCTGGAAATTAATGAAGAGGTGCTAAACCGTATTAGGGTATATGTTTACAGAACATGAATAAAAGAAGGAATCGGCTGTCATAACATAGCCTGAGGCATAAAAGGAATCATCAGTTTGGTAATGAAGGGAAGTGTGTGAGTGGGAGGGGCGTGTAAGACATTCTAGACGGAGAGGAAGGCTGGGATACAAAAGTAGGTTCAGATGGATCCACGGATGAAGTGACATACGTAGGATGGACTAGCTCGGAGAGCTGCACCAAACTAGTCTGCAGACCAACAACAAAACAACAACAACAGGCAGGCAGTGGTGATCCTTGCAGGAACACCGGTTGGCGCGGGCTGAGGTAAGCGCCTGGGATGTAGGCAGCCCGCGCTCCCTTTTCTCACAGGAGCTCCGGTTGTCAGTGGGCACCTCCCAACGCTAGGCCCCAGTGCAAACTCGCCGCCAGCTCAGCCGTCTCTTCCGCCGCCGCTAAAAGCGCGTTTGGCCCCACCCCCTCTCCTCCTCCCTTCGGCCACCCTCTCTGTTCCGTGTCCGGTACCTGCATTAACGGACCTCCCTCATAACACTTGCCCGGATTAAAAGGAGAGGAAACCTACGAACGTTAATTTCCACAAGGCGCTCGGGGAGCGACGTAATTTCCACTGGAGGCAGACACTTCGTAATGGAACGTGCATTTGCGAGAGGGTGCCGTTTCCTCTGTTTCACACAAGAGACAAAAAGCTTGGACCGTATGCAAAATTAAAACTCCTTTCAAGTCCCATTGTATAACTTGCGCAACGTCACTTATTAGCCGAAGGGTGTAGAGCAGTGCGTTATTCGTTTCTTTTACGTGTGAAGTCAACGGCGAATTGTTCAGTTCTGCAACTTTCTTAGTACGCTACAGAACGTGGTGAAGGCTTCACAAACTCATGGTAGAGCGAAATTATGAGAAGAGAAAACTCCCTAATATTTCCGCCATTAAGGCTATTTCAGTTTAATTTCTTCCGATTTTGGCCCTTTCCTCAGTGTCACACTAGAGACAGAAGGCTGGTTCCGTATGGAAAATTAAAACCAGTTTCAAGTCCAATTATTTAGCTTGTGCAACACTCAGTCGATAAAGCAATTGATAATGAAACGCAAATATGCACTCCATAGCTATTAAACACAAAGGAAACAACTGAGGAGCGGCCGGCCGGTGTGGCCGTGCGGTCTAGGCGCTTCAGTCTGGAACCGCGTGACCGCTCCGGTCGCAGGTTCGAATCCTGCCTCGGGCATGGATGTGTGTGATGTCCTTAGGTTAGTTAGGTTTAAGTAGTTCTAAGTGCTAGGGGACTAATGACCACAGATGTTAAGTCCCATAGTGCTCATAGCAATTTGAACCATTTTTTGAACTGAGGAGCTAACATCAATGTCAAGGTAACGTGACAGGGGAAATTCAAGTCTGTCAGTTTTATGCACCCTTAACAAGGAGAAAACATTAACCACGCAGATGTAGTGTAGAAGTAAATATTCGTCATCAGCAGGAAAACGACAATTTCTGCGTAATAAGCTAACAGTAGCAGATTCTCTAATATCTAAGTTGTAGTCGTTGTTCTTGTTGTTGTTGCGGTTTTCAGTCGAAAGGCTAGTTGGTGCCACTCGACATGTTAGTCTAAACTGTATGTATAGCTCCGACTAATAAATATAACACGAGTTAATTTCATATCATGCTAGGAAACCACAAAGATGTAGGCCAAGGAACATTCTACCGACCAAACGACTTTAAGGACACTATCTCTAAACTATGGCCGTTGATAAAGTATCGATATATTGACACTTTTACGGAAAATATCAACATATATCGGCATTCCTTTTAACCTCTACGCTCCGATATATCGATATTTCTTCCGGAGGATAGCGATATACCTGTAGGAAATACTTTCACCCCCAGTAAATCGATATATCGATATATAAACAACGACATAGAGATCCGTCAACTTTTTATGGCAATTATCGCTAAATATTTGAAATTTTGCGAGTCTCAAAGTATGTGATACAAAAAGCTCGATCTTTCGACTGGATTGACTTAGAAGCTTAAATTTTTTACACTGCCAAGAGGCCGTAGTATTTGACGTAAATTTCATTTCGACATCTCTACCCACTCGTCGGAAAAGGGTGTCTAAACGGACTGACAGACGGACGGACAACAAAGTGATTCTATAATGATGCCATTTTTACCGATTGAGGTAAGGAACCCTCAACAGAAAAACCATCTCAACTTCTTGTTCAATGCCGGTACCTTCATCTGAAACCCAATACAACGCGGAATACGTATGGACCATCGCTATGTTGTCTTTTCCAAGAATTTGCAGCGTTCCCACCGCAGTGGGGAGATGTAATACTCCACTCGTCCTGCGGAGAAGCAATGTCCATTCGCTCTTTCGATGCTGTTACCCTGACTGTCAACTGTTATTTCTAAATTCTTCTTCCTTTCAAATTCATTCGTCTCATCTTATCAGCGTCACAGCTGACTCTTCTTGTACCCCTATGTTTCCACAGCTGAAATCAAGAATTATATCCCATTTGTTGTTCTTTAATTCCGTTTTCACGTGGTTTCAGCCATTTTAATTTTAATTCCAGCAGTCGATATGCAGCACAAACTAGATAGAGTCAGTATCATGATCTAGCCTAAGTACAAGCAAAAATATCCATAAAACATTATGACAGCCTACAGTTAAATACTTCATTACTGAAACAGGTAGGGAAAGATAGTGCAGGAAGTAGTACTACCAAGGTTTGTACAGATGCCACGTAAAAGACTGCGAACATTTCGACGCTGCCTAGAACCGCAGAATTTTGCTGGACGTTGTTGCATGTCTACTATATTTTATAACACCGACATTCATGAATACAGTAGAATGTATCGGCAAAAACACTGTATTATGCACAAGAAGTGCAAGTTGTCATTACCAAATCCTATTCTGGTTAGCTAACTGACTTTACAGCAACGGTGATTAGTAGTACAGTGTGCATGACTGCATACTTCATCATTTCTAGACTGATCATAAGTACTTGAAAATTTCAAAGTAAACATCTATGGAAGAATACATTTACATCCACACCCTCATGATTACTCTGCTATTCACAATAAAGTGCATGGCAGAGGGTTCAATGAACCACTTTAAAGCTGCCTCTCTACCGTTCCACTCTCGGATGGTGTGCGGGAAAAACGAGCACTTAAATTTTTCTCTGCGAGCCCTGATTTCTGTTATTTTATCGTGATGATCATTTCTCCCGATGTAGGTGGGTGCCAACAGAACGTTTTCGCAATCGGAGGAGAAAACTAGTGATTGACATTTCATGAGAAGATCCTGTCGCAACGAAAAACCCCTTTGTTTTAATGACTGCCACTCCAATTCACGTATCATGTCTGTGCTTCTATCTCCCCTATTTCGCGATAATACAAAACGAACTGCCTTTCTTTGTACTTTTTCGATGTCATCCGTCAGTCCCATCTGCCGCGGATCCCACATCTCACAGCAATACTCCAGAATTGGGCGGACAAGCGTGGTGTAAGCAGCCTCTTTAGTAGACCTGTTGCACCTTCTAAGTGTTCTGCCAATGAATCGCAGTCTTTGATTTGTTCTACCCACAACATTATCTATGTGATCGTTCCGTTCACATCATTTCTAATTGTAATCCCTAAGTATTTAGTTGAATTTACAGCCTTCAGATTTGTGTGACTTACCGCCTAATCAGAATTTTGCGGATTTCTTTTAGTACTCATGTGAATAACTTCACACTTTTCTGTATTCAGGGTCAATTGCCACTTTTCGCATCATACAGATATCATATCTAAATCATTTTGCAATTCGTTTTGGTCATCAGATGACTTTACAAGACGGTAAATGACAGAATCTTCGTATCTACTTACTTTCATATACGTAGAGATGAAACTTTGCCATTAATTGGCAACAAACACTAATAAATGTTACGTTTTACATGTGAACAAAAGTTTTTGTGAAAATTAAACAGAATCCACAGGTTAATAACATAGTGTATCAAAGGAGACACTACTGTATATTATTTTGCACTTTACTAGTATTCACTGTTCAAATGTCTCTACCTCGCTAACTGTTCTTTCATTGGGTCTCACACAGCTCATTTTCTTTGTTTTTCTTGTCAGTCTTTCCTTCAGCGTTCCTTCTGCCCCTCTCTCTCTCTCTCTCTCTCTCTCTCTCTCTCTCATACACACAGACACGCACACACACACACACACACACACACACACACACACACACACACACACAAACCATACTCCAAAACAGGATGTAAGTTTATGACCTGATTACTTCTCTTATTTCTTGTAGGTCACCATTGCTTTTGTTTAGATTTACTTATAAAAGAAAAACTACATAGAGCCTGCGCTGCCCTCACCCCATCGGCTGTAGAGAACAGTGATACAGTGTACTAGTTCTGGTAATTAAAGACCCTAAACTTGACGTCTTCAGGTATCCTTATAAATTGGATTAAATATATTCATCCAAGAACAGAAAGGCTTACTGTCCGAAAAAGTCGATATTTTTAAAAAATATGTCTACACCAGACAATATATGGTTAACGACTGTCGACATTATAACAGAGGACAGGGGCAAGACCCTTTCCAGTTTCAAATATAATCTGAAAAAACAATAGAAATGTGAGGAATATTATAAAGTATAATGCGTACCACTGCTTATGCCGGTTTAAAAAACGTGCTCAGCATCAGAACGTGTCTGATGTTTTTCTGATTCCAGTCATCCATTACGCGATGTCTTGACGACAGTTACGAGTTCTGCCGCTAAACGCTAAAGATTTCGGTTTTGTTGTCATTACTTCTAGAACTGCGAGGAGAAAACAACATTTCGTAAAGTCACAAAATCGTCAATTTTGTTTACATCCATTTGAAGAGACAAGTATTTACGTACATAATTATTTTTTTTAAATGAGGAAGAATATCTGAGAAGAGGTTAAACAAACAGGCTGAAAATGATCTAGTAAAAGTCAGCTGCTGCACGATTTTGCATCCTAAGAGTGAGAATCGAGGTTTGATGGGTTACATGAAAAACATGTGATTCACGTATGTAAATCACATGACATTTACAATTAGAAACACTCATCGATTAGATGTTAATCGTTAAACTAGAGAAACATGTTACTGAAACGTTTCGTCTCCGAAGATGGCTTCACACTGAAGGCAAAATTTGTTTGCAATCCTCATGGAGCATGAAGCCATCAGATCTGCGGAACAGATAAGTAACACTCTAACTCATCCCAGGTACGTCCTACCTCTTTTCCACGACCACTGTACTACCAATTACGGTAACCAAACTTCTCTCACGGACCTTCTGGAAACATCATCCTACTACATATAACGCCACAATCATTCCAAACGCCGAATTTCATAAAGTTGTTTGCCTGTGTGTCAAGTACAATTACGCTGCAGGCGCCTTTGTAGTTTCGTTTAAAATTGAGGATTAGTCCTTATCTTTGTTATGAACGACATGGTGACGATAGAGGTATCACATTGAGAAAACGTTTGGGTTTTATGTCCTGAAGAAAGTAGAATAATGTTGTTATGAGTGTAATATGGTAAACATAGTGACTGTGTGGTTGATTTGTCTCTGTATTGATGTGAAGAAAGTTCATATCCGCAACGCACTTGATGCAAATGCATATAAGAATTATTTCTGTAGTCTGCCTTTCGGCCTCATTGAGATGAATTTTTTTCACGGCAGTACAATCATTTTAAAATAATAAAGATGTCAATAGCGTCTCCCTATGAAGCCTGTTTCTTACTTTAGAAAAATGAACTTTTCCTGAAGCTCTTTTTTCTCACTGTCATTGTCTATTGCAAGCAAAAATTTGGATTACACATTGAGATTATTCCACCAAGCGGACACGTAAATTGCGTGTGGTATCAATCATTTTAATTTCTATGGATCCGTTTCGATATTAAGTTTTTATTCTCGTAATTACCAACCTCTAGAGTAATATTCTGCGCATAAATCGAATGTTGCAACAGATTAAAGACATAATAATGTCATATGTTTCTAGAACAACTATACTATTACCGCAGAACCGATAGCTACCAAAATGCCAACCTTATGGGCAAGTAGTTAATGAATGCCAGTCGCACTACAAAATATGCATATACAGGGTGTCCCATTTATCTTGACCACCTTAAATAACTGTTTGTCCAGATACAAATTATAAAATGTTTCAAACAAATGTTCTTTATCTGTCAGGGGGACATCAATCAGCATGATTGTCTTCGTTGTAGCTTTGTTTTTTACAAAGATATGAACAGTGGTATGACTTTTTTAAATGGCACCATGTATTTTTTATTAGATAGTTCATTTCCTCTCCTAAAGACCTAATCAAAAATGTACGACAGTGTAGCATTTACTGAAACACAACGCTATTAATTACACAACACAACATTGACTTTGAGCCCAGGATCACAAACTCGTCCACTTGCTGGAGTTGTCAAAAAACAAATGAAAACCAAGTAAAATCATAATATTTAACTGACTTTGACTCTCCCGTACCATTGCCCAGGAGTAGAACATTCAAAAGTGCTCAAAGTGGTGACCCAGGACACCGATACAGTGGTGCACTCGTTGAATGAAAGAACTATTTACTGAGTCTAATGTTGCTTGCTGAAGAGAATTACAAGCAAGCAGGATACGTTCCTGCATGCCCTCTGGAGTTGTTCAAATGGTTCAAACGGCTCTAGGCACTATGGGACTTAACCTCTGAGGTCGTCAGTCCCTTATACTTAGAACTACTTAAACCTAACTAACCTAAGGACATCACTCACATCCATGCCGCAGGCAGGATTCGAACCTGCGACCGTAGCAGCAGCGCGATTCCGGATTGAAGCGCCTAGAGCCGCTCGGCCACAGCGGCCGGCTCTGGAGTTGTTGTAATATCGCGATAGACAACGCCTTTAATGCATCCCCAAAGAAAAAAGTCTAGAGGATTTAAATCAGGAGACCTGTTCCTCCTCGACTAATCCACCTGGCAGGATACCTTCGGTTCAGAACACGACGTTCACGCAAGGCATTATGTGCTGGACACCCTCCGTGTTGATACCACATAAGCATCCTGGTTCTTAGCGGCACTTCAGGAAGAATTCGTCTCAAGAAGCTGGCATACGCTGTGCCGTTTAGACTACCATTGATGAAATAAGGGCCAATAATTGTAGTACCAAGCATCCCACACCAGACGTTAACTCTCCACTGACGCTGATGTTCCACCTGTCTAAGCCATCGTGGGTTGTCGCTGGGCCAATAATGAATGTTCCTTGTATTTACTTGCCTTTTGAGAAGGAACATTCATCGGTAAATAGAGCATTGGAGAAGAAGCTCGGGTTGCGAGGATTTGCTGCTGTGTCCACTGACAGAACTGTACACGATTCTAGAAATCATTACCATGCAATTCTTGATGCAGGTGTACATGGTAAGGATGGAACCGGTGACGTGTAAGAAAACGATGTACACTGGTTTCAGGAATGCCAATCTCGTGTTCAAGCTATCTTGTGCTCACATTTGGATTCATAGCAACGGAAGCGAGGATAGTAACTTCGGCAGCTTCGTCTGTTTGAGTGCTACGACGACTGAGTTGTCGTGGGTTGAAACTTCCCGTTTCCTGAAGCGTTGCAACAAGACGAGAAAAAATCTGTCGGGAGGATGGGTTCTTTTCAGGATATCGCTCTCTGTACAGTTCCGCTGCCTACGAAGCATTTCGCCTACCTTCAACAACAACAATAAAAGGAACGTTATGTCGATGCAGTTTGTAGGAAGAACAGCCTTTATTGTATGCCTACTGTACGCAACAGTGTTTAAAAGGACTAAACTACTGTACTAAAAGTACCTGTACACAAGAAAACATATTAAAATTACTATTCTGCTAACTCACATTCCCCATAGATGAGTAACATTTCTACCTTCTCTTCATTGGTATACATTCTACTCACACAATTCTTCAACTGACGATGGTCGACGAAACGACGGGTGTGCATTCTACTTAAGTTTCCATTTGTCCTCTATCAACGTCAGCTCGTGGATGTGTTCCATTACCCCGAGTACCTGCACTACGCGCTGGGAGCGTCAACGTCAGTGTTGTGTTATGTAATTAATAACGTTGCGTTTCAGTGAATGGTACACTTTGATACATTTTTGAATAGGTCTTTAGGAGCGGAAATGAATTACTAAATAAAAAAATACAGTGCGCCATTTAAAAAAGTCATACCGATTTTCGTATCTTTGTAAGAAACAAAGCTACAACGAGGGCAATCATGCTGATTGATGTCCCCCTGACGGCTAAAGAATATTTTCTTGCAACATTTTGTAATTTCGATCTGGACAAACAGTTATTTAGGGTGGTCAAGATAAATGGAACACCCCCTATATAAGATAATGTATTGTAGATACAAGAAAATACTATTACATTGATTAGTGTATGTTAAATAATAATAAATCACATAATCCATTACGAAGTGCATCATTGATAAGGCCACATACTCACAGACCGAGGCACTAGATAATTTCCAGGAAACTAATCAGAAAATTTACAAGATTTTCCAGTCTTTCTTGCAAAATCCTTCAGCACATACATAGTATGTTACATAACTTTTCATTCCATCTGCTTTCGGTTGCTTTTGAGACAAGACAAAAAAAAAAAACCCTCAGTTAATTCTAATCATTAGCTTGACGTTCCGGAGTTGTTTGCATGACCACTACTGGCTGACCACCAAGATACAGACGTTCTTCAACGACATGCTGCAACGCCACAAGGGGCTGCGATTGTGTGATGTATTTTAGACCAAGCGTTTCCAGATCGCTGGATTGGAGGGGTGGTCCTATCCCCTTGCTCCCAAGGTTACTACAACGCATTAAAGTTGTACCGTAAGTTTTGAGATACGCTTTATTTTCAGCCATCGCGCACATGGAAATTCTGGCACTTGTTGAGTCTACCACAAATAAACTACGGAAAGGGAAAGTATTAGGCGTTGAAGACATTAATCGAACGCTACCAACTTTGTACTCTAGTATTTCTGTGTCTGTGTTATATGTCCAAGACGAAGAAAGGTGCGAGTACATGCTGGCTGTTGGGCATGTATAACTTCGCAGGGACTTCCCAAGTAGAGAAAGCGAAACATCGTGCCCACAGGAGGGCATGTGCATCTTATCTCCCTTTTTCGGATTTTAAAAACGGTAGACTCACTGAATGATGGAAGTGAGAGGAACGTACTGACATGTCGCACAGACAGCTGGCTTTGAAGCAGAGATTGCAGAACAAGTGGTGGCGACTGGACTCAGGACAACAATGTGACATGAAGAGCAGAACATTTCCTTGCAAAACAACTACTACATGACAGGGCCCTAGGATTGTTCGTCTGGCTCTGACGAACAACCGGATCACAACAGCTGAAGCACGGGGAGCAGATGTAGTCAATGACCACGAAACGTGGGAAATATTGGAAGTTGGGCTGAGACATGGAATTGTGTAAGTCGTTTACCAATGACAACATACCAAATACAACAGAGATTATCATTGTATTGAACAAGAGTCAACTGGGAAATTGAGTGGCAGTTTGTGGTGTTGAGCGATAAGTCTCGCTTTTGCATGAGGCAGTCATATCAACGCTAAAGTGTCGGTAGACGACCTGGTGAAAGATCACCGGAAGCAGCGATTCTCGAGATAAATATTTCTCCAACACCTTTAACGGAACTGTTGTAACAGCTGCGGCAGTGAAACTGGTGATTTGCCGGCCTAGGGAATTTCGCGTTACGTAAGGAATCAAAAAACGGAAGTGGTGGCATCTGGACAACAAAGACAACAAAGCTTTGGGATTGAACTTGAGATCGATGTTCAATTGAGGTGGTGCCGTGGACCAGCGAACAACGCTCTGTTGCCGTGAAGACGTTTCACAAAAACAGCGACAGGTATGTGGTCGTGCAATGAGTGTTTCGTGCTCATTACAGTGTCTCACGTCATCGCCCAACGGCGTATGCCATCAAATTGTGGGTACAGAACTTTGAGGAAACGGGTGATACGTTGCGACGGAGGGGTGGAAGGGCAAGACGCGTCTACTCATCAGAGAATATTGCAATTTAGAAGAAGCCTTCAGCTGATGCTCCAGGCGTTCTGCACGCAAACACGCCTACAACTTGACATATCGGTTAGCAGTGTACGGCTAATATTGCACAAGGAACTGCAATATCACCCACACAGAATTCATAGAGTGCAAAATTGAATGTGGACGCCCTTCACAGGTGACTACCTAGTTGCCGGTAACAATTGGAACTCACAAGCGACAAACCTGGCCTGTGAGACAATCTGATCATGAGCGATGACGCCAGTTGTATGTATCGTACTTTGTTAACAAGCACAACGTTAGACACTGGCCACATGAAACTCTTGAAATGCTTCATGAAAAGACACTTCTCAGTCAGAGAGTGGTATCGTGGTGCAGAGTATAATTGTCTGGAAACTTAAGGCCTAATTTTTTTAAGACGATCACAAAAATGCTGATGATGTAAATAGAGAATTTTGTGTTCACATGTTGAATCATTTTCTGGCCCGATAGCATGCTGATCTTCTTGTAACTACAAACACATTCTACCAACAAGAGGGTACCACATCCTGTTAACGTGCTACAGAACATCTTTCCTAGTTATCTCATCTCCAAGAACGGGAACATCTCGTGGTCTCCAAGATCTCCTGACCTTACAGCGGGTGATTTCATCCTTTGAGGTGATTTTAAGCCTCAGATCTTCCAGTGTGACCCACCATACACCACCCAGCAACTGAAGGACGAAATTGGGAAGGAAGTTAATAGAATTCCAGAGTCAATCCTGCAAAACGTGACGTCTAACTTCCACAAAGAGACTTGAAATATGTGTGAAGGAAAATGGCGGAAACCTACGTGAATATTTTCAAGTATTGGACGTGTTAACCAGAAAGCATTGAAAAGTCATGTTGCACTTCTTTTATAGTGCTGTGAATAAATTTGTCTAGTTGGAGAAGGATTCAATGTCACCAGTTTCACTGCCGCCCCTGTCACGTGAGAACAGGTCTGATTTAGTAATTGTTGAAATGTGGTTAATGTTCCCCAATTTGTAGCAAGAACTTTGTACCCTCTTTTAATATCTTTCATTCCAAGAGTAACGGTTCAGCTAGCTAGTGCGAAATGTCTCACCAAACCAGTGTCGAGGAATGTACAGCTTGACTGGCTGGCCTCGTCTCCTAATTTCTCGCTCGTAAAACAGGTCTGGGATACGATGATTGGATGTACGCCATCTCAGTCTTGTGCCAGAAATCTTCATGAACTGACATAGTATGTGTTTCAGACATGGCAATAAATTCATGAAGGTGGCATTCGGGGGCTGTTTGCTTCCATACCACAACGAGTACAACAGTGCGTTTGTGACTGCGGGGTTGTCACACAATACTGATGTTGACGGTGGACATCACTTTCGAATAGAATGAAGCTGTCATCAGTGAACACCTCCAAACATTTTCAGAAGTATCAGAGTCGTGCTTCATATCGAAAAACTTTCCATTTTCATTAGTTTATTTCGACAGTTCGATAAAAAGGTCGAAACTAACGTTCACTAAATTGAAAGATATCATTTTAATTACTGTTATGAAGTTTATTAACGTAGGTTGAGACTGTTTGCATAGTACTTGCCTTGGAATCTAATTGCATTGATTAATTAGCGATGATGGCTCTTTCCTTTTGTTGACTAAAATATTTTCTGATCTGTCATATTGCAGCTGTGTGGGGAGAGACAGCCTGCTCGGACAGATATGGCAGGGACCGCCATAATGGGCCAGAATTCAGGGAAGGCGGCAGCACCGGGCTACAAGTCCAGTGGCGGGGTGTGTGTGTGTGGGGCTGGTGGACAAATTCACTTCATGGGAGAAGGTTGGACAAGACCCGGGACGACGGGGAGTCGCAAAGCTACCAGAAGTGTCCAGCTGTTAACAGAATAGTATATTGTTCCTAGTGTTAGCCGAAGTGATTTTTTACAACTTTCTGCCTGGAGGCCTCGAAATTGTTACCTCTTAGCAGGTGATCCGTTTTGAAAGCTCCGGGCTAGCCGTGCGAGGTCATTGTTTTAAGAGAATCGTGTGTGCTATCATTGTAAAACGTTTCTCCTCAGAATCTTAGATAGTCCGACACTCCTTTGTGTCGAATAGTTTGTTGCCAGGGAGCTGGTGCAGTCTTTTGCGATATTTGGGTTCCCACGCCAAGCGATTTCCCACAGACATTGAAAATAAGTGTCACTATTGAGCATCGCAAGGTGACGTCGGAAGACGTACCAAGGGCATCATTAATTTTTGGCAGAAAGCCACCACATCTGTGGAGTAACTTTCGCCGTACTCCTTTAGGGAGACTGTACAGCGATTTTTGATTGTTTGATTGGCATGAAGAAATCCTACCGCCCCCAGTTGGTAATTTGAATTTCTCGAGTGCTCCATGTGTAGCCGAGCGGTCTAAGGCGCTGCAGTCACGGACTGTGCGGCTGGTCCCGGCGGAGGTTCGAGTCCTCCCTCGGGGTGTGTGTGTGTTTGTCCTTAGGATAATTTAGGTTAAGTAGTGTGTAAGCTTAGGGACTGATGACCTTAGCAGTTAAGTCCCATAATATTTCACACACATTTGAACATTTTTTTCCATGTGTAGCGTTGTTTGTAAGATGTGGATGCAGGGAGAATTTGACAGAGTTCGTCTGGGGGCTGCGTGGTGTGGAGATCGGAGGGTTCACTAAGGAGCAACGATGAAGTCGGAGTCAAACGATAGAGCGTGTTTACAGGCATTCAGAGGTCGCAGACTTAGATGTTTTGTAGCACAGAGCACGAGGTTCACTCACGATAGGCAGCTGTCTGTGGTGAGCATTTCCGCAGCTCTGGCACACAGGGAATATGTGGTGCTTTACAGCCTCCGCAATATATTCTTTCGACATGTGGCAGCAATTGTTCAGTTAATACATTTAGCGCGCTCTCATAGTTTAGTGGTTTACAATCACTGTCGTTTTAGGCGCACTCAGTCAGATAGGTCATAGAGGGACTTCCGGTCCTTCACGACAACGTTGATACGCCCGCTAAACCCGCTGAGCAAAACAGGTGATTAGGATTGTGGAAAGGGACAAATGAGGTTGGGGTCAGTTTCACCTTAAAATTGTTATTTATAGTAATTTAATAACACATTTACAACCAAAGCCACACATAGCCGAACTTTTACAACTACGAGTTTCCAAAATGCAATTCTTTCACGGCTGAAGACCTCCAAACAAGAAATCTTAAAAATCAACAAGATAAAAATTCAGTTAAAATAGCAAATCAAATAATTAAAATATATTTTTATCACAGCTAGGCTGAAAGCCTCAAGGCAAACGTGGATAGACAATTATAAACAAGGTGCAATACAATAAACTTTTCATGATTTTAAAATAAATTACCATAATCTTTCAAAAGCAGAAGGCCGCAATGTTTTGCTTAAAGGGTAATTTTAAGAATAAGGTTCCAAGACGAAATGTTTAAGCTTGAAATGTAATTTTAATACTAAGGATCAAAGGCTGACGGCTCACAGTTAATTTTCCAAAATAAAAAAAAAAAATATATGACCATGAGCCTTACGTTTTAAGTAGCTGAAGCCGGACTAAAAGAAAAGACAATACAATGTCAATAACCTTTCAGCAAATATCCACTTGACGGAATTCAAACTTACACAAAACACAGTAAAACCAAGAATTTATTTTTATCATTGGCTATGATAGATTATAAACAGACAACAAAACACCGGTGAGAAAGACATTAAAGACAACAGCACTCAGAAGAATCCACGGGGTCGGTCTGCACTCGTTCACTTAAGTGAGACAGGTGGTGAGCCCAACTACACTTGATCCGTCGGAACCCAACCAAGGGACAGCCAGGGATCACCGAGAAAACGACTTGTTTGCCACCAGTCGGTAAATGAGAACTCAAACAAAATCACGAACATGATTATTCAGAATGAAATATGTATTAAGCTGTCAAAACTACACACCAGGTGAGGAAAGTACGCTGCCTGAAATTACGTTAGTGACCAGGGCAGGTAACTGGAACACTAACCGCCACAAGGCAGAAAATTCCGCTGGTGCACTTGAATTGTAGTCAACCAATATAGTTAATTCCACCGCATGGCGGTTAAATTTCAGCAATACAAACACTCGGTGTTGCTCACAGGAAAACCTCTCCAACAGCGAACCACCGAAACGAACCACACAACATAAATGGACGTGGCTTGGGTATTCAAAACACGACTCAACTTTGACGTCCTGGGTCGGTGAGCCACAAAGCTCGTAGCGATCGGACAGCTCCACACACACTCCGACACTGCACAGGGACCGCCAGCAGACCCAGCCAACTGCACCGCGCGGAGATATCTTCCCTGGTCCGCAGCAACCGACCGACTGGGCTCAGAATGCCGACAACATCTAAAATAGTCGTCAGTGGAAATAACGGGAACTACACACACAACTTTCAGACATTCCCTTGAGCACAGATTACTGTAGAGCGTCTTAAGTGAGGTCCTGTTGCAGGGATTATTCCGATACAGAAACCAGTCACAGGTAATTCCCACATACCGTATCACTATGGCATCTTACAAAATAAAATGGTTACAGGTATTAGAACAAGGTATGCATATCTGATTGTTTTATAACGTCGCAACGTGTTTACGATGTATCAAAGCGTTTTAGAAGTACTGACATAGTTCTAAATAGTGTGTGAAACACTGTCACTTTCCACAGAAAACCATACAGTTGTCCAGAGAATACAGTGCTGACACTTGTTCCGACGCCGAGAAAGCTGCTGGCGGAGACATTGTCCCCCAAGAGACGCCGTCGTTTAGCGCTCTCCACACCGTTAGCTCGCATCCAAATGTCAATGGCCGCCCCGGTGCAGCCACCGCAATTTATCCACAGCTCATTCTCGTAATGGACTCCGCTGCCTGCCGCCGCCGCTGCCGCCGCCTCCGCCGCCGGGGGCGGGCGCAGGGACGCCGCGTCGGCAACGCTCGCAGAGCGGCCAATCTAGCGCCCTTTCCGCATCAGCTCGCTCTTCCGTTAATAAAACGAATTTATGGAGCCGAGTCGGCTGCGCGTTTCTCTTTGTGCAATGGATTCTGAGGCGAATTTAGTGGTTCCACCCCGCTACTTTGCTGGGATGCTTGTGCGTGGTACCAAGGGTTCTGCTTACAAGGCTGCGAAAGCAGGTGAAACTCGTCTCTCTGAGATCTACTCTAGCAAATAACGAGACAACCTCAGACCAGAATATGTTGCAAATCTGCTGGGAAATTTATATTTCATCAATCACATACATTAAATTTGAAACCAGTCGCATAAGCCTTCATCAATTAGAAATTTATCGTTGTAGAAAAGAGACACGATTAATTTAGAAGTATCCGTTCCGTCTTATGAACTGTTTGATACATTTATAAAAGAAAAAATAATTTAAAATAAGAAATAGAAATGAAAACAGAAATTATGGATCATGAGGTCACCCTGTTGGAGATAGATGTGCACTGGGGGGAAACGAAATATGGCTTACATTCGTCACGAAGTTTCTTGAGTGAGTTTTGCAATAATTTTTGGCACGCAAAGTACAAACAGTCAGATATCCACTATATTTTGATCGGATTCAGTGATCCATTCATAAATAAAGTGTTACCAAAAAATTTTTTTTTCGTAAAAAAAAATTTATTCAACCAGTGATATTCATACATAATAATCCACCACATTATACATTGGTGAGTCTTAATGGCTACAATACAGTTATTTACTTTAGCACCATTGTTACTGTTACTTCTACCTTCTTACTTGTTACAGGATGTGAGAGTGTTTATTATGCTATGGGTAAATACTACAGTCTACTTTCTACTTTCTCTACTCTGCTGTCCTAACAAGCTACTCCTGCATACTTACAGATGTGCCAGTTAATGTATAGACCGTGCCCACCGAGCTAACCACAGTGGGCGTGCCCCTGTCACTGGGCTGGCCTTAACCTGGCAGGTACTGTTAATGGATGTCCAGAAATCTACAGTCTAATTAAGAACTACCTACCTACTGTAAGTCATTATAGGTGTGCATTAAGTCAAATCCGGGATTTTTCGCACCCCCTACTCCAAGACGTGGCGGATTCCGACCGTCACGGCGATCGGCCAGTCCACGCCCCGGTGGAATGGGATAGGTGCGAGTATGTCACATTATGATCAAAGAAAATGTTGCAGACATGATCCGATAGGGACCCCACCATAGCAACAACTTTACCTGAAATACGAGGCTATCAGAAAGTAAGGTACGCTCTGTCGCGAAATGGAAACCCCTGTGGTAATCAAACCTGTTTTATCTGCAAGAGTTAGTTACACTTTCCAGCTACTTCTCTATGCCGTTGCTGCGCCACTTAGACGTCTGTAGTAGCGTTGTACCACCTTTCGAGTACCGCTGTCATAGAAGGCAGCCTCCTGTGCTTTGCAACTACTTTGTACGCTAGACTGTTGCTCGTTGTCTGTGCCAAAATGTTATCTGCATGACCAGTGATTCATTTAAGTCGAGTCCAAGCTATATGGTGAGTGATCAAACACTTCCCATTGAAAACGCTGCAGTGTGGGACCGACAACTGCGTTGAAGAAGGAACAGTATGACAATTGCGTTATATTAGGTCGCATGAAATAGGCAAAATCTCTCGGGCGCACCCATACTTCGCGGAAGACACTATTTTCTAGATATCACTAGGCGCTCGGTATGCGCTCAGAAATGAGAAGAGCGACGTGAGACTATGCACAGTCGTACTGGACACTCTGCCCAACAGATCAGCGTAACGCTTCACAAGGTTTTGACAGTGGTTGCCCTTTCGCGACCGATAGTTCGTTACTTTCTGAATAGCACTGGTATCGGTATAAAACATTTCTCTTGGGAATGTCACAATGTAATATAGTTGCCATTAGTGCTGAAAGCTCCTGAGGGAATCTCGAACAACAGCTTTGATATCTATTAAAATCAGTTTATTTTGTTCGATTTATGGTTTATCTTTGACCTGGAATCTCATTGGCTGGACTAGAATCTTGTTCAACGATGAGCCCCGCTTCGTAATGAGCCTCGGTGACGAGCGAGGACGTATCTAGAGACGCCGCGGACCAAGAAGGACTGATGGTTTGCGGTGTCATTTCTTTTCGTAGCAGGACCCTTCGGTCTTCATCCGCGGCGCACTTGCAGTACCGGGGTACGTGTTCAAGATGATATTCTAAAATGGTTCAAATGGCTCTGAGCACTATGGGACTTAACTGCTGAGGTCATCACTCCCTCTTAGAACTACTTAAACCTAACTAACCTAAAGACATCACACACATCCATGCCCGAGGCAGGTAGTGGTCGCACGGTTCCAGACTGTAGCGCCTAGAACCGCTCGGCCACTCTGGCCGGCACGATATTCTACACATTGTTTTGTTTCCCTTCATGGCAAACTATCGTGGGCTTACATTTTAGTAAGATAATGACTGCCCGCACATAGCTATAGTTTCGCTGCTTTCAAGCCCTACCGAGGCCAGCAAGGAAGCCGAATATCTCCCCAATTGAGAACTTTTGGAACATTACGACAGCGCCATTCAAAAACTCGGCATTTTGTCGATCTAAATGGCCAAATGGCCGGTTGGACAGAATCCAGCACGCTATCTCTCAGGAGGAAAGCCCAAAACTCTCTCAGTCAATGCTGCTTGCATAAGGGGCACAGGTGGAGCAGAGCGTTATTGACATGCTCCATTTGTGTAGCTCTTTCTCTTGAATAAATACCCAGTTTCTCTGGAATTGTAAACATTTATTTTTCTGTACATACGTGGTGCATTTTTTAGAGAATATGTTTAGATTTTAACTTGTTAAAAAACTTCGAGCTAAAATTGCTGATCATTTATTATTACTTCCTCCTACACCGCTCTCAGACTATGATTTTAAAAACGTATAACTGTATAAGCGCTTGATGACTACGATCAACGTAGCGACTACGAACATAGGACAGGCCGCCTCCAGGTGGACACCGACGGGACGGGCGGCGCGTCGCTGGCATGTGGCCTCGGGGTGGGCGGCGGGGGCGGCTCCAGCGACGGGTGTCAGCTGGCAGGCGGGCGCCACGGCGGGGAGTCGCCGCGGCGGGATATCCCGGCAGCTAGTGCGACCGGCCGCTATTTTTATCTCGCAAAACAACGGCGTCATCTGGTGGCGCTCAGAATAGCGCCGCCCGACCCGTGAAATACTGAAATACTCGCCGCGACACAACACGACCACCTCGCGTCGCTTACTCCGCGGAGCGACCGCTATTTACGTACTGTGACTTCTTACGTACCTCTACCGAGAGGCACTTCCGCGCCGGCCTTCCTCGGAAGACGCTTCCCTCGTCGCTCGTTTACGGGGTCAGAACCGTAGCAGCTACGCAACTCATTGATATCTGCCTACAGCTACTCTCAGTGTGCCGTGAATGTAAGGCGCTGCCGTGGTGACATTAAGAAGTATCAGCGAGAGTATCAGTTTGTGATGCAAACCGCTGGACTGAAGTTCGAATGAATGTAACCAAATCTGTAACGGGGTAACTTTTCCACTGGAATACGACAACATATAAATCGTTTTACGTACGATGCAATCGATTGATTTATTACACTACTGGCCATTAAAACTGCTACACCAAGAAGAAATGCAGATGATAAACGGGTATTCACTGAACAAATATATAATACTAGAATGACATGTGATTACATTTTCACGCAATTTGGGTCAATAGATCCTGAGAAATCAGTACCCAAAACCACCACCTCTGGCCGTAATAACGGCCTTGATACGCCTGGGCATTGGATCAAACAGAGCTTGGATGGCGTGTACAGGTACAGCTGCCCATGCAGCTTCAACACGATACCACAGTTCATCAAGAGTAGACTGGCGTATTGTGACGAGACATTTGCTCGGCCACCATTGACCAGACGTTTTCAGTTGGTGAGAGATCTGGAGAACGTTCTGGCCAGGGCAGCAGTCGAACATTTTCTGTATCCAGAAAGGCCCGTACAGGACCTGCAAGGTGCGGTCGTGCATTATCCTGCTGAAATGTAGGGTTTCGCAGGGATCGAATGAAGGGTAGAGCCACGGGTCGTAACATACCTGAAATGTAACGTCCACTGTTCAAAGTGCCGTCAGTGCGAACAAGAGGTGACCAAGACGTGTAACCAATGGCACCCCATACCATCACGTCGGGTGATACGCCAGTATGGCCATGACGAATACACGCTTCCAATGTGCGTTCACCACGATGTCGCCAAATGCGGATGCGACCATTATGATGCTGTAAACAGAACCTGGATTCATCCGAAAAAGTGACGTTTTGCCATTCGTGCACCCAGGTTCGTCGTTGAGTACACCATCGCAGGCGCTCCTGTCTGTGATGCAGCGTGAAGGGTAACCACAGCCATGGTCTCCGAGCTGATAGTCCATGCTGCTGCAAACGTCGTCGAACTGTTTGTGCAGATGATTGTTGTCTTGCAAACGTCCCCATCTGTTGACTCAGGGATCGAGGCGTGGCTACACGATTCCGTTACAGCCATGCATATAAGATGCCTGTCATGTCGACTGTTGGTGATACGAGGCCGTTGGGATTCAGCACTCCGTTCCGTATTACCCTCCTGAACCCACCGATTCCCTATTCTGCTAACAATCATTGGATCTCGACCAACGCGAGCAACACTGTCGCGATACGATTAACTGCAATCGCGACAGGCTGCAATCCGACCTTTATCAAAGTCCAAACGTGATGGTAGGCATTTCTCCTCTTTACACGAGGCATCACAACAACGTTTCACCAGGGAACGCCGGTCAACTGCTGTTTGTGTATGAGGACTTTGTGTGAATGCTCAGAAAAGCTAATCATTTGCATATCACAGCATCTTCTTCCTGTCGGTTAAATTTCGTGCCTGTAGCACGTCATCTTCGTGGTGTATCAATTTTAATGGCCAGTAGTGTACCTAGCAGATAATTTCAAATATGTGCTTTCGAAAGATTTTAGTTGACTACATTAATGTTATCCATTGAAACAATGCCCGTTAGATGTTACACACTTATACCAGCGCTTTTCCCAATATCCGAAACACTTCTGGAACTAGATTTTTGCCATAGCTTTTAGCTCAGTCAGTGATGAGTTTTTAATTTTTCAGTACTCGTAAAACGGTAGCCCTTTAAAGTTTCCTTTATTTTCGGGAATAGGAGAAACTTGCAAGAAGTCATGCTGCCGAATATGAAGGCCGGGGTATCATTATTTTATAGAACTGATTTGGCCAAAAATTGACGAACAAACAACGAAGTTTGAGCAGATGCATTCTCTTAGAGATAAACCCATTAACAAGCCCTGGCGTTTTTTATCTTTTCTTTATTTTATCCTCAGATTGCTTCAGATAAACGACGTTGTAAAGTAGCATTCCTCATTGGTCATTCTACCTTTTAGCAACAATCACAGTGCACTATGTCGTAAAAATTGAGCAACACGGGGAGCACAACCTTCATTCCTGACCACACTTGTCAAGCTGTCTTCGGTTTTAGTGAGTCACAGTGCTTCCAATGGAACGATATCCGCAAACCCTCGTTTCATCTCCCGTTATGCCCCATTTCACTAGTTCCGCATCGTTGCTGCACTCGTTTAGCGACCGACTCCTGTGTAACTTGCATGCCACGTTGTTATTGTCCGAAACTCAACAATTGTGGGGCAAATTTTGCTGTCACATTTGTCATGCACAAAACACCTGGAAAAAGTTTCTTGCATGAGCCAGCCGATAAGCCAATAGGATCAGTGACTTCGTTGACTGTGCTTCGATGATCGTTCACAACAATTTCTTTTCCTCCATTTCATCGATCGATGATATGCTCGGGCATAGCGGGCGCAGGTCATATTCGGCATCTTCACGGTATTTTTCGGAAAACATATTCCACTCCTAAACCGTGTTTTGAGTAGTGGGAGACACACCAAAGGCAATATTTAGCATTTCTAAAAGGCTACTGCACTTTACTCCGTTCTCTTTTGAAAATTTAATACAAATTCTCTTTTATCAAACAAAATGAACAAGTGTCTAAATTTCCAAAACTTTCTTGACAACTGACAACTGATTAAATATCCGATTCCATTTACCAACACAACAACGAATAAATCAAGCGAATCGAAATAATACAACAAGGAAAATTAATATATTCCCACTGATTTTTAACACACCTCGTATTTAATTGTTAAAAAGTTAAGCTATTTTGCTACTTATATTTGGGCTGACGACAGTAAACTCCACTAATACAATGCAGAAGGTTGTTGTCTGCTATGATATGGTCAGTCCTGAAGTAAATGCCTGTTACGAATATACTATACCAGTCAGTGTTTATGTGTAGCTGTATACAGCTGGTGGGTCCTATCGAAATGGTTTCATAAACGGTTACGGAGTTAGCATAATTGACTTTTGTGTGGAAATGTGCAAGTAGGAAACTAACGGGAAGTTGAGAGCGTATATCGGTTCAAGTAACCACATATGAAGTACACCATGTTCCCAAGACTGCTCCAGATGTTGAGAGAAGTAGCATCACAACAATCCCAGTAGCACAATAGGATGGACTTATACTTGGAGAAGTAGTGTTTGCTCATGTAAACGAGGAGCCTTTGAGAGGTGCCGGGATGGAGAAGAGTTAGTACCTCTTTAATTCTGACGAATTATGCATGAGAACGAGACATGCACTCGACCCCCTCCTTACCTACCACCTAATTAATTATGCACACAACGGTAACGAAAGGAAATGATGGTGGAACTTGCTAGTCGGTAAAATAAGGCGTGCACACTCACAATCATTTAATAAAATCGTAATCTACTCACAGAAAAAAATAGAACTTTATCATAATAATCAAGAGGAAATGGGATTCTGCATTTATCTACGAAATGATACGCGGATTAAATATTACAATGAGATTTATTATATATCAGAACGTAAAGGCACATGATTATCGACACAAACAGTAGGTTAAAGGATGGGGTATACTGATCTATCATGAGAATAAGATGTGGCTCGACAAAAAGGGGCTCCTACTGCCTGTGATGCAATAGATTGACGTTAATGACTGGAGATCATAATGAATCAAATATTACTTGCCCGACTATGTTGCAGTATCGCGATTAGTAGTGAGAGCTCAAATGGGATCACACGGAGAAACAAACTAGGTCGACTTGTGCCAAAGTGAGCGCGCGTGCTGCTGACGGATTCAGTATAAAAATGATAGGTCCTACAATGCCGAAGCCGCAAAATACTGTGCCAGACCTGAAATCTGCAGCACATCGTCGGTAGGCAGCGTTCTGATGATCTAGGCGCCGACTTCTGCTGTGCAGCAACTCTGATTCAATCCCTGGCCTCGAAGGCTGTCCAAGAATTCTAATTTCTGCCGAAAAACTGCGACTAAGTAGCAAGACCGTCCGACTCCGACGAAGATCAGATCCCGAAAGCCCTGCAACCGCGCAACGGAAGAGCGAAGCCAACAATGCTCAACTCCCTACCATCTTCGAAAACCGCGAATCAGTATTCAGTACTGATTCCAAAATTCCCCCACACTGTCTCCAATCATCATTCGCGCCAATAGCGACCGTTCCCTCCAGTTTCGAACAGGGCTTTATGACGTCAACTAGCTTCAGTTTAAGTTGACCAGTCATGCCTCTGCTATTCAGCTGAGGGCAATGAACTAGTCGTTCGACCGGCTACGAAAACAACACGCTTAGACCACCGGCCATCCGGCGCCAGACAGTCGCGCACGGTCCACAAGTATTCTCAGAATCATCAGGACAATGCAGTA
Organism: Schistocerca nitens; assembly: GCF_023898315.1. Classification (NCBI taxonomy): domain Eukaryota; kingdom Metazoa; phylum Arthropoda; class Insecta; order Orthoptera; family Acrididae; genus Schistocerca; species Schistocerca nitens. The sequence goes on along the minus strand of NC_064618.1, from coordinate 560,044,388 downwards.
AGTCGGTTCCAGCAGTCCTCGTTCTGGACGTTCCGGAACGGTAAACACAAACTGCGGCGACACTCAGATGTCTCTCAGATGCATACAATAGGCGAAACTCGACCGACGTCAGTCATTCCGCCAGCCGCTTAACCCCATTACATTCGAAGAAGTGCTGCCCCCAACCGGAAACGCAGTGTGCTGCGTCCTCCAATGCTAGCCTCGCACTGGTCACCAGGGAAGTAACCAAAAATGCATAGAAATCAAGTGAAAAGTATTTTGAGCTCTCAGTATAAATACTCTCATTGTTGTTGTTGTGGTCTTCAGTCCCGAGACTGGTTTGATGCAGCTCTCCATGCTACCCTATCCTGTGCAAGCTTCTTCATCTCCCAGTACCTACTGCAACCTACATCCTTCTGAATCTGCTTAGTGTATTCATCTCTTGGTCTCCCTCTACGATTTTTACCCCCCACGCTGCCCTCCAATGCTAAATTTGTGATCCCTTGATGCCTCAGAACATGTCCTACCAACCGACCCCTTCTTCTAGTCAAGTTGTGCCACAAACTTCTCTTCTCCCCAATCCTATTCAATACCTCCTCATTAGTTACGTGATCTACCCACCTTATCTTCAGCATTCTTCTGTAGCACCACATTTCGAAAGCTTCTATTCTCTTCTTGTCCAAACTGGTTATCGTCCATGTTTCACTTCCATACATGGCTACACTCCATACAAATACTTTCAGAAACGACTTCCTGACACTTAAATCTATACTCGATGTTAACAAATTTCTCTTCTTCAGAAACGATTTCCTTGCCATTGCCAGTCTACATTTTATATCCTCTCTACTTCGACCATCATCAGTTATTTTGCTCCCTAAATAGCAAAACTCCTTTACTACTTTAAGTGTCTCATTTCCTAATCTAATCCCCTCAGCATCACCCGATTTAATTTGACTACATTCCATTATCCTCGTTTTGCTTTTGTTGATGTTCATCTTATATCCTCCTATCAAGACACTGTCCATTCCGTTCAACTGCTCTTCCTAGTCCTTTGCTGTCTCTGACAGAATTACAAAGTCATCGGCGAACCTCAAAGTTTTTACTTCTTCTCCATGAATTTTAATACCTACTCCGAATTTTTCTTTATTTCCTTTACTGCTTGCTCAATATACAGATTGAATAACATCGGGGAGAGGCTACAACCCTGTCTCACTCCTATCCCAACCACTGCTTCCCTTTCATGCCCCTCGACTCTTATAACTGCCATCTGGTTTCTGTACCAATTGTAAATAGCCTTTCACTCCCTGTATTTTACCCATGCCACCTTCAGAATTTGAAAGAGAGTACTCCAGTTAACGTTGTCAAAAGCTTTCTCTAAGTCTACAAATGCTAGAAACGTAGGTTTACCTTTTCTTAATCTTTCTTCTAAGACAAGTCGTAAGGTTAGTATTGCCTCACGTGTTCCAACATTTCTACGGAATCCAAACTGATCTTCCCCGAGGTCCGCTTCTACCAGTTTTTCCATTCGTCTGTAAAGAATTCGCGTTAGTATTTTGCAGCTGTGACTTATTAAACTGATACTTCGGTAATTTTCACATCTGTCAACACCTGCTTTCTTTGGGATTGGAATTAGTATATTCTTCTTGAAGTCTGAGGGTATTTCGCCTGTCTCATACATCTTGCTCACCAGATGGTAGAGTTTTGTCATGACTGGCTCTCCCAAGGCCATCAGTAGTTCTAATGGAATGTTGTCTACTCCCGGGGCCTTGTTTCGACTCAGGTCTTTCAGTGCTCTGTCAAACTCTTCACGCAGTATCTTATCTCCAATTTCATCTGCATCTACATCCTCTTCCATTTCCATAATATTGTCCTCAAGTACATCGCCCTTGTATAAACCCTCTATATACTCCTTCCACCTTTCTGCCTTCCCTTCTTTGCTTAGAACTGGGTTGCCATCTGAGCTCTTGATATTCATACAAGTGGTTCTCTTCTCTCCAAAGGTTTCTTTAATTTTCCTGTAGGCAGTATCTATCTTACCCCTAGTGCGACAAGCCTCTACATCCTTACATTTGTCCTCTAGCCATCCCTGCTTAGCCATTTTGCACTTTCTGTCGATCTCATTTTTGAGACGTTTGTATTCCTTTTTGCCTGCTTCATTTACTGCATTTTTATATTTTCTCCTTTCATCAATTAAATTCAATATTTCTTCTGTTACCCAAGGATTTCTATTAGCCGCCGTCTTTTTACCTACTTGATCCTCTGCTGCCTTCACTACTTCATCCCTCTCATTACAATAACCTTATTTGGCCTGTTACCACCGTGCAGTGACATAAAACATTAATAAAATTGATGAAAATGAGAGGGGACATGCAAAAGAGGGCATGGAACCTCTCATTACTCCCAGTCACTTAAGATTATTTTTGGTCGCGGTTTACTCACTTGACCCAGGTAGTGTGTCAATCACTCAAAAATAATCGGTCCAAACACTTTCTAAAATATCACAAAAAATTGGCAGATTATATTTTACATTGATGATAAAATGAAAGGTGCCATTTTTCTTATGACTTTACCAACATCTTACATTGACGAATGAATCACACCCAAACACAGATTCACCCTCAGGGAACCCACTGTCATTCATTGACATACTCGCACACTCATACAAATGTTGAAGACATGCCAGAAGTCCAAGTTCGAAGCTGCAATAAAATGTTGATCTATTGGATTTGCAAGCTTCTCATTAAGGTAACATTTAAGAATTAGCTACTGGTTCCCAACTCAAACACACAAATACTTCTGCACGAAGCCAAATAGACAGTATTTCTATGCTTCATAGTTGAAACAATTAACCACACTCATGCCGTTTCCCTGAATGGAAGGATGATAATTTTTCACAGTGATTGCTTGACTGATGGTCCATTCACCACTAACCAGAATTTTAACCACAGATATCCCGCTCACACACACAAACCAAAATGCTCTCGTGTAACTGTGGCATGTTATCGTGTATAACATTTTGTAACTATTGGCACATACACAAGAAATTTAAACACGTTGTGACAATTGACAGGCATCAATATAAATGGGATAGAGAGATATAGTGTACACAAAAAAGACAGAAATTTTGTAAGTGTACCTGTGTGATCGAAGATTATGTAACACGGTGTGTACCACAAGAACAACTTGTTACAAACTGACATGGTGATAGGGAACCAGGATGTCTTGAACATTAACATTTATATAAAAAAAAGAAGACTGGAAGCTATAAAAAAACAATATACATGTAGTTGACATCGTATTTCCAGTTTCTAGTCTCTGAAATAAAGTTTGGGGGGGGGGGGGGAGCAAAAAGAAACAAAAACAAAAATATGTTTTCACTAGGGGCACGGATTTTACTGTGTTCACGCAGTTGTCTGAGTGAGAAGAGAAAGTTGACCATAACATCCTTCACACGCTAACATCACACAACGAATCACTCAACACACGGACATTGCCACACTCGTCTGTGGAGCGGGCTGATGGTTCCTGTCTGGGAGAAAGGGGCACCTGCTGGAAGGAGTACGACCAGTCGTGTGGGCCACCAATCTAAAGTTTCTCGCAGCCAGTGCGGAAATGGCATCCGGAAGTATCTCCAGTCGTCCTTCCCTCTTTGTAGAAGCATTGTCAGTCGACAGGAAGCTCGTAGGGTGGTAGGGCAGCCTGCTGTTGATTTGCAGTACTGTGCAGTTCGATGGCAAGCACATGTACAGGCTCTGATTGTCATTGAGGACCGCAAGATTCGGGTCAGATCCATAGGACAGTTAGTTAGCTGTCCGAAGGCAGTAACACTTGGTCTTATCTAGACCGAAAAATTGCAGTTCGGGATACTACTCTTAGAGTGACTCCAACGTGTCAAAAGGGGACAGGTAAACGAGCTTTGTGGCAGGTACTACTGCCATTCCTGCCATTCAAAGAAAGTGCAAGGTTCTGCTGTCTTACGAGCTCGCGCCGCTTTGAGTCAATACGTGCTGCAGCACTGTATTGTAGTTCCTCAGTCTCCTGCGTACTTTCTTTTCTCGAATGCGATATCTTTCATTCTGAGGCGAAGAGCACGCTAGTTAAAATAGCCATTTGAAGGCCACGCTACCGTTGAGAAGCGCCAACGCATAACCTGTTTACAATTAACATGTGGGTGGTCATAGTCAATAGCCGGTTAATAGGCTTTATTTCCTCCTGGCTTAATGTACGTACCCCCCTTGATAGTCATCATCATCACAGTCATCATTGTCACCACCATCACACCACCTACTTGATATCCACTGATCAATATATACATTTGTTACAAGCATGCCGCTCCCCAGATTGTTGGTAACTATTGTATCCGATTTTCGCGCACGTTATTTGGTGCTCCAGCTTACTTTGTGTAACTTCATTGTGAACACCTGACATTCTCTGAAAGTCGAATGCTAAAATAAAATGGCTCTGAGCACTATGGGACTTAACTTCTAAGGTCATCAGTCCCCTAGAACTTAGAACTACTTAAACCTAACTAACCTAAGGACATCACACACATCCATGCCCGAGGCAGGATTCGAACCTGCGACCGTAGCGGTCAAGCGGTTCCAGACTGTAGCGCCTTTAACCGCTTGGCCACACCGGCCGGCGAATGCTAAAATAAACTAAACCTCAGAGGATGTCCTGTTTCATGGACAGGTCTCATCCAGCTATATTTATTCTTTTTTGTGTTTGACAATGCATGAACCTGTGTTCAGTGTATGCCGCTTTTAGCATCTGAAGATGGTCAATGTATGGCCGAAACCGGTTATGACTGTGTCATAAACATGTGATTGTGTCTGTAAATAAACAAAAAAATTTTTACAAGAGAATCAGTAACGCACTCCATAGACAAAATGACGTTTTTTCCAAAAACTTATTTTTATACATATTGCTATCTTGCTGTTCCTGACTGTATGGAAATATTCAGTTCATTTTTCAGTTATACCTGATGATGGCCGAAATCCCGAAACTAGACGAGAAACTGCGTTTCACAGAGTCACTGGTAACAATTATTTTATTATATGTCCGAACTATGGGCACGATTTAGAACAATTAACTAGAAATTCTGTGCAGCACTATTCGTTTTGAGTTTGTGTCAAGAAATTGTAATTTGTAATTAAATGTATCCGTTAATTCGAATACAAATCTTGAGTGTAAAAGAAATTTAAACGCCTAGGGACATTGTCCTAAAGGCTTTCCTTAAAAGTTAGTTACAGTATGTACACTTTCTTACCTGTTTAGTCATCTATCTGCTCCTTTTTCTCTCAGTTTAAATGCTAATTGTCCAAAATTTCTGCACATGATTAAATATACACGTCTTTACGTATAGTAATGTATTTAAAAGTTTACATCATGGTGAATTGAATACCTAGAAGGTATTATCTCAATAAATATATAAATGTTGCCATTTAGTAATGTAACTTAAGTGAACCTTTAAGAGCGCAGATACTATTTTGCTGCCGTTAATGGTCCTATCACACTTCATAATTTTATATAAATTGATTTTTATTATTTTTCCAATAGTGGAAACGTGTAATATGCTCGCTCAGTAACTTTAACAGGGAATCTGAATTTACGTAAATGAGCAGGCACTGCATATATACTTCGTAATGATCACAGGGACGCTAGTAATTAGGGAGACACTTCTTCTAAACTTAATGCAATATATTTCCAATCGTTCTCTTTTTACGCGTAGAATTCGTAGGAAAAAGTTATTCATTGCAGTTCAGGGTTCGCTAAATGGAAACGTACTGCTCTTTCAGTTTGTCCGTTCCCTGTATCAACAGAGCTCTTTGTTTAGCTACTTGAAAGACAGCGAACTGCCAGAAGCCATTTTCTTTCTCGGAGTTGACTCTCAGCACGCGATGGAACCGTTAATCGCAGCGAGAATCTGCTCGCACATATCTCACGGAAATCTAGAAAGCGTTGCAGTGGCGGGGCAACTTCAGCAGCGCAAAGCCGTTAAAAGTTATAGGCGGCAAAGTGAGGACTTGGTCGTTACGCCCAACTCGCGGAGCAATGAGTCGCACCGTTAACGAAATGAGAAATTCCGAAACACAAGTGCTCCAAATTTCTCTTACACGTAAACTTACCCCGTTGTCACCAAGTAGTTTGTAGATGCAATAGTCTCTATCGTGATATGTATTGCTTATGCTGCTAACCAAACGAACCAAAAACACTGGTAGTTCTCCATGCGTGTTATCCAATGTCAATGTAATGACATGTCTAGGGGCAACTGAATGATGAAAGATAGTTGAGTATTCTAAATGAGATGGAAACCTCAAAGAAAGCTATTAAACAACTTAAAATCAGTTTTACATGACCATCATGAATTATGTACGTCACTTTATGACACTTACGCAGCTTTAACGCGTTTCTCTGTTTCTGCAGACAATGTTCGAAGCGTCATCCTTCATGCCTATGCATAAAATATAAACATTTTTCCATTCTATTGTGGCGGGGTGCTATACCGGTTTCGAATTATTTCAGAATAAAAACGGTCTTGGTTGCGCAACCAACACTGTTTTTATTCTGAAACATACACGAAATGTATCTGAACTAGCTCAAGGTAACGAACGACAAGGAACTTAAACCAGATCTGTCTAATAAAACGTTTGGAAAATAGAAGGAATGTAGATGCTCCGGTGCTTAGCGAGTGAAATAATCCTTTATAAACACGCCATTCGTTAAATCATCATTTTTCCATTGCAGGTTTGTGTATGACTTTCTAATGAAGAGATGCTTAGCGACAGACACTACAACGAAGCATCTCAGAACGACGAATAAAATACAGAGTATCCCTTCAAACCTACCAAATTTCAAAGGCCCAGGAGAAAAAAAAGCAGTAAATTTGATAATGAAATTGCACCATATGCTACAGCGTCTCAAAGAATATATTTAATAGTCATCAGTACACCCCTACATGTGAAGCATTTGTTTCACGAAGAATATCGAGTCTGTATTCAATTTCTTGCCATGTTTTTCGAACATGTCATCTATCACTGTTGCAATGGGTCCTCCGCTTGCGATAGAATTTGCAAACAGACGTTGAACAATGAGGTGGAGCTCCACGATGTTGAATGATGATGTTGGGCTTCAAGTCTTGTATCTGACGGCACACAAACGTCTCCAACATGTCCAGATGGATTGACCCATTCACTTTGCTTTCTGCCAAGAAGTATAGTCCAACAATCCTGGCGTACATTAGCTCGCACCAGACAGTTAGTTTAGGGCTAGTACGAACATGTTGAATGATAGCATACGGATATTGCGAGTCCAAAATCAGAACATTATGCTGATACGTGAAAGCTTTCCTGGCCTGATAATATTTTACTTTTCCAGAGAGCTTGCATTCATGTCAATATGCACCAGCGTAACCGTAGCAAATTAATGTCGGCATGGTTTGTCGTTCGCTGTCAGGGTGTTGCAGAATTTGCACTTTGTTAACATACAAACGAAGAAGCCGGTATACTACACGATGCAATGTTGCTCTGAGTATATTAAGTTCCCCAGATGCCGGCCGAATTGACTTCCGAGGGAGTGTGAGAAACTTGTGTCTGATGTCCTCCACTGTCTCTTCCGAAGCACTGCGACGAACATCGCCAGAATGTTTCAGAACACTGGCAGTTGACAGAAACTTACGATACCGTTCTTTAATTGTGTTCACATTAGGTGAATCACATCCGTCCAACCTTAGCTAATTTCTTTTGGCAGTGCTCGGCGATTTTGTTTTCGAAAACCACAGTACGGCTGGCTCGGTCTGCCATAGAGTCATCATTTTAACTTAATGCGATCATGCTGCTCTCTGGCGAGAATAATTCGCACATCTGACGAAGGAATAGAAACATTTTAAGATGCTCTAACACATGGTGCAATTTCATTATCACTGTAGATATTTTTTGCTGGGCCTTTAAATTATTGGAGGTTTGAAACTGACACCCTGTATATAACACCCACCGTAAATAAAGCGACATACTTGATATGATAAGCAACACGTCCACTAATCTCGTTGCCTTCAGAAAGTAACACATTTCCTTTATAAAATAATCAGTTCGATGCATCAACCTGAGTCACTTGTCACCGCACTGGGAGATATGTTACTGTGCTTTCGATACATGGGTACATATTTAGCGTAACCATGTTACAAGACCCAACCAGAGAGCAGAATATAGATTTTCCACGATTGCACTAAATCATTTGCAACCAACAACATCGACCCAACTGAGCTGTTATTCCGTCTTTAATACCGGTGGAAGTGTAAGGGGTTAAAATTTTTGTCTTCCTTCCATCCCTTCTTTCTGTATAAAAGGAGACTATCATTTGCTACAGAGGATTTGAAGGATTCGCTCCGACAAAGTAGCACCTCTGCACGTATTCAACGTATGTAGAAAATGTTATGTGGCTTCGTGAGTAATTTATTTTACTTCCAGTTAAGAGGAGGACAGGGACTGCAGTTTCCGCTAAATTAACAATTTGTAGGCCTTCACTTTGAAAACCGATTTACCAGTCCATCTGCTGCTGTGTCTTGTCATTTATGGCTGGACTCTGTCGTGTAATCAGTGGATGCGGAAGCGCCATTCTAAAGACTCGCTGTTTTTGTGAAGCCATTTAATAATACGCCGGATGCTGTCAGAACAACTGAATCTGACCGGTTTTGGCATGAAGTATTTAAGTTAATTTGCGCGGCTTGACAGACTCTGCTTCATTTGGTCGGATAGGTCAGCATTGTACAGTTCTCTTGGGAATGTTGTTAACTACCTTCTGTTAATACCTTTTTGTGGAAGGGACTGTAACATGACAGCAGGGACGAATCTTATGTTCACGTACGACCATCCTGAATCATTTGGTTTCCCTGAGTGATTTAAGGGAAACTTTTCTCAGAAGAGACCGATGCTGATTTTTTGGTCTCATCCTTTTCATATCCGAGATTGTGTACCGTCTATAATGATCTAGTCGTTAACAGAAAGTTGGAGACTAATCTTTCTTTCTATATTTTCCAAATGGTATCCATAGTTACTAACCAAATGGTAATTCTGACCCACTAAGCACACTATATACTAACAGACTCGAGCACTAGAGCATTCCAGCGGTTCTAACCGCTACCTGAAAATTTCGAGTACTTATAAAGCTCACTTATCTCCACAACGCGAATGTCCAACACAATATAAACAATCATTCTTGTGTCCTTTTGCTTTGGCCGTACTATCTATTGGATCTAGAATACTTCAAATCAATGCGTATCTACAAAGAAAAATAGAACCATTATTCTGGTGACATAAGTAGTTTTTTTCCAAATTTACGATTAATTCATTATCCATCAGAATTCTGAAAATTAAAAAAAATTTGCACGCTTTGCTGATTTACCAAATCATCATCTTACATATTTTTCTCTCTTCCTGTGATTGTCTTTCTCTTATTCATCTTCCTTTCTTTGTAGTTCTCTTTTATCACATTTTTTCACTCTGAAGAATGAGTGTTTCAACACCCTTGTAATGACTCAGTATTTCTACCCCTACCACCTTAATATTTTGAGTGAAAGTTTTTCGTTATCAGTGCCAAGATATTTGAATTTTATCGATAACATCTTCATTTTGTCCACTTAATATTTGAAGTTAGTCATAGAAATAATTTCAGATACCCGTTTTCTCAAATTTTCCAGCGCCCGAGCTTCCATACGATTTTGTACACAACCAGTTTATATCCTAAGACATTTCTCGTGTTATAGACGAACGTTGTATTAGATTTTATTCGTTTACACGCACAACTCCCCCTTGCGGTACCTGTATCTCACTTGCTAGAGAGCACAGTTCCCTGACCATGACTCCCAATTCTGATATCTTATCGACCATTAATCTTGTTCTCCCTAAAAGTCGGTAGTTTCCTTTATTTATGTCTACCCCTAATGGGCAGTGACTGTCTGAATATGTGTCTCAAACATTTTTAACTTTTGGGGAAAAGTGAAGTAAGAGTGCATCTTTGCATTAGTGCCTAGCTTATCATGTTTCTTCGTCTCATGAATTTTTTAGAATTTTACTATAGGTATCTTCTTGAACATTTCAGCATCACCAGAATGGAACCACAAATCAGAATTACATTATTGTTAACACAGTTTTTAATTTATCCATTATTTATTCTCTTCCTTGGTTTTAATGTGCGTTCTGCCGTAGCTTACAACTTATGTATTTGTCCTACTTCAGTAATGCTTAGGCAGTCTTACTTTCCTAAACTTCTTTCCAAAGAGTTTGGAAGATAACAATTACCTTAAAAAACTGTTTAGTTCCTTTTATGCTCCATGAATGGCATTTTGAAACTAGGTTTCGAAACAGATGCCGAAATTTACTTGGAGCACAAAAGACTCTGAGCATACTCGTAAATCTTCGAGTCAGTACCAGGGAAGTAAATAAATAAAGTTGACAGAGGAAGACCAAGGGAACAGAAGAAATTGAGAATTCCAAGAATTAGATTTGTAGAAGAAACTGTAATGAATGGTGACCTGAATTCGAGTAAACAGTGTGCTCTTTGCACCAAGGACAACATCAGCGTATCGACGGCAGCATGTTATTCGGAGAGAGCCTGGGTGTGCAAACACGCTCTCATCTGTAAACACACGTCCCACGCTGCCAGACTTGATGTATCTGGCTCAAAAGCTGGTCGCAGCGTCAGAAAGAACAGACCATCGCATAGCATACGAGGTCAGGTTCCGCTGCTCGACAAGACGAACACTCTTCTGTATGTAACGCCATAAACAAATTACTGTATAGGTATAAACGTTATTGTTAATGAAGGGGAGATTATCATGATACCACATCGTTTGTATAATTATTGTGAGATAGCACTCTACTTTTTCTCTTGTTACTTTTCCACTACGGTACAAGCTATCATGTCTTCTAGAGAGGAGCTCGATTTATAACATATATTTGAAGTGCACATTTTGTGCACTTCTACTTAGGTACTGGGTGGTTATAATTACGGTAAAGATCCATTGTGGGCTGGAATCATCGTATGGCAGCAAAACTTGATAGATATTCTAAAGCATTTATATGGAACCATTTTATATTTAAGAAACTTAGTTCCAATTTTGACCGTCAGGGGCATATCTGACACCGTGAATGCCGAAAGACGTATAGAAATGTTTCCATATGTGAAGAATTAGGAACAGGACGCGCGCAGAAAAGCTCAAATAATTGAGAAAGGCATAATGTTGATTTTATTATTAAAACGCCGCTTACACAGTTTTTTCAATATGAGCAACTGAGATAGCGCCGATTTTCAACTGGTGCTCTAAATTTAAAATAACTTTGACCAGTGTAAATCGGTTCCGTATTAACGCGTTGGCATATCTACCAATTTTGCTGCCATACGATGATTCCAGCCCACAATGGACCTTTGTGATTAGCTGCATTTCATTATAACCACCCGGTATGTTCACTTTATAGTCATAGAATTCAGAGGAATGTACGGCGAGAGTCTGACTGAATAAGTAGAGTTCCTCTCATGATTTTTATGCCACAAGCAGAAATTCATTTACGCTCAAACATCACAGCAATGAATTGCCACGTCACTAGAACCATCCAGAGAACTCTACTTTCATTAATCGCGTACGGAGAATTCTGTTTAGTCCCCTTGATCTCTTGTATCTCAGTCTTGTGGTCCTTCCCGTAGATACACGATGGCAGCAACAGGATTGTCGAATAAAGGTACTCTGAATTTACCCAAAAGGGTTTTTGCGAAAACTACGTCGCCCTCCTTCCAAGGAACCTTTTTGAGTTCTGTTACACTTTCACATGTTAAGGTCCTAGTGCCGCACCACTGAATTCACTTTTGTCACCCCTTCTTAGTAAGCATTTCTAACGCTGTAATACTACTCTCGGTCGCACTAATGTATTGTAGGTAATTTCCTTTAAAGGTACACTGCAATTTCCCAGAACTCTTCCAGCTAAATTGTCTTCCATTCGCCTTTTCTAGTAGATGATTTTACATCGTCGCATCATATTGCATCGCAGTCGTTCTACTAAATATCTTTAGGTTGTAACATGTTCAACATTTTCACTAATCATCTTGTAATCGAGTACTATCGGCTTCGCCGCGTGGAGTGGCCGCACAGTCTGAGGCACCATGGCATGTCACGGATTGCACGGCCCCTCCCGCCGAAGGTTCGAGTCCTCCCTCGGGCATGGGTGTGTGTGTTGTTCTTAGTGTAAGTTAGTTTAAGAAGTGCGTATGTCTATGGACTGATGACCTCAGTAGTTGGGTCCCTTAGGAATTCACACATGTTTTGAACTATCGGCTTCATTCTGTTACTTACAGGCATTATCTTGCATGTATGGACATTTCAGAACTGTCATGCATTACACAAAGTGGATATTCTGTTCAGGTCATTCTGAAATTTGTTACACTGTTCCAACGTAGACACCCTCCTGTCCACAATGGGGTTCCAGCTAACTACCTTATAGCAATTTTGTTCCTGTCTGACAAATCATTTATCTATACTGAGAACATCACGATGTTATGCTCTCTGGGGCACATCCTAAGATCCGATAGCTTCTGTTGAATATTCCCCGCCCGGTATAACGTAATAGTTCATCGAATAAACTATTTACGAAGAAGCTCCTTGTGGTGGTGGTTTGCATTTGAAAATGTGGCCAAGTTTCGACCACTTTTTGGAAAACTGGGAAGACGAAATCTACCTGTCCATATGCATATGCGGTCTCAATGTGAACTCTCTTCTTACAGCGTACGCCGCTTTTAGCGCCGCACATTTCTACTGTATGCGGGATCTGTAATACTGCGCGGACGCAAAATGTCAAAGAAAAGCAGTAAGTAAATGTAGTAGACAACTATTTTTTCCATGCAATAATTATATATGTATACATGAAGATGGTATCTGTCCTTTCGGACATAGTCGACCGTTGTGGCCGTCGCGGTTCAAGGCGCTTTAGTCTGGAATCGCGCGACAGCTACGGTCGCAGGTTCGAATCCTGCCTCGGGCATGGATGTGTGTGATGTCCTTAGGTTAGTTAGGTATAAGTAGTTCTAAGTTCTAGGGTACTGATGACCTCAGGTGTTAAGACCCATAGTGCTCAGAGCCATTTGAACAACTTTTCTTTCGGACATGTCCGAACCGTGCCGGCTATCCTCCTGAGCCACCGAGGACACAGAGGATAGCTCGACTGGAGGGACTTATCTTTGGCACGACTCCCGTGAGACCCCACATTCTCAACTGATAGTCCTGCACTACATTCATAGTGCCCCTGCCAATTATACTCATTAGTCGAGGCTTTTTGCCGATTCCCGTAAGTGTTCGGGCATTGTTTGTACATCCGCACAGAAGAAGATGGTCAAATGGCCGGTGAGCCTTAACTATATACACTCCTGGAAATTGAAATAAGAACACCGTGAATTCATTGTCCCAGGAAGGGGAAACTTTATTGACACATTCCTGGGGTCAGGTACATCACATGATCACACTGACAGAACCACAGGCACATAGACACAGGCAACAGAGCATGCACAATGTCGGCACTAGTACAGTGTATATCCACCTTCGCAGCAATGCAGGCTGCTATTCTCCCATGGAGACGATTGTAGAGATGCTGGATGTAGTCCTGTGGAACGGCTTGCCATGCCATTTCCACCTGGCGCCTCAGTTGGACCAGCGTTCGTGCTGGACGTGCAGACCGCGTGAGACGACGCTTCATCCAGTCCCAAACATGCTCAATGGGGGACAGATCCGGAGATCTTGCTGGCCAGGGTAGTTGACTTACACCTTCTAGAGCACGTTGGGTGGCACGGGATACATGCGGACGTGCAATGTCCTGGTGGAACAGCAAGTTCCCTTGCCGGTCTAGGAATGGTAGAACGATGGGTTCGATGACGGTTTGGATGTACCGTGCACTATTCAGTGTCCCCTCGACGATCACCAGTGGTGTACGGCCAGTGTAGGAGATCGCTCCCCACACCATGATGCCGGGTGTTGGCCCTGTGTGCCTCGGTCGTATGCAGTCCTGATTGTGGCGCTCACCTGCACGGCGCCAAACACGCATACGACCATCATTGGCACCAAGGCAGAAGCGACTCTCATCGCTGAAGACGACACGTCTCCATTCGTCCCTCCATTCACGCCTGTCGCGACGCCACTGGAGGCGGGCTGCACGATGTTGGGGCGTGAGCGGAAGACGGCCTAACGGTGTGCGGGACCGTAGCCCAGCTTCATGGAGACGGTTGCGAATGGTCCTCGCCGATACCCCAGGAGCAACAGTGTCCCTAATTTGCTGGGAAGTGGCGGTGCGGTCCCCTACGGCACTGCGTAGGATCCTACGGTCTTGGCGTGCATCCGTGCGTCGCTGCGGTCCGGTCCCAGGTCGACGGGCACGTGCACCTTCGGCCGACCACTGGCGACAACATCGATGTACTGTGGAGACCTCACGCCCCACGTGTTGAGCAATTCGGCGGTACGTCCACCCGGCCTCCCGCATGCCCACTATACGCCCTCGCTCAAAGTCCGTCAACTGCACATACGGTTCACGTCCACGCTGTCGCGGCATGCTACCAGTGTTAAAGACTGCGATGGAGCTCCGTATGCCACGGCAAACTGGCTGACACTGACGGCGGCGGTGCACAAATGCTGCGCAGCTAGCGCCATTCGACGGCCAACACCGCGGTTCCTGGTGTGTCCGCTGTGCCGTGCGTGTGATCATTGCTTGTACAGCCCTCTCGCAGTGTCCGGAGCAAGTATGGTGGGTCTGACACACCGGTGTCAATGTGTACTTTTTTCCATTTCCAGGAGTGTATATATATGAAGATGGTATCTGGTGCCCGGTCGGGGAACACATTTTCACCCGTCCCCGTTGACGTGTATCAACGCATGTATCCAGATAAGCATAGTGATTTAACTGCAATTTAATTATATATGTTTTAGCTCTCAAACAAGTTGGTTACTAAGTAAGATGCAATAGAATTAAGGCATATCAAAATTAATAGCAATTCATCAAGCGAAAATGTTTAAATTGAAATGATAAAACATGTGATTCTTTGAAACCTCTATGGAACCCTGTCTACAGACAACTTAATAATTTACTGGAGGAATGTATTGTGAGTCGAAGTGAGTCTGTTGTGCTGTATTGACGATGATGGTAATAGTGAAAAGTGTCGTTTATACAGTCATAGAGATGCACAGTAGTACAAGTTTATATGCCAACTAGCTCTGCAGATGAAACTTCCTGGCAAATCAAAACTGTGTGCCCGACCGAGACTCGAACTCGGGACCGTTGCCTTTCACGTGCAAGCGCTCTACCATCTGAGCTACCAAAGCACGACTTACGCCCGGTCCTCACAGCTTTACTTCTGCCAGTATCTCATTCTATCTCTGCAGATGATGAAGAAATTGATGAAATGTATGTTGAGATAAAAGAAATTATTCAGGTACCGAAGGGAGACGAAAATTTAATAGTCATGGGTGACTGGAATTCAACAGTAGGAAAAGGAAAAGAAGGAAACGTAGTAGGTGAATATGGATTAGGACTAAGAAATGAAAGAGGAAGCCGCCTGGTAGAATTTTGCACAGAGCATAACTTAATCATAGCTAACACTTGGTTCAAGAATCATGAAAGAAGGTTGTATACATGGAAGAATCCTGGAGATACTACAAGGTTTCAGATAGATTATATAATGGGAAGACAGAGATTTAGGAACCAGGTTTTCAATTGTAAGACACTTCCAGGAGCAGATGTGGACGCTGACCACAATCTATTGGTTATGAACTCTAGATTAAACACGAAGAAACTGCAAAAAGGTGGGAACTTAAGGAGATGGGACCCGGATAAACTGAAAGAACCAGAGGTTCTACAGAGTTTCAGGGAGAGCATAAGCGAACAATTGACAGGAATGGGCTGGCTCTGAGCACTATGGGACTTAACATCTATCGTCATCAGTCCCCTAGAGCTTAGAACTACTTAAACCTAACTAACCTAAGGACATCACACACATCCATGCCCGAGGCAGGATTCGAACCTGCGACCGTAGCAGTCGCGCGGCTCCGGGCTGAGCGCCTAGAACCACTAGACCACCGCGGCCTGACAGGAATGGGGGAAAGAAATACGGTAGAAGAAGAAAGGGTAACTTTGAGGGATGAAACAGTGAAGGCAGCACAGGATCAAGTAGGTAAAAAGACGAGGGCTAGTAGAAATCCTTGGGTAACAGAAGAGATACTGAATTTCATTGATGAAAGGAGAAAATACAAAACTGCAGTAAATGATGCAGGCAAAAAGGAATACAAACGTCTCAAAAATGAGATCGACAGGAAGTGCAAAATGGCTAAGCAGGGATGGCTAGAGGACAAATGTAAGGATGTAGAGGCTTATCTCATTAGGGGTAAGATAGATACTGCCTACAGGAAAATTAAAGAGACCTTTGGAGAAAAGAGAACCACCTGCATGAATATCAAGAGCTCTGATGGAAACCCAGTTCTAAGCAAGGAAGGGAAAGCGATAAGGTGGAAGGATTATATAGAGGGTCTATACAGGGGTGATGTTCTTGAGGACAATATTATGGAAATGGAAGAGGATGTAGATGAAGATGAAATGGGAGATATGATACTGCATGAAGAGTTTGACAGAGCACTGAAAGACCTAAGTCGAAACAACGACCCGGGAGTAGACAACATTCCATTAGAACTACTGACAGCCTTGGGAGAGCCAGTCCTGACAAAACTCTACCATCCGGTGAGCAAGATGTATGAGACAGGCGAAATTCCCTCAGACTTCAAGGAGAATATAATAATTCCAATCCCAAAGAAAGCAGGTGTTGACAGAAGTGAAAAATACCGAACTATCAGTTTAATAAGTCACAGCTGCATAATACTAACGCGAATTCTTTACAGACGAATGGAAAAACTGGCAGAAGCCGAACTCGGGCATGAACAGTTTGCATTCCGTACAAATGTTGGAAGACGTGGGGCAATACTGACCCTACGACTTATCTTAGAAGAAAGATTAAGGAAAGGCAAACCTACGTTTCTAGCATTTGTAGACTTAGAGAAAGCTTTTGACAATGTTGACTGGAATAATCTCTTTCAAATTCTGAAGGTGGCAGGAGTAAAATACAGGGAGCGAAAGGCTATTTACAATTTGTACAGAAAGCAAATGGCAGTTATAAGAGTCGAGGGGAATGAAAGGGAAGCAGCGGTTGGGAAGGGAGTGAGACAGTCTCCCCGATGCTATTCAGTCTGTATATCGAGCAAGCAGTAAAGGAAACAAAAGGAAAGTTCAGAGTAGGCATTAAAATCCATGGAGAAGAATTAAAAACTTTGAGGTTCGCCGATGACATTGTAATACTGTCAGAGACAGCAAAGGACTTGGAAGAGCACTTGAACGGAATGGACAGTGTCTTGAAAGGAGGGTATAAGATGAAAATCAACAAAAGTAAAACGTGGATAATGGAATGTAGTCGAATTAAGTCCAATGATGCTGAGGGAATTAGATTAGGAAATGAGACACTTAAAGTAGTAAAGGAATTTTGCTATTTGGGGAGCAAAATAACTGATGATGGTCGAAGTAGAGAGGATATAAAATGTAGACTGGCAAAGGCAAGGAAAGCGTTTCTGAAGAAGAGAACTTTGTTAACATTGAGTATTGATTTAAGTGTTAGGAAGTCGTTTCTGAAAGTATTTGTCTGGAGTGTAGCCATGTATGGAAGTGAAACATGGACGAAAAAATAGTTTAGACAAGAAGAGAATATAAGCTTTCGAGCTGTGGTGCTACAGAAGAATGCTGAAGATTAGATGGGTATATCACATAACTAATGAGGAGGTACTGAATAGAATTGGGGAGAAGAGAAGTTTGTGGCACAGCTTGACTAGAAGAAGGGATCGGTTGGTAGGACATGTTCTGAGGCATCAATGGATCACCAACTTACTACTGGAGGGCGGCGTGGAGGGTAAAAATTGTAGAGGGAGACCAAGAGATGAATGCACTAAGCAGATTCAGAAGGATGTAGGCTGCAGTAGGTACTGGGAGATGAAGAATCTTGCACGGGATGGAGTAGCATGGAGAGCTGCATCAAACCAGTCTCAGGACTGAAGACCACAACAACAACAACAACAGCAAAACCAGAGATGAGATTAATGAATTGCTTTTAAACTGGTTGATGAACATGAAGGCCATACAGACACAGAGAAGAGATTCATAACCGGTTAATCACTGCCGTGATTTGACATTAACTGCATTTTCTAAGAGTAGATCATATGTGATTATTCTACATAATGTACCTTAGTAAATACGTTTAATTTACTTGTTGTTCTCAGCGGTAGAGACGAAACTATTAATGGCGTTTTTCAACTTATGTCCCTGTGTTGTTAACTGATGTTTGGAGCGAACAATAATTGCTGTCGTTAGTTAGAGAATAAAAGAGAATAAATCTAATTGGAATTCCAGTTCCTAATTAGACACAATACTTCATTTGTGATTTATTAATTTCGCTTATTATACTTTAAATAAAGACGATACCTATAGCTCTAAAAGTGAGGGTAGGTATTCATCTACTTTGGAGTAATCTTTATGATAACTGAATGAGTAACAATAATATCTGAAGTGAGATTTGAAACAGTACCTGTGCTCATGTTCACAAATAGTTCGACATAGTTCAGCAACTGATGGATTTTTCAATGCCAGCAGAAAATTAGAGCTATTTTGAAATATAGTAACAGGCCCACGTGCACACAGGTAAGCCCGTCGTAGCTTTGACAGTTATCTAACTCATAAAAAAACATAAGTAGAGAAGAATGATTACAACGCTTCCATGAAAAATGTGGTAAATAAATTAACCAAAGCTACGTTCAACAATGAATCCGAAATTATTTTTTGAAATGACTTTTCCTCCAGGAATGCCAAAATGTTGCGCTGAGAATATACTCTACCAGCCTATCTGAAATTCGGGTTTCCGTCAAGCGTTATACGCATAGACCACTGAGTCTAGTCTCAAGATATTTTCAGTACATCACGACATAAAATTTCTGACATAATCAGGGTACCAAACCCGTTCATAAATATAAACTCGCTGAGATGAGTTCTGTGAACAAGTTTCCATCCTCCAAGTGGAAACAATAAGGAAATGAGACTTTCTCAATGTTGTGTACATAGTTCCGCGTAGTCAGCGCGTACACAATTTTCCCACTAGAGCGCGCCCCGCTAAACACAACAGCGCAGGCGCAGCGCTCGTCCGTCTCCGCACTACGAGATGGCGCTGTCTTAGAGACGGACCAAATTCTGCTTCCGCCGATCCGCGTATTAATATGTAACGCAGCCATTGAGACTGTTGCTAACGTAGAACCTTTTCTCCTCGCGGATCACATTCGCGCAGTGATACCTGAACGCGCGAGATATTATAACTAGTGTACAGACCTCCGATTAGTCAGTCTGCATTAGTCTGTAGTCAAGTTTCAGTCTGCGCCTAATAAGGTTATCATATTCCTGTACATAGCCATGAAGATAAATGACTAGACACTTTGTCAAGTATCAGAGATATGTGAGAATAAGATTAACGTACCAAGACCAAAGGAACTTCAGATTGTCAATTGTAAACAGCATCCAGAATCAAGTTACGTAATATGTATGATTTTTATTATTTTAATAAATGTGTGTGAAAATTAATCAAGTTCTGTTTAAAGTTGGTCACAGTCAATCTGCTACTCTAAGCATGCAAGTGGCATTTCTATCGTCTGACCTAACGGCAGAAGATAAACATGCCACGATAAGACCACGAGACATATTGCTGACACTCGCCTACTTCGTCAGAGCGACAAGTCAAATAATCTGATGGTGTGTGTACCGAAGGTCTTACAGTACGCACACCACACTCAACAAAAATTTTGGCCTGTATTTAAGAAAAAGTCGTTTATCCTTATTACATCTGGCATTTTTAGTGGATCCTGTATCTAACCATTTACAAAATATATTTCCTACGAAATATCACAATAATTTTGCGTATATTTTGTGATTACGATTTTAATGAACAGCAGCAGCAGAGTGACTGAGTCTACTGTTTTAGCCATACGCTACTTCGTACTATCAACAGCGAGCATTGTCGATACAGTGGTTTCAGTCGATGGCCGTTGGTATGGATGAGGCATCCAAGATTTCATCAGGTATTCTGAATGCATCCGTGATAGTTCGTTTTAGTGTTGTTTGATAAGTGTATAAATATTTAGCTCCTAGTTTTGGCTGTTACTGATGGGATAAGTGAGCAAACTGTAGCCTGAGACGTTCTGATAATGTTACGCTACTTTTAACGGTAATGACTAACTACCGCAGAAGTGCTCCTCTATTAGCATATAATCGTTCATAAACTGTATTCTCTCCTCTGGAAACCCTGCGTTGTAATATACACTGATCAGCCAGAACATTATGAGCACTGACCTACAATCAATACAAACCCAGCCAGGCGACAGCAGCATCACCTGACGAGAACTGACTGCTCGTCAGACTCACGATGGTACACGTAGCATCAGTGAGCGTACCGTCTGTGTGCAGAGTGATGAAGGTGCGCGATCTCTCTGAGTTTGAACGAGGGCAGATTGTGATGACAGGAGGCCCGACACCAGCATTTCGGAAACCGCACAGCTTGTCGGGTGTTCCAGGAGTACTGCGGTGAGTATCTTCAACAAGTGGCGAAACCAGGGTGAAACCAGACGTCGTGGGGTTAGGCGGTGGCCACGCGACCCCATGACGTCTCATTACAAATGTCAGACGTCGTAAACTGGGTAAGCTGTTAAATCACGACAGTCGGCGACCTGTGGCGGACCTATAAGACTTGAATGCTGGGAAGAGTACAAGTGTGCCTGAACACACAATGCACCGAACACACCTAACGACGGACCTCCACAGCCGACGGCCCATGCATGTGCCAATGTGAAGACCACGACATGGCCAACTACGACTGAAATGGGCACACGGCCGTCGGCGCTGCACGTTGGTACAGTGGCAGAGCGTTGCGTGATCTGATGAATCCCGATACCTTCTTCATTATGCCTATGGGAGGGGTCGAAGCCGTCGTCTTCCAGAGGAACAGCTCCTTGACACCTGTTCTGCGGGACGGAGACAAGCTGGCGACGGCCGCAGTATGCTCTTATTTATTTATTTAGCGTATGTCGCTACACACATGGTTTACACTTATTACATTATGAATTTATATGGTAAAATACACTATAAAATACATAAGTGAAGGATACATATTGAGATAAAATATAATACATAAACACAATAAAAAGTAACATCACAGCACATATTTTGCGTTACACAAGTCTTCAAATACTGACGTCAAAATTGGCGATCCATTCGAGGCAGGGCGGTGTGGCGTTGAAGAAGTCAGCCCAACTACCCTGGTAGGCTCTTGATTTACAGTCCTGGGCGATGTGCTGTATTGTTTGATTAGGTGCCTCAGTCACAGCTAGGGCTGGGAAGCTTTCCCCACTTGTGTAGATTGTGTGCACATAGTCCATGTCCTGTTCGGATTCTGTTTAGGCTTTTTCATAGCCGTCGTGGAAGTTCAAATCCCTTAGGTTTCTCTGATGGACAGATAAGTTCACGGTTGTCAGGGGAGGCAATACCACTCCAGCTCTCGTGCCATTTAGTATCCATGCTGAAGTTGGCAGCTGACAGTTGTTGGGCCAGTCTTAAAGGGGGATTTCTGGAGCGGAGTAGTATTCTTTCCAAAGTTGGGACATCTTCATGGATAGGAAGTAGAGGGTTATTCATTATTTTTGTGTATTCATTCATCAGAGCTTCCTGTCTTCGCAGGGAGGGTTGAGCTATATGACTAATTGTTGAACGCCAATATAGTGGGGTAGTCCTTATGCATCCTGTTATGGTTCTCATAGCAGCGTTGAGCTGGGTGTCCACTTTGTTTACATGCCTGCTGGTTAGCCACGCTGGCGCACAGTACTGGCTGCACAGTACACTAAGGCGAGTACAGACGTTCTTTCCGTTTCACCACTTTAACTGGAATGATCTTTTGATTTTTCCCTTTTCAGATTTTCTAGCTTCTCTATGACAATCAAGCTTTTGACGTTTCACTCACTGAGTCGTAGATCGTTATCCTTTCAGTATGCTCTGAGGCACATTGACGTGGCCACACATGGGTCCTGTCAAGGTCGTGGAAGGCACCACGATGGCCAAGGAATATCGTAGACCGGTTGCAGACCACGTACTCCCCTTCGTAACGATCATGTTTCCCGACGGTAGTGGCATTTTTCAGCAGGATTATGCGCCATGTCACAATGCCAGGAGTACGATGGAGCGGTTCGAAGAAGACAGTGGTGAGTCCCTATTGATGTGCTTGCTCCCCAGCTCGTCAGATTTGAAGCCGATCAAACATATCTGGGATGTGATTGAATGTGACGTCAGAGCTCATCGCCCCCTCGTCGGAATTTACGAGAATTAGGTGCAGTCACTCTTGGTCTAACGGGAGGGTCTCTGATTTGTACTAAAACGTCCTCGGTCCAAGCTTCGAACCGTGCCATTCCTCAAATTTCGAATGGTAATCAGCATTGGCGGCCGAAGTCTTCCGGCATACGAACTCACTTTCATTCTGTCAACGGCCTTGTCAATTAGAGTGGAGGAGTGGACAGAGGTTCAGGGCACTCTCTTTCCCTTGGGGTGGGAAACCGCTCCTAAATGTGGAGGAATCAGCAATGATCCACAGCATGAGGACTCAAAAAGCTATGGAAACCATTGCATTAAAGACACATAATGTGTGTCCACAGGACATGTGGGCAGTAACTGAAAAAATGTCATGATAATCTCTACATTGGTAAAAGATTCCAGAACAGTTCCCCACTCCGGAACAGGACTGGCAAGGGGGAGATGACCAGAAACAGAGTCAACAACCAACGAAAGGATAACGATCTGCGAATCAGGGAGTGGAACGTCAGAAGCTTGATCGTCATAGAGAAGCTAGAAAATCTGAAAAGGGAAAATCAAAAGATCATTCTAGTTAAAGTGGTGAAATGGAAAGCAGGCAAGGATTTCTGGAAATATGACTGTAGGTTACTATCAACAGCAGCAGAGATTTGTATATCTGGAGTAATATTCGTTATGAATACAAATGTAGGGCAGAGAGGTTGTTACTGTGAACAGTTCAGCGATAGGGTTGTTCTCATCAGAATCGACAGCAAACCTATCGCAACAAAGATAGTTCAGTTATAAATGCCGACGCCGCAACATAATGATCAACATACAGACAAAGCATGTGAGGTTATTGAACGAGCAATACAGTACGTAAAGGGAGATAAAAATCTAATAGCCATGGGGGACTGGAATGCGGTTGTAGGGGAAGGAGTAGAAGAAAGGGGAGAGAGTATGGCCGTGGTACTAGAAATAAGAGAGGAGAAAGATTAACTCAGTCCTGTAATAAATTTCAACTAATAACAGCGAATACTCTGAGAATCACAAGAGGAGGAGGTAAATATACTTTCAAAAGGCCGGGAGGTATAGGAAGATTTCAGTTAGATTATGTTACATTATGGACAGACAGAGATTCCGAAATCAGATTCAGGGTTGTCTTACCCAGGAGTAGATTACAATGCAGTAGTGATGAAGAGTAGACTGAAATTTAAGATTTTAGTCAGGCAGATTCAACACGCAAAGCTTTGGGTTACGGAAGTACTAAGGAATGAAGAGATACGCTGGGAGTTCCCTAACGCCATAGTTACTGCAATAACGAACAGCTCAGTAGGCAGTACAGCTGAAGAAAAAGATGATGATGATGATGATGTTTGGTTTGTGGGGCGTTCAACTGCGCGGTTGTCAGTGCCCGTACAAATTCCCAACCTTTTCTCAGTCCAATCCTGCTACATTCATGAATGATGATGAAATGATGAGGACAAGGCCCAGTCATCTCGAGACAGGTGAAAATCCCTGACCCCACCGGGAACCGAAACCGGGGCCCCGTGCGCGGGAAGCGATAATGCGACCTCGAGACCACGAGCTGCGGACTGAAGAAAAAGAGACATCTCTAAAACGGTCACTCACAGAAGTTGGAAAGGGAAACACAGGTACAAAGAAGTAACTGCGAAGAAACCTCGGATAACAGAAGAAATACTTCAGTTGATCGATAAAAGAAGGAAGTACAAAAATGTTCAGGCAAATTCAGGAACACAGAAATGCAGGTCTCTGGGATATGAAATGAATAGGAAGTACAGGGAAGATAAGACGAAATGCCTGCATGAAAAATGTGAAGAAATTGAAGAAGAAACGATTGTCAGAAGGACTGAGTCAACATATAGGAAAGTCAAAAGATTTTTCGGTGAAATTAAAAACAAGGGTAGTAACATTAAAAGTGCAAGGGAAATTCCACTGTTAAATGCAGAGGAGAGGGTGGATAGGTGGGAAGAGTACACTGAAGGCCTCTATGATGGGGGAAGATTTGTCTCATGTGACAGAAAAACAATCAGGAGACGATTTCGAAAGAAGAAGAAACAGGAGCTGATTTAGAAGAGATAGGGGATCCAGTATTGGCATCTGAATTTAAAATAAATTTGGAAGACTTACGGCCGAATAAGCCAGAAATTCTAAAATCACCGGTGGAACTGGCAAAAAAAAATGATTACTCACGTTGTTTGATAGAATGTATGACTCTGGCGATATACCATAGGAGTTCGGCAAAAATATCATCCACACAATGCCGGAGACTGAAAGAACTGACAAGTACGAGGATTATTGCACAATCAGGTTAACAGCTAGTGCATCCAAGATTCTGACAAGAACGATTTAAAGAAGAATGGAAAAGGAAACTGAGTATTTGTCATATCACGATCACTTTGACTTTAGGAAAGGTAAAGCACCAGAGAGGCAATTCTGTCGTTTCGGTTGATAATGGAAGCAGGATTAAAGAAAAATCAAGACACATTCATAGGATTTCCCGACCTGGAAAAAGCGTTAGACAATGTCAAATGGTGGAAAATATTCGAAATGTTGAGGAAAATATGGGTAAGCTATAGGGAGAGATGGGTAATATACAACATCTACAACAGCCAGGAGGGTATAATAAGAGTGGAAGGACAAGAACGAAGTGCTCCGTTAAAAAGAGTGGAAGACAGAGATGAAGTCTTTGCCCCGGCTGTTCAGCCTGTACATCGAAGAAGCAATTATGATACAGTGAAAAAGAGGAATTAAACTTCAAGGTGAAAGGATATCAATGATATGATTCGCTGATGACATTGGTATCCGCAGTGAAAGTAAAGTACATGATCTGCTGAATAGAATGAACAGTCCAATGAGTACAAAATTTGGATTGAGAGTAAATCGAAGAAAGACGAAACTAATGAGAAGTTACAGAAATGGGAAGAGCGAGAAGCTTAACATCGGGGTTAATGGTCACGAAGTAGGTGGAAAGGAATTCTTTTACATAGGCAGCAAAATAGCTAATAAAGGACGGAGCAAGGAGGATATAAAACGCAGAATATCACTGGAAAAAAGTGCATTCCTGGTGAAGACAAGTCTTCTAGTATTAAATATACAGCTTAATTCGGGGGAAAAATTTCTGAGAATGTACGCTTGGAACACAGCATTGCATGGTAGTTAAATATGGACTGCGGAAAAACCAGAACACAAGACAATCGAAGCATTTTGAAGTATGGAGCTATCGACAAATGTAGAAAATTAGGTGTACTGATAAGATAGGGAATGGGATTCTGCCCGTGATTGGAGGGGAAAAATCTAACGGTAAACATTAACAATAGTAAGGGACAGAATGTTAGGACGTTTGTTAACAAATCATCAGTGAATAACGTCCGTGGTACTAGAGGGAGCTGTAAAAGGCAGAAAATTGCTGAGGCAGACAAAGATTCGAATACATCCAGAAAATAATTGAGGACGTAGGTTGCAGGTGCTACTCTGAGACGAAGAAGATGATACAAGATAAGAATTTGTGGGTTGCCGCATCAAACCAGTCAGAGGACTGATTACTTAAAAAAAAAAGGTGACTTATGTGAAGTGGTGCTAATTCCCGTGAAGGCCTCATTGCTTTCAATTCTACAACGCTTCGCCGCTGTTACCCGTGCCAAACGGCTATTAGGTAGGTGGTCGTAATGTTGTGACTGGTCAGTGTACAGCGTTTTAGGGATGTAGGTACATAAAATGTGACAATTAGCATGTCCAGACTTAAGTGTGTTTTTTCTCTGCGTCTAGCAGTCTTCCCATAAATCCATCACATAAGTTACAACCTTATGTTCATTTCACAGTCGTAACTGTGCTGTGAAGTGGAGCACTCCTCTCACTACAACGTCTTTTTTGTGTCCACGGATCCACACTTCAGTGTCTGGCCTTTTGCTCAGGAGAAAATAAGCATCAATGGCTTGCTTGTGCCACGTTTGTATTGACGTTCTAGCCAACCTAAAAAACATACTACTCATAATAATTATTAGTCTGAAAATGAATTAAATCCGGATGTAATATTGTTCAGTGCACTGTCCTCCGTCTTCAATTGAAATATCTGCACTTATACCCCTAAAAACCCTAAATATGTTATCTTCAAGTCCGTGTCCTACGATTAGTCTCGCAAGGTATATACAGTTTTCATCAGTTGATCAGTTCTGTAATGGCTAAAAAAATATATTGCATATACTGTATTTTCACTGTTTTATGACTGGAAACCAGACGAACAGAAGCGACAAATACATTTGATTCTTGTATTTTATTAGTCTATTTATTACTGAAATTATTTGCTACAGAAAGTACATAGACAGAAGAATATTTGCGATGAAACTCCGTGCATAAAGAGTTTCATTTTCATTAACATCTATATGTTTTGACGGCATTAAATGATTAGTTGCTAGTTACATAAATTGTAATTGGATGTGTAAGTGAAGAATTGGAAATTAGAAAGCCTCTATAAAGTGCACAATGACTTAATGCTCTTTTTCTGCTCTCAGTTCGTGTGCTGATTGGAAGAAGTTATCGTTGACCATTTTCTCCTATATTCTGCAAGTCTCTTCAGCTCTGAGTGGATCAGATCTGTGAACAGTCTTACCCATCCAGTTATAGGTTGACCTTCACTTTAATATGTTTTGAAAATCACACCGAAACATCAAATGTTTTTCACTATGCAGGTAAAGAGAAAATGATAGTTGAAAAGGGTTTTGTTTCTTCCTTCATGCTGCAAACGGTGGAGCTATAGGCATATCTTCAGTTTTAGGTGCATTGCAAAGCACACTGAGAAGTAAAATGTTTTTAAACTAAAGTAAAGGGGAAGTGATAGTTAAAAAGAGTTTCGTTTAGTTTTAGATGCTGCAAACGTTGGAGAGAGAGAGAAAGGTACGATTTGTGACAGACAAGAGTATTGCCCATGGTAAAATCTTCTCGGGCTGACAGCCGAGTCAACAACACATTGACCCTGCTGTCAACCCGAGAAGATTTTATCATCGAGATTCGCCGAGAAAGCCTGCATTCTCATGTAAGAGTATTGCCGTCTGTTGGGATCATAGTAGTTCGATAAAGAGCTCATGGTACGAAGACGAGAGATATCTTTGAGCGAGTTTTTAACACAAGCTTGGAGCTGCACCAGAAACATTATCTAAATGAGTCCCATAGATGTAGTTATAAAAACGTTTCTTATTCTCTGATGTTGCTGTGCAACAAAACTTGTAATTAATTATTAATTAGTACAATCAACAAGTGTTCAAAACATATTTGCTCCCTCCTCCCAATGAGAAAATTGAATGTTACGGACGTGTATTGTAGGAAATTCAATGTACTTTCGTGTGCTGTAGACGTTTTGTTGGTAACATGTATATTTTTCGAGTTGCAGCTGGTGAGAGAGAACGTTTCTGATGTTTGCGCAGGAGTGCCAAAAAATCTCTGCTTTTCAGCGCGCTATAGCACCGATACTGCTCGTCAAAAAAACTAATCATAACTAGCGTATTTTGTAGAAAAGTTTGTCTAATTTTGTATCGAACGTTCATCCTCGAAAAATGCAAAGTGTTCGAAATACGAGAGAAAAACAGAAAAAGTACGAAAAATTTGAGGCTTTTTGTGTTTTTCGTTGTGAAGCCGATGTCCTACGAGGCAGCAAACATGTAATTCAGATTCAGCACCCCAGAAACTATATAGAATCACCGAGGAACACCTTCCGCAATTTTTCTGCATAACGAATTGCTATTTTGGAGTTCTCTGAAATAGGGAGGGATTAGTCTGTAAGGATATGGACACGAAAAAAGATTTTGTTCTGAAATTGTAAAAGGATATATCATTCACAAATGACTAAAGATTCTAAGATATTGTAAACAAAACTTTATTTAAGTCTAAATAGCAATAGAGTACAAGTCATTCTAAGTACGTCTGGTATTTTTTCATTCTGCAGATTGAAGATTCCTGCCTTTCTTTAAGGCTTTCAGTTATGGTTTTAGCGATAACATTCTAAGAGTGTTGCTGTCAGTGTAAAAGAGTAATTGCAAATCTTGTCACACTGCCAGAGGCGAAAGGAAAAACGAGACAGATGGAAAAAAGTAAGTAAATTGTTTTTTATTCAAAAAAGTAATCGCCGTAGTTGTTAATACTTTTTATCGTACAGTGCGACAAGATGGTCAATGTCTTTATGGAAAAATACTTCCGATTGCTTACAGAACCATGACTGTACTCCGGCGTGCGCCTCTTCGTCCAAAGCAAATCGACGAACAAGAATGTCTTTATTCAGGGCTCCAAAAATATCGAACTCGCGTTGGGAGAGATTGGGAGTGTACAGAGGATTTGCAAGGTCTTTTGAGCAAAACTTCTGCAACGTACTCGAAACAACCTCGGTAACATGTGGCCCCGCCCATGTGGCCGTCGATTACTTCCGACGAAAAGCTGCACGATTGGGTACAATCATGGTCCCTTAGGCAAACGCAAACCTTTTCCCATGAACCCATTGACCGTCTTGTCTCACAGTGGGATAAGTTTATTAATAGGTATTGCGATTACTTTTGAAATATTAAACAGTTTGCTTACCTTCTTCCACCTGCCTCGTTCTCAACTGATCGTCTCCTATACAATTAGACGATGAGAAAGTAATTTGATAATACTGAGATCATACCTTCTTAATGGTATTAGTGGCTTTCACAGGTGTCCTGTAACTTACCGTCGACATCGAGGTCATTAGAGACGGAGCACAAGTTCGGATGGTGTAAAGGATGGGGAAAGAAATCGCCCGTGTCCTTTCAAGGGAACCATCCCGGTATTTGCCTGGAGCGATTTAGGGAAGACAAAGAAAACATAAATCTGGATGGCTGGAATTGGGTTTGAGCCGTCGTCCTGCAGTATGGGAGTCCCGTGTAAGTGAATGAGTTGTAGAAATCGTTCGTTATCATTGTACAGAGAATCCTGAAAACTACTGAGATATAGTCGCATTTGGTACTAATTTCCTAAGTTTTCTTCCCGCAGGAACATCTGTGGTTTGTGGGGGTCACACTGACGGTTGAGTGCTGCAGTTCCTCTCACCGTTCCCTTCTCCGCCTCCTCTACAGAGCCGGAGAACGTGACGGTGCCTAAATTCCCAGAGTCAGCTGCCAGGGACGCGCCTCGCTGCGATATGTCTCATCTCGTGCTCACTTTGTACAGCTATCTGAAGCCTCTAGTATCAATATGGCAACAGCTCTGCGTTATTTTGGATACTACAGTTCAGATACATCAGGCAAAGCGACAATACGATTGAAATCCAACGTATTTCGCTAAAATCAACAAAGATAAAAAGACTTCTTCGTTAAAGTCGATGTAATCGTAGGTCTCTAAAGCCAGGCGTGTACCGAGCCAGTAGTAGCCTGAAACCTTTTACCCAGGAGCTTCGAAGCAAACACAGGAAAACACACCTAAGTACAATACTGCCTGGCGCCAATGTTCAACTAACGAGAGACACTAGAAGGGTCCTAAAGAATATCCCAGAAGAAGGGTCGAAACGTCAACTAGTGCTTCTCTTCCAGCAGTAGTGTACCACTGGTCGCTTAACGAAAGAAGCTTTCCTTGTGATTCAAAAAATTCTCTCCTGGTTTTATGGTCGAACAGACGCTCAGAATTATAGGCCTAAACCTATGACTTCTGTCAGTTGTAGAAATTTGGAACATGTTTCAGGTTCGCCTGTTACAAGATTTCTGGAGGCCGAAAGTCTCCTCTCTAGGGCTTACCATGGATTCGGCGTACAACGATCATGCGAAACGCAGTTAAATATATTCGTCCACGAGACTCAGAAAGCAGTTGATAGTGGCATATAGACTGATGCTGTTCCTAACAAACAAAATACGACAGTACCGAATATCAGACCATCTGTGTGTATGGATTGATGTGTCCCTAGCAGACACAGCTTGTCCTTATCAACGGTGAGAAACCTTAAGACTCCAGTGGAGTGTCATACAACTATTCCTTTTCACAATATACAGGGTGCCCCAGAAGTTCTTTCACATTTGGAAGTACACTGACAGACGGAATAATACAGGTAGAAAGGTAAAATTTGAAATACGTGCCTGAAATGACATGGGGTTTTATTGAAACCGAAAACGAGTGCAAAAACTGTCTAACTGAGGGCTCTGGAAAGCGGGATGGCGCATTTCAAACTGACAGGTGTGAGGTGTGTGATTTGTTTTTGAATCTCATCATCCATAGCCTGGCTGATGAACACCTGCTAGAAGGTACGACTTTTATGCAGGATGGAGTTCCACCACATATTGCAACACGTGTGAAAGATCTCTAGCAATATCGTTTAGTAAGGATCGCGTGCTGAGCCGCCACTTCCGTCATACTTGGTTTCCCAGTGAAAGGTCTCTGTTGGATTCCTTTCATGTTAATTTCTTAAATGTGTTGTCATTTACGGCATAAATTCCTCTTCTAAATTTACTGTGGCGTTTCTGACTATCTGGGAGGAGACTGAGTAGTGGAACGTGTTACTTTTACACATAAACAAGAACGATCTGTCACACTACTACACTTTAAAACAGAGTTTATATGTAATTCATGTCACACAGTCTCATACGGAACCTACATTCGCTTTCTTTTATATACTGTATATGATAAGATACTGTCATCCCCCTTCCCCTCTGTGTGAGAGGATGAATGAGCAAATTTATTTCTAGTTGCATGCTTGAGGGTATCAGACAACCCTGTCTGCTAGAGAACAGTAGGACCAACGTCGGAACAGGTAGCTACGCTTTCTAAAAGCAGAGAGGTTTGTATTCTTAGTAAGGTCCTGTCTGTCCCTTGTCATGTTGGTGTAGGAAGCTGCCTTTCTGGTCACTTCCGTTTGTATCTGTTAGCACGCTCGGTAGGAGCCCAGGTCAGTCTGTCCGCGGCGAGCGTCTGAAGTGGTAAGATCTCCAGCTAAGCGCGTGTCTGCTAAGTCCGTAGGACAATGGATTTCTTAAGTTCAGCCTAACTGAAAATTTAATCACCTTTATTTCGGGTTTAGCTCTAAAACATCTAATGTTATCTTAAATTGCAACGCAGTGTATTTCGAGTGTGAAGTTCAGAATATCTTCCAGTAGTTGCTTTGTCACTACTCTGTGAGTAAAGTGGAATCACGCGTTGATCAGTAACTCTAAGATCATCAATCTTAAATGCGAATGTGCGTGAGATTATAACGTCTCGTCTTGACAATATTTTTCAATACAGCAACTTTTCTTTATGTTCAACCCACGTGGGGTATACTTTGTGAGACCAGTACCACGTGCTTATACAATTGTTTGACCCATCAGGTTAATAGTAAGACGATAGTAACCAGTTCGAGGTTTTTCTTTTGTAAATTGCGTTTCGATGTAATTTATTTTAATTATCAAAATTATTGTGGAGTTACACTCTTTGTGTAAACCAAGTTGACCACGTGAAGCATGTGGTGTCAGCATCAAAGTAGCCCTCAGCTATTCTTTTCGGGAACATTTCACAGAGAGTTAGTATGCATTTAGTATACCAGTGTGTGGTAATTTCATGACGGACAAGATTGTGCTACGAACGTAACTTCTTTGGGTGAAAATTGAATCGGTTGGTTGTGGTTAATTTCCTCTTGCATATGTTTCAACGTTCTTCGTGTGTTATTTTATGAATGCAGTGTTGTATGTAGTCTCCCAGTCTTGGCTCCCTATTTGATGTGTTCTGTAAGATTACAAACTCACATTTACACAATCCTAAATAAGGCACCAGAACAATGATCAATGTTAAAATAAATGTCCAAATATAAACTGATTTATTTCTTTTAATTTAAGTTGTCTTTATATATATATATATATATATATATATATATATATATATATATATATATATATATATATACGGTTATCGTAAGATGAGTACTAAAAGATTATAATTAATGTTAGTCTGGTTGGGAATTTGGTAAGCTAGACTGGATACCTGGTGAAACAGTTGCGCAGTAATACAAGGTTAACTTCCTCAGATAGCTCACAGCTTTTAACCCACTTTCATGGTCTTGAATATCAGCACCGCTTACACCTCAAATTAATGCTACAACATTACACCAGGTCTTCACACCATAGTCCGTGTAATTGTTGGTTGTGGGGTTACCTAAAGTCGCAAGTCTACCGCGATCGTCCGATCTCATTAGGACTGCTAAAAGACACAACCGACGACAATTTCTCTCGGTACCTACTGATATGCAGTACAGTGCTGTTCACAACATTTTCTCTCGACTGCCGGTATTGTTGACGAATGGCAGACATGTTGAGCATTAGTTATAAAGAACATCGTCTTTTATATAATATGAAGCGCCATCTGTTGCTCATGTTGTGTACTTCATTTGGTTTCAATAAAACCTATTTGAAACATGTGCATCAGTTTGTATCTCTCTATCTACATTATTCCGTGATGTATTGAATTTTCAAACATTAACAGACTTTTGGGCCAGCCGGCGTATGAATGATCTAGTAGATAACGTCAGAAATTTCATGAGGCTTTTCTCGGATGATACTGTTCAGTGCAAGAAGTCGTGACACTATAAAATTATAATGAAATGCAGGAATACCATGGCATTCCTGTCTCCTCTTCAAGCTCCAAACCTTCGCCCTTCCCATTAACTACGTCCGTCTGATCGGCTCCTATCTCTCCCACCGTCCTTCCTACGTCACCACAGACTCCTACACCTTTTTCCCCTCCGCCAGTGTGCCCCAAGGCTCCGTCCTCTCCCCCCTTCTGTACCTTTTGTATACGGCGGACATGCCACCGCCGTCACCCCCCGTCCACCTTCTCCAGTTTGCCGATGACACCGCCTTCCTTGCCCTTGCCCCCACCCTGCAGCGCTCCCAACACCTTCTCCAATCCCATCTTGACCGGTTTATCCTTGGTGCAACCAGTGGTTGCTCAAGGTCAATCCCTCCAAAACCCAGGCGATCATTGTAGGCAAAACCACCCCTTCCTTCCGCCTCCTTGATTTCTATCTCACCATCTATGGCCGTCCTATCGCCCTCACTCCCACCCTTAAGTACCTTGGCGTCACCCTCGACCGTCGCCTCTCCTGGACTCCCCATCTCCGGACAATCCAAGCCAAGGCACGCTCCCGACTCCGTCTCCTCAAGCTGCTTTCCGGCCGTACGTGGGGTCCGGACCCCTCCACCATCCTCCACACCTATAAATCCCTCATCCGCCCTATCCTTTGTTACGCCCATCCGGCCTGGATCTCCGCCCCCCCTACCTTTTATAAATCCCTCCAAATCATTGAACACCATGCTCTCTGCCTCGCCTATCGCATCCGTCTCCCCTCCCCCACGTGGATCCTGTACGATCTCATCTCCTTCCCCCACTTTCTCCTTTTCCTTGAAAGGATATGGATCCTGTACACCTCCCGCAAACTTGATCCTCCTCATCTGCTTGTCTCACCCATCCTCCCCCTCTCCCGCCCACTGCCGCACCTGTATTCCCACGTCCCACCCGGTCTCCATCTCTCCACCCTCCTTACCCTCTCCCAAGGTCGTTTCCGCCAGCTCCCCCTC
This sequence comes from Schistocerca nitens, assembly GCF_023898315.1. NCBI lineage: Eukaryota > Metazoa > Arthropoda > Insecta > Orthoptera > Acrididae > Schistocerca > Schistocerca nitens. The sequence continues at coordinate 560,010,430 of NC_064618.1, read as the reverse complement.
CCTGATGATGTCCTCCTCCCCTCCATCTACCCCTCCTATCAATTTTGATCCTCCCCCCAACTTCCTGTGTCCTTTCCTTTAGGCACCATCCCACCCTTCTCTTTCCTTTTCCCCCGTCTCCTTCCTCCACCCCTCTTCCCCCGGGCTTCCCCTCCCCCTTCCTCCCTTCCTCCTATCTCCCCTTCCCATGGCATCTGCTCTCTCCTCTCCCTCTACCACCCCCCTCGTCCTCTCTTGGCAAGTCCCCGGACTCGTACACGGTTAGTGAACATTCGCGCGCCGGAGATCAACGCCTCGTGTTCTGTGTGTGCAGTCATTTTGTGCTTAAGTGGTTCAGTGTTATTCGTTTTGTGCACCTACGTTCACGTGTGACAATTTTCGTCTCTGTCTGTGTCCAAGTGTCTGAACAATTTTATCTTGGACTCTACGCCCGTGAACTGCATCTTGTATTTTAAAAAAGTGTTTGTCTCCGTTTGTTTGTCCACCATCTTTTTTTTCTAATTGTCTTCATTTGTATCTTTGTGTTTCTCTGCGGCCAAAGAGCGGCGTAGTATGCTGCTGCAGGCCTGCCTGTAAACAGGTTTCAAAATAACAATAAAGAAAGAAAAAAAAAGGCAGGAATACCTGCAGAACATCGAAGCTTGGTGCAGGAATTGAGGGTTGAGTCTCAACATAAACAAATGTAAGAAACTGTGGATAAATGGGCTTCTGACAGTACAAATTATTGTATTATTACACAATTGCAGAAGTAACACTATAAGCAATCGTGTCCGTTAAATATCCAGAAATATGAAACTTCCTGGCAGATTAAAACTGTGTGCTGGACCGAGGCTCGAACTCGGGACCTGTAACACTGGAAGGTAGGAGACAAGATACTGGCGGAATTGAAGCTGTGAGGACGGGGCGTGAGTCGTGCTTGGGGAGCTCGCTTGGTAGAGCGCTTGCCCGCGGAAGACAAAGGTCCCGAGTTCGAGTCTCTCGGTCCGGCACACAGTTTCAATCTGCCAGGAAGTTTCATATCAGTGCACACTCCGCTGTAGAGTGAAAATTTCATTATATCCAGAAATATGTGTATAAACTCAATTAAAGCGGAATGTCTACGTAAAACTAGTAACAAGTAAAGTAGATGTCACAGAGATACGTTAGATGTAGAAGATTCCTAAAGATATGTATTCCACACATAAAGGTGCTAGCGTATAAAACCCTCGTTAGAGCAGTATTTGAATTTTACTCGTCAGTCTGTGATCCGTAATAGATAGGGCTGATAGAAAAAACAGAAATCACAACAAGAAGAGTACGTTTCGGTGCAGGTTCATTTAGTAAATGCAAATGTATCACGCAGATGTTCATCCAACTAAAGTCCTGCATCACCGAATGGTTTACTGTTAAAGCTCCAAGAGGCCTCATTCATAGAGTAGTCAACCACTGTATTGGTTATCTCTCGAAAAGACCACAAAAGTGAAACTAGAGAGCCGGCCGGGGTGGCCGAGCGGTTCTAGGCGCTACAGTCTGGAACCGCTCGACCGCTACAGTCGCAGGTTCGAATCCTAACTCGGGCATGGACGTGTGTGATGTCCTTAGGTTAGTTAGGTTTAAGTAGTCCTAAGTTATAGGGGACTGATGACCTCAGAATTTAAGTCCGACAGTGCTCAGGGCCATTTTGAAACTAGAGATTCAAGCACGTGCAGTGACTTGCCGATAATCATTCTTCCTCGTGGACCATTCGCTAATGAAACAGGATAAGTGGGAAGAGAACCCTCAGTCGGAGACTTGACAGTGGCTTGTGGAGTACAGATGTAGACGTAAATGTTGATATATATGTGGACTGAAGAAACTTTAAGAGGAAAATGAAGTGGGACAAGATTTTATCTTTTTGCCTTAGTTGCTGACAGAGCTGAGTGACAATGAAAGGGTTGCCGGAACTCCTTCTCCAACGTCAACAGAATGAGAGGGAGAGAACTCCTCGTCTGCTTATCGACAGGGAGTGGATTTCCAGGCACAACAAACCTTTTAAAATAATAGGAAATTTCTCGGGCTTAGTAAGTTGTCTACAGAAACTGAATGATATTTATATCTCCAAACAGTTTCCTTATCAGAAGACGTGTCAAACAATTGACTGGGTTGTTACCTAATTACGTAGTGGAGACAAAGCCGTTTATTCTCCTTCTACTTCTAGCAAATCTCTGTCACTTGGCTTAGAAAAGCACTGACATCCCTCGTTGTACATCCGAGTTCACACTACGACCGCTCTTACATTAGCCAGTACTATTTTTTGAGTACTTACCCATTCAGATCGTAGGTCTCTTAATGGTATGTTACTGGTTTCTCGTAGGCTGCTTCTCTATATCATCATTCTTCTACGACTGCATAGTTGTGATTCAAGGACTGTCATTTTGTCGCTCTCAGACTGTCATTTTTCGCCCAGATGGTTTTCACAATGATCACTGACTGCCGACTATTGGTCACTAATTGACACGTCCGACCATTATATCACCCCTGAGCTACACAAAGCTTCTGTAGCTTCACCTATTTCCATACGATTGTGGGCGTGGTGTCTCTTGGCCGTGACCCTTTCGCTTCTGGATAACGATGCTTCCGTAACTTTACCTAAAGCTGTGCTGTGTCTCCTCAGTTCTTGTTGTCTGTTTTATTTTTTTATAGCTTATTTAGCCCCCCCCCGATTTGAGACTTAAGGCCCTCTCCTAACCGGGAACAACCCATACCACAAGATATTGCATAACCTTCACAACAACAACAATACTAATAATAATAACAATAATTTGCATTAATAAGAATAGTAAGTGAAAGTACGAGTAATAAAGTAAAGGGTATTATGAATGGTACTGATTAGCTTAGCAAATTTAAGCAGAGTTTAGTATAGTCATAAGTGAAAGAGGTAATGAAGAGGAGAAGAATTAAAATGAAAGAGATATTGTCTATTGAGAAGGAACATATATGAGTAAATAACAATATAGACAAGGTGAAGGGAACAGTGGTGTGGGAGGGTGGGTTGACAAGAATTATCTGCGGCCATATAAATAGAAGTATTCCTGATGTGGTAGTGAACCATTAACTATGTTTTGAAGATTGAAAGGATATTAATTGCTTTGGTATTATGAGCAACATAGTTCTAATGTCGGCTTTCTGACACGGGAAATGTTTTAGATAACATAGCAGTGTTATATAGTGGTACAGAGAGGGTTTTACTTTGTTGAGAACGAGCATTTGTGCTGTGCTGTTCAGGTAGTAGTATAAGGATTGAAGATAAATAAGAGAGAGTGTAATGATTGAGGGCGATAGAGGAAACACAGGTTATGATAATTTCCACGCTTATCGGGCATGTAGCCATGATAATTAATCGTACGGAGGAGTGATACTCTCGAAACAGCGTACGCTACAAATGTATCTTACAGAAGCATTCACTGCTTCTTCCCGGCGGTGTGAGCTCCCTTGCGTAAGTACTTGGAGAATAGGCCTCTTCACCACTATGAAATTCCCACTTACTTTTCGTCACGAGAATAGGCCTCTTCACCACTATGAAACGCACACTTGCTGTTTGTCACCGGTACCCTGATAGCTATAAGTTGCCTCAGAAATTAGCGCATAACCTAATGAACTTATCTGCGTCGCACTCCCATTTTGCACTTGTCTTACAAGGGAATGACACGATCCGACATGTCGTAATCTACCCTGAAATTTTCCACGCAGGAAGAATACACCGAAAGAAACGCACTGTCAAACATTCAGCTGCTAAGGTGCACTGCAAGTATTTTCTTTAAATAGAGTTATTCATCTTTGCCGCACGAAAAACCTCTTGTAACACTGGATTGTACAGCCATGTCTGCCTGGCACGGAAATCGGTGTATAAGCAGACAAAACCGTGACGAGAGAACGTAGCGCTGCGCGTCTCTAAGACCAGAGTGCATACGCGCGAATTTTAAGCATTGCAACCTTACGAAAAACGTCTCATATCATTAATTTTTTAATAACATGCAGTCCATATCTTCACTTAAGCTGTTGCCGGTGTAATTGTTACACAAGTAACTAGCGGAGGAAAAAAAAATCAAGGTTGTGTATGACGTCACATTAGATACGACTTCCATCATAAAGGACTTCAATTTGTTGACATTAAATATTTTATAACAATTCCTGTAGCTCAGTTCTTGGGATAATTTTTCAGTAATATGTATTTTACTAACAATGAAACAGTTCCTTATTTTATTCCTTTAAACACTTTTCCTGACATCAGGCATACCTTGACGAAGGAAAAATTAATCCATTCAGGCATTTCACAGAAATTACTAGTTGCATTTAGAGAAAACTGGGATGGAGAAAGAAATGGTTCCAGCCTTGTTCTGCGTATTGTACTGGGAACCACGCATACTTTATCAAATTTGTAACATGTTATGATGCAACCTGACAATGCACAAATGACTGAAATTTAACAACTCCGTTTCCCTGATAAGTCTGAAATGACAACAAGCTGTCGGAAGTTATATGGTGGCCGATAATTTTACGGAAGTGCTCTACATTGTCTACAATGTCTCACACTATCACTTCCAGGTGTAATCCGAATTACGTCAGCAGTCTTTTCGTCGTCCTCCTGAAGACGCAAGTGTGGTCATGTCTAGGCCAAGAGTCTGACAAAGCAATAAATTATTTTCTGCAACTAGCAAGACTATGTTTCAGATGTAATACTGAAAATTATTCTCCCGCATTTTTGCAGGTTTTACTACGTTGGTTACAAGATTTTTACCACTGAAAAGCCCTTTTTCTTTAATTTTTAGCCTAATTTGCCTTGAGATTTCTGAAGGGAGATACAAAGTTGACAAAACAGAAATCTACTGACACTTAACACTTGCATTGTTTTATGCAAATGTGCCACAGCATTCTTCGATTGCAAAAGCGATTCTGACTTACGAGGTGCGGCTAGAAAAAAACCGGACTGATGCTGGAAAAAACATTTATTTACAATTATTTACAATTTCATGTTATCTCCTTCAATGTACTCTCCTCCTCGGTCTCTACACCGCTCCATACGAATTTTCCACTGTTCATAGCAATGCTGCAGATCATTTTCGGTAAGTCCGTACATTACTTCCGTCGCTTTTTCTTTTACTGCTTCATCAGTCTCAAATCTAGTTCCTTTCAAAGCTGACTTGACTTTAGGGAAAAGAAAAGAGTCGCAGGGGGCCAAATCAGGTGAGTAGGGTGGATGATCTAAGATGGGAATGTTGTGTTTTGCCAAAAACGTCTTCACTGACAACGCACTGTGAGCTGGGGCATTGTCTTGGTGAAGGATCCATGACTTTTTTCTCCACAAATCGTTCCGTTTTCTCCGTACTCGCTCACGTAGGGTAGCCAGGACGCTAATGTAGTAATGCTGATTCACTGTTTGTCCCTCTGGTACCCAATCAATGTACACAATCCCTTTGATGTCAAAAAAAAACAATCATCATTGCCTTGAATTTCGATTTTGACATTCGTGCTTTTTTTTGTCGTGGAGAACCAGGAGTTTTCCAATGCATCGATTGGCGTTTAGTTTCGGGATCGTAAGTAAAAAACCACGATTCATCGCAAGTAATAACATTTTGTAAGAAGGTGGGATCACTTTCAATGTTTTCCAGGATTTCAGAACAAATCATTCTTCGGCGTTCCTTCTGTTCAATTGTGAGACACTTTGGAACCATTTTGGCACACACTTTGTTCATGTTGAAACTTTCATGAAGAATCTGCCTAACACTTTCCTTGTCAACTCCTGTTAACTCAGACACTGCTCTGATTGTTAAACGGCGATCTTGTCGAACAAGTTTACCGATTTTTTCAATGTTTGCATCAGTTTTTGCTGACAATGGTTTGCCAGTGCGAGTGTCATCACTGGTGTCTTCGCGGCCATCTTTAAATCGTTTAAACCACTCAAACACTTGTGTTCGCGATAAACAATCATCGCCGTACACTTGTTGTAACATTACAAACGTTTCACTTGCAGATTTTCCTAGTTTGAAACAAAATTTGATGTTAACACGCTGTTCTTTCTGTACACTCAACATTTTCCGACGCACAGACAAAACGTGAACTACTTAAAGCAGACGCTACGGGCAGACTGAGTGCAGGAGGCAGATGAAACTCGAGCAGTAGGCGGAGCGAGAGTCACGTGACAGGCCACGCGACTTTCAGCCTTATTGCATTCGTTTTATTGTTTCACCAGTACTAGTCCGGTTTTTTTCTAGCCACACCTCGTATTTCGCTCGAAATGATAAAGTGGATTTTGCATGACATTCTTGCAAAAAACCTGAATGATTGGCTTTATACACCACAAGAAGCTTCGCCTTCAAGTCAAGCTACTGAGTCCTCTATAGTATTACCTATTAATGACACCTCTTCTGCACTTTACTTGAAGTAAACTTCGTAATTTTGCAACTTCTTTTCTAATTTTGCAACTACAATTTCCCAAATATGTTTAACTGGGTCGAAGACGCCTGTAAATTAGCAATATTCATCTCACTTGCTATTCAGAGGCCCACATACAAGATCTTCATCTGTAACGATGCATTACCGCTCAAGAGTAGTGCTCAAGGGTAGTTCTAAGTTTTTCTTTCACACTTTTGGGAGTTTCATATTGGTGCAGGTTTCGTACTTGGTGTAAAACTGTCTTGCATTTATACAATTCAGGTTCAGATTTCAAGAAGTTGAATCGGCTTCGCACACTGCGTAAATTTCAGCTTCCTCGTCTCCTTTGTTCAGACAAAAAATTTACCTTTTCTTGGTCACTGAAAGGTATTACTGTACGTACATTCTTTGGTCTAGGAAGGTACTTAGTTTTTGCTCTATACTTCAGTTAGCACAACAGTAATCACTCGAACCACACTTCATGGAATTATGAGATCTATTTCCTGTTTCTTCTAATGTTTCCACAATTTTGTAACGAAATGATGACTTCATTCGGATGAATGTCCAACAAATTAACTAATAAACAACACGTATGTAGGCCTTCAGGAAGATTAAGTGACTTCGTTTCCATACTATGTTCTTCATATTTTAGTTCTGCAAATTTGGAAACATTAATTGGATTCCACATTACTGCGAAACTGTGCAACCTCTACAAAGACAGATGCTATTAGCAAGTGTATACTGAAAAAAATTAGCTTTAACTCCATAATTAACGTTTAGCGATACCTCAAAGGCAATTATTACGGGTATTAAATGAGTCGCAAATTCGAGCAAATAGTAACTGTGAACAAACAATCAACGGAAACTGAAATGCGCTTTACAAATGAAGATCACGTTGTGCCCTGTTATCTGTTTATTAATGTGTCGTCAACCAAGGATATGTACCTGCCGCGTAGCGCATGCACTGCGTGTAGTATACCTAGATTAGAGGTATAAATTTCTCCAGCCCCCTGACGAGCTGCCGTGCGGTTCTAGGCGCTACAGTCTGGAGCCGAGCGACCGCTACGTCGCAAGTTCGAATCCTGCCTCGGGCATGGATGTGTGTGATGTCCTTAGGTTAGTTAGGTTTAATTAGTTCTAAGTTCTAGGCGACTGATGACCTCAGAAGTTAAGTCGCATAGTGCTCAGAGCCATTTGAACCATTTTGAACCCTGACGAGCTATGGATTTAGCAATTTTCAAAATAAATTCAAGGCAGGTTTCAACATTCCCGATAGAACTTATCCATTGTTAATTAATGCAGCCATAACAGATGACAACAACCATGAAAACCTGCAGAATATACACGGTGTCCCAGAAATGTTGTGACAGACTACCAGAGGAGGTGGGGCACATGATAAGGCCACCCATGGCCGCAAACATCATAGTAAGCCGTTAGCTGGTGCTGTATTGGTGTACTGGGGGGCAAAGTGAGGATTTCCTCATTCTTGCTCTAGCCTGCAGACATGCACATAATGTATGGACTAGCCGGCCGGGGTGACTGAGCGGATCTAGGCGCTACAGTCTGTGGGCATGGATGTGTGTGATGTCCTTAGGTTAGTTAGGTTTAAGTAGTTCTTACGTTCTAGGGGACTGATGACCTCAGAAGTCAAGTCCCATAGTGCTCAGAGCCATTTGAACCAATATATGGGATAGTCGTGTAATGGACGAGCCACTGGATGCATTTATCGAGAACGCTTCCAACACAGGCATCAACAGCGCCCCAGTTGTTTCCACGTCTGCATCAAAATTTGTGCGAGTACGATTCATTAAAAAGGGCAGTGAGGGCAGACCACGATCAGTTGTTAGGGAAGAAAGAATATTCGTGCCGTGGAGACTACTCCTAGTACCAACAAACGTGACGACGCCTTGGACATAATGTCTAGTAGCGGTGTCCAGTATGATTGAATGCCGAGTCCTCACATTCGATTCATCATGAAAGGGTGCAGTTATTGCACCATGTCGACCATACCGCACATATGCGATCGCACAATAGTTTCTGAACAAAGTGGCCAAGATGTGCATTTCCCTGCTCATGTGTTGTTCACTGACGAGGCCACAGGCACTTGGGACAGGGCATTCATTCACCACAATTATCACTTGTGGTCACCAGAAAAGGCCCACGGAGTGTGGCACCACGTGGAAAAACATCTCTTCACACTTAATTTGTGGAAGGATTTATCGGAAACTGCTTAGTCGGGCCGTACTTTTCTCCATCCCTCTTAACTGCCGCGAATTATCAGAACCTTCGGGAACAGGTTCTTACCGACTTGCTTGAAGGTGTTCCAGCAAATGTGAGGCGCAGCATGTGATTCCAGCGTGATGAGCGCCTGATCATTTTGGACTGGTTGTATGCAGGCATCTGAACATGTCATTCCTGCATCGATGGGATGGGCTTGGTGAAACGGTTCTCTGACCACCATGGCCAGCGGAGTTATCGAGCGTTGATTTCTTTCTGTGGGGATCCACGAAATCTTGTACAGAGATCCTGTGGAGTCTGAAAAGCATCTCGTCGCAAGAATCATCTGTGCAGCTACTACAATCAAACAAACGCCCGGCGAGTTCGAGCGAGTCCGGCAGTCAACGCTCCGTTGGTGTCAGACATGCGTGGTGTTGAAAACTTCGAGCATCTGCAGTAACATAGAGCTGTATTCATGTCGTACGCCATGTGCAGTCATTATGACCGATAAAGTGAATCACTCTCTTGTTTCCTTTCCGATCTTTGCTGCTAGCATTTATCCCTGACGTTTCCGGTCATGGGTGGCTATGCAGTTCTCAATCCTTCTACTGTCCCCTACCTTTCCTAGAGTCTTGGCGCAAAATTTCTGGAACGTTCCATATGTAATGACGGAAGAAAAGCTCTCAACACCAAGGAGGAGTTGTGCGATATTAACAGAAGTTAATAGGCGCGTTTCTACATCTGAAAGATGATACCTGTTCATATTTCGCACCAGCGCTTAAGAGTGCTCTAGTAGCGCCACCATGAGAATGCAAATCAGGTTTGCTGTAAATGCGTGCTGTAATGGTCGCGAACGTTGGTTACCTTTGAGAGTGGACGGAGTGAGTTTATGTTGGTCAATATTTTATTTAAGTCTGCAGGCTTTCTTGGCTGTTGCCGTTAATTCTTCTGTGTTCTTAGGCCGCGTCATATTTCCTCTAAAATAATCTGCTGGGATCTTCTTCAGGATCTTCCGGTGTCCAAGAACACTGCTAGAACACTGTCAGAGACCAGTGTCGCGTTCTCTTATAAAGGGAGGTTTTCCCGCGTTTGTGCTGGATAAGTGGGAGTATTGGTTAAAATTCTTGTGACTACCATTGGTGGGCCATCGTCATAGGCTAATATTCCCGTGCTGATTCAGAAGAAGGAGCGTTATTGGCTAAACTCTCGTGGATACTATTGGTGGCCCATCGTCGTCGGATAGAACGGCACTATTCCACACTTACGCTGGAGAAGGGTTATGGTTGAAATTCCTGCTACTTTTATTGGTTGGCAGTCATCATTGGCCAGACGCGAAACGGGCAGAGCAAGAGAGGGGGAATGTGACTTGCAGCGCGTTGTTTATGTCGCCGGTACACCGCGGCCACATATTCACTTCCTTGATGGCGGGGAGCCACGATGCCGGAAGCCTAGACGGCCGAAGTGGCCGTGCGGTTAAAGGCGCTGCAGTCTGGAACCGCAAGACCGCTACGGTCGCAGGTTCGAATCCTGCCTCGGGCATGGATGTTTGTGATGTCCTTAGGTTAGTTAGGTTTAACTAGTTCTAAGTTCTAGGGGACTAATGACCTCAGCAGTTGAGTCCCATAGTGCTCAGAGCCATTTGAACCATTTTTGAACCGGAAGCCTATAGCCGTCCTCGCTATTGAGATTAGACGCATTCTTGCAAATTTCAACCGCTTCTCGGACCTTTCCTCTATAAATGTTTGTTTCCTTAGCCATCACACTTACGTTATTAAAACTGATGTCAGAACCACAGTTCTCATGATGTTCTTCTACTTTCGATTTTACACTTTGTTTTAGACGCGCGTGCCGTCCATGTTCCTTACTGCCTTCTTTAACAGTTCTTCCCATTTCGCCTATATACATTTTGCCGCAGCCACATATCACTCCATAGACGCCTGCATTGTGGAGGCAGCCAGGTGCACCCGCCTTTTGTCGGAAAAAAATCTTTTATTTTGTTTTGACTAAAGAAAGATGTTTGGATACCATTTTTCTTTATAATTCTGCTTATGCGGTCAGTGACCCTAGAAACGAACTGTAACCTAACGTAGTGAGAAGGCGGTTCCTCGTCATTCTTATTAGCGTGATTAATATCTGCCTAAAAGCCCTGTCGATTGAACTACTATTACAGCCATTTGCCTTCAATGTCCTCTTTAAAAAGTCCAACTCCGATTCCACGTTGTCGTCATCGCTGATACGGAAGGCACGTGAAGACAGAGTGTTGAGCACTGCTTGCTTCTGGGCTGGACGGTGGTGCGAAGTGGCATCTAAATACCTGTTTGTGTTAGTTGGCTTTCTATGAACTCTTTAGATCAAAGAGTTATCAGATCTTCTCTATACTAACACATCTAGGAACGGTAGACCGACCTCAATATCAACCTCCAACGTAAATTTGATTTTGGCGTTAATTCCACTTAAGAAATTGTGGAACGCATGAAGTTCTTCTTCGCTGTATGACCATACAGCAAATGTATCGTCCACATACCGCAGACGAGCGCTACTTAATGGCTGTCACTCAAAATGTTCCATAAAAATGACAGCTGTAACTGGCGATATGGGTGAGCCCATAGCAAGGCCATCAGCCTCTTCATAGAAGTCACCATTGTATTTGAAATAACTCGAACGAAGACATATCGAAACTAACAAGAATATCACCTGCAGATATCTTCACTGTGTGTGTAATTTCTAAAAAAATGTTTCGAATCTTTGAGAAAAGTATTTGTTTTACCAACTAGATGTCTCAGTTTACCAGATAAATGACGAGCTGAAAATATGTTGGCGAGTTCATTCCATTGACGATAGGTCTCAAAGAAACCGATTCTTTATTTATCTTGCGTAATCCACACATTCTGGGTAAGACAGGTATTCGAGGTGTTACATTCTTTTTAATAGAGCTGTCCAGTCTGGAGTCTGATATCAGGTGTTTCACTTCCCGAACCATTCTGTTCGTCGGATCACTTTTTAACTAGGATCAACTAGTAGTTGTTCCATCTTTCTGTGATAATCCACAGCGTCCAAAACAACGGCAGCATTCACCTTGTCTGATTTCGTTACAAAAATTCTCTCGTTTGAGTTCACTAAGAGATTTCCTTTCCCGAGCCGACATGTTGCTTTTGGGAGGTTTCGATTTCCGTTGAACTCTCGACACATCTTGTCTTACTCCTTCGGCCTGCACTTCCGGAAGATGAAACAAGGATGCCTCGACGGAACTTACGATTTCTTCAGTAGGTAACCTCTTCGGTGTAGCTGCGAAATTCAGACCTTTGCCCAGAACTGAAACAGCTGCTTCATCGAGTACTTCTGAAGAGAGGTTCACAACTACTAGTTTCGGATCCACAGTGGCGTCTTCTTTGTGCAATTTAAACGTTAGCTTCTCGTTCTCTTTTTGTTTCACCGCACTGAAATCCGAATACCTTGTTGAATGATCAAACGTTCTCGTAATTCTGTCCACTTTATCTCAGTCCTGGAGTGAGAGAGTTGTCGCCAACAAAAAATGAACATCAACTAAAACGGAGCGAACATAATTCATGTGTTTGCGTATTTGTTGGATTCTTTCAAGAAGAAGTGCTTGGCTCGCCCCTTGGTAGATCCTCCCGGCTTTCACTGTCTGCACATGGTGGCTAATTCTAGCGGAATTCGGAATAATATCATTATCACGACACCAGGAGAGAAAAGCCAGATCGGCTGGTAATTTGCCTCTTCTTCTGCGAAGGTTCTGCAGTCTTCTGATGGTGGTGTAAACCTCTGGCCCATACAAGCGTTTTATTGAAGTCCGCAGGCTTTCGTCGTCGTTACCACAAAAGCTAAAATCTTTTGGGTTAACATTGCCTTTAATGCGACAGAGATGCCAAAGGTCGCTTCTGCGATATTTCAGAAAGACTCGGCAGGAATTTAGACATTTTACATGTATGCTGGCAGCGGTGGTCAGGGGAATGTACGGTCGCAAGAAGACCGGGCTCCGGAAAGCCACATGGCACTGCCGAGAGGGAAGAGCATGGTGTTCGGCATATGGCTTTGTCACATCATACTGCCTCTGTAGCAGTAATCTGAACAGCAGTTGGCACCACAATGACACAACGAACTGTTACTTCAAGGACAGCTCCGGGCCAAAAGCCCTGTAACATGCATTTCGCTGATCTCAAACCACCGCCATTTTCAAGCTCAGTAGTGTAAGCGAGACCTCACTGGAGGTCACGGTGGAGGTCTGTTGTATTTTATGATGAAAGCTGGTTCTGCCTCGGTGCCAGTGAAGGACGTGTGTTGCTTACAAGGGAACCTCCCCATCGCACCCCCCTCAGATTTAGTTATAAGTTGGCACAGTGGATAGGCCTTGATAAACTGAACACAGATCAATTGCATAGGCAACATCATGGACAAAATGAGCCCAGGAGCGTCGTGGTTCCGTGGTAGCGTGAGCAGCTGTTGAAAGAGAGGTCCTTGGTTCAAGACTTCCCTCGAGTGAAAATTTTATTTTCTATATTTTTGCATAGTTATTATCTGTCCGTTCGTTCATTGACGTCTTTGTACACTGTAATAAGTTTAGTGTCTGTGTTTTGCGACCGCATCGCAAAACCGTGCGATTAGTAGACGAAAGGAGGTGTCTCTCCAATGGGAACCGAAAACATTTGATCGCAAGGTCATAGGTCAACCGATTCCTCCACAGGAAAACACATCTGATATATTCTATACGACACTGGTGACGGCATGTGCGTCACATGACAGGAATATGTTGTCAACCCACCTAACTTGTACACTTGGTGAAGGGGTAAAAAGATTCTTCTACCTTGCCCGATTTAGGTTTTCTTGTGGATGGGATAATCACTCCCAAAAAAGTGATGAAAACATAAGAGTTTGTCACATAAACTGAAAATAAAAAATTAAACTTTTCACTCGATGGAAGATTTGAACCAAGGACCTTTCGTTCCGCAGCTGCTCACGTCACCACGAGACCACGGCGCTCCTGCGTTACCAGTGTCCTTGGCGTTGCCTATCTTCCCATGAACTACTCAGTTTGTATATTTTGCTTATTTTTTCACAGTTCCACACAACTTCTTGTTTTCTCAATTGATCTGTTTTCAGTTTTTCAAGGCCTATCCACTGTGCCAACTTATAACTAAATCTGAGGGGGGTGCGATGGGGAGGTTCCCTTGTTAGAAGGGCCTGCAACCACCCCTCTGCGTGCTAGGTACACCAGGCCTATTTCTGGAGTTAGCGTCCGGGGTGTGATTTCACATGACAGCAGGAGCACTCTCGTGGTCATCTCACGCACACTCACTGAAAATTTGAACGTCAGTCTGCTGATTGGACATGTTGTGCTGCCACTCATGAACAGCATTTCAAGGGGTGTTTTCCAACAGGATAACGCTCTCCCACTCAGCGGTAATCTACTTCCAATATGCTCTGCATGGTGTCGGCTGTTGCTTTGGCGTGCTCGATCACTAGATCTGTCCCCAATCGACTACACATGGGGCATCATAGGACGACCACTTCAGGATTATCCACACACAGCATTAAACGTCCCTTTATTGACCGACTAGGTACAACATACATGGAACTTCATCCCACAAACTGACATCCGGCACATGTATAACACATTGCATTCAACATTCTGGCGGTATACCGGTTATTAATCTTCCTGCATTTCACATTTGCAATGGCTTATCTCGCGCTTACATTAACCTGGGATCTTGCGATGTTAATCACTTAATAATGTTACCGGGAAAAAAGTATTTCCGCAATTTCATTACTCTACATTAATTATTTTTTGGTATTGCGATACTTTTACGTCAGTGTATAATCTTCGCGGAACCCACGACGAGTACTTAGCACCTCTACCGACGTCGGTAGTGCGTAGGAAAAAGAAACAAAAGCACGTGAGCGCAATTCCGAAGGGGCCGGCTCCAGTGCCGGCCGCAGATTTATTGCGGCCGTGGTGCTGTGCGAGATTAACAGTGCGGCGGGACACGACTATCGCGCACTGCCGAGGAGGGCCCGTATTTGCCGCGCGGCGGGGAGGCGCGAAATGCCGGGCGATTTACAGCGCAGCGCCGCGTCGCGTGCATGGCCGTGGCGTGGCCCGGCCCGCGGAAGAGCATCGCCCGTCCCCGGCAACGCCAGCAGAGCACGCTCTGCGAGAGGCGGCGCAACCTCACTGGAACCCACGGTAAAACACAGGAAGCTCTTAGATGCAGAGAAGACATCGCGCTAATACTGTGTATTATCGCATCCAGCCTTAATAAGGACCACTATTAACAGAGGAAGCGAGCCCGCAAGTTTTTCCCGTAGTACTATATATAATTGAATTCTATAATGATTGGAACACGTGAGGCAATACTGACCTTACGACTTACCTTAGAAGACAGATTAAGGAAAGGCAAACCTACGTTTCTAGCATTTGTAGACTTAGAGAAAGCTTTTGACAATGTTGACTGGAATACTCTCTTTCAAATTCTAAAGGTGGTAGGGGTAAAATACAGGGAGAGAAAGGCTATTTACAATTTGTACAGAAACCAGATGGCAGTTATAAGAGTCGAGGGGCATGAAAGGGAAGCAGTGGTTGGGAAAGGAGTGAGACAGGGTTGTAGCCTCTCCCCGATGTTATTCAATCTGTATATTGAGCAAGCAGTAAAGGAAACAAAAGAAAAATTCGGAGTAGGTATTAAAATCCATGGAGAAGAAATAATAACTTTGAGGTTCGCCGATGACATTGTAATTCTGTCAGAGACAGCAAAGGACTTGGAAGAGCAGTTGAACGGAATGGATGGTGTCTTGAAGGGAGGATATAAGATGAACATCAACAAAAGCAAAACGAGGATAATGGAATGTAGTCGAATTAAGTCCTGTGATGTTGAGGGTATTAGATTAGGAAATGAGACACTTAAAGTAGTAAAGGAGTTTTGCTATTTGGGGAGCAAAATAACCGATGATGGTCGAAGTAGAGAGGATATAAAATGTAGACTGGCAAAGGCAAGGAAAGCGTTTCTGAAGAAGAGAACTTTGTTAACCCTGAGTATTGATTTAAGTGTCAGGAAGTCGTTTCTGAAAGTATTTGTATGGAGTGTAGCCATGTATGGAAGTGAAACATGGACGGTAAATAGTTTGGACAAGAATAGAATAGAAGCTTTCGGAATGTGGTGCTACAGAAGAATGCTGAAGATTAGATGGGTAGATCACATAACTAATGAGGAGGTACTGAATAGGATTGGGGAGAAGAGGAGTTTGTGGCACAACTTGACCAGAAGAAGGGATCGGTTGGTAGGACATGTTCTGAGGCATCAAGGGATCACAAATTTAGTATTGGAGGGCATCGTGGAGGGTAAAAATCGTAGGGGGAGACCAAGAGATGAATACACTAAGTAGATTCAGAAGGATGTAGGTTGCAGTAGGTACTGGGAGATGAAGAAGCTTGCACAGGATAGAGTAGCATGGAGAGCTGCATCAAACCAGTCTCAGGACTGAGGACCACAACAACAACAACAATGATTGTATCGCACACCAGTATCAAACAGCATGGATGTCGACCGCTTCGTTTTATCCACTGTTCCAAAGAATCTCCCACCATTTTCTACGTAGTTACGGTAATGTAACCGTTGGGTCACTCGAGGCGCGGTATAGCGCATGGGTCTTCCATAATACAGCGACACACCTGTATGCGTACATCTCTGTGAACAAGGCTGTGAATATGTAGAAGAAAAACAACATTTCATCACCAGGAAGCTAGAAACAAACATCTTGGTTCAAGTTCACCGTAACCTGAAGATCGGACCAAGTAAGGTTCTAAAAGCATCCCCAAACCGTAGAACCACATTCTGTCTGAACTACATTCGCTATACTCTGAGGGTTAGGCGTCTCAATCGATAATTCTTGAGTCAGATGCCTTCGATCTAAACCTGGGAAGTAACGATGAAAACCACACACGGAAGCATGTTAGACCGATGATGCTCTTTATCAGGGAATACTGTGCACCTGTGGGTGGTTAAAACTGAAAATCACACATAGCACTAGGTTGGTGAACTTTATCACAAACGTCTCTCAATCTTGAATCTCAATGTAGACAAGTGTAATGTGCTGCGGATACATAGAAAGAAAGATCCCTTATCATTTAGCTACAATACAGCAGGTCAGCAACTGGAAGCAGTTAATTCCATAAATTATCTGGGAGTACGCATTACGAGTGATTTAAAATGGAATGATCACATAAAGTTGATCGTCGGTAAAGCAGATGCCAGACTGAGATTCATTGGAAGAATCCTAAGTAAATGCAATCCGAAAACAAAGGAAGTAGGTTACAGTACACTAGTTCACCCACTGCTTGAATACTGCTCACCAATGTGGGATCCGTACCAGATAGGGTTGATAGAAGAGAGAGAGAGAGAGAGAGAGAAGATCCAACGGAGAGCAGCGCCCTTCGTTACAGGATCATTTAGTAATCGCAAAAGCGTTACGGAGATGATAGATAAACTCCAGTGGAAGACTCTGCAGGAGAGACGCTCAGTAGCTCGGTACGGGATTTTATTGATGTTTCGAGAACATAACTTCACCGAAGAGTCAAGCAGTATATTGCTCCCTCCTACGTATATCTCGCGAAGAGACCATGAGGATAAAATCAGAGAGATTAGAGCCCACACAGAGGCATACTGACAATCCTTCTTTCCACGAACAATACGAGACTGGAATAGAAGGGAGAACCGATAGAGGTACTCAAGGTACCCTCCGCCACACGCCGTCATGTGGCTTGCGGAGTATGGATGTAGATGTAGATGTAGATATACAATCAAAATGTCTAATCTATATAATACATATAAGAGCTATATCTAGAGTCACATCCACATTTATACTGAGCAAGCCACCTTACAGTGTGTGTGGCGAAGGGTGCTTTGTGTTCTACTGCCACATTACCCTCTTCGTGTTCCGATCGCGAAAGATACCTAGCAGGAACTATTGCTGCCATACCTCCGTTTCAGCTTAAATTCCTCTAATTTTACCCTCAGAAAGCAATAAGTTGGTTCATTCTTCTCGGAACGTATGCTCTCGGATTTTTTAGAGTAAATTACACCGTGATGCAGAAGGCCTCTCATGCAACGTCTGCTATTGGAGTTAGCCGAGCACTCCCGTGACGCTTTTGGTAAACAACCGGCTGCAACAGGGAAAGTGACAACAGAAGAATCTCGCCTGATTTTACCATTAAACGATTTGACATATTTCAGGCGTGACGGCACTGGTTTGTGACATGACACCAAGCGACAGTAATATGACCGTTTTATGATGTATTCTCGTAAGCTTTCTAACCGGAAGAACTTGAACTGTGAATTCCAGCATTTTAGCCCCTGTTTCTCCTAGTTGTTGGGACGTGGTGAGATGTCCCACCTGCAATTTTAGGTGGTGGACAGACAGTAGTGGAAATCCGGGAGGTTTCACACCGGGAATTCCCACAGGCAGAACCCGAACCCCACCATGCACAGTAATGAGCCTCATCAGTTTGAAGAGAAAACGATCGGATCAGCGAAAGGTGTGATAAAGTGGATCCTGTGCAATAACGGATACATAGGACCTTGCACCAGGCGGAAACCACCAGCCCTGACTTGAAAAAAGGCAGCAACCTGATGTAAATACACTTAAGTTGAAATAGCATTAATCATGAATTATCTTGTTATTTTAGTCCAGTTTTTGTAGTCTTTGTGAGGGTTCCCTTGTATGAACATGAACTAGCGTGGAAGTCTTATTACGTTTTATTTTTGTTCTGACTTATTGTGTCCTTACATACACACGAATGTCAGTCATCTTTTTGTTACGAACAGGTTGTGTAATTCTCATTGACTACTGGACATTAATTCACGGTTTCGACTGTTACAGATACAAGCACGAAACATCGAGTCATGAAACCAACCAGCAAACTCGGTACGGCGAAAGTCAATAAAGCGTCATATATCGCTCATTCCCAGTTTGTAGAATTGCCAGTAGTGGCACTTTTTATAGTTCGCCAGGGAAGAAGGTATTGTCCAGGAGATTTTGTTACAAGGCACAATTAATGCTCGTTGGATTACTGTCTATCGTTTTCATGATTTCTTGCACCAAGACGAGGTTTAGTTTGTTTCCCTCACATTATTTTCCAAGCACTAGGACTGACATCAATCTTGATATTTTATTTTTTCGCCAGATCTGTTTTAACAATATTTCAGATGTGTTCAATGAAGCCGTTAGTAAGAATTTAATTAATTCAGCTCATTTTCTTAGTAAGACTGTGGTTCACTTCAAAAATTTTGCTTTGCACTTAGTACTGAATAGTGAATGAGTCCAGTAACTATAAACATTTCAGGGCTGTAGAAAGTTGAGCGAGGTAAAACTTTACTTATTCGAATTGGTGTTTACAGGATTCATAGAAAAAATGGTTCAAATGGCTCTAAGCACTATGGGACTTATCATCTGAGGTCATCAGTCCCCTAGACGTAGAACTACTTAAACCTAGCAAACCTAAGGACCTCACACACATCCATGCCTGAGGCCGGATTCGAACCTGCGACCATAGCAGCAGCGCGGTTCCGGACTGAAGTGCTTAGAACCGCTCTGTCACAGCGGCCGGCTGATTCATATAAGGTAGTAGGAGTTACGCTGAGCGGAGCTGCACCGCAGTTGGCGAGGAGGCTGACAGTGAGTGGCCTTGCACTTGCTGTTAGTCCTCGTCCAGAACCAGAAGTGTGCAGGGCACGTGTCGGATACGCATCTTTGGACCTGTAAGTCTATTAGCCCTCTCAACCAGGGTTTGAAATCTGGCTGCGTTCTCCTGCGCTCATCGGCGCGATATACAGAGTCACCATACGGTGTTTGTCGGTGGCCCTGGGTCTGCTGAGAATGATGTCCAAATGGTTTCGTACAACACAGCGTTATCTGTCCGCGAGTGGCAGCAGCAGCAGCAGCAGCGGTTATCGATATCTAGTATGGTGGTACTATCTTTGGAGGGACGTCAAGTGTTTTCTGGGTCGGAGTGTGTCAGCCAGTTTGGTTGGGATAGAGCAGCAGTGAGGTCCAACAGAGCCAGGACATGCCAGGACTGCTGGCGGCACGCAGGCACTGCCGGATCGAGGGGCTGTAGTTGCGAGGGCGACAATCTAGTTATCCACCGGACCCAGGACGTTTGAGTTGAGTGAACATTAAGCCACAAGTGAAACCTGTACTATTTTCAGATCACGCCATTTGTTCGCTCATTGCTGCTCGCAGAGTCGCTGAGATGAAAAGCAACGAGTGGAGTGCTTGGAGTTGGCGAAATTAATTAGCCATCCTCCACCTTTTATTATTAATCATTGAATTCCTTGTGTTTATTGATAAAGTTCAACCAGCGGTATTTTTCTGCCTAGTGGCCGCTAACGCCCCAGTTACCCGCTCGGGAGGTTAGCGTATTTTTGCGGCAGTGTACCTTTCCTCGCCTTGTCGCTGCTGTCTGGTAAGGAGTGTAGTTCGACAGCCTCCTAGATTGTGGTTCGGATATTTGTTTCGTTTGGACTACTTTGATCGTCGTGGGTCCTTCTGCTTCTGGATGTACTAGACACTGGATTCAGAAGACGCAGTGCTGTCCGCCGGTTCTGCCGTGCATGGGTTATTCCATCGTCATGTTGGTTATCAGATGTTAGGTAGATGTTGCAAGAGTGTTGGCCGCCGTTTAAACTATCACTAGTTTGAGTTGGCGGCCCGTCTCATCGTTTACGAAGTTGAGCGACTTTCCCAGATCGATCCTTGGAGCACTGTCTGAGTCCCACTTCTCTCTGGATTAGATCAGATTATTTTCGAGTAATTACTATTGGGGCGCCGGCCTGGGTGGCCGAGCGATTCTGGGCGCTTCAGTTTGGAACCGTGCGACCGCTACAGTCGCAGGTTCGAATCCTGCCTCGGCCATGGATGTGTGTGATGTCCTTAGGTTGGTTAGGTTTAAGCAGTTCTAAGTTCTAGGGGACTGATGACCTCAGATGTTAAGTCCCATAGTGCTCAGAGCCATTTGAACCATTTATACTAATGGGACCATCAGTCGACAAATAATTTGAATTTATGGTCAATAAGGCTTTCAGCCGTGAATGCAATTTGTCTAAAGAATTTTTAATTAGATATTGTCTTAACAGTCAAATTTGATAATTGTTCCTTATTGTCAACCTTAAAATTGAGCAACCAACGGTAGCTGAGTAAGGCCCGTCCACACCGAAATCTGCCTTTCCCTAAATAGCACGCCTCAATTTCTCTTATTACTATGTTTTATCATATTAGATTACTATCTACCTTTGTGTTACGCGCAGTATTTGCTAACACAACTCCTTTTATTGCACTATAATGTATTTTTATACTCATACAAGCAGTTATCGTAAACGTTACTTATAGTGTGCACTATTTTTGCACAAAACTGGTTTTTGTATGATGAAGGAATATTGACATATAGGAAAGCGCATTCAATTTGCTAAGGAAGTTTAATTTTTTCTTTAATTATGTCTGAAACTTTGCTGACAAAGGCAGAAGCTGTGCCTGTAGCATTAGTGTTTTGCATTTCGCTCATAAGAAATGGACATGGTTTTATATTTTTACATTATGACACATGGTATTTTTAGTATGAAACAAGAACAAAGTTCCATTATGTTTTATTATGATACATGAGCTGGGTTCCATGTATTTTCCTATTAAGTTACTTAGTAGAAGACTTTTTATTCATTGCATTTGGGTCTAGTTTTGATATCGAATTTGAGAGCTATTTCTGTTCCTTTGCAACACCAGTAAGCGCTAACGTTTGAGGATACATACCAAAGCTGATCATCAACATTGGAGGGACAAGAGGGTGATTTGACGACATTGGTTTGTCACATGCCACTAAGCGACAATATATATTATCATTTTATATTGTATTCTCGCAAGGTTTCTGAATAGAACAGCATTACGTGTGAATTCCGTTTCTCCCAGTTGTTGGGATGTGGCGAGATGTCCCACCTGGAATTTTAGGCGGTGGACAGACAATGGTGAAAATCCGGGTGGTTTCCCACCAGGAATTGCCACGGGCAGCGCTTGTGTGAGTAGGACGCCTTGGGTATCTCCTGAGCCAGAATTCTCCAAAAGCCCCTTTCAAAGCCGTGGGAGCCACGTGAGCTCCGAAGGGATTTCGAAAACAGTCCACGGTCTGTCAAAAAGGCGGAAGCAGAGAATAGAGCCACCGTTACGTTTCCGTAAGCAACATGCGGAGCAAGCTGCATTTACACGCACAGACATCTTACCGTGAATCATAAAGCAAGGGGTAGTTCACTGCCAATTTTTAAACCATTAGCTGAGAACATAGAAAGTGCAGTATGAGAAAATTCTGCTCGATTTTCAATATACAGGAAGAGAGAATGAGATTTTCGTTTGTCACTGTGGCAGACTTTGTTGTCTCCTCCAGTGCTATGTATTTTGAGAAATGTTTGAGAGTAGGCAGTCAGTACTAGATTTTTGGGCGATAACATGGCAGCTGTTCGTGTCTTGTTATCGGAGAGACGCTGTTCGGTGGTCAATTTCCGCTTAGCCCTGCTGTTGCGCTTAGCATTTGCATTGTTTTTGCACGACATTGTACGTAGCATGCGAGTCTCTTTCGCAACTTTAGCTTGCTTTTTACCATTAGTTCTCTATCGTATTGGAACCAAAAATCGATACTGTCCTGTGTATGTCCCTTTTGTGTGTTACCCAGACTTTATAAAGTGATTTGCATCACAGTTTACAGTCTTCCAGAGATCATGTGGGGCGTAAGGTACAGTGAAGCGACTCTAACAGCCTCTCCTGTACAAATGTCAACCTCACCTACCCGAGTTGCAGCTAAGGATTGCTGCACGGTACACCCTGTTATTGCTAACGAGGCTCTGACGACCGAATGTTTCCCGGGATAAGGAAACCCCCCCTATCAAGTGCCAACGGTCTCAAAGAGAGCGGATGAGCGGATAGAGGCAGGGCACTCTCTTGTCCTTGGAGTGAGAAATTGCTCCTAAAGGCGGAAGAACTTCACAGTCAACGGCATAGGATGGAGAAGGCAACGGGAAACCACTCCATTAAAGATCACTCAAGATATCCCAAGAATCAGTAGCGCACCATGCCAGAATCTTCTGTTAAACATAAATCCGGAGTAATAGTCCCCCAATCGGATCTCCGGGTGGGGACAATGGAAGGTCAGGCAAAGTTGAAGAATACACTAAAAATAGCAACATGGAATGTAAGAACACTCCTCCAATGCGGGAAATTAGAGAACCTCAAACTAGAGATGGACAGAATGGGAACAGACATAATAGGAATATCTGAGATGCGATGGCCTGAACCAGGAGACTTCAGATCAGGAAATTATCGTATCATTCATACAGGTACTAACCAAGGAACAACTGGAATCGGTGGAGTTGGAATAATTCTAAAAGGAAAACTCGGGAATCTAGTCACAGGATATGTGCAATTTAACTCTAGGATAATACTAGTCAAAATTGGAACCAAACCAAAGAACACGGTAATAGTACAAGTCTATATGCCGACATCGGCAGAAGAAGACGATGTAATAGAAACAGTGTATGAAGACATCAACAAAGTTATAAATTATGTTAAAGGTGAAGAGAACTTAATTATAATGGGAGATTGGAATGCTAGTGTTGGAGAAGAGAAAGTTGACGGAATTGTAGGGAAATATGGTCTAGGAGATAGGAACGAAAGAGGAAGCCGGCTAATTGAATTTTGTGCCAAAAACAAGTTGGTCATAGCGAACTCCCTTTTCAACCACCATAAAAGAAGAAGGTACACGTGGAAAGCCCCAGGAGATACTAGAAGACACCAAATCGACTATATATTAGTAAAATCGCGTTTTAAAAACCAAATCAAGGATTGCAGAAGCTACCCGTCTGCGGATATTAATAGTGATCACAACCTTGTAATGATGAAATGCTTACTCAAACTCAAGCGATTAGAGAGAAAAACGAACAAAGTATGGAACAGAGATAACCTAAAGTCTGAAGAACTAGTGATCCCTTATGCACGGAAAACTGATGAGATGGCATCAAACATTATTCCCGGGAGTACTAACGAGGAGTGGGAAACAAATCAAAGAAGGCATACATAAAGCAGCAGAAGAATTTATTGGGAAAGCCAAACCTGTAAACAGGAAAGAGTGGATAACACCTGAAATAATTTGTCTAATGGAAGAAAGAAGACTATACAAAAATGCCTCTGACGAGCAAAGCGAAAACAAATATAGAAAGCTTAGAAACCAAATAAACAGAGAATCTAGGAAAGCAAAAGAAAATTACCTCAACAGCATTTGTAAAGAGGTGGAGGAAAACATGGTTAAAGGAAAAACTGACTTGGCCTACAGAACAATAAAACAAAACTTTGCTAAACGGAAAGTAAAATCTTCAGGAACTATAAAGAACAAAGAGGGCAAGGTACTATTTGGATATGACACGCTGAAGAGATGGCAAGAATACATTGAAGAGCTATATCAAGGAGACCCTCTAACAGATAATATGATAGAATTAAGCGAAGAAGTAGAGAAAGAAGAACTAGGGGACACAATTCTGAAAGATGAATTTGAAAAAGCACTAAAAGAACTACCAGATAAGAAAGCGGCAGGTGTTGATGATATACCTTCTGAACTAATTAAGAAATCAGGAGACAAAATGAAAGCTACATTACTGCAACTCATACAGAAAATATACAAAACAGGTGAAGTTCCTGAAGACTATCAGAAATGCATCATATTCCCCATACCTAAGAAAGCATCTACTATGGACTGTGAAAACCATCGAACACTCAGTCTTCTTTCACACGCATCAAAAATTCTAATAAGAATAATTTTGAAAAGAGTTGAAAACCAATTGAATAGCACTCTAAGTGAAGACCAATTCGGTTTTAGAAGCGGTGTAGGGACGAGGGAAGCAATCTTATCTTTAAGACTAATAATTGAGAAACAAATTTCCAAAAACAAACAAGTATTTATAGCCTTCGTAGACCTCGAAAAGGCATTTGACAATGTTGTATGGCCAGAAATGTTTAGAATTCTGAAGAAGGCTGGTCTGAAATATAATGATAGAAGGATAATCTTTAAAATATACCAAAATGAAACAGCCTTAGTTAAGAAGGAAAACAAAGAAGAAACAGCAAGAATAAGGAAAGGAGTGAGACAGGGATGCCCACTATCTCCAGTAATTTTCAACGCATATATCCAAGAAGCAATAGATAAAATAAGAGAGAATATTGAAGTAGGAATAAAACTTAACGGAATGAAAATAGATATGTTGCGATATGCAGATGATATCGCCATAATTACAGAAAGGAAAGAAGATTTAGAAGCCGCACTCAATGAAATGGAAAACACCTTAAAAGAACAGTATGGAATGAAAATAAATAAGAAAAAGACTAAAGTGATGGTGAGTGGCGCCCTGAACTACAATGAACCCATACGAATAACAATAAAGGGAGAGAAACTAGGGCAGGTTACAGAATTTAACTACTTAGGTAGCAAAATAACAGCAGATGGAAGGAGCAAAAGTGACATTAAAAACAGAATACAACTTGCCAAAATAGCATTCAATGGAAAAAGAAACTTACTGACGAGTAGAAATGTTAGTTTAGACGTAAGAAAGAGAGTCATGAAAACCTATGTGTGGAGTACAGCCCTTTACGGATGTGAAACTTGGACTAGTGGAAAAGAAGAAAAGAGAAGATTAGAGGCATTCGAAATGTGGTGCTACCGGAGAATGGAAAAAATCAGCTGGCGAGACAAGGCTACAAACGAAGATGTCCTCAGAAGAGTGAAAGAAAACAGATCTCTTTGGCGAAATATACAGAAAAGAAGAATAACCTTCATAGGTCACATTTTACGGCATAACAATTTCATTAAGAGAATATTAGAAGGAATCATTGAAGGAAGAACTCGCCGAGGACGACCTAGATTAAGCTACATTCAACAAGTAATAAATGACATCGGGTGCCAGACCTATGCAGATATGAAGAAGAAAGTTGACAAAAGAACGGAATGGCGTGCTGCTGCCAACCAACCTGTGGGTTGATAACCGAAGAAGAAGAGAGATCATTCAGATGACTTCTGCAAACATACAGCTTTCCAATTCTGGATACTATCACGATGCCATTTGGAAATATCTGAACATTTAGCCCATACTTCCATTCGCATTTTTGATGAAAGTAATTGTACATCAGTTCAACTTCAACTTGAATAATATTCACTGACAGAAAATAAATTAGGTTTATAGATCTCTCCTCGCAGGAGAACTTCTGTAAAGTTTGGAAGTTAGGAGACGAGATACTGGCAGAAGTAAAGCTGTGAGACCGGGCGTGAGTCGTGCTTCGGTAGCTCAGATGGTAGAGCACTTGCCCGCGAAAGGCAAAGGTCCCGAGTTCGAGTCTCGGTCGGGCACACAGTTTTAATCTGGCAGGAAGTTTCAAAAATATCTATGTTCACACTGTAACATAGTATATTGCGTATACCTCCAGATACTTCCATCGCTGCAGTTGAGTTCCTAAAAAGGTTCATGAAACAAAGGCTAAGATAACTTTTCTCAGTCGGCCCCGGTGGCCGAGTGGTTCTAGGCGCTTCAGTCCGGAACCGCGCGACTGCTACGGTGGCAGGTTCGAATCCTGCCTCGGGAATGGATGTATGTGATGTCCTTAGGTCAGTTAGGTTTACGTAGAACTAAGTTCAAGTGGACTGATGGCCTCAGATATTAAGTCCCATAGTTCGAGCCATTTGAGAGCCATAACTATTTTCACCCCCATCATTTCCTCCCACAACGTTCTGATGAGGCGACCATTTCCAGAAAAAATAAATGTCGTCAGAGGATTCTAGTTCGTTGAATTGCACTCTCACTCTGACGGAGTTTCCAATGTAATACAGGTGCCATTACGAGAAACGTATATTATCTGGGTCATTTTTAGTTACATCTCTCAAATTAAATATCGTTTGGTTGATAATGGAACTTCAGCTATATTATCAGTGTGAATAATTATCAATTTAACAATTGGATGAGTGTGCTGAATTCTATGTGAGCATAGTATGGCTTGTTTGGTCATTTGCTTGTTAAGTCCGCGATGTGGCAGTCAGCTTGCTCAATCGACTGCTGAATCCTGGTCGACTCACACATAGTACAACAAGTATAACCAGAGCCGCAAAGATTACCAGAATCGAGAATGCTGCAGCTGGCCATGAACAGTGGTGTATTCCTACCAGCTGACAATCCTTGCAATCCATCCTTCATGAACTGTCGCTGCCCATCTACAGCCCTACCAACGTCCCAGACTGTCGCAGATGTTGTTTTCCCGCGAATCACCGTAACATTTCCAGTCAGTCCTAAAACAGTATCCTCCCACTGTCTCTGTGTTTTATGTCCCTGAGGGGACCACATTAATGGGTGATCGCACCTAAAGTTGTGGATTGCATCACGGATCCGTAATCTGTGATTCACCGATACAAATGCTAATCCTTGTCACAGAGCGAACAGTAGAACTTCTTGTGGTGGTCATCATGCAAATGTCCATGGAGAGGCTTCACTTCTTCCCAACACCTTGCAAAATTTGTAAAGCACCAAAATCGCGACTTCTTCAGAACATACCTCCAGTGATACGAAAAAAAATGGTTCAAATGGCTCTGAGCACTATGGGACTCAACATCTTAGGTCATAAGTCCCCTAGAACTTAGAACTACTTAAACCTAACTAACCTAAGGACATCACACACACCCATGCCCGAGGCAGGATTCGAACTTGCGACCGTAGCAGTCCCGCGGTTCCGGACTGCAGCGCCAGAACCGCTAGACCACCGCGGCCGGCCAGTGATACGAGCTGTCCAGCTTCTATACTGTTTGGCCGAAAGAAGACGTGCAGCTAGGTGTGAGCAATTGTCTCCTGCGAGGTACTGCTCTCCGAACGTCCATTTCATACAGTTCCCCTTCGCAATATTCTGACGGAACCTGATTGAGATGCTGCATTTCCCCACAGCAACAATTCCTGCCATAACCAAGACGGTTTTCTTATATCTTTCAGTCTCTTACTGTTCTCGGTATGAATTGGTTTGTCAACCAATTCGAGCGCAGGAACCTAGGCCCACCGAGTACTAGTTATCGGCCTAGGGGAGAACCACACGAATATGATGCTTGCGTAACTATCCCCATAACAATTTTACTGTCTCACGATAGTAATCCACCGCTGATTACTAACTTGTCTGACTGTTCAAAAACTTCCGAGCGCTGACATCAGTATTACGAATATTGACTAAAACCACAAATTTCTAAGAGCAACTCATTGGTATATGATAAACGTACTGTCATTGCAAAAATATACCTCCAGCCTTCTACCCAAAACTAACTCTAATCGATCCAACCTTCCAATTCTGACGTATAGCATCATTACAGTCCAGCAGAGTAAAATACCAAGAGTCAGACTACTAAAGCACCTAGACAGAAATTACAATCCACTCCACTATATTTCCTTTTAATACGAGGGTGGTTTGAAAAGTTCTCGTAATCGCCTCGGGAGGTCAGTGCTAGCCCAATGAGTTGATCATGTGATATTCATTGGACTGTTGCCTGTAAAACATGCCACTTCAGTGCTCTTGGAAGAGTGCTGTGGCGGTGACGTGGCTTTGGTTTGTTCCCACATAGCGATTTGCGAAGATGGAAAAGATCTAGATTCGAGCAGTGATTAAGCAAAGGATAATCATGCCGATTTCCAGAATACACTGGGGGACTCCGATCCTTCATATTCAACTATTGCCAAGAGCTTAGATGACGATCCGCGGAGTGGTCGGCCAAGATGTGTCACTATTCAAGAAATCATTGCAAAAGTGCACAAAATGGTCATGGAGGATCGCCGATTGAAAGTGCGTGAAATTGCTCACTCTTGCCAGATATCATCTGAAATAGTACATAACATTTTAACTGAAGAATTAAAAATGAAAAAAATATGTGCAAGAGGGGTTCCGCGACTGTTGACGCGAGCCCTCAAACGTGCCGTCGTCTTGGCAAAATTACACGAACTAAGGTACGAATTGTTGCCACACCCGCCTTATTTACCTGATATGGCTCCTTCAGACTTCCATGTCTTCCCAAAACTGAAAATTTTGGTGGACGAAGATTCACTTTAAACAAAGAATTGATGGCCGAAGTTGACAACTATTTCGCAGGCCTGAAGGAAACTCATTTTCGAAATGGGATCAAGGCACTGAAACATCGTTGGACCAAGTGCATTAATCTACAAGGAGACTACATTGAAAAATAAAAAAGCGTTTCAGTGCTGTAAGTACTTTTTTTTCTATTCCGTTCCGAGAACTTTTCTAACCACCCTCGTATTTAGAGCCACGGGCTAGTTGAAATCACAAACTAGTCTTTACATTCAACCGTTACATCCACAAATTAACAGTGCAGCCTGCTTGGCGCGGTACATATCATTACCAAGGCACATATGGATTTGAACAAAACATAACAGAATTTTTTAACAATTTTCATAATTTAATTTCTCCAGTGGGATCTTTGCGGAAGAGTCATTCTCGCCCAGCTGTCGGCTGCCTGCCGCTATCGAGCAGCTGCTCGGTTCACCTATCGTTCACCAGCAGCGGCGCCCCTTTACTTACACTAGACTTCTTGCTACAATTGTCAGTTCCTGTTAACAACATGAAAATCCTCTTATAAGGACGGTGATTGCCATCTTAGCTGTTTATGTAACTTCGCATTCTGACATGCCTACAAAAATGGTTCAAATGGCTCTGAGCACTATGGGACTTAACTGCTGAGGTCATCAGTCCCCTAGAACTTAGAACTACTTAATCCTAACTAACCTAAGGACATCACACACATCCATGCCCGAGGCACGATTCGAACCTGCGACCGCAGCGGTCGCGCGGTTCCAGACTGTAGCGCCTACAACCGTTCGGCCACTTCGGCCGGCGACATGCCTACACCGTGCGCTCTCTGGGTACAGTAGCTTAAGACGGCTGATATAAGCTGCCCATCACAACAGCTGCGACTCACACATCATTCCTCCCAGACACCTTGGACAGTCTGCCTCGGAGCACGAAGAAACTGAGAATGAATATTCACTTTGTAGTCATGGGCAGATCCAAAAGCGATAGTTCCTTTCTACGATTCTGTCACGTTTCCATGACGATCGACCTTAATGCATTGATTCCATACAACCGACCAACATACACACAACACCTAATGCCCTGACGTACGTCACCGGTGGAGGGTCGCGTGACCACCAGACACCGGTCCTACACCATCTGAAGCGCTCCAAACCCAACAGTTTGCTCTTTGAACGTCGCCAGTAATATTTTCTCCGGTGTGATAATATCCGTCATACAGCTTGGTGACATCCATTTCACACGGTTTTCTATTTCTCTCTTAAGTTTTTGAAAAGACGATTTTATTGATACAACGCTCATAATAATTTGTAGAAACACGTTTTGGGCAATATCGATGGAATGAATTTTAGGTTTTAACATCCTGTCAACAGAGAACTCGTTAGAGACGGAGTGGCGTATCTGGTACGGGATAGAGGGGGAAGGAGTCCGGCCGTGCCTTTCGCAGAGAAGCCACCCGGCATTTTCCTTAATCGATTTGGGGAAACCTTGGACAACCCATATCTGAACTGTGATCTGACAAGTTTGATGTTCATTCGTAATCTTCCATAATCTTTCCTTGTTCCACCTTTTTATTTTTTATTACTTTTTTCGGAACATTTGATATGTATGTAGTTAACGTATGGGTAAAATCTTGCAACATAGCGCAGCCTTACATTTCTATCAAGCAAAGTGAGTTATATCGATGTCAGAAGACTCTTATTTTCATATTTCTCACATACGTCTACGAATATGGTCATTGCAAAATTAACAACATTCACAGACTATAACAGTCTCTCGGGTGCTCTCATATGCTGTTGAAAACAATGTCGCTACACTCCATGGAACGAAAAAGTTTCGGAGTATAAAAGAAATAAGAACGTTTTATCAACATGCTAAAGTAACTTAGCTGTCACAAAGTTATGAACGAGCTATACAAAAAAATATGTGTAGTCTGCAAAAAGCTGGATAGGCCGGTGAGGGAACACCAGTTGATATGAATGAATTTATTAATTCAATACTACGCATTTCAGCGTTTACATCATCAGATATTCTGAAACTTCAAGAAACCAGTGAACATAGCAGTTACATATTACCGTGGTAGCGAAAATCAGTACTTCAAAAACCTCCCAGAAAACGTGTTTTTTTGCACGTAAAATTAAAACGAAGCAAGATTTTTTAAAACTGTTAAATCTTGTCTTAGACCAAAGTCCAATATACCAACGGACCAAACTGTAACCACCAATCTCGCTTCAGTGCTGAGTTATTAAAGGGTGACTGTTTTTGCACGTAAAACCCGAACGAAGGTGACTGTTTTTTTGCATATTAAATCCGAATGGTGTACATAGAAATGGTGCCGTTAGCTGAACATTATTTTCAGTCCAATTAAAATTTTTGCAAAAGGAGTCGAGCAATTTTTACACAATTTTCCTACGTGCTATCTCCGGTTCGTCTTTCAATCCTTGCGTAATAAACTGTAAGACAGATGTTCGAATGTCTATACAAACATCCTCCGGTCTTGGCTAAACCAAAACCTTTTCACCCCACGTTCCCAGCTCAAATAGGAACCGAGCACCAAACCCCCTTCCCCCTTTCCCGCAAAGCTGCGAACTGCACGCTGCCTTTTCAGGCATATTTGTTATATCTCTTCCGTCCTGTCACGATTGATGATATTGTGAACAGCTCTTGTGTAACATGTAGTATTTTGGAACGATGAAGAAAAACTCTCATCCATCTTAAACCATGAAATCAGTGTACGAAATTTATGTCTGCTTATTCTCTCACACATTAATGTTGATTAGCTCCTCCGACACTGTTGTGTAGCAGATTGTTCTTGATTGAGCCTAGTCTGTTATCCACTTATCTTCACTGATCTTATGTTTTGGTTAAATGTATAATGAATACAATTTCGCCTGACACTGAACATTACATTTGCATCTACCAATGTTTCACACACGTAAAATGTTGTGCCGTGGATCAGATTCCACGTCAAACAACTAGCTAGTCCGCATCTCGTGGTCGTGCGGTAGCGTTCTCGCTTCCCACGCCCGGGTTCCCGGGTTCGATTCCCGGCGGGGTCAGGGATTTTCTCTGCCTCGTGATGGCTGGGTGTTGTGTGCTGTCCTTAGGTTAGTTAGGTTTAAGTAGTTCTAAGTTCTAGGGGACTTATGACCACAGCAGTTGAGTCCCATAGTGCTGAGAGCCAACTAGCTAGTTTGCGACCATACTTTTAGCTGAGACAGATGTGGTGTCAAACATCGAGGCTAACGAGTGCGATGGACTCCAGACAGTTGCTGAAAGACGGATGTCGGATGTTTCTACTGTCGGGCTTTCCGAATGGGGCTTTGCACTGTAATCTGAGCAAAGGACGACCGCCTTAAAGTTTCTTACTCCGCGAGAAGTCGGCCAAAATATCGTGGCAGAGAAGAGCAAAGTTTGGCTTCCTTTGTAGGGACGTAGCTCCATTGCACTTGTTTGCACCACCTGCCGACGAGTTAGGTAATGTGCACTGCCCTTTTTCCTGCTGTTGGCAAGTGGAGGAATGTCACATGTCATTAATTGTGAACTGCAGGAAAGAAGGTGGGCAAAGTTTGTCAGAGAAACATTCTGGACGATGAAAACTGTGAACGTACTTACGCCCATCCGCGGAACGATTTTCACTAGCACCAGTGTCATCGACAGAACTATCCAGGCACGCCTCACGACCAACGTCATGACTTAAATACTGACAGTACCTCTCTGTAGTATAGTAGGTTAACTCAAACGAAAACAGATCTTTGCAAAGTGATAGATTCATTTTGGCAAGCGTCTCTCAGTCACGGGCAGATGTTGAAGAGAGGCAGAAAGCGGAGGCTTCTGGAGAATAGTGTTGGTGCGGTGTTATAATGAACTGGTCGCACACCTGACTGAGAAACAGCATTTCTCTTGTAAAATCAAAAGCAGAGAAAATCTAGAGAGATTTATTCTACTATCGCCAATTCCTTTGTATCCATACAAATCCTTACATAACCATGCTCGCCTAATGGAGGTTGGTAGCAAGCGTCACGTGCTTAGCAGCCGCTGGAGGCTGGGGCTCCTTTTGGTGAAAGACACCGGGAACTACCAAGGGCCCCACCAGCAGGAGACACAGACCTAATTTCTAAATTTGCATCAGATACGTAAATAAGGGATTCATATGTAAACTGTAGGCTTTTTATTAGTTCGCTAGCCTCCAAATTTCTTGCGTACATTTTGAACACTCTGCCTTGAAGAAACGTTTTGGTTCAAGACTACTCCTTCCGGAAGACTTCCACCGTTTCAGAGGACAAATTGCCGTGAGTCCTCCAGCGATACCACCGAGAGACTCGTCGCATCAGTACGTTGCTCTACTGTGCCTCACAGTAACGTATCACGACAAACTTAAGTGTTTTCTGGTTGCAGGACCGCGTCATGTTGTAAAGTAACTGTCGATGTCTCGACCATGTTTACAGTGGTCTTCCTCTGGATCTACTAATGAGTAAATATGTAAACGCACGTAATTTACCATGATATAGGTGAGTAAAATGTTCTAGACGTTTCTTGTTGGAAAGAACTATTTTTCCCGATTGTATCTTAAATGCTAACCTCGTCACAGTCCCCTGAATATCTCATTTCAGATATGGAAAATGAATGTATAAATCTGAAGCTCCTTTAACACTTACAACTAGTTTTTTTGTTGGAGATTAGTATCCATGACTTTACTCATTGAGGCAATTCATTCTGACACCTAGCGGAATGAATAAGTGTCTTCCATTTCGAATAATATTTTTTATGTATTGTTTATTTTCTTACACGATTTTTCTATCAGCAACAATATTAAAATAAAAAGGCGTCTCCGAAATCACAATATACAACAAAATGGTTCAAATGGCTCTGAGCACTATGGGACTCAACTGCTGAGGTCATTAGTCCCCTAGAACTTAGAACTAGTTAAACCTAACTAACCTAAGGACATCATAAACATCCATGCCCGAGGCAGGATTCGAACCTGCGACCGTAGCGGTCTTGCGGTTCCAGACTGCAGCGCCTTTAACCGCACGGCCACTTCGGCCGGCTACAATATACAACAAACAGCTCTTGAAACTGCGGTATCTAATATTTTCCTCGTATGCTTGCATAAAAAATCCATCAGATTCTTTCGTGCCTTAACCCTTTAGCGTAACACCGCACTCTACATGGGTCAGCCAGAACATTATGGCCACCTACCTAATAGCCGGTGTGTTCCCCTATGGCACGGATAACAGTGGCGACGTGTCGTGGAACGGAAGTAATCAAGCCTCCATACCTTGCTGGGGGGAGATAGCACCACATCTGCACACACAAGTCACCTTTCTCCCATAAATTCAGTAGAGGTTTGCGATGAGCTTTGACACCACGTTAATCCCAGATCTGTTCGATCGGTTTCAGATCTGGTGAGTCGCGTGGACAGCACATCAATTGGAACTCGCCACTGTGTCCCTCGAACCACTCCATCAGACTCCTGGCCTTGTGACATGGCGCACTCTCTTGGTGTAAAATGCCACTGCCGTCGGGAGACATCATCGTCATGAAGGGGTGTACGTGGTCTGCAACTAGCGTACGATATTTTGACGTCGTGGTGCCTTGCATGAGCTCCACTGGACCCATGGATGACAATGTGAATGTTCCCCAAACCATACTGGAGTTCATCTCCGTCCTGCGGTATAGGCGTCAAAGAGCTGACAACGGATTCGCGTCCTCCCATCGGCATGATGTACAAGGTGTCACGATTCATCCGACCATGCACCGCTTTAACCCTGCACCAACGTCCAGTGCCGATGGTCACGTGCCTATTTCAATCGTAGTTACCGATATCGTGGTGTTAACATTGGCATATAGATGGGCCGTCGGCTACGGAGGCCCGTCGTTAGCAGTGTTTGGTGCGTCGTGTATTCAGACACACTTGTACTCTGCCACAGTTCACCGTCGTCCTGTTTTAACTGTCTGCCCAGCCTACGACGTCCGACATCCGCAATGAGGGGTAGCAGCCCAATCCACGTGTGGACTTGGTTTCACTCTTGTTTCGCCAGGTGTAAAGACACTCATCACAGCACACCTCGAACACGTCGTGCGGTTCAGAAATTCTAGCGTCGAGCCTCCAGGCCGTCACAATCTGCCATCGGTCATCCCCCTTCTACATGCCGGCAGCAGGTTCACTCATACTACATACACCGTTCGTGTGTCTAACTAGCAGTCATTCCTCACCAGGTGACTCTGCTATTGCCTGGAAGTTTTTATATCGATAGTAGGTCGCTGGTCATAATGCTCTGGCTGATCAGTGTATAATAATTTAGGTTGAAATTATCCAGCCTCAGAGTTTACCCACTGGCGATCCTTTATTCAGAAGAAACGGACTTTAGGGATTGCCGTCGACACTGAGGAAAATTCTTTAGGAACGGGTAAGCATGAGCTCTCTCCTCAAATCTGGCTGTAGTGTCTGGATGATGGAAGACAGCCCATTGAGGACTGTAGAAGACGCAGCTTCCCAATGAATGAAAGAATCATTCTGGTGTAAGTAATCTGACATGTCGAAAATGTCAATGTATTACGAGGGCATAATGTAATACATCATTCATGGCGTAATATAATTTATCATTTCAAGGCTGCGCCTAGGGCAGTGGGTGGGAGAAAGGGGGGGGGGGCGGTTCTCATCCAGTTGGCTGTTGCGGGCTCCAGGGCTGGTTTCCAGTATTTGGTAGTGCGGACATACCCCAGCCTGCTGGTGATCGCTCATTCTGTCTATAAGGTGAATGACTTGCGGACCTTTCCTATTATGCTGGCTTAAACGCAAGAGATACCACTTTGACAGCAATTGTTTCCAGCGCAACTTACAAGTAAACTTTGAGTAGCCTTGACAAAAAACAAATCGTTGTTGAAGAGTGCTATTAGTCTGCGCAGTTAGTGGCCAGTTGAAATATCTGAATTCTTCTCTGGAGGCTGACTGTCTTGGAGACCTAAATGTTGAAACGATTTCGTGTGGCAGACTGAAACTAGCCAAATTAAGATGTATGTGGGCAATTTTACGAGTGTAGAGGTGGAGTAGTGGGCTCTGCGGGGAGAAGGTGACGTTTCTAGATTGCTGAGTGTATAAAGTCGTGAGTGAGTGATTCTCAGAGATCAGTCAAGCTCTTCTGTCCGGAGATGGAATCCGGGTAGACTACTGGAGTCGACGATACGAAATCGTTACGAAGAGGCTGCATAGCAGACCGTGTAGCCATTAGCTAACCGGAAATATTGCTTAATGAACCAATGAAAGACAGTGAATTCCGTTTTGTTCCATAAAAATTTAAAGTGAAGAGTTAGTGTGTGAGTCCTGCTTTTTAGCTTTAAATTGTCGTCCTGCGTTGTTTACAGAGAGATTATCTGTGCATGTTACTAGAAACCTTACAGTATAATAACTGCGTCCTAGTATGCCGGTCGGATCTGAGACACATTTGAAAATGATTTTATTGCTACAACACATTTGATAGTGGTTTAACTGAAAATATAAATTTGAACCACCACATAGATAATACTGTGGGGTAGAGTAAACCAAAGACTGTTTCATTGACAGTACACTTACAAGATGCGACACACCTACTAAGGAGACTGCCTACACTACGCCTGTCCGTCCTCTGCTAGAGTATCGCTGTGCTGTACGGGTTTCTTTCCAGATAGTTTAGACAGAGGACATCGGAAAAGTCAAAAGACGGACAGCTCGTTCTGTATTATTTCGAAATAGCGGAGAGCGTGTCACAGGTATGTTTAAAATAAAAGCGTTTTTCGTTGTGACGAAATCTTTTCACGAAATTTCAATCACAACTTTCTTCTCTGAAAGGGAAAATATCTTACTGTAGCCACTCTACGTAACGAGAAATGATAATCATAATAAAATACCAGAAATCAGAGTGCGTACGGAAAAACTTAAGTGTTCATTTTTCCCACGCGCTATGAGAGTGGAACGGTAGATAAATAGTCAGAAGGTGATTCTAAAACCGTCTGCCAAGCACTTAAGTGACACTTCCGGAATATTCATGTAAATGTAGATGTAGACATAGGGATAGTGAGATTTTTAACACTGGCTACCGAGTCAAAGCGTGGCTATTAGTTACTGTGATTTAGGTGGTAGTGTGTACTAGTACTACAAAATGCGTACATTATGTACTATCCGACACTAAGCATATAAAATGTGCCTAACCCAACAATTAAGATGCATGCTGGAAATAAATAAAAAGTGCAAATGGGGATTTAAACGTTTTTTGGCCGCAGTAAAACATTTTCCAATGAAGTTGAAACCGAACTGAAATAATTTCTTATATTTGAAGAAGTGATATTTAGTTTAAGCATGTCGGGCGTAAGAAAACTTGCATTCGACTATGCGGAAAGAAATGGATTACCCCATAATTTCAGTGCAGAAAAAGCTATGGCAAGCAAGAAGTGGGCTGAAGAAGTTCATGCAAGAAATATCGTGTGTGTGTGTGTGTGTGTGTGTGTGTGTGTGTGTGTGTGTGTGTGTGTGTTGGGGCTTACGGGAGCTCAACGTCGAGGTCATCAGCGCCCTGACGCACACTAAAAGAAACAAATGTGGAGGAATTTAGTAAAATGGACGCATACACTCAAAGAATGCGGGAAAAGATGCAAAATGCTATATAAGAAAATAAAACGTAAGGAAAACGAGAAAGGAGCGTCAAGAATGCCACAGGAAATAGTCACTGGCTGGCCACTTACGTAAAATATGGGCTAGCCATATTAAGACTCTCTTCCTAAAATCTGGGTGAAAACATTGGACAAGTCAAAGAAATTTAAAACTTTAACCACATTCGTTTGAGTATTTCCTAAAAGAGATGGCATATCCACCGGCAAGCCAGCCGCGGCCTGCTGGTCAGAAAATAAAACGCAGTCTGGTAAAACGTGGCGCACAGTGTCCTGGACGCCACAAGTACCACACATTGGGGGTTCCTCTCACCGGAGCAGGTATCCATGCGTCATATGACTGTGGCCTATCCAAAGACGAGTGAGGAGAACCTCATCCCGCCTACGGGGCTGGAAAGACGTACACCACATTCGCGTTGTGGGCTTCACTAAACGGAGTTTATTGGCAGTCATTTCCAACCACTCATCCTCCTACCGACGCATGACTCGTGAGCTCAATAGCGAGGTGAATGAGTGCAGAGGGATGGCACACTGAAATTCTTGCGGATCGAGACATGCCTCCTAGTCTGCGAGATCTGCCCTTTCGTTCCCAGCAATGCCGACGTGCCCTGGAACTCAGCAGCAATCCACCTCCTTCTCCAGCCGTTGTAGTTGGAGGAGTGCATCTGGATGTTCTGGACTATTTTATCTGCTGGATACAAATGTTGCAGTGAGTAAAGGGCACTTAGTGAATCGGAACAGACAAGAAATTTACGACGGGAAGAGCATCTCATCTGCTCCAGTGCCCGCAAGATCGCAGAAAATTCTGCATCAAAGACAGTAAATACTTGAGGCAGTCGGACATTGAGGACACGATCTGGAAAAACTACAGAACAACCAACAGAATCCTCCTGCTTCGAACCATCCGTAAAAACAGCTACATAGTCTTGGTACTCGGATAAAATGGCAGAAAATGTTGCATTAAAAACAGTGGCAGGAATGCTCTCCCTCTTGTAACGCACCTAATCTAAAATCACTCTGGGCCTCTCCAGTAATCAGGGTGGCAGGTGGTTAAAACCTTGAACCTTGGATTTGGGGCTGTACGGGCTCCACACCAAGGGACGACAGCACACTTTGCACACGGATCCCTAACGGTATCGTGGCTCGTGCACGGTTGGAAACAAGGCGCTCCAGAGGCGGACGAGCAACAATATGGTGAGCGGCAGGAAACTTACAAGCCTGGAACACCAGCAGGAGCCGCCGCCGGATGGTAAGTGGCGGTTCTCCCGCCTCAGCACAGAGGCTGGGTATGGGACTAGTCCGATAAGCGCCCGTGGCCAGTCGAATCCTCGCATGGTGGACTTCGTCAAGTCTCCGCAAATAAGATGGCCTCGCTGACCCATACGCCGTGCACCCGTAGTCCAGCCGCGAACGCACAAAAGCCCTATAAAACTGGAGAAAACGCGCCCAGTCCACTCCCCAAGACCTGGGTTCAAAAAATGGTTCAAATTGCTCTGAGCACTACGGGACTTAACTGCTGAGGTCATCAGTCCGCTAGCACTTAGAACTACTTAAACCTAACTAACCTAAGGACACCACACACATCCATGCCCGAGGCAGGATTCGAACCAGTGACCGCAGCGGTCGTGCGGTTCCATACTGTAGCTCCTAGAACCGCTCTGCCACTCCGGTCGGCCCAAGACCTGTGGCTAAGGCACTTGAGGATGTTCAGCGCCTTCAGGGTTCTGGCTTTCAACTCTCGCAAGTGTGGCAACCATGGCAATGTGGAGCCAAAAATGAGGCCCAGAAACCGCACTGTGTCTCTAAAATGTAGGATAGTGTCGCCTATATGAAAGGCAGGCAAATTAAAAGGACGACGAGAACGATTAAAATGAACACACACTTATCGGCAGAAAACTGAAAACCCGTCTTTGCAGCCCACTCTTCTAACCGCCGAACTGTAAGTTGCAACTGACGGCTCACCGTTGCAACACTGGAGGAGGAACAGAAAACAGCCTAGTCGTCCACAAATAGCAGTGTACTGGACTTCTTACCGTAAATGTTATACTTCTGGTGGCTATGGCAATGTGGGTAACACTTAAAACACTGACCCGGGGCACACCATTCTCCTGCTCAAATGGATCAGACAGTGTGTGACCAACTCGGGTTCGAAAAAACCGCTGAGACAGGTAAGGCCGAATGAAGATGGCGAGGTGGCCACGAAAGCCCCACTGATGCAGTTGTGCGAGAATACTGTGTCTCCAAGTAGTATCGTACGCCTTACTGATATCAAAGAATATGCCGATACAGTGATACTGACGGAGGAAAGCCTGCTGAATAGCGGCTTCTAGGAGGGTCAGGTTCTCGAATGTGGACCGAAACTTTCGGAATACACCCTGAGAGCGGCTTAGGAGTTGCCTGGTCTCTAAAAGCCAGACCAGACGACGGATAACCAATCGTACCAGGGTCTTTCCTACACAGCTCGTCAAGGCGATACTCCGATAACAACTGGGTCATGTGCGGTTCTTTCCTGGTTTGAGGAGAGAGATTAGAATTGCCTCCCTGCACGAGTTGGGGAAGACGCGTGTCTGCCATATTAGATTAAAACATTCGAGGAGGATTTCCTTTGACGCCGCTGGCAGATGTCGAAGCATGCAGTACCGGGTCTGCTCGTGACCGGGTGCAGTGTCAGAAGTCTCAGTCAGTGCCGACTCGAGCTCCCACATCGAGAAAGTGGAGTTGTAGGTCTTGCAAGAAATATCGCCGAATCCGAGGGCGATGATGGAAGTTCCAAGCAGAAGGCCTGGTCAAGGAGCCTGTGAGCTGACGAGCAGCCCATGGGATGGACAAAGAAAGCTAACCGAAGCACAGAGGAAATCTAGAACTGCAGCACCGTTCAAAAGGAAGTGTTTTGGACACTCGGATGAAAAGCCACCACAGTCACTCATTCCAAACAGAGGAATGTCAAAACGAGTTGCGCGAAGAAGACTAAACGGAAGAAACTAAAAATAACGTAGATTCATGTAAGGGTGTAGGAGTGTAAAAAGGGGTGAGAAATTCTTCTGCAGTGCCTGCAAATAGGAATGTAAGAAATAAAATACGGAAGGTTTTCTTATACTATCGCATATCCTTAAAGTCAGGGACATAGTTTGTAATAGCGGTACAATTTATGCACCCACTGGTACAAATTAGGAAACCAGAGTCCTAATTTGCACAACTTCCACATCTTTCCGTAATTAAGTATAGTATGCGTATTCTTCTAAAAAATTACAGTCTTTAAATCAGATACTAAGGAAAGCACCCTACAATTATTGAGAGTGGCATTGTTTAAATAGTTTTGTATTACCTTACTGTTTAGAATATTATAAATAAAAGTGGTACAATTTTGGAAACTGTTCCTTAACAGTGTCATGGTGCCGAGGATTAATCGAAGTCTGCCAATATATGTTTCTGAGTGTATCTGTGAAGCAATATGTTGCTTAATTTCTCTCGCGCTAAGCATATCGCGTAGATTCTGGCCACGGCCGCGTATGCAACATGTACATCTACAGCGATTCCACGGAAGCTCAAGGATGAGACAGAACGAACGTTCCCATTGCATCTCGAATAATCCCATGTCTAGAGGAGGGTCGCGTCGCCTTCGGACTGACGGTTATTTCTACGTGGACCTCCTAGAGGCCCCTTGTCTGTGTAATAACTCCAGCGTACGCGGCCAAATGAAATGACGCTCAACAGGGTGTTTGGAAGTTAGTTGTACAAAAGTAACCTTTAATTGTGAAAAAGGTAAATAACTTAAAGAAATATTTGGTACAGCACGCTAATCTTTACTTACAAATGTTCAATTGAGCTGCCTTTTGTAACAAATGTCGCACCCGAGATCAGTTTCCTGCCAGATCCTGTGAAGCAAGTCTTGATGTATGGTGGAAGCTGCTAGTGTCACCAGTTGTCGCAGCGCGACGATGTTTCCCGGTAACGAAGGGACAAACACTCTGCCTTCAACGTAATCCCATACACGGAAGTCAATTGGGGTTAAATCAGATGATCGTGGTGGCCAGAATATTGTTCCATCACGTCCAATCCAAGTCGGCACATTCCCATGAAGGTACAGGATAACTTCACGATGATAATGAGGTGGCGCGCCATCCTACTGGAAAATAAATTCTATTGAAACATTCCGTTGTAACTGATGTATTATCAGTGTTCAAGCATGTCAAGGTACGATATGCTGACTGAAGATGACTCGCCAAAAAAGTACAATGAAAATTGTTACAGATTACAGTACAAAAATATTTACCTCAGGATTACAGTACAAAAATATTTACCTCAGGCGAGTGCCGTACATGATCGATTACGTGACGTGGTTTCTGTTCACTCCGTATCTGAACATTATGCCGATTCACTTTATCGCAGATATCGAAGACCGCTTCGTCACTGAACAAAATTTTAGTAAGAAAATCATCTTCAGTCTGCAGTTTGTTAAACATTTCTACAGAAAACTGAGCTCGTTTCTCGTAATGCATGCAACAGTTCCAGGTTGTGGGGTTTGACTAAAAGGCGTTTCCGCAATGTAACATTAGGCATATTAAATTCTAAGCTGCTACGTCTCCTTGATTTACCCGGATTATAAATGTAAGGCTTGTTCAATTACTATGTAGCAGACAGCAGGCCGACGCTGACCCGGCGTCCTGTGTCACAAACAACCAGTTTTGGTGAAACGATTGTACCAAAGCGGGACGGTGTGGCCGAGAGGTTCCAGGCGCTTCACTCTGGAACCGCGCGACCGCTACGGTCGCAGGTTCGAATCCTGCCTCGGCCATGGATGTGTGTGATGTCCTTAGGTTAGTTAGTTTTAAGTAGTTCTAAGTTCTAGGGGACTGATGACCTCAGATGTTCAGTCCCATAGTGCTCAGAGCCATTTGAAACATTTGATTGTACCACATAATAAAAGTTTGTCTTTGAGTTGCTGGCTTGCAACATTTAGTCCTGAATTGTCTCTGGACCGTAGTAACGGATATCGATTCAAAAAACCACAAACAACAACGCATACGACCTGCACCGTAATACGAATTTACGATGACTGTTGGAGTAACTCACTCGTACGTAGCGCCTAGAAGTAACATCGTACGTAACAGTATTAGGCAGGAATAAGTCTTGTAGATATACTGCATTTAGTGCTGTACAAAACATTTCTGTAATCTGTTTACCCTTTTCACAACTGACGCGACCGGTAATGACAAAGCTGCAACACCACAGTTTCTTTTTAAAAATCCTCGTTTGTTTCAGTCAGATGCCTCTGGCCTCTACGAGGGTTCTGGGGAAGGAAAGTTGGTTAACTACTTTGCGCGAGGAGGTGGTGGCTGCCCCCGCCCGCGGCGCCGTAACAAATGGTGCTGTCGGTGTGAATTTCGTGCGGAGTAGTTTTATCGCGCCGCGGAGGCCCGGCGAGGCAGGGCACGCGACCGCGCGCTGCTGTGCCGCCGCCGCATCCATCACGGCCGGCCGGCCGGCGCGGAGCCCCCGTGTTTGCTAAACGCCGGAACGCGATCTGCCGCCGCCGGACGCGCCCGCAAATCCCGAAGACGGCGGCGCGGCGCGCAAGGGGCCAGCGCCGAACTCGCCGCCGGCCGCCGGCCGCACGGAATGCAATTAGCGGCCTCTTCTGGCGGCGGGGCGGCGTTCCCCACGTGCCGCGCCCGAGGAGGCCGCGTCACGGGCCGAGGCATACCGCTACGCCACCGCGTTATGCTCCGCGGAAGCCATCCCGGGCGGATAAAGGGTCTCGGCCGACCGCCGCACATCGGAGTGCACGGCGTCCACGCACTCCCGGTTATCGTATTGACCTGTATTGAAGCCCGCAGTGGACAAAAGTACACGCTTCTCTAGTTGTGAATACTATGGTGTCGATGATACACTTTCTATAAAACGCTGGCTATGTAATTAAAAGCAATCTAAAATATTTGTTGTGAAAACTGTAGAAATTCTACATCGGATAACCGCGAAGAAACATTAACATAGATTCACAGAACATACGAGCTGGTGAAAGCAGTCAGTCAACGTTTTACCTGCATCTACATCTACATCCACATTCCGCAAGCTACCTGACGGTGTGTGGTGGAGGGTACCTTGAGTACCTCTATCGGTTCTCCCCTCTATTCCAGTCTCGTATTGTTCGTGGAAAGAAAGATTGCCGGTATGCCTCAGTGTGGGCTCAAATCTCTCTGATT
This sequence comes from Schistocerca nitens, assembly GCF_023898315.1. Taxonomy (NCBI): domain Eukaryota; kingdom Metazoa; phylum Arthropoda; class Insecta; order Orthoptera; family Acrididae; genus Schistocerca; species Schistocerca nitens. The sequence continues at coordinate 559,966,823 of NC_064618.1, read as the reverse complement.
TTATGCTCATGGTCTCTTATACACGTAAGAGGGAGCAATATACTGCTTGACTCCTCGGTGAAGGTATCTTCTCGAAACTTCAACAAAAACCCGTACCGAGCTACTGAGCGTCTCTTGCAGAGATCGCCACTGGAGCTTATCTATCATCTCCGTAACGCTCTCGCGATTACTAAATGATCCTGTAACGAAGCGCGCTGTTCTCCGTTGGATCTTCTCTATCTCTTCTATCAACCCTGTCTGGTGAGGATCCCACACCGGTGAGTAGTATTCAAGCAGTGGGCGAACAAGTGTACTGTAACCTATTCCTTTTGTTTTCGGACTGCATTTCCTTAGGATTCTTCCAATGAAACTCAGTCTGGCATCTGCTTTACCGACGATTAATTTTATACGGTCATTCCATTTAAATCACTCCTAATGCCTACTCCCAGATTATTTATGGAATTAAATGCTTCCAGTTTCTGCCTGCTATATTGTAGCTAAATGATAAAGGATCTTTCTTTCTATGTATTCGCAACACATTACACTTGTCTACATTGAGATTCATTTGCCATTCCCTGCACCTTGCGTCAATTCGTTGCAGATCCTCCTGCATTTCAGTACAATTTTCCATTGTTACAACCTCTCGATATACTACAGCATCATCCGCAAAAAGCCTCAGTGAACTTCCGATGTCATCCACAAGGTCATTCATGTATATTGTGAATAGCAACGGTCCTATGACACTCCCCTGCGGCACACCTGAAATCACTCTTACTTCTCAAAAATGAAGACCCCATATCAGAACACACGGAAAACATCGTACATATTTCACTCAAAATACACTGCCGTAAAAAAAATTAGTACACCCTCTTAGATGTTTCCAATTCATTCAAGATTTATAACAGTGCGTATGGAGTACATGGAATAATTACATTTACAGATAAAGAGCACAAGCAGTTCTGATGTACCACTTATGGACCCATGCTGAAACGCACATATCAGTATGTGGTGTTATTCCCACTGGCGGCAATGCAGCTGCTGACATCGGTACGCAGTAGAACGTACAGATAGCGAATCCTGACCTGCGATACTTTATGGCAGGTCTGCTCGACCTGTTCACGTTATTCTGTAAGAGTTGTTTCTTCATGAGTCGCACGAGTCACTTCTCATCTCATTATATACCTCAAGTGCTCTATTGGAGACGAAGTCTGAAAATTGCGCTGGCCAGGGAATTTGCTTCACTTCTTGCAGAGAGCGCTGAGTTTTACAGACAGTCTGTAGCGTCCATTATCTCGTTGGAACATCACATCACCTTCCTGCTCCAAGAACGGCAAGAGAACAGGCCTAACAGCGTTTTACACGTACCGAACGCTGGTTAGCGTCCCCTCCAGAAGCACCAAAGGTGAATGAGAGCTGTGGCTTATTGCACCCCACACGAGGCCTGTGTTGGGACCAGTGTGTCTGCACGATTGCACTCCACGATACAGCGCTCACCAGATCCAGATTGTACGCGTAAACGATTGTCACTTGCTTGCAGGCAGAATCTGCTTTCATCGCTGAAGACAACTTCTCGCCATTCCATCTTCCACTGACTCTCTTACGGCGCCAATTGAGCAGTGCACGTTGATGCTGTGGCACAAGTGGAAGACGGACGACGGGTGTGCTTGACGATAGTCTCAGTGATAATAAGCGGTTTGTAGCAGTTTGTGTTGAAATGTCTGGGCTCACAAACCCTCATATAATACGTTCTATGTTTGATGTACGATCTGCTACTGCTGCCTCTACAATATGACAATCCTGGCGCGCTGTGTGGACATCGAAAACCTCGTCTAAGGATGTGAGGATGTTCTGATACCAGCATCGTAGCACAATTGACGCAGCACATCCAACTTGTGTGGCCATTCTCCGAGAGGATCATCGCGCCACTCTGAAGGCCACAATTTGACCCCTTTGTAACTCGCCCAGCTGACTGAAGGAAGCGCGAGTGCGCCTCCGTGGCATGGTTACCAGCTTGCTTCACACATCTGCACTACACCGAGTCTTCTGGTTCTGAGCATTTGCTATTTAAGGGGTAGACACAGATGGCAATCTAGTAGTGATATCACTGCGCTATCTGTTCGCGCACGTCGTCGAAACCACTATGAGTAAATCTACTATCCCCCATGTGTCACAAACTGCCATCGGATCAAAATTGACGTTTTGAAAGGAAAGACAGCATTGGTCGTATATTTTTGTTTATTATCGCAAAATCGATTTTCGGTGACTTAGTGACCATCTTCAGTGCTGTAATATATAACTTAAATTAGTAAGCACTGGTGTCAATAAGCTTACGGCGATCACATAGACTGAGGTCGCTGTTTACATGCACTTGTTCAGCAGACCTTACTAATTTAAGTTATATATTACAGCACTGAAGATGGTCACTAAGTGACCGAAAATCGATTTTGCGATAATAAACAAAAATATACGACCAATGCTGTCTCTCCTTTCAAGTATACCCATTATCTGGTCGTAGTGCACAGGACACTATGGAGTCGCCAATCAATAAAATTTACGTCGTCTTTTCTATTATACTTATTTTTTCTCCGGCAGTGTAACCTAAGGGCGTACGATGAATATTTTCGAAGAGTTGCAGGTGTACACTCATATGAAAAATTGCCCCAGTGACTTACACAATGAAAAATCTTATCTAAGACACAAGCCTTATTTAGAAAATTGTATTGAAATTTTCGACCACGAGAAAGGATCAATATACGATATCAACACATACGAGGTGTGGCTAGAAGAAAACCGGACTAGTACTGGTGAAACAATAAAACGAATGCAATAAGGCTGAAAGTCGCGTGGCCTGTCACGTGACTCTCGCTCCGCCTACTGCTCGAGTTTCATCTGCCTCCTGCACTCAGTCTGCCCGTGGCGTCTGTTTTAAGTAGTTGACGTTTTGTCTGTGCGTCGGAAAATGTTGAGTGTACAGAAAGAACAGCGTGTTAACATCAAATTTTGTTTCAAACTAGGAAAATCTGCAAGTGAAACGTTTGTAATGTTACAACAAGTGTACGGCGATGATTGTTTATCACGAACACAAGTGTTTGAGTGGTTTAAACGATTTAAAGATGGCCGCGAAGACACCAGTGATGACACTCGCACTGGCAGACCATTGTCAGCAAAAACTGATGCAAACATTGAAAAAATCGGTAAACTTGTTCGACAAGATCGCCGTTTAACAATCAGAGCAGTGTCTGAGTTAACAGGAGTTGACAAGGAAAGTGTTAGGCAGATTCTTCATGAAAGTTTCAACATGAACAAAGTGTGTTCAAAAATGGTTCCAAAGTGTCTCACAATTGATCAGAAGGAACGCCGAAGAATGATTTGTTCTGACATCCTGGAAAACATTGAAAGTGATCCCACCTTCTTACAAAATGTTATTACTTGCGATGAATCGTGGTTTTTTACTTACGATCCCGAAACTAAACGCCAATCGATGCATTGGAAAACTCCTGGTTCTCCACGACAAAAAAAAGCACGAATGTCAAAATCTAAATTCAAGGCAATGATGATTGTTTTTTTTTACATCAAAGGGATTGTGCACATTGATTGGGTACCAGAGGGACAAACAGTGAATCAGCATTACTACATTAGCGTCCTGGCTACCCTACGTGAGCGAGTACGGAGAAAACGGAACGATTTGTGGAGAAAAAAGTCATGGATCCTTCACCAAGACAATGCCCCAGCTCACAGTGCGTTGTCAGTGAAGACGTTTTTGGCAAAACACAACATTCCCATCTTAGATCATCCACCCTACTCACCTGATTTGGCCCCCTGTGACTTTTTTCTTTTCCCTAAAGTCAAGTCAGCTTTGAAAGGAACTAGATTTGAGACTGATGAAGCAGTAAAAGAAAAAGCGACGGGAGTAATGTATGGACTTACCGAAAATGATCTGTAGCATTGCTATGAACAGTGGAAAATTCGTATGGAGCGGTGTAGAGACCGAGGAGGAGAGTACATTGAAAGAGATAACATGAAATTGTAAATAATTGTAAATAAATGTTTTTTCCAGCATCAGTCCGGTTTTTTTCTAGCCGCACCTCGTACACAAGAAATATAACTGTATAATATCTACTCACCAGACACACTAGCCTTCTCTCCCAAAGATAAAAAAGCTGCGTTCATGTAGCACCCAAGGATACCAACCGTCAATTATTATCACATAATTTCTTGTTATAGCATCTACGTTATAATAATAACAATATTTCACGACACAAACCCCACAGTTGGCCTCTGGATGCCATATGATCGTCAACTCCACATAGATGTGAGTTGAAAACAAATGAATAAAAAAGCGTTCTTGGTCATAAGTAAGATGTAAATGAAATTCACTATTCACAGCACCCCAAGGCGCACACGAAACTGGCCTTGTAAGCCGAAACAGGCATTCCTGGTGTGCAGAAACATCTAGACACAAGTAAAGCCGGCCGTTGTGACCGAGCGGTTCTAGGCGCTTCAGTCCGGAACCGCGCTGCTGCTACGGTGGCAGGTTCGAATCCTACCTCGCTCATGGATGTGTGTGATGTTCTTAGGTTAGCTAGGTTTAACTAGTTCTAAGTCTAGGGGACTGATGACCTCAGATGTTAAGTCCCATAGTGCTCAGAGCCATTTGAAGCCTTTTTGAACACAAGCAAATAAATATTACATGGCAGCTACTGGAATTCAATTCTTGTAATACAATTTGGCCAAAGTAGCTGCCGGATTACAACTGTGTGCTGGATCACGGCTCGGAAGATCAGTTCTGCCAACAACCCATGGGCTGCGGCTACGACATTTCCTACAAGAGCCGTAGTTGTAAGTTATACTTTTTTAGTTTCTGAAACTGATTTCATTTTATGCTAATAAACAGTTGTATTGCTATTATTACCTAATATTTAAGAACCGTAAGCTTTACGATATTTCTTGATTATTTATTGTTAATTTATTGATGTATACAAAATTTCATTGTAAGCAGGTAACTTACAGTTTCAATTATCGCCTCGGAACCATCTCTTCTCTTTGCGGAATACAGATGCAAATGCTGTATATTTTCTTATCGGTTTCGTTTCGGCTTCCTATCAGATAGTCATGAGATGATTTCAATATGTTACATCCGACTAACAAGTCGAAACCTGCTTGTGTTTGTGCGACCGAGTACTGAAAACTATAGTATCAGAAAGAGATTTTAGTCTTCACAGCGATAACAAGACAGGCATAGAAGCCTCTCCCCAGCAGAATGAAGAAATCATTGCCATACGGTGATTTTCATAGTGCCAAACAAAAAAGGAATGGACAATTTTAATGGACAAGGATCGGAATATTAACCCTAGATTATTAAATCGTCTTATAATATACGATTGTAGTAGGGTAGAAAACAGAAATATTTGCAATTAATTTGGTATGCAACATACCACTGGAGATCTTATGATGGTGATTAACTAAAGCATGACCTATAAATCATAACTTTCTTTCTTAATTAAAATTTGGAGTAGTAAACTTTACGATGGTTTAGCAGCAATGTAACATTTTACCTCCTCAAGTGTCCTAGGGTTAAGGCACCCGGTACTGGATGATTTCTGGGTAGATTACACGCCACTCTCGGTTTCCCAACTCGACATTCGCGGGAAAATAAATTGTTGTTATTGACAAATTAAGCACAGGTCAAGTAAATACTTGCAGAAAGATACATTTGCTGGAATATTGTACCCACATTTTTCTACATTGTTAAGGAGATAGTATAATTTTTCCTCTTGAGTAGCTCTTACTTCCATCAACTGATGAGTTCTCAAAAGTATTCAAATGGCTCTGAGCACTATGGGACTTAACATCTATGGTCATCAGTCCCCTAGAACTTAGAAGAACTACTTAAACCTAACTAACCTAAGGACAGCACACAACACCCAGCCATCACGAGGCAGAGAAAATCCCTGACCCCGCCGGGAATCGAACCCGGGAACCTGGGCGTGGGAAGCGAGAACGCTACCGCACGACCACGAGATGCGGGCTCAAAAGTATTAACAGTTCATATTTGTAAATGGTACTTTAAAATTTGATGATCTTTTCTTACGTTTCATTATACGTGCGAGCTTGGTGTATATACACTATGCAGCAACACAGTAAAAGATACAAATTATACTCGTATTTTATAGTGTGTGTTTTATTGCAATGTTGTAGTCGGGCTAATGTATTTTTAGACTATTTTACACAATTCTTTACTAATTTTTATATACTTTTTTGAAATACATGATGTTTTATATTTTGCAATGAAATTAAGGCATGTTAATGTGATAACCATTACACAATCAGATAAACAGCTCGTGCATAAAAATTACTGAAAAGAATACTGTACAGAAGAACAGGAAATAAAATTGACGATGTCTTACTTGACGATCAGTTTGACTTTAGGACAGCTAAAGGCATTGTAGAGGCAGTTCTAACGTTGTGCCTGATAATGGAAGCAGCACTTAAGAAAAGCCAAATTACGTTCACAGCACTCGTCTGCCTAGAAAAGTTCGAAAATGTAAAGTGAGTAAGTATAGATAATGTGTTAAGACATCAACGAATAACTACCACGGTACATAAGGGAGTTGTAGAGCGTAAATACCGTAGCGGTAGGGAGAGCCTGGAATACATCCAACGAATAACAACAATGGGTGTGAATCTGCTCTGAGGTAAAGCGATTGGCATCAGAACGGAAGTCGTGAGCGTCCGCATAAAAACGTTCGGAAAACTTAAGAAAAAAAAAGAAAGAAACGAAATTAGGCAAACATCCTGTATATTACACTTACAGAAAAAAATTGCAGCATCAAGAAGTTGGGCGACATAAACGAAAGTTGGTAGGCGTGTTTCTACATCTGAAACATATTGTCTGTTCCAGTAGAGTAAGAGCGACGCAAGTAGCGTCACTACGAGGATGCAAATCACGTTGGCTTTAAATACACGCTGTAACGATTGTGAGCGTTAGCTGAGGTTGAACGTGGTCGGTTGCTGTTAGTCAAGAATGCCTTTAAGGCGACAAAGGCATCGATGTCAACACTCCAAAGAGTTTGAAAGATGTCTTATAATACGGCTACGAGAAACTAGATGTTCCTTCCACTATACTGCAGAAAAGCTTGGCAACAGTGTAACCACTGAATAGGATTGCTTGCAGTGGTGGCCAAGAGAATGCACGGTTGTAATAAGACTAGGCTCCTGACGGACACGTGGCACTGCTGAAAGGGAAGACCTTCGTGTTCGGTGTGTGGCTCTGGCGCATCTTACTGCATCTGCAGCAGTCATGTAAACAACAACTGGCACCGCAGTGACACAACGAATTGTTACACACCAGCTACTTCAACGACAGCTCCGAGCCAGAAGTCCAGTAGCGTGCGTTCCATTGACCCCAAACCATCGCCATTTGCGATTTCAGTGGTGTCAAGTGAGAGCTCATTGGAGGCTAGGGAGGAGGTCTGTTGTGTTTCTAAGCTGGTTCTAACTCGGTGCCAGTAAAAGCCGTGGTTAAGACCAATTGACGGCCTTCAATCAACGTGTCTGCGTGCTGGAACACTGGACGTGCAACTGGAGTTATGGCCTGGGATGCAAGATGCAACGTCGTACGACAGAAGGAACAGTATCGTGGTTATCCCACACACCCTGACTGCAAATTTGTACGATCTGATGATTCGACCTGTTGAGCTACCATTCAATGAGCAGTATTACAGGGAGTGTTTTCCAACTGGATAACGATCGCCCACATATCGCTGTTGTAACACAATCTGATCTACAGAGTACTGACATGCTGTATTGGCTTGCTCGTTCACCAGATCTGTATTCAATCGAGCACATCATCAAATGGTTCAAATGGCTCTGAGCACTATGGGACTCAACATCTTAGGTCATAAGTCCCCTAGAACTTAGAACTACTTAAACCTAACTAACCTAAGGACATCACACACACTCATGCCCGAGGCAGGATTCGAACCTGCGACCGTAGCAGTCCCGCGGTTCCGGACTGCAGCGCCAGAACCGCTAGACCACCGCGGCCGGCCGCACATCATCGGACGACTACTCCAGCGTCATTCACAAAAGGCATTAACCGTCCCTGTATTGATAGAGCAAGTGCAAGAGGCATGCAACTATATGCCATAAAATGATATTCGTCACCTGTCCAACACAATGCATGCAGGTTTGCATACTTGCATTCAACATTCTGGTGGTTACACCGTTTATTAATATACCAGCATTTCAAATTTGCCGTGGCTTATTTTGTGCTTACATTAACACGTGATATTGCAATGTTAATCACTTAAATATTTTACCTAGACAAATGTATTCTCAAAATTTCATTTCTATACATTAAGGTGCTGTGGCCTTCTCCACCAGACATCACGACGCCTAGAGTATCAGCAACCAAACTGACAGCGTCCAGCCGCGGTTTGCCCGCTTCGCAGGCACACCAAAGCACTACATAACCGACAGGCAATATTGATGAACGGCCACAACAACAACAACAACAGCAACAACACAGCAAAGACACCAGCGGCCACCAGAGGCCACTACCGGCCCACATAAACATAAGGAAGAGGTCCCTGCAGATCCTGGAACTATTTTCACACGTCAAACCACGTGATGGAAAATAGTTCCGAGGTACTCATCCGCCGAAGCGCTATAAAGGCCAGCGCTCGGCCGCACATTGGCAGTTCATCGACCGTCAGCAGACTTGAATAGCTGCCGCCCTGGCAGCCCGGCTTGGAACTTCTCGCTGATCTCTGGATTAGGCTTGGTATATCGGTGTAGTCTCTGGTGAAGACTAGTAGGAAATTCAGTTGTTTTCTATACTATTCTTGTATGTAGTTGTGATTCGAAGATGGATCACTCTTCTGTGTTGGTGTTATACTTGGAGAATTTGTTTTCGTTAACTGAACAGTCCAATAAATTGTTTTTGGACGTTGATCGTTAGTTTCTTCTGCTTACGCAGACGCATCATAAGGTTTGGTGTTGAAAGTTATTTCTGTCAGAGAATGTCATGTAACTTGTGAAATTTGTTTTGTCTGAAACAAACGTACATTGTTAGTATGTTCGTAATTTGATCTTGTAGCAGGTTGGAGGATTTTGGGAAATTTTGTTAGCGATGACCGAAATTAACGTAATCATTGGCTGGCATCCGGAGATGATGAGATGGGAATGGAATAAATATATAACTTAGAAAAGTACACAACGAGAAAATTATGTTGCTGTGCAACTAATAGAAATACCAATGTGTATTCGCTGCACGAACGTCTCGTGCTGCCTGGCCAATGCTGGGAACGCGAGGAAGATCCGGTGGTACGCATCTGGGCAATTGAGCGGCGGCAGCAGCCGCTGCGCATAATTGAAGTGCCACGGTCGACCGCGCCACTCACGACAAACAGTGGCGCTGCCGCCCCCAGCATACCGCAAATGGCTCCGCCGCAGCTAAATGTTTCCGGCTTACAGCTCGCTCTATCGGCGTGGCGGGCACAGCCCCGGCACAGTGCGAAAGCTGGGCAACGTCCGACCCAGCTAACCACAGAGGCGCAGCTCAAGAAATCTGGAGAGAAAATCATCGCAAAGTTGGGGACTGCCTAGTGTCGAAGTATTGTTATTTACCTTCTCATCTCGTTTCTGTTATATTATTCTACAAGGCCGAATGACGTATATTTTGAACGGAATTTCGAATATGCGTACACTGGAATACCGTTCCGTCTTAACGCTCTTAGTTTTCGGTGTTGTATTAGTATCGAAATTCATCCGAAGTTGCTCTATTTTTCACCGTTCTACAATCGCCGCACTGCTTCTGAAACAGTCTGCTTTCCTACGTCCCTACACTTTCACCAGAAATGAAAGTGCAGAGAATGTGAACAGTCTGATGTTGGAATCTCTGAAAACAAAGGGATACGGAACAACTACCGCTATAACGATATCACAAGAAAGAGTATGCTATTAGTTACACTAAGAATCAACTAGCAAAAGATATGTGAAATTACATGTCAATCCAGCATTCAAAGCAGTGGGTGTAAGCCGATAACTTCGAATGTCAGAAGTCGCAAGTTTCCTTAATTTTACAGAATGCTTCTGACCAGAGTTTTCTAGGATGTTAAACGGATTAATGGTTCAAATGGTTCAAATGGCTCTGAGCACTATGGGACTCAACTGCTGTGGTCATAAGTCCCCTAGAACTTAGAACTACTTAAACCTAACTAACCTAAGGACAGCACACAACACCCAGCCATCACGAGGCAGAGAAAATCCCTGACCCCGCCGGGAATCGAACCCGGGAACCCGGGCGTGGGAAGCGAGAACGCTACCGCACGACCAAACGGATTAATCTCAGGGTTTTTCTTACACAGGATGTAACGAGTATAAGAGCAGGTTCTTTTATACGTGGCACCTTAATATGCACATACATCAGTCTGTTGATTGTTTTTCCTCTACGTCGAACAGTCTTCCCACAAACACATCACAAACTTTACGATCTGATGTTTTCCATGTGGCTGTAAATGTACCATTAGGGCGACTACGCCTGTCGGTATAGTCTAACCGTTTTGCATCAATGCATGCACACTTCTACACCTGACCTGCTGCCCAGGAGAAAATAACCGTTAATGGCTTGCTCTTCCCAAACATACTCGTAGATACTAAACCAAAAAAACAGTACTCCTACTAACTGTAAGTACGTGGGGGAGTTTGAAAATAAGTTTCCCCTGTCGACTGTTCAAAAAATGGCTCTGAGCACTATGGGACTTAACATCTGTGGTCGTCAGTCCCCTAGAACTTAGAACTACTTAAACCTAACTAACCTAAGGACATCACACACATCCATGCCCGAGGCAGGATTCGAACCTGCGACCGTAGCAGTCGCGCGATTCCGGACTGAGCGCCTAGAACCGCTAGACCACCGCGGCCGGCTGTCGACTGTGGCCAGAGTTGTGTGTCAAAGGAAAAAAAGAAAGAATGAAACATTAAAGATAAGACATATCTTTATTTTTCTACATAATTTCCAAGTACATTGAAACATTTGTTATACCACTTTATATAAGTTTCAAGAAGCCTTCCGAAAAAAAATCTGGGCGTCTGCATTGCTGCCAAAGCGCCTTCCGCCGAGACTCTTCTCCAAAGCAGGAAACAGATGGAAGTCACTTGGTGCGAGATCCAGACTGTAAGGCGGATGGTGTAGGCGCTCCCAATCAAGAATTGCAGTATGGTTTTGCGTTGCCATCGCCGTGTGTGCTCTCGCATTGTCATCCAACAGCAGAACGCCAGATCTGAGAAGGCCAGGCCGCTTTTTCTGAATCATCTCTTTCAATTTCGACAGAGTGGCACAGTACCTCGCAGCATTGATGGTTGCATCCTCCAGAAAGTTCAGCAGCAAAACTCCTTTGGCGTCCCAGAAAATGGTGAGTAGCACTTTACCTGCAGACAGAGTGCTTTTGAACTTCTTTCGGACAGGTGATGACGGATGTTTACACTCCATAGATGCGACCTTCGATTCGGGCGTGTAATGGTCGAACCACGTTTCATCCCCCGTCACAACCCGAAACAGAAGCTCATTGGCAGATTCGTGGTAACGCACGAGCTGTTCCAGGCTGAACGCCATGCGTTGTTCCATGTGTGTCGGGGTCAGCTGGCGGGGCACCCATCGTGCTGACACCTTCCTGTATCGCAGAATGTCGTGAACGATCTTGTGAGCTCGCTCATGCCCGATTCCAAGTTCTGCCGCTACTCCATCGATGGTGATACGCCGGTTCGCTTTAATCATGTCACACCCCTTCCTGACATGTGCATCTGTAGTTGCCGTGCGCGTCCGTCCAGGTCTCGGTATGTCCTGCACTTCCTGACGTCCATCACTGAATTGCTGGATCCATCTCCGCACCATTTGCGTCGACATCACACCTGATACTCCACGTGCCCATTCATAGCGGATCTCTTTTTCCGCCTTTGATCACGACTCCAAAACGCACCTTCTCTCCATAGCTCCTGGAAAAGACTGAGCGGCTGGCCCCCGCTTTGCGCAGGCACTGCGACAGCGCCATCTGCTTGATTGCGGTCGACCTCTACCCAATGGTGTATCGGTGTCCTGCACGTACGCATTCACCTACCGTGTCGTCTTTCGACCATATCACACAACTCTGCTCACAGACGACAGGGGAAACTTATTTTCCAACTCCCCCTCGTATTAGTCTGAAGATGAACTAAACACGGATGTGATGTTGTTAGTCACATTCCATTATAAATCACCAGCAGAAATACCTCCACTTATACCAGTCACACCCTGTACATGGTGAAAGTGGAGAGTTCTAAGCGGTCCTTACCGGCCAAGTGGATAAAACATTTCATGAAAAGAAGAATTGACTGTCGGAAAAATGAAATTAGTTATAACTTTTAGCTTCCTTTGACTTCCACTATTTCCCACAAGAAGAGAAGCCCCAGCAAGGAAGATCGATGGAAATGAAATGAAAGTTCAGTGGTTGATAGGATATCTGATGTTATTGATTATAAACTTGAATCCAATTTAAAAGGGACTTGGCAGTATGTGCCCACTTATAACCATAACGTTGTGCCCCTTGTGGCGCAGAAGAATGCACTGCTCCGTTTGGGAAACGTGTGGAATAGCTGTTGTAACCTGTACCTGAAGCAAGCGGACTACAACATGGTCGCAGTTCCTTCATTCATTACCAGACATGACGTGAAGCCATACATCATGGCTCCTCACAACACGAGGCCAAGAATAACATTGCTGCACCGCTCCAAAACATTCGAAGAATGGGACGTCTTCCCTGGTTTCTGCCATACTCACGGATGATGCTCATTTGTGGTAGTGCAGAACCATGATTCATCGCTGAACACAATGTGACGCCGTTCATCAACAACCAATGCTTCCTGGTCAAGGCACCAACCCAAATGGAGCCGTTTGTGTTGTGGCGTTGACGGTACCCATTCCTGGGAAGTATTCCTCTAATTCGGCCGCTGCTAGTCTCCGACCAATGGTGCAGGAAGACGAAGAGTGTTGTAGGAAGCCAGTTGTTTGTTCTCGGAAGGCAGGCGCAGACGTGATGTGGTTAAAATGTGCTTGGTGCATCGGACCACTGTCGTGTCCAAATGCCCCGTAAATCTGGATATGCGTTATTCGACCAGACAGCCAAAGGGAGGCCCAAAATGATGCCACTTCCAAACTCTGTCAGGTGCTGATAACTCTGTATCACACGAGTACGTGGCATTTCCCGCACCTTACACACCCAATCAGGCCAGGTAAAAGCACTAAACACACACAACACTAACACACTCAGGTGGTCGTTCTACATACCTGTCACAGAGAATTACAACCATAATCACTTACATACCACCGATGGTGTGTTATGTACGTGTGCTACGTTACACAGACATCCAACAACGACTTCTAGGTGCTTACTTTTTGGTAAGGAAATATTTCAAATCCTTTGAAAAAACATCACGGTAGGTGGGTGATTTCAGTGGTCTTCCACTCACACTGGAGAGATAAAATCTACTCACTCATCGAACCTTCGACAAATAATACGGGTTTTGTTTAAATCAGTTGCATGGCGACAGAATAATATTGAGTGCCGATTAATACAACAGAGTTTTTGTTTCCAGTTACAACTGTGAACTTTTACAGCTAAGAGCGGTCATCATCAGATAACCAGTATTGTATCTCTTCATCCGCTTTCATTAATATTCGTAGACCGGATACTGCGGGTTTCGCTGGGGGCCATTAGTGAAGGTGAGGTGCACAGACGGATGAATAATATCAATAAACGTCGAAATCAGATATTGCTGTGAAAACTTTTCTTTGGGATTGAAAGTCAAACTGCTTTATAAAAGCAAAAAGGAGAAACCGTAAAAGGGAATCGGCAAAAACATGCAATTTTTCACTTTATACGTAGTCTTTTCCTATTTGATTAGCGAATGTTGGCATTTTGGGCTAATCATTTAATTTGAAATCAGAATCAGAATACAGGTACGTATTTTTCATGAAAACGGTGCAAGTAATACATTGATAACTACTAACATTTCAACACCATGAACGCAGCATGCAACAAATGATTGGAATTTCAGCTGGACCGCACAAAAATAGTGCCATCCGTTATATACAGATTTGAGAAAAGGGGGATAGCGATAAGGTGGTATGGCGGTAGGATCGCGTACACAAGGTATGAAGAGCCAGTGTATTGGCGGAGCTGTCATTTGTACTCAGGCGGTTCATGTCAAAAATTTTCAGACGTGATTATGGACGCAGGAGTTACAGACTTCCAAGGTGGAATGGTAGTTGGAGGTAGACGCATGGGACATTCAATTTGAAAAATCAATATTACGAGATCCACAGTATCAAGAGTGTGCCAAGCATATCAAATTTCAGGTATGAACTCTCACCACGGACACTAAAGTGGCCGACGGCCTTCACTTAACACCCGAGAGCAACAGCGATTGCGCAGAGTTGTCAGCGCAAACAGACAAGCAACTCTGCGTGAAATAACTTCAGAAATCAATGCGGGAAGTACGATGAAACTATCCGTTAGGTCAGCGGGCGATAGTTGGTTTTAACGGACTCTGGTGGTAGACGACGGACGCCAAGTGCCTTTGCTAACATTACAACGTCGCCTTTAGGACCTCTCTTGGGCTCGTGGCAATATCGGTTGGACCATAGACGACTGGAAAACTGTGGCGTGGCCACATGAGTACCGATTTCAGTTGGTAAAAGCTGACGGTAGGGTTCGAGTGTGGTGCAGACCCAAGAAACCATGCACACAAGTTGCCGACAAGGCACTGTGCAAGCTGGTGGTGGTCTCATTATGGTGTGGGCTATGTTTACATGAAATGGACTGGGTCCTTTGGTCCAACTGAACCTGTCACGACTGGAAATGGTCGTGTTCGGCTACTTGGAGACAATTTGCAGCCGTTCATGTAGTTCATGTTCCCAAACCACGATGGAACTTTTATGGATGACAATGCACTGTGTCACTGGGCCTCAGTTGTTCGCGATTGGTTTGAAGAACACTCTGGGAAGTTAGAGCGAACGATTTGGCCACCCTGGTCGCCCAACATGAATGGCATCGAATATTTATGGAACAAAATCATGCATCAGCAATATTTTCGCAATTATGAACGGCTATAGTGGCACCATGGTTCAGCATTTCTGCAGGGGACTTCCAAAGACTTATTGAGTCCATGCCACTTCTAGCTGCTGCAATATGCCGGACAAAAGCAGATCGACCCGACATTAGGAGGTATCACATGACTTGTGTCTCCTCAATGTATGTACCACATAACAAAAGAATAGGCCTCGAGTTTCTGATTTAGGAAATGCGTTTGAATGTTGACTGCATGGCTATCGTGTTGTGCCTCGTTTTTGCCACTATCGTTGTCTGTCGAGACTGCAATTTACCGTTCTGCGATATTTCTGTTCCCGATGGGCAGGTTGTCAATGTCTTGCCAATTCGGAGTCAGTACGTTCGGAGGACAGCTTTGAACGCCATGCAGGATTTCAACGGCCCCATTCAAGCAGCGCCCGAGGGGACATACGAACCGTTTCCTCTCTCTCCATCCGACGGTACCGACCGTGCGCCGTTGTCATCCTCAGCTCACAGGCGTCACCGGATGTGGATATGGAAGGACATGTGGTCAGCTCATCGCTCTCCCGGCTGTATGTCAGTTTACGAGACCGAAGCCGCTACTTTTCAATCACGCAGCTCCTCAGTTTGCCTCACAAGGGCTGAGTGCACCCCGCTTGCCAACAGTGCTCGGCAGACCGGATGGTCACCCATCCAAGTGGTTGCCCAGCCTTCGGTGATCTCATGGGAAACGGTGTTACCACTGCGGCAACGGGACACATTTCGTTAATTATTGCAAATTATAGCCCGCCACTGAAACATAAGTGGACCCTAATAAGAGATACAGTGTTAATTACATACCACGATAACTGTTAATTCGTTTAAAACAATATAATGTTAATTTCTTCTTCACAGTACGTGCCAGTTAAGAGGTGTATGAAGTTGCTACATCCTACTCTAAATACAAAGTGGCCGTATTCTAAATGCAACTTAGCCACGCCGCGCTGATCTCGACGAGTTTGCGTCCTCGATATGAGCAGCCATGTCTCTGATATCTGTACTGAAACACTGCCCTCTATTTCCCTTTGATTCCACCACCAACCTCCATGTAACACAAAATAAACAAATTACAGTTACAGAAACAATTATTACTTGACACTTTATTTGTTAAACACATTTTGTGCATCACATTCAGGTCGAGTCTATCTTAGAAAAATATACTTACATTCATGAGTTTCACACTCACGACCAAATCTGAGGCGATCGCGCCTAGGTCTGTAACTGTAACCAGCAAAATCTTTCCAGGCTGTTAGTGGCGGAGGTTCGAGTACTCCCTTGGGCATGGGTGTGTGTGTTTGTCCTTAGGATAATTTAGGGTAAGTAGTGTGTAAGCTTAGGGACTGATGACATTAGCAGTTAAGTCCCATAAGATTCCACACACATTTGAACATTTTTGTTAGTGGCACAACATCCGCAAACTTATTAAGCTAAAGTTCCTCTTAGTCGGTAGGCCAACACTCGAAATCGACGTGGTCGGAAGTTCCCTCCATCGTTCCACAATCATACAAAGGCATCTCTCTTTCCGCATCCGACAAAGGTATGCAGGATAGGGACCATCCTTGGTTAGCAAGTGCATAATCCTTCTCGTGGGTTTTAAATGTTTTAGCGGCGAAATTTTCTGGACATTGGCCAAGAACCCAAATGTCCTGTCTACATTTTTCTAGTCTCAATACTGCTGCTATAATGCAAGAATTTCAGAGTTAATCTCTTTTCTGTTGTAGACATACTCTGATAAGTCACGCTTTTTCCACCAAAAAAACTGTAGAATATTTCCGAATAGTTAGATATAACTGACAAAGCCCCATTATTATTGGAAGCGCTCCTCTTGGAGATGTGGCGGCATGCGCCAGTAGAGTATAATAAGAACATGCGCTGCACCTTACTCAGGGCCACGGTCGATTTGACCATCATGAGCGTGTGTGCCCAGATACCAGAGCCATAGCCCACAACTGGCACTAATACGCTGCTATGACACAGCCTTACAAGACCCGGAAACAGGTGAAACCTGTTACGTGCAATTCTTATAAATGTTCTTAATATTTTGGTCGCTCCTTGAGCGACTCATCCACAGAGACGATACGACGACATCTAGAATACCAAGGAACTGCAACGCGGCAATCACCGTTGCGGCTGCCGTGGTGTCGCGTATGTTTTCGTCTATACTTTCAGACGATTTTTGCATCTGTGTACAGCATCGCAATTGACGCATCCGTGTCGAAGGCTCCGATGAAATCGGATCATAATCACCTCTGGTTAGCATAGTCGGTAACTTGGACTGCAGGTGGTAGGTTTTTGATGCCTTAAGGCTGGTTGCCGTGTGCTGTCTACAAGATCTCCATAGGTTTCCCTCCAACAAGATAACGCAAAACCACTTCGCCCATGCTGCCATACCTAAGATACAAAGGCTGTTTGCCTGCAGTACGTTCTCAAGATCACACAGCCATTGAAAACAACTGTGCCGAGCAACTGGCATAGCACCACCTACCAGCAACTACGACTGATTAGCTGTGGCATGGAGTTGAAGCAACGTAGAGTGGCGCACCCGCACCTGTTATCCAAGCCCAGTTCTTCTCGATACTAAGCTGGTTAATAGGCATTTTTGTCTACAGGTGGGACATGTCTGTGTTAATTTCACTCTCTGCGTATCTCCAAATCACAAAATTTTTAATGTATTCGTCGTACTATACTGCATAATACACAACTAAAATTTTATTTAATTTCCATCGTGTTGCTGCAATGTACATAAATGGCCAGCAGTGTATTTACTCAATGCCAGATCGAGGAATATTCCCCTCGTATTCGTATGATTTAACGCGAAATCAGAATAAGGTTACGGCTATGCAGTTGTTACCAGAGGTGATTATGATCTGTACGCACTGGCAATCCATCACAATGCTGGGCATTAGGCTCGTACGACGACGACGAATGCAATCTTGCAACGTTCGATTTCATCGGAGTATTCGACACGGATGCGTCAATTGCGATGCTGTACGCAGATGCAAAATCTAGTGATTATAAGTAATGTTCCCCATTACAGAAATAAATTTATGAGGCTATGAGGCCATGTCTCTTTAAACGTAGGCAGGCGTTCCACTTTAATGGAGTAGGTTGGGAGACAGCTGTAGAAGCCCCCGCGAGAAAGAGCATTTGAGATGAATAGGCTACTCTGGGTTGGGGAGTGCCGCGGATGATGGCTAATAGCAGAAGTGTCGTACAGCCAGAAGGCGATTATTGTGTCAAGGAGTGCCATGCGGTCGACTGCCAGGTCCGCAAAAATAGGAGCGTTGTGTGGACGGCAGAGCGCGGCGTGCCAACGCAAACGAGGGGTGACAGGCCGCGCTGGGGCGCGAGTGTGCGCCTGTCCAGCAGAACACACACACACACACACACACACACACACACACACACACACACAAGAGCGCGCGGGCGCGCGCGTTACATGTGTGGGATTCTACAGTGCCCAAGGAAAGTAATGTGGTGTTGCAGCATTTACCAATATGCAATCCACTTTGATTTTCCTTATTTAGTTCAATCGACCATTGCTCAATGCTGCCATCGCGTACATGTTCATTAAATCTCTTCCGCCATACGGTACTTAACGATACTGTTACTGAGCTTCGGCGTTGTCCGACACCGTTCAGTGTTGTGGAGCGCAAGGTGGCGTCAAATCTCTGAATGCAGGATATTAAAAATATTAAAAAGACACTCAACCGACTTCACAAGACCATACCATCTAGAGTAATGAAGACATAAATTTGATGAAGATTGTAAGTTACACATATTTTATGGTCATTTATTTATTTAACCTGATGTGATTAGCGCCATCAAGCTTTCTCATACATCGGACCTGTGTTTCACACATGCAATACTTCTTTTATATCACAGTTACCTAAGAAATAACAATTTTCATACGAAAAAGGGTGTTGAAATGATTTGAGCGTCTGTAGTACAAATGTAAGTAAAGCTGAGTGTGAACTACCAAAGGTTAATACTAGCATTACGTGTACTACTGCTGCTGTTGCCACAAATAGCGATAATAACAATAATTGCAATAACAACAATAATGATGGTGGCAGATATAAAAAGAATTTATGAATGTACAAAGCAGATATTTTGTGATATAATGAAATGTGGGGGGACAGAAATTTAAGGAGACTGTACAAGCTGAGAATACTGGCAAATGAAGAAGTTCTGATTCGGGAGAGGGACGTACAAGGGTACCGAATGCGTAGACGGACAACGGTAATCATCACTGACTTTCGTCTGAAGCTTGAAATGATATCCAGTTCGCCGATATACTGCGGAAGATTAATCCAGAATCAGTTTCCTGTTACTGAGAAGGACTTCGAGAAAGTGGCTGAACGACGGAGCGGATCAGAAAAGGTTTTGCTCTAATGGGAACGGATAATTCCGCGATGTTGTTCAGACAAGAGTCTTATCGTCGAGCAGAGATATTAGCGACAGCGTACGTTGATAAGACAGTAGAGAAGACAGAAGGCATGGAAATCGTTGCCCTTGTCTGCACACAGCCAGGATAGCTGTGCCTGTGTTGGTGAAATATGATGGAAGAGTCGAACATGAAAGATACAGCGAACACAGAAATTTGTGACCAGTTCCAGGCGCCGTGCGCTTTCCTGGAGGATAACATCACTGCAGTTTTTACACATTCCTTTTCCAGGTAAAGAACGAAGGTCTTCTTGTATTTTTGTAGGGTGTGGATAGATGCTGATGCCTTCTTCCACAATGTACTTACAGCTCAAGCAAATTTACAGTTTCATCTATTATTACTCCTAGACTCTTTGCTGAAGGAGATACGTTGATATTTGTACCGCTTAGGGTTAAAGATGGTAGTGATTCCCGATATTTCAAGCTAATGAGCCTAGACAATCATTATCGCTTGGGTTTTGGATAGGATGTCCTGTGCCCATTTTTATAGCGCACAAATATCAATATAAAGGCTTTCGACAGTTGTCTTCAAGTTTACTGGTTTTACACTCGGATACAACCAGAGACTCGTCAGCGTACATGTGCTATTTGCAGTTGGACAAAACTGGTGACATATGATTGACATACAATGGAAAGAGAATAGGACCTCATACCAAATCCTGGAGGATGTCTGTTACTATCTGCCTCCATTCTGAATTCATGGTGCCGTGCATAGCTTATAGCTGGCGAGACGTCAGGTACGAGCGAGATCATTGCACTGCACTTGGCGAGAAATTTAGGCTGCTAAGTTTGGCACGTAAGATGTCGAAGTCGACTGTAGCGGAGGCTTTGCTAAAGTCTAAGAATCCCGTGATCGTTGCCTGTCATCCGTCCATGGCAAGCTTTAGGTTATCTGTTACCTTTATTAAGGCAGAACTTTTGCTGTGATGTTTATGGAAACATGACTGGTATTCGTCTAGTAGGTTGTTTTTCCTTAGGTAGTTTGCTAGCTGGTTGTGGACTAGATATTCTAAGGCCTTGGGCAATGTAGGAATAATGCAGGAAGAATAGGTCGGTAATCAGTCTCAGGGAAATTTCTTGTGGTTAAGCAGTAGTTAAAGATAGGATATTGCGGAGACATGGCTTAGCCACAGCTTGGGGGATGTTTCCAGAATGAAATTTTCACTCTGCAGCGGAGTGTGCGCTGATATGAAACTTCCTGGCAGATTAAAACTGTGTGCCCGACCGAGATTCGACCTCGGGACCTTTGCTTTTTGCGGGAAAGTGCTCTACCAACTGAGATACCGAAACACGACTCACGCCCGGTCCTCACAGCTTTACTTCTGCCAGTATCTCGTCTCCTACCTTCCAAACTATCTGGAAACATCCCTCAGGCTGTGGCTAAGCCATGTCTCTGCAATATCCTTTCTTTCAGGAGTGCTAGTTCTGCAAGGTTCGCAGGAGAGCTTCTGTAAAGTAGTTAAAGATATCTGTTACATTTGCGTTCTGTTTCGTTTGTGGTTAAGCTGTGGTTGTAGGTAAGGCGAAATACTGGTTCAATTTTCGGCTGGGATAGTTGGACAAACTGCAGCTTTCCGTTTGCCTTTACCTAGACCACACAGGTTTTTCCACAGTGCAGCTAGGCTGTTTCTGTTGTCAGTTGACTTACGGGCATCCCTCAGTTTTACATTTATCACAGATTGAGTAATTGTGCTCCAATTCTGCTTGCAAGCAATATGATTTTCTGGTATGGGGGGGGGGGTAGTTTGTATGACTGATACGCAGCGTATCTGAGATTCATGAGCTGTTTTACTTCTTTAGTCAGCCATGTTGCAGGTATGTTCAGTTGCAAAGCTCACGAGGATGACAAAGATGGACATTAGCGAGTCTGATTCAGCGCTGGCAAGGTAACAGAGCATAGCGAAGCGCGCCGAATTAGTGACGCAAGTTCGCAAATGTGAAAGCGGCAGATATCTCCATAGAGCTGGGAAGTTTAGTAGCCAAAGTCAGCGGGCTTTGCACTGGTCGTTAAATAGCTGACAGCTGACAGGAAAAGAAACTCGCTAAACAGAGCTAGATTAATCTGTGTCAAACAGTCTTAAAAGTTAGTTAAACGGAATGAAAACAGTGTGTACCATAGGACTTTGTTATTCGAATCATCATTCCCCCCACTAGTTTGATGGTGCCAGTAACGACTTCCTCTCCTGTGGCAATTTCTGCAATTGAGAGTAGCACTTACAGTCAAGATAGGTTCCTTTCTTCGCTAATTCTATGGAAAACCTCCTCATTCCTTGTCAGTCCATCTAATTTTTAACATCCTTCTGTAGCACTACATCTCAAAGACTTTGATTCTACTCTTTTCCGGTTTTCTCCCAGCTTTCAGTTACCCTCACAAATGTTCGTTGTACGTTCTCTGGTGTGACAAATACCCTGACAGTAGTCTAACGCGTCCCGTACAAGTCTGCAGTTAGTTGGCATGTGGAGTCGCAGTGCACCTGAAAATCTTGAAAAGGAGTCACGTACACAGTCTTTGACAACGACTACCACTCTCCCGGTCTCTTCATCCGCACTCCCTCAAGGGGAGATTAAGTGACCTTGGAGGCCAATGGTGCGATGGAAGGTCCTTATGTCTCGTATGAGCGATAATTGCGAAATGCTGTTACATGCAAGCGTCGGGCCAGTGATGTTTGGTCTTCTTGAAAAGGGAAATTTTCGAAATGTCCTCACACAATCGTGGAAAAAGCCATATCTCCAACATTTCAAGACACATGATTCCTGCAGTTGTCTTTCCCGAGAAATGAGTGGGGCATATATTTTTTCTAGGGGAATGGCGCAAAACGTGGAGTGTCTCTCTCATGCTCCATTACAGTATGTGGCCGCTGTGTCACATTATTATGTTGTGGCAGTTCACTTTCCCACTTAAACGGAATGTAGTCTAATCACGGAATGCTTCGTGTGAAATGAAATAATTGCCTCCATCTTCAACTTTGGCAGTCCTGTCGTCCTCAGTTGCGTGTAATATTACGCTATGTTGATAATTTTTACTTTTGGACCGTCTAACTACAACTGTATGAAACACACTTTCGTGCCATACACGTCTCTCATTCATTCTTCGCAAGCCATCTTCAGTGGCCTGGAATATGTACACATCTTTTACTACTTAGTTTACATTTCGGGACCATATATACAGGGTGTTACAAAAAGGTACGGCAAACTTTCAGGAAACATTCCTCACACACAAATAAAGAAAAGATGTTATGTGGGCATGTGTCCGGAAACGCTTAATTTCCATCTTAGAGCTCATTTTAGATTCGTCAGTATGTACTGTACTTCCTCGATTCACCACCAGTTGGCCCAATTGAAGGAAGGTAATGTTGACTTCGGTGCTTGTGTTGACATGCGACTCATTGCTCTACAGTACTAGCATCAAGCACATCAGTACGTAGCATCAACAGGTTAGTGTTCATCACGAACGTGGTTTTGCAGTCGGTGCAATGTTTACAAATGCGGAGTTGGCAGATGCCCATTTGATGTATAGATTACCACGGGGCAATAGCCGTGGCGCGGTACGTTTGTATCGAGACAGATTTCCAGAACGAAGGTGTCCCCACAGGAAGACGTTCGAAGCAATTGATCGGCGTCTTAGGGAGCACGGAACATTCCAGCCTATTACTCGCGACTGGGGAAGACCTAGAACGACGAGGACACCTGCAATGGACGAGGCAATTCTTCATGCAGTTGACGATAACCCTAATGTCAGCGTCAGAGAAGTTGCTGCTGTACAAGGTAACGTTGACCACGTCACTGTATGGAGAGTGCTACGGGAGAACCAGTTGTTTCCCTACCATGTACAGCGTGTGCAGGCACTATCAACAGCTGATTGGCCTCCACGTGTACACTTCTGCGAATGGTTCATCCAAAAATGTGCCAATCCTCATTTCAGGGCAAATGTTCTCTTCACGGGTGAGGCTTCATTCCAACGTGATCAAATTGTAAAGTTTCACAATTAACATGTGTGGGCTGACGAGAATCCGCACGCAATTGTGCAATCACGTCATCAACACAGATGTTCTGTGAATGTTTGGGCAGGCATTGTTTGTGATGTCTTGATTGGGCCCCATGTTCTTCCATCTACGCTCAATGGAGCACGTTATCATGATTTCATACGGGATACTCTACCTGTGCTCCTAGAACATGCGCCTTTACAAGTACGACACAACATGTGGTTCATGCACTATGGAGCTCCTGCACATTTCAGTCGAAGTGTTCGTAAGCTTCTCAACAACAGATTCGGTGACCGATGGATTGGTAGAGGCGGACCAATTCCATGGCCTCCACGCTCTCCTGACCTCAACCCTCTTGACTTTCATTTATGGGAGCATTTGAAAGCTCTTGTCTACGCTACCCCGGTACCAAATGTAGAGACTCTTCGTGCTCGTATTGTGGACGGCTGTGATACAATACGCCATTCTCCAGGGCCGCATCAGCGCATCAGGAATTCCATGCAACGAAGGGTGGATGCATGTATCCTCGCTAACGGAGGACATTTTGAACATTTCCTGTAACAAAGTGTTTGAAGTCACACTGGTAGGTTCTGTTGCTGTGTGTTTCCATTCCATGATTAATGTGATTGGAAGAGAAGTAATAAAATGAGCTCTAACATGGGAAGTAAGCGTTTTCAGACACATGTCCACATAATATATTTTCTTTCTTTGTGTGTGAGGAATGGTTCCTGAAAGTTTGGCAGTACCTTTTTGTAACACCCTGTATATAAAGCTATAAACAGTGCTGGTGGTTGGCGTTTCCATGGAGTAGAAATATTTTAACTTCTACCTACAGGTTCCGTGGATGATGTTCTATATATTGAGTTTTTGTTCCATTTTTGGCGTTGTTATTCTTCTTGTATTAGCCATCTGGGCTCTTGTTTACCAAACTTCACAGCACTAGGAACTGAAAACTTGTTTTGATGCAATGTTTTGGTTTGTCTTTCCGACTGTCGGATATTATTGCCAACAATCGAACGTTATTGCCAACTTTAGAGTGTAATTTTTGGGATATCTGTGATCTATTTGTATATGCATGTATGTAAGTGTGTGTGTGTGTAAAATGGTATTTATTTCGGCACGCTTTGTTTGTGTGTGTGTGTGTGTGTGTGTGTGTGTGTGTGTGTGTGTGTGTGTGTGATCAGAAGGCAGGAAGAGAGAGAGAGAAACAAGAACAAAAAGAGAGGGAGGGAGGGGAAGATATGTATTTGTTTTAATGTGGCTGCATGTGGTTGTCTCCATCTCTACACCTAGAATTAATCCACATATCTCTTGTTGTTCATCCCCATTAGGAAGGACTTGTTGCAACTGAATCTGTATGGACTCTTTGTGAAATCGGATGAATGTTTTTGAAACACCCTGTTTTATCTTCTCTGTAAGTCGTCCGTGAAAGGAGTGGCGAAAATCAAGCGTCTTGTCAACTACGAAGATCATTAAAGATCGAGTAGAAGTTCGGATTTGGGATGGATGCGGAAAGAAATATGCCCTGCCTTTTCAGATGATTCGTTCCAGAATATGTAAGTAGGTTCAGGGAAAGCACGGGGAAGTTGAATCTCGTCAGTCTGTTGGGGATTTTTACCGCCGTCATCCAAAATTCCTCCAGTGCACTACCAGTGCGCTGCCGAGCTCGGGACAGGTGCGTGAGGAAGAGTGACATTAATGAAATACCACAAGACTATCGCTAAAATTCTCAGACCCCTCACCCAATTTAAAAATAGGTAGTAGACTTTTTGACGTACAGGCTTTCGTTAACATCCACCAATTAAAAGAAAAAAAAGCGACGACGCTCCACGAAAGAATTATTCGAATGGAACAGAAATTGGTAGATCTGTTTTACATGTACAGATAAAGAAATGATAGACATTTCAGAAAGAATTGCACAAATTGAGCAAGTCAATAACGCGCTACTATGCCTCTGACACTGTGGCAGCACTTACTTTGCTTGGCTATGTTATCCACTGGGACAGCATGCCAAAATCTGTCCAACTGGCACCTTAGATCATCAAAACCCCTAACTGATTGGAGAGTCCTGCCCATAATGATCCAAACGTTCTCACCTGACGAGAGCTCCGGCGACCTTGTGACCGAGGTAGTGTGCGGTAAGTTGAAAAACAAGCAGTTGAACTCTCGCCGTGTGTGAGATGGTGTTATCTGACTGTAGTTTAAGCCCATGATGGCTTGCCGTGAATGGCAACCAAACAGGGCGTAGAATATTGTCGCTGTACCACTGTGGTGTAGAGGTGCGGCGGATGAAACCCAACAGGGTCCTCCTGTCCTCCTATGAGTAAAGATGGCACCCCAAACCATCACTCCCGGGTGTCGGGCATGGTAGGCCACAGTCAGGTTGGTATCCAACTGCTGCCCAGGGTGTGTCCAGACACGTCTTCGACGTGGAATCTCTTTGACTGGGGATGAATTGTCTTTACCGATGAGTACAGCTACGAATACAACCCCGAAGACCTGTTTCTCATCGTGCTCGCCAAACCCTACCTTGGCCAGCAAGGTCACCGGATCTCCCCTCAATTGAGAACTTAGAGGCATTAAGGGCCCTCCAACCACCTCAGGATTTTTGGCGATGTAACGCGCTACTTGGACAGAATTTGCCGAGACATTCTTCAGGAGGACATCCTACAACTATATCAATCAATGCCAAGCTGAATAAATGCTTGCATAAGGACCAAAGATGTAACAACGAGTTGTTGATGTCCTCAATTTGTAAAGCACTTTCTCTTGAATAAATCATGCATCTTTTTCTGAAATTGTAATCATTTCTTTGTCTGTGCACGTACGTCACATCTGTCGATTCCCATGACATTGGGATAAATCCTTCCTGGCAGGTCGTTTCACTCTCTTTCTTTCTCTCTCTCTCTCTCTTTCTCTCTGTTTTGTGTGTGTGTGGGGGGGGGGGTGTTAGAGAGTATATACATCCCACCCTTTAAAAACATAAAAAAGTGCACATCTTGCATATAACCTCGGGTAGATAACGTTCTATGGGGTCCTGCTAGCTTAGTTCCTTTTACACCAATAACCATGGTAGTTTTTTGTACTTCAATACATTTTGCACGTGATGTCTTGCGTCCGGTTCTATAATCTCAGTGAAATTTAGAAGTGGTTTCTGGTCGAATTTTTGCTCCATTGTTGTCCACGTAAGGTAACGGTCACTTTTAGGACTTATGTGTTCACAGGATGCTACTCTTGTAACCTCCTTCAAAACGTTTATGTTGATCGCATCTTGTGCGGGTTAAACGTAACACGTTGATGTTCCACATACATTCTTTCGATAGCTGTGTTACCCCGCTGGAAGTCAGATGGTCTACGATCCGCCACGACTAACGCCTGTCCAATCTACATGTTTTTGTGAAATTTTCAAGATGTAATACATAAGCACTGCTGTAATGGTATAAGACGAGGGCTGTTTTGAAAGTAAGATCCGATGGGGTGCGAAATGGAAACCACAGTTAGAATCCGATGAATCTTTGCACAGATGCGTTGGGCAGTCCTTCTAGGATGCCCGTTGATCGCGTCACGTCGCTCTATTCAGTTCTGAGCACACAGTTAGATGCTTACAACAATAGTGTGTCCCGCCAAGTATGAGGGCCTGGTGTGAGATTGCGCCTGATGTCATGCAGCTCACATAACATAGCTGTCATGCGTTTCTTTCTGAAGGACAATTCTCGGCCGCAGTCTGCAGAGACAATGAAGATGCTCCTGCAGTGCTTTCTATTGGAAGTGTTTGATCACTCACAGTAGAGCCCGTAATTGACTCTCCCTGAGTTTCATCTCTGCTCACATGAACCGTTGGCTATCAAGACAGTGTTCTGCCATAGACAACGAGCTGTAGACCAGCGTAGAGAATTGGCAGGAAGCACAGTTGGCTGCCTTCTAAGACGAGGATTTTCGAAAGTTGGTACAACGCTATGAGAAATGTGTAATCGGAGTGGCGACTATGTAGAGAAGTAGCTGGAAGGTGTAGACAACTGTTGCAAATAAAACATTTTTCATTTTCACAGTGGTTTCCATTTTGCGACCGATCGGACCTTACTTTCTGAATAAGCCTCGTACAACGATACGTACGTACAAAAGGAATTCTTGCACGAACTGTTGTTATTGTTGTTCTATCTTCACAATCCCAACATGAAAAAGGAGTGTACATAAAGTCCGGGAACACTTTCAATTATTTATTGGACAATAACTAAGCATTCTACAGATGTCATACATATTGCATTTTGAAGAAAACTCTGGAGGTCCTTTTTTTTTTGCAGACGCCAATACGGTAATCGAATCCTTGCCATACCCATCCCATCATGGCATCTTCGACTGTGGCAGTCGCTTCCCGTATTCTCTCCCGCAGCTCTGCTACATCACGTGGTAGAGGCGATACATAGGCCAGTTCTTTAATGTGTCCCCACAATAGAAAGTCACACGGAGTGAGATCTCGTGACGGGGAGGCCATGAACGTCTCTCGTACGCGCTCCACATTCACTTCACTCACACTGGGACCTCCGCTTCTCTTTGCCGGGCACAGGCAACCCGTCGTAACGAATTTGTTGTGCCAGTGGTAAATGGCCTCCTTTTTGGTGGTTTCGTACCGTACTGGTTCTAAACATCCGTTGAACAGCTGTAGCACACTTGTTTTTGTTGAACTCCGACACACAGAAAGCTCGCTCCGGGCCTGAAGTCGCAATGTTTGCGACTAGCGCTAACTGTCGGCAAATTACCAAATTACGCTGTGGCGGTATACATAAAAAAAAAGAAAAATCTTTCAGGGTTTCTCTTCAAAATGACATAGTATGATATCTGTACAATGTTTGGTTCTTGTGCAATAAATAGTTGACGTGTTCCCGGACTTTATGTACGCCCGTATTGTTAAAGGATCTACAGAACAGTCCTAGAATCATAATCAAGTAAAACTAACTGAATAGTGCGTTCTCGTCGCTGAGGAGGAATCATAACTCAAATAAATCCCCTAAAACCTACAGATAGGCCCAATTTCGTTTACGAATTTTACTGTCCATACTTTACGTTCTTGTAGTATATTAGAAAACAAGATGGAAATTCAAAAAGGAATCATAAACGCAACTCTGAACTTCGGTGGTGGTGCAGTAACCGTTTTCTCAAGGTTGCTGTTCAGTCCCTTTATTTCTAATTTTCTTTAATTTCTTAAGGAGAATAAACTATATTTGGCGCACCCTGTTTCTATGTATGATAACTGAATGAAAGGTGAACGGAAGGTGACCTTCAATGCTGGCATATGGCTTTTTTCTGTATATTACCACATGGAGGACCACCGTGTCAGCCATCGCCATCCAATGAGAGAATCATGTCGTCAATCAGTAAGATCTCATGGGCAATTACAGCGTTACGTGTGATACTGACGCACACTCTCACTATCACAAAGTCAATGATAAAAAGTTTTTCTGCAACTAGTTCTGGAACTCACTGTTCAGTGGTGATAATCAAAGGGTTTATGACGTTAGGTATCTGGAATTTTAGAGTTTGACATTTTAATCGAGGCCAGGTAACCAACGCCTACTGGCTGATTTTAAATACGGCAAAGATCCTCGAAAAGATAAGGAATGTAATGAGAACATATCAGTTAATGCTGAATAACCACATATCAATTGGAAGTTGATGGATGGAGTGCTGACATCACAGTCAGAGGTAGTCTGCGTATACCAGTTATGTTGACCATTGATCCGCGTGTATGTGGGTCACGATAACCCCTTCAGCATCAACTAAGGACTGAATATGGCGCACTGGTAGCTACACAATAAATCACAAGAATGGCTGTAGACGTTTCATTTTCTTACAAAATAACTGTTTATTCATACCATGCAACCGTCTGTAGAGAAAATTACAGTAGACGACAACGTCCTACATAACCTACATGAACGTAGAATATCTTTTCAGCATAACGTGGAATATGACTGCAGCAGTATCACATAGTAACCACATGGTCCTTCGTGTCATTGAATCCCATTCATGGTGCAGAGGAGACAGTGAGTCCACACCAAATAAAGATATGCCGCTTCTGTGAGACGGCGTTGTGGAAAGAACACCACGTGACATTCACTAATAATTCTCGGTACGTTTAGGCTGAGGTGGTGGTGGTGGTAGTTCGTGGCTGCTGTAAACGAAAATGTTCCATGTTCCACGGAGAGATGTAGCGCAGATCATGAAGGCCTACTCCAGTGTGTTCTAGAGCATGCTGAATCCTATAAATACACGGCTTTTATCATGAAAACTCGTATTTCAAACATCGAGAATAGTTCTTTCCTTTTTCTTCAAACAACCCTGAGTTATCAGCCACGATTACGGAGGCGTGTCACGAATAAAATCCCATAATTTTTTCCTAATAAATAATTGGAGGACAAATTCTCAGGCTGCGGAGTACTCGCTCTAACGGATGTTAAGGAGTTCGTTCCAATGATTTGATTCCGCCGGCAGCTGTCATTTTGTCTTTATTCGTTTGTGTACTATTGCATAATTTCGGTCTTACACCATTTTCAAGTATCCTGATGAATTGAAGCAACAGTAATTTATTGTATTAACAAGCGGTTAAAAATTAAACACGGTAATAAATCAGATTATAAAACGTGCTAGGTTTAACAGAACTATACAAAAATTCAGTGATGGCAGTTGGTAACGCACTAGTCTCTGCATATGTTATATTTAAATGGTGTCCACATTTGTAGTGGTTGTGAGTGCAAATGTTGTCGTTGTCTTCAAATCAGTATTACTAGCACCGTTAATGTGAATGCGTCACACATTTAAAATTACTATGTTTCTCCGTATAGCATCGCACTCGGTTTACGCGGTATAACCGTACGATGGTTAACGATGGCGTGGAACTACGGAAAATGCTGTTACGAAGAGCTTATACTGCACCTGTTGTCATATATAGTCTATCAAATTCCTTCACCTAGAGCTAGGAACGATTGGATAGTTTAAATAAAATGGTTGGGTAATATAAAATGCAACAGTACGTTACTCTGAGACCCGTAGAAAATGTAAACGATGTCTGTTAACAATGAATCACAGTGGTATAATGAAAGTCGAGACGAATAATTTTAAATTGTTTACTTATAGTCTATCGAGCTGGGAAAGAACCCGAAACTGACCTACAAAAGCCACTTACGCTGTAGAGCATGAACCACGATAATGTGGCTTCGTCTTACAACATATAAAACATACGTTTGTGTAAATTTTACCTCAAAATATCGTGTATTTTAACAGCATAACATCAACAGTTAATTCGTTGCTATGTTTGGCTTCCTTATTACGGAACTACTGTGCTGTGTAGACCGAATTCTAAATTTAACTAGTTATTACGTAACGTTTACAAAAGTCATTTTCAGTCTGGTCCCTTTAATCCCACAAACCAACCAACCAAAAGTCATTTTTCTTTCATTACTCTCACGGGAAAGATTAAATTAATAATGTTAACTAAACAGCTGACTAACCCGATGTCGCAAGAGAGTGAAAGGATGTCGAGAATCTCGCGAGGCGCACTTGCGCTGTATCTTGGGTGGGTGGTTTTTGTAGCCCATTACAAGGTTGTTTCACAACCAGATAGACCGCAAGTACCCTGTATCAAATTGTTCGTCTTGACTTCCCTTACACCACCGTGGCACGTTGTAAACAGTTACCGTTTACACCCTGTCTAACAAATGGTTCAAATGTCTCTTAGCACTATGGGTCTCAACATCTGAGGTCATCAGTCCCCTAGAACTTAGAACTACTTAAACCTAACCAACCTAAGGACAGCACACACATCCATGCCCGAGGCAGGATTCGAACCTGCGACCTTAGCGGTCGCCTGGTTCCAGACTGAAACGCCCAGAACCACTCGGCCATCCCGGCCGGCTCTGTCTAACAAAATACAACCAAAACAACTCATTACACGGCTACGTTGACCACTCCCCCTCCCCCCCCCCTCAAACTACCATTGTAGCGACGACTCAGTGTCGTGTGGTCCTGCACCACCTCGTCGTGGAACAGGGACAAAATTAACCATAAATTTTCGAAAAATTCCGTGATCACTGCCTCGAGCTGCTGATAAAATTCTCTATTTAACGACCAGTTACAGTCGACAGACCATCATCCAGATTCTGTGCACCAAATTGAAATAATACGTACAAGATTAAACAATGGCCAATCTGTTAAGTAATGTACATGTTAACGACAACAAACCTAATAAAATGTCTCACCACATTAGAAAAATATAAAATCTTTCACGTCAGATAATAAAAGTAGCAGTCTTCATTTAAAATGAAAGTCATGTAACCAATTACGGACAGCCCGCAGATTTAGCCGTGCGGTCTATCGCGCGGTTTTCCGTACTTGGAAGGAGCGCCTGGTCTGCGGCACGAATCCGTCCGGCGGACCTGTGTCGAGGTCGGATGAGTCGGCCAGTCTGTGGGTGGTTTTTAGGCGGTTTTCCATCAGCCTCGGGGAATGCGGGCTGGTTCCCTTTATTCCGCTTCAGCTACAGTATGTCGGCGATTGTTGCGCAAACAAGTTCTCCACGTACGCGTACACTACCATTACTCTATCACGCAAACATAGGGGTTACACTTGCCTACAGGTTCACTTGTTCTCAGTTGTTTACATCACTCTGTGTGCCGTATTTTTATTTGCAGTTACAAATTGATAGATTTCAATCAATGGAAAATTCAGTGTGGAATGTAACAATACTATGAAAAGGAAAGTGCTACTCACCATATAGCGGAGCTGCTGAGTCGCAGGTAGGCACAACAAAAAGATTGTCACAATGTAAACTTTCGGCCAACAATGCCTTTGACAAAAATAGATGACAGACACACACACACACACACACACACACACACACACACACACACACACATACGACTGAGACTGCAGTCATGTGTGTGTGAGTTGCATTTGCGTGTGCGTGTATGTATGTATGTATGTATGTATGTGTGTGTGTGTGTGTGTGTGTGTGTGTGTGTGTGTCTCATCTATTTTCGTCAAAGGCATTGTTGGCAGAAAGCTTACATTGTGACAGTCTTTTTGTTGTGCCTACCTGTGACTCAGCATCTCCGCTATATGGTGAGTAGCACTTTCCTTTTCACAAGATTGTTACATTCATAGATTTATTAACTGACGCCAACTATCTTCTGTTCGCCATATATGATGCTTTAATGCTTTTAAGTGTGTATTTGATATTTTATTACGTGTGTTGTCGTTCGCATTTACGCCAGTTAACAGATTTATGACTGTTTAAGCTTCAATGTTACCTATGTGTCAGTTCATTGTGGTATGATGATAGTCTGTCGACTGAAACCGGTTGTTAAACGATTTTATCAGCAACTCGAGACACTAATATTTTCCAAATACTAAGGAGCTGTAGGCCACCACTCTTGAAAACATAAATTTTCCATTTCGCAAGTTTCTTTGTTCATTCGGAATTTCATCTGACTGGACCCTTAGACGGGTTTCTGTCTCCTTCCTCACGTCCATTCCTTTACCTTTGTGTACCTAATACAAAATTTACAATTAAGCAGTAACACTTAAGTACTTGGTGCTGCGGGCCCAAGCTCAATGGAGCTCAGTATCCAGCTTAATTTGAGCCGAAATGCAATGTATACCGAGACACTGCTAATTTTGCTTAGGAGTCAAAGATATTCAATGCATTAACCTCCACACAGAAAGCAGCGATGACGATGTCCTGAGATCGAGTTCTTTAGTAGCACGGGCAGGGAGTGAAATTTGTAGCGGCACGCGCTTAGGAAGAGTGAAACCGTGTCGCCACTCGCTCGTGTTTCCAGCCTGCTGAAGCGTCAGTGAATCAGGAGGCAGGCGCCAGTGGAGGGCCGCAGCCCGCGGCGGACAGCGGGACAATGCGCCGGGCCGGGACCCGCCGCGGGCGTCTGCAGCCACTCACCACCAGGGTAGATGGAGGGGGGCTCGCCAGCAGCGCCTGCGGCCGGCGCACTTCCGCGTGGCGGGCGACTAACGCCCCCTCTAATAGCCAGGGGTTACCGACACACGTACAGCGCCGATTTCAAGGCTTCACTCATACTACACTCCTGGCTAGTAAAATTGTAAAACTAGGAACAAAACAATGTAACACAATGACAGTAGTGCTATAGAAAAAGAAAACAAATCGAAAATTGCACATTAGCCCTAAAATTTGAGAGATTATTTAACGAACCCCACCCCCCCCCCCCATGACCCATTGACCTTGCAATTGGTGGGGAGGCTTGCGTCCCTGTGCAACCACAACGGAGGGGTATCTGTTGAGAGGCCAGACAAACGTGTGGTTCCTGAAGAGGGGCACCAGCCTTTCCAGTAGTTGCAGGGGCAACAGTCTGGATGATTGAGTGATCTGGTCTTGTAACACTAACCAAAACAGCTATGCTGTGCTGGTACTGCGAACGGCTGAAAGCAAGGGGAAACTACAGCTGTAGTTTTTCCCGAGGGCATGCGGCTGTACTGTATGGTTGAATGGTGATGGCGTCCTCTTGGGTAAAATATTCCGGAGGTAAAATAGTCCCCCATTCTCTGGGCGGGGACTACTCAGAAGGACGTCGTTATCAGGAGAAAGAAAACTGGCATTCTGCGGATCGGAGCTTGGAATTTCAGATCCCTTAATCGGGCAGGCAAGTTAGAAAATTTAAAAATGGAACTGCATACATTAAAGTTGGATATAGTAAGAATTACTGAAGTTCGGTGACAGGAGGAACAAGACTTCTGGTCTTATAAATACAAAATCAAATAGGAGTAATGCAGGAGTGCTTTTAATAATGAATAAAATAAATAGGAGTGCGGATAAGCTACTACAAACAGCATAGTGAACGTATTATTGTGGCCAAGATAGACACGAAGGCCACACCTACTACAGTAGTACAAGTTTATATCCCAACTAGCTCTGCAGATGATGAAGAAATTGATGAAATGTGTGATGAGATAAAAGAAATTATTCAGGTAGTGAAGGGAGACGAAAATTAAATAGTCATGGGTGACTGGAATTCGAGAGTAGGAAAAGGGGGAGACGGAAACATAGTAGGTGAATATGGGTTGGGGGAAAGAAATGAATGAGGAAGCCGTCTGGTAGAATTTAGCACAGAGCATAACTTAATCATAGCTAACACTTGGTTCACGAATCATAAAAGAAGGTTGTACACATGGAAGAATCCTGGAAATACTAGAAGGTGTCATATAGATTACATAATGGTAAGACAGAGATTTAGGAACCAGGTTTTAAATTGTAAGACATTTCCAGGGTCAGATGTGGACTCTGACCACAATCTATTGGTTATGAACTGTAGATTAAAACTAAAGAAACTGCAAAAAGGTTGAAATTTAAGGAGACGGCACCTGGACAAACGGATTAAACCAGACGTTGTACAGAGTTTCAGGAAGAGCATAAGGGAACAATTGTCACAATGGGGTAAAGAAATACAGCAGAAGAAGATTGGGTAGCTCTGAGGGATGAAATAGTGAAGGCAGCAGAAGATGAAGTAGGTAAAAAGACAATGGCTAGTAGAAATCCTTGGGTAACAGAAGAAATATTGAATTTAATTGATGAAAGGAGAAAATATAAAAATGCAGTAAATGAAGCAGGCAAAAGGGAATACAAACGTCTCAAAAATGAGATCGACAGAAAGTGCAAAATGGCTAAGCAGGGTTGGCTAGAGGACAAATGTAAGGATGTAGAAGCTTATCTCACTAGGGGTAAGATAGGTACTGCCTATAGGAAAATTAAAGAGACCTTTGGAGAAAAGAGAACCATTTGTATGAATATCAAGAGCTCAGATGGAAACCCAGTTCTAAGCAAAGAAGGGAAAGCAGAAAGGTGGAATGAGTATATAGAGGGTCTATACAAGGGCGACGTACTTGAGGACAATAATATGGAAATGGAAGAGAATGTAGATGAAGGCGAAATGGGAGTTACAATACTGCGTGAAGAGTTTGACAGAGCACTCAAAGACCTGAGTCGAAACAAGGCACCGGGAGTAGACAACATTCCATTAGAACTACTGACGGCCTTGGGAGAGCCAGTCCTGACAATACCATCTGGTGAGCAAGATGTATGAGACAGGCGAAATACCCTCAGACTTCAAGAAGAATATACTAATTCCAATCCCAAAGAAAGCGGGTGTTGACAGATGTGAAAATTACCGAACTATCAGTTTAATAAGCCACAGCTGCAAAATACTAACGCGAATTCTTTACAAACGAATGGAAAAACTGATAGAAGCCGACCTCGGGGAAGATCAGTTTGGATTCCGTAGAAATATTGGAACACGTGAGGCAATACTGACCTTACGACTTATCTTAGAAGCTAGATTAAGGAAAGGCAAACCTACATTTATAGCATTTGTAGACTTAGAGAAAGCTTTTGACAATGTTGACTGGAATACTCTCTTTAAAATTCTAAAGGTGGCAGGGGTAAAATACAGGGAGCGAAAGGCTATTTACAATTTGTACAGAAACCAGATGGCAGTTATAAGAGTCGAGGGACATGAAAGGGAAGCAGCGGTTGGGAAGGGAGTGAGACAGGATTGTAGTCTCTCCCCGATGTTATTCAATCTGTATATTGAGCAAGCAGTAAAGGAAACAAAAGAAAAATTCGGAGTTGGTATTAAAATCCATGGAGAAGAAATAAAAACTTTGAGGTTCGCCGATGACACTGTAATTCTGTCAGAGACAGCAAAGGACTTGGAAGAGCAGTTGAACGGAATGGATGGTGTCTAGAAGGGAGGATATAAGATGAACATCAACAAAAGCAAAACGAGGATAATGGAATGTAGTCGACTTAATTCGGGTGATGCTGAGGGAATTAGATTAGGAAATAGGACACTTAAAGTAGTAAAGGAGTTTTGCTATTCGGGGAGCAAAATAACTGATGATGGTCGAAGTAGAGAGGACATAAAATGTAGACTGGCAATGGCAAGGAAAGCGTTTCCGAAAAAAAGAGAAATTTGTTAACATCGAGTATAGATTTAAGTGTCAGGAAGTCGTTTCTGAAAGTATTTGCATGGAGTGTAGCCATGTGTGGAAGTGAAACATGGACAATAAGTAGTTTGGACAAGAAGAGAATAGAAGCTTTCGAAATGTGGTGCTACAGAAGAATGCTGAAGATTAGATGGGTGGATCACATAACTAATGAGGAGGTATTGAATAGAATTGGGGAGTAGAGGAGTTTGGGGCCCAACTTGACTAGAGGAAGGGATCGGTTGGTAGGACATGTTATGAAGCATCAAGGGATCACCAATTTAGTATTGGAGGGCAGCGTGGAAGGTAAAAATCGTAGAGGGAGACCAAGAGATGAATACACTAAGCAGATTCAGAAGGATGTAGTTTTCAGTAAGTACTGGGAGATGAAGAAGCTTTCACAGGATAGAGTAGCATGGAGAGCTGCATCAAACCAGTCTCAGGACTGATGACTACCTCAACAAGAACAACAACAACAACATTTAACGAAGCATTGATATGTGATTATTAATTGCAGATGATATACTCGAATACAATGATTATAGCTGCGCTGCAAATACCGAACATACTGTACTGGCGTGCAACTACATGTAACAGTAACGTATACAGTTTACGGGGTGAATCAACTGCCCCCCCCCTTTTTTTTTGTCATCAGTCTACTGACTGGTTTGATGCGGCCCGCCACGAATTCCTTTCCTGTGCTAACCTCTTCATCTCAGAGTAGCACTTGCAACCTACGTCCTCAATTATTTGCTTGACGTATTCCAATCTCTGTCTTCCCCTACAGTTTTTGCCCTCTACAGCTCCCTCTAGTACCATGGAAGTCATTCCCTCATGTCTTCTACATCTACATCTACATCTATACTCCGCGAGCCACCTTACGGTGTGTGGCGGAGGGTACTTATTGTACCACTATCTGATCCCCCCTTCCCTGTTCCATTCACGAATTGTGCGTGGGAAGAACGACTGCTTGTAAGTCTCCGTATTTGCTCTAATTTCTCGGATCTTTTCGTTGTGATCATTACGCGAGATATATGTGGGCGGTAGTAATATGTTGCCCATCTCTTCCCGGAATGTGCTCTCTCGTAATTTCGATAATAAACCTCTCCGTATTGCGTAACGCCTTTCTTGAAGTGTCCGCCACTGGAGCTTGTTCAGCATCTCCGTAACGCTCTCGCGCTGACTAAATGTCCCCATGACGAATCGCGCTGCTTTTCGCTGGATCATGTCTATCTCTTCTATTAATCCAACCTGGTAAGGGTCCCATACTGATGAGCAATACTCAAGAATCGGACGAACAAGCGTTTTGTAAGCTACTTCTTTCGTCGATGAGTCACATTTTCTTAGAATTCTTCCTATGAATCTCAACCTGGCGCCTGCTTTTCCCACTATTTGTTTTATGTGATCATTCCACTTCAGATCGCTCCGGATAGTAACTCCTAAGTATTTTACGGTCGTTACCGCTTCCAATGATTTACCACCTATGGCATAATCGTACTGGAATGGATTTCTGCCCCTATGTATGCGCATTATATTACATTTATCTACGTTTAGGGAAAGCTGCCAGCTGTCGCACCATTCATTAATCCTCTGCAGGTCTTCCTGGAGTACGTACGAGTCTTCTGATGTTGCTACTTTCTTGTAGACAACCGTGTCATCTGCAAATAGCCTCACGGAGCTACCGATGTTGTCAACTAAGTCATTTATGTATATTGTAAACAATAAAGGTCCTATCACGCTTCCTTGCGGTACTCCCGAAATTACCTCTACATCTGCAGATTTTGAACCGTTAAGAATGACATGTTGTGTTCTTTCTTCTAGGAAATCCTGAATCCAATCACAAACCTGGTCCGATATTCCGTAAGCACGTATTTTTTTCACTAAACGTAAGTGCGGAACCGTATCAAATGCCTTCCTGAAGTCCAGGAATACGGCATCAATCTGCTCGCCAGTGTCTACGGCACTGTGAATTTCTTGGGCAAATAGGGCGAGCTGGGTTTCACATGATCTCTGTTTGCGGAATCCATGTTGGTTATGATGAAGGAGATTTGTATTATCTAAGAACGTCATAATACGAGAACACAAAACATGTTCCATTATTCTACAACAGATTGACGTAAGTGAAATAGGCCTATAATTATTCGCATCTGATTTATGACCCTTCTTGAAAATGGGAACGACCTGTGCTTTCTTCCAGTCGCTAGGTACTTTACGTTCTTCCAGAGATCTACGATAAATTGCTGATAGAAAGGGGGCAAGTTCTTTAGCATAATCACTGTAGAATCTTACGGGTATCTCGTCTGGTCCGGATGCTTTTCCGCTACTAAGTGATAGTAGTTGTTTTTCAATTCCGATATCGTTTATTTCAATATTTTCCATTTTGGCGTCCGTGCGACGGCTGAAGTCAGGGACCGTGTTACGATTTTCCGCAGTGAAACAGTTTCGGAACACTGAATTCAGTATTTCTGCCTTTCTTCGGTCGTCCTCTGTTTCGGTGCCATCGTGGTCAACGAGTGACTGAATAGGGGATTTAGATCCGCTTACCGATTTTACATATGACCAAAACTTTTTAGGGTTCTTGTTTAGATTGTTTGCCAATGTTTTATGTTCGAATTCGTTGAATGCTTCTCTCATTGCTCTCTTTACGCTCTTTTTCGCTTCGTTCAGCTTTTCCTTATCAGCTATGATTCGACTACTCTTAAACCTATGATGAAGCTTTCTTTGTTTCCGTAGTACCTTTCGTACATGATTGTTATACCACGGTGGATCTTTCCCCTCGCTTTGGACCTTAGTCGGTACGAACTTATCTAAGGCGTACTGGACGATGTTTCTGAATTTTTTCCATTTTTGTTCCACATCCTCTTCCTCAGAAATGAACGTTTGATGGTGGTCACTCAGATATTCTGCGATTTGTGCCCTATCACTCTTGTTAAGCAAATAGATTTTCCTTCCTTTCTTGGCATTTCTTATTACACTTGTAGTCATTGATGCAACCACTGACTTATGATCACTGATACCCTCTTCTACATTCACGGAGTCGAAAAGTTCCGGTCTATTTGTTGCTATGAGGTCTAAAACGTTAGCTTCACGAGTTGGTTCTCTAACTATCTGCTCGAAGTAATTCTCGGACAAGGCAGTCAGGATAATGTCACAAGAGTCTCTGTCCCTGGCTCCAGTTCTGATTGTGTGACTATCCCATTCTATACCTGGTAGATTGAAGTCTCCCCCTATTACAATAGTATGATCACGAAACTTCTTCACGACGTTATGCAGGTTCTCTCTGAGGCGCTCAACTACTACGGTTGCTGATGCAGGTGGCCTATAGAAGCATCCGACTATCATATCTGACCCACCTTTGATACTTAACTTAACCCAGATTATTTCACATTCGCATTCGCTAATAACTTCACTGGATATTATTGAATTCTTTACTGCTATAAATACTCCTCCACCATTGGCGTTTATCCTATCCTTGCGGTATATATTCCATTCTGTGTCTAGGATTTCGTTACTGTTCACTTCCGGTTTTAACCAACTTTCCGTTCCTAATACTATATGCGCACTATTTCCTTCAATAAGAGATACTAATTCAGGAACCTTGCCCTGGATACTCCTGCAGTTTACCAATATTACGTTAACTTTTCCTGTTTTTGGTCTCTGAGGACGGACGTTCTTTATCAACGATGATAATGTTCTCTCTGGTAAGCCGTCAGGTATTTTATCGTTTCGCCCAAGGGGGGGTCCCTCTAACCTAAAAAACCCCCGTGTGCACGCCACACGTACTCTGCTACCCTAGTAGCTGCTTCCGGTGTGTAGTGCACGCCTGACCTGTCTAGGGGGGCCCTACAGTTCTCCACCCAATAACGGAGGTCGATGAATTTGCAACCATTATAGTCGCAGAGTCGTCTGAGCCTCTGGTTTAGACCCTCCACACGGCTCCAAACCAGAGGACCGCGATCGACTCTGGGCACTATGCTGCAGATATTAAGCTCAGCTTGCACTCCGCGTGCGATGCTGGTTGTCTTCACCAAATCAGCCAGCCGCCGGAAGGAACCAAGGATGGCCTCAGAACCCAAGCGGCAGGCGTCATTCGTTCCGACATGTGCTACTATCTGCAGCCGGTCACACCCAGTGCGTTCAATAGCTGCCGGAAGGGCCTCCTCCACATTACGGACGAGACCCCCCGGCAAGCACACCGAGTGCACACTGGCATTCTTCCCCGACCTACCCGCTATTTTCCTGAGGGGCTCCATAACCCGCCTAACGTTGGAGCTCCCTATAACTAATAGGCCCGCCCTCTGTGACTGTCGGGACCTTGCCGGAGAATCGGCCACTGGCCCAACAGGCGAGGCATCCTGTGGTGGCTCGGAAACGATGTCATCACCACTAGGAAGCACCCCGTACCTGTTGGAAAGGGGTAAGGCAGCCG
Organism: Schistocerca nitens; assembly: GCF_023898315.1. Classification (NCBI taxonomy): domain Eukaryota; kingdom Metazoa; phylum Arthropoda; class Insecta; order Orthoptera; family Acrididae; genus Schistocerca; species Schistocerca nitens. The sequence goes on along the minus strand of NC_064618.1, from coordinate 559,925,838 downwards.
CCACGCGGCCAGATCCCACCTTCGCCTTTCGGCCAGGCACGCGCGAGCCCACCACTGTCCGCCATTCACCCTGGAGTGATGGCTGACCGGTAAGATGCTCACTGCCGGAAGACGCAGCGACATCAGGGGTTCCATGTGATTCCAAGGCCACCGAAGTAGGCATAGGTCTCACCACAGTTGCCCCAACGCCACTACGAGCCGACGCCTGCGCCTCGAGCTCGATGAGCCTAACAGACAAAGCCTCCACCTGTCCCCGAAGAGTGGCCAATTCTCCTTGCGTCCGCTCACAACAACCACAGTCCCTACACATGACTATGTTTACCCTACTCTATACGGTGACAAATTCCCAAGATAATCTTCTGATGAGCTACTCTGATAATCAAGAAACACTCACTGAAATACGAGACGCGAAAACTACGCTAGGTTTTCCCAGAAAAACTATTTAAAAGCTAAGCGCAGCAAATAAGTACAAAAACACTGTTATTGAAATAAAAGGTTCTACCTAGTAAGCACTCGAACACGCAAGAAATTACAAAAATAAACTAGTAATTACACAGATAACTGAAAATAAGTCGCTGCTGTTTGTAAAATATGTAAGCAAACGGTGTACTCGCCTTAGTAGTAGCAGGAGCTAGCGATGCGCTCTCGCTGACGGTCTAACTGACTGATGTTAAGTTTCTCGCTGTTCTCATTTCTACTACTTCTCATTACCTTCGTCTTTCCCCGATTTACTCTCAAACCATACTGTGTACTCATTAGACTGTTCATTCCGTTCAGCAGATCATTTAATTCTTCTTCACTTTCACTCAGGATAGCAATGTCATCAGCGAATCGTATCATTGATATCCTTTCACCTTGTCTTTTAATTCCACTCCTGAACCTTTCTTTTATTTCCATCATTGCTTCCTCGATGTACAGATTGAAGAGTAGGGGCGAAAGGCTACAGGCTTGTCTTACACCCTTCTTAATACGAGCACTTCGTTCTTGATCGTCCACTCTTATTATTCCCTCTTGGTTGTTGTACATATTGTATATGACCCGTCTCTCCCTATAGCTTACCCCTACTTTTTTCAGAATCTCGAACAGCTTGCACCATTTTATATTGTCGAACGCTTTTTCCAGGTCGACAAATCCTATGAACGTGTCTTGATTTTTCTTTAGCCTTGCTTCCATTATTAGCCGTAACGTCAGAATTGCCTCTCTCGTCCCTTTACTTTTCCTAAAGCCAAACTGATCGTCACCTAGCGCATTCTCAATTTTCTTTTCCATTCTTCTGTACATTCTTGTAAGCAGCTTCGAAGCATGAGCTGTTAAGCTGATTGTGCGATAATTCTCGCACTTGTCAGCTCTTGCCGTCTTCGGAATTGTGTGGATGATGCTTTTCTGAAAGTCAGATGGTATGTCGCCAGACTCATATATTCTACACACCAACGTGAATAGTCGTTTTGTTGCCACTTCCCCCAATGATTTTAGAAATTCTGGTGGAATGTTATCTATCCCTTCTGCCTTATTTGACCGTAAGTCCTCCAAAGCTCTTTTAAATTCCGATTCTAATACTGGATCCCCTATCTCTTCTAAATCGACTCCTGTGTCTTCTTCTATCACATCAGACAAATCTTCACCTTCATAGAGACTTTCAATGTATTCTTTCCACCTATCTGCTCTCTCCTCTGCATTTAACAGTGGATGAGAAGGAATACAGTTTTATTTGATGTTAAAAGGCGTTATTGTGGTTTTCGTAAGATTTTTTAAATGCTTAATGAAATGCGAGTTGGGTTTCGGTAATACGTTCCTGCTGTTTGTAGACGAAATGCAGTCGCACCTGACTATAACTTTTTTTTTTTTTTTTTTTTTTTGCTTACCCAAAATAGTGAAGCTCAGCACACGAAACGTACAGCGCGAAGCCATGAATCCCGCCACATATCTGATCAGATTCGTCACGAAAAAATGGCTGCAATACAGTTTTTCTTGTCGACAAGTGTGGGAAAAAAAGTACGCAGAAACGAACGCCGTTCGGCGCTATCTGTGGTTGCGAGCAGCCAGGAAACAAATTGCATGGGCGGCGCGCACTTATAAATCGCCAGTGACCCTCGGCGTGCGGGCGTAGCGAAAGCTGTGCGCCGCCGCAGCGGTAGCGGAGGACTTATGTGGGCCCTTGCTCGCTCTCTCTCTCTCTCTCTCTCTCTCTCTCTCTCTCTCTCTCTCCCTCCCTCTCTCCATCCATTTCTCTCTCTGCATGTCTGTACCTATAGTTAAGGGAAATAGTACAAAACGAGCTGACGAACGCTATTTTTTTCTACCACGAAGAATCGGTAAATACTTTGTTATTGTGAATTTTAATAACAAAACTGTAAAACAACAAAAAAGCCATGTCCGTAAAGCTACATAACTATATTACAACTTACTGTCACTGCTCTCCCAATCTGATGTATGGAGAACGGCCAGCGAAATGCAGTAGAAGTTCCTAAGACTAATGTGCCACTGGAAAAGAAACTAATTCTTATAATCTCTCATAATCCTGAGAAGCTTGAAAGAAGAATTCCCAGTGTCTATGAGGCTATGTCTCAAACAATTCTGTTTAAAAGTAAACATAGCTACAGCTGTGAAGAACACAAGAGAAACCGAGCGAGGTGGTGCAGTGGTTAGCACACTGGACTCGCATTCGGGACGACGACGGTTCAACCCGCGTCCGGCCATCCTGATTTAGGTTTTCCGTGATTTCCCTAAATTGCTCCAGGAAAATGCTGGAATGGTTCCTTTGAAAGGGCCCGGCCGACTTCCTTCCCCATCTTTCCCTAATCCGATAAGACCGATGACCTCCTCCCCCAAACAACCCAACTCAACACAAGAGAAATGAGAAACAACTTGCTGCAGATTAAAACTGGAAAAGATACAAAAGAAGTGAATGAATCCTGGGATACTTAAAGTAGGATTACTGACACTACCCAAAGCAAGGAAGATCAAGGCCGAAACCGTGTAGGTGAGAAAAGTTTTCTTCAACATAAATATGAAACATAGCTTATTATCAAGGAATGTGTGAAATTTACAGTCGGAGTGATGGATACAGTTACGCCATGGCATTTCCCTAGAACGCTTAATAATCTCATAAAATGGAAAAGATCGATTGTTTTATAAACGGACCTCATACAGTAATGATATTCTACGTCGGCTGTAACGAGCTGCCTTTACAGCAGAGTGTATTAAGAAAGGTCAGCAGCAGAATCCAGCAGGATTCGGAAGAATGTCTGAGATCCACTCTAGGTATTACACAATAAATAAATAAATAAATAAAAATAAGACATTTAGACAGTAATTAGCAGAACTTTACTTGACATGGTTACAGAGTATAGAAACAGAAGGTGGAATAATTAGAGGAGTACGTCCAACAAACAATTACCTAAAAGCATTCTAAATAAACCTCTATGGATGGAAGAGGTGCTTGTGCAACAAATCTAAGAAAACACTAATGAGTGGAAGAAAAATTGGATGACAAGAGGCTACTGCAAAACGTATGAGACATAAGAGGCAGAAGGAAATCCTCACAGAGATTAGAAACAAGTAGAGTAACTTCCGATGTGGTGTCCGATACTAGTCTGCCAGAGATTGTAAGCGAGGAAGTGGAAAAGTTTATAAGAAGTGGAAAAATTCAAATAACGAATCTATGAAATCAATTGATGTCGACAGTAGATGATTTGGGTTGGCAGAAATTATTAATTGGGAACTGATTTTTTAACGTTCTCTTTCATTACTCATTAGCACGGCATGATTCTTCATTTCTTCCTTCGAATGAGCGTCTGATTAAAGCAACTTAGTACTTTGCCTTCTTCGATATGAATGGAACTGAATGAAGCCCGATGTCGGGATTTACCCAATTCATCTCGAAAAGCATCAATTGGCCGCCGACATTAATGCCCCTATCTTAAGGGAGTGTCGCCATAAATACACTCCTGGAAATTGAAATAAGAACACCGTGAATTCATTGTCCCAGGAAGGGGAAACTTTATTGACACATTCCTGGGGTCAGATACATCACATGATCACACTGACAGAACCACAGGCACATAGACACAGGCAACAGAGCATGCACAATGTCGGCACTAGTACAGTGTATATCCACCTTTCGCAGCAATGCAGGCTGCTATTCTCCCATGGAGACGATCGTAGAGATGCTGGATGTAGTCCTGTGGAACGGCTTGCCATGCCATTTCCACCTGGCGCCTCAGTTGGACCAGCGTTCGTGCTGGACGTGCAGACCGCGTGAGACGACGCTTCATCCAGTCCCAAACATGCTCAATGGGGGACAGATCCGGAGATCTTGCTGGCCAGGGTAGTTGACTTACACCTTCTAGAGCACGTTGGGTGGCACGGGATACATGCGGACGTGCATTGTCCTGTTGGAACAGCAAGTTCCCTTGCCGGTCTACGAATGGTAGAACGATGGGTTCGATGACGGTTTGGATGTACCGTGCACTATTCAGTGTCCCCTCGACGATCACCAGTGGTGTACGGCCAGTGTAGGAGATCGCTCCCCACACCATGATGCCGGGTGTTGGCCCTGTGTGCCTCGGTCGTATGCAGTCCTGATTGTGGCGCTCACCTGCACGGCGCCAAACACGCATACGACCATCATTGGCACCAAGGCAGAAGCGACTCTCATCGCTGAAGACGACACGTCTCCATTCGTCCCTCCATTCACGCCTGTCGCGACACCACTGGAGGCGGGCTGCACGATGTTGGGGCGTGAGCGGAAGACGGCCTAACGGTGTGCGGGACCGTAGCCCAGCTTCATGGAGACGGTTGCGAATGGTCCTCGCCGATACCCCAGGAGCAACAGTGTCCCTAATTTGCTGGGAAGTGGCGGTGCGGTCCCCTACGGCACTGCGTAGGATCCTACGGTCTTGGCGTGCATCCGTGCGTCGCTGCGGTCCGGTCCCAGGTCGACGGGCACGTGCACCTTCCGCCGACCACTGGCGACAACATCGATGTACTGTGGAGACCTCACGCCCCACGTGTTGAGCAATTCGGCGGTACGTCCACCCGGCCTCCCGCATGCCCACTATACGCCCTCGCTCAAAGTCCGTCAACTGCACATACGGTTCACGTCCACGCTGTCGCGGCATGCTACCAGTGTTAAAGACTGCGATGGAGCTCCGTATGCCACGGCAAACTGGCTGACACTGACGGCGGCGGTGCACAAATGCTGCGCAGCTAGCGCCATTCGACGGCCAACACCGCGGTTCCTGGTGTGTCCGCTGTGCCGTGCGTGTGATCATTGCTTGTACAGCCCTCTCGCAGTGTCCGGAGCAAGTATGGTGGGTCTGAAACACCGGTGTCAATGTGTTCTTTTTTCCATTTCCAGGAGTGTATTCTCTCTTAGACTCTACAGATAGAACGGAACGAGGTGGCGCAGCGGTAAGTCATCGGAATCAAGATTAGGAGGAAGGCATCCGTCCATCCAGATCAAGGTTTTCTGTTATTCCTGATATCGCTGAAGGCAAATGCTGGGATAATTATAACGTCTCAAGTTTTCTCGGCGAGACTGATTGTACTTTCGTGTGTCCAACCAAACTGTTTCTATTTTTTTTTTTTTTTTTTTTTTTTTTTTGCGCGGTATTTGTACTACCGAACTGGATGTCTTCGTCAGGTGCTGCAAGCTTTATTCTTGCGCGTACCCGTGGCCTGGACTGCAACCAGACTACGGAACGTCACCGGTGTGACGCTGCTGTTTATGGGCGAGATCGAGTTTAGACAACCTCCAAAACACTGGCTCGAGTTTTCGTAGTTAAAACCCTATGACAGCACTTCTGCTTCTTTTGTCTGCCAGGTACTGGTAAAGAAAATTACATTCACCAACAGAATTCCATGTAGTTACCTCATGTCGATCATGCATCAATAATAGTAGCAGTGAATCTATGCATTGTTCATCTAAGAACAGCAGACCTAGAAATAGTACTGTAATTTATTGAGGCAACCACGTGGCATCTATTCGGTAATGGGCACAACGGAATACAACTTTTTAGACGCCCCTCTAGGACGCGTAATATACAAGGTAGAGCATGCGGGCTGAGGTAGTGGGCCGACAGGTAGGCAACGGCGAGAGACTGCTAATGGAGGTAATAATTAGTGGGCCTCTACTGGCACTGGCTGAGGGCTCTTAATCAATCGATTACCGGATTATTGGGTGGGACGGCGCCTAGATCGCTTAGCGCGCCAAATGGTGCTCATAACACACCTGTCAGCAGCTATTAACGCTCTCTCCAGCAGTTGGTGCAAAACAGCTTTCCCTTACACTCCTACAGCACAAATGTACCTTTAGAAAGAGAATGATAATGTTTCAAGTTTGATAGCTACTCAATGCCTGCGTGTCATATAAAAAGGAGATCGTAAGGTAACCTGCTTACATCTTATATGACGATAAGTTTTATGGCGTTTTCCTAGAGATTCTGACTTTCTACAAGTCTAGAATATTTTATAGAAGTTTAGGTAAGTGTCTTCCTTTCATTTCTAAGTCTCTACTAGAGCACAATATTCGGCAGCAAGGTAGAAAAGTCCTATGGAAGTGCTGCAGCTCTGGCGCTCCAAGACGTAACACTCCCTTCTGTATGGTATTACTGCACAATCTCAGCTCTGGAGTGGCATGTTTGGTGTGTTCCTTGTAGGACAGGGTTCTATTAAGAGTTACTCCTAAATATTTTGGGAAGTCTTGGTGGTGGAGGACTTGACGATTAAAGAGGACATTTAGCTTTGCATTAGACTTCTAATCTTAGGATGAAAGTAACTAACTTCGATCTTAGTTGGATTTGAGGTCAATCACCTCTTCCTGAAGTATCCATGCGACGTACGTATGTCTACAGAGACTAGCTCTTCACCCGCTTCAAGGCTTCTCTTTTAAGTAGCCAAAGTCAGATAGTGAACATAAATGAACATTCTTGGGTCTGCTTCAGGTAGGTCAGATGTATATACACTATGTGATCGAAAGTAACCGGGCACCTGGCTGAAAATGTCTTACAAGTTCGTGGCGCCCTCCATCGGTGATACTGGAATTCAGTATGGTGTTGGCCCACCCTTGGCCTTGATGACAGCTTCCCCTCTCGCAGGCACACGTTCAATCAGGTGCTGGATGGTTTCTTGGGGAATGGCAGCCCATTATTCATGGTGTTATGCACTGAGGAGAGGTTTCTGTGTCGGTCGGTGAGGCCTGACACAAATTCGGCATTCCAAAACATCAAAAAGGTGTTCTACAGGATTCAGGTCGGGACTATGTGCAGGCCAGTGCATTATGCCACAGGTCGTGCATTATGAACAAGGTGCTCGATCGTGGTGAAAGATGCAATCGCCATCCCCGAATCGCCCTTCAACAGTGGGAAGCAAGAAGCTGCTTAAAACATCAGTGTAGGCCTGTGCTGTCATAGTTCCACGCAAAACAACAAGGGGTGCAAGCCCTCTCCATGGAAAACACGACACACCATAATACCACCATCTCCGAGTTTTAATGTTGGCACTACACACACGCTGGCAGATGACGTTCACCTAGCATTCACCATACCCACTCCCTGCCAGCGGATCGCCACAGTATGTACCGTGATTCGTCAGTCCACACAACGTTTTTCCACTGTTCGAACGTCAAATGTTTACATTCCTTACACCAAGCGAGGCGTCGTTAGGCATTTGCCGGCGTGATGTGTGGCTTATGAGCAGCCGCTCGACCATGAAATCCAAGTTTTCTCACCTCCCGCCTAACTGTCATAGTACTTGCAGTGGATCCTGATGCAGTTTTGATAGTCTGGATAGATGTCTGTCTATTATACATAACGACCCTCTTCAGCTGTTGGCGGTCTCTGTCAGTCAACAGACGGGGTCGGCCAGTACACTTTTGTGCTGTCCGTGTCCCTTCAGGTTTCCACCTCACTATCACATCGGAAACAGTGGATCTAGGGATATTTAGGAGTGTAGAAATCTCACGTATAGACATATGACACAAGTGACACCCAATTACATGACCACATTCGAAGACCGTAAGTTCCACGGAGCGCCGCATTCTGCTCTCTCACGATGTCTGATGACTACTGAGGTCGCTAATATGGGGTACCTGGCAGTAGGTGGCAGCACAGTGCACCTAATATGGATACGTATGTTTCTGAGTGTGTCCGGATACTTTTGATCACGTAGTGTAAGTTGAATTGGAATGGTGCCCAAACTCAACCCTGGGGAAAATCATTATCAAGAGTCATCTGCCCGCTTAATCGATTGCCGGGAACCACTTGGAAGTGTTTGTCACAAAAGATGTAGTTTATGAGCCTAACTGTGGTTTGACAGTGTACAGCACTTGCGACGTTTTACAGAACTCATTGTTTCCATACTGTGCTACAGGCAGCTGTAAGATCAACAACAGCCAATATGTAAGTCATTGTTGGCGGCCAGTTTGTGTGTGTGTGTGGTTAAGGTAAGTACTTGGCTTGTGTAGCTTCTGCTAGCTGTGAATCCTACTTCATGGATCTTTGGACTGAATTTTTTAAGGATGAGTCTTTCTAAATGCTTGTAGCAGCAGCTCAAGAGTGCGACTGGATAACAGCTAACAACTTAATTCACCTTGTTTACCAGGCTTCAATGTAGCTATGATTTTTGTTCTTTTGAATGCTTTTGGAAGTTTACTGGATATTACAACATTAAGGATGGGCTTCCAAGCACTTACGAGTCTTGTTTTCACAACTGATGAGGATCTCTGGTTGTATCTCATCAAATCCTGGAGCTTCGCCTTTTTACATTTCTTTGAGTGCTACATTGATTCATCTAAGGTAAAATCTCTGGAATACTCTGATTTGTTGGGTGCCTTCAGCCACAGGATGACAAGCTGCTTCTTAACCATTCTAGCATGAGATGGCTCACATGAAAATATTCTGTAGGGGAAGTTATTCTATTTGGTATCTGGTCTTGTATTACTTCAGGATTTTTGTTGGTAGACGGTCGAGTTCCTCCTATTTTTCTTAAGAGATTGCATACCTCCCTGCTTGATCTCTTCAAATCTTAACTCTCTGTTTTCGTTCCCAGCATTCTTTACTAGCTTTATCCAAATCTTTTAGGAGTTCTTCAGCAGTTTTGCAGTCGTTGGTAGTTAAACAGGATTAACATACAGGTAGATCTTCACAGTCATTAGTCCAGGTTAAAGAATATCCTTTCCGGAATCCTCTAGGCATGCACTTTTTAAAACTGCAGTTGATTTTACCATGACATCGTGTCAAACAAATTCACTTTACAAGTAATTGCAACTATTATTTTACGGTGATTATCTTCCGTCAGCCGTTGAAATTTTGACGCCTCCATCAATCAAAAACAGCAAATTAGAAGTATAAAAAGTAATTTTAAAAAACGACTCGTATAAAATGTCAGGTTAGAAAACTGTAATTGTGAATGGAAAGGCTTTATGCGCGACGTCCTCACTAGCAGGCAATTGAGCGATGCGGCCTCGTATGTGTGGATAGAATTTGTAATAATTAGGCCAGGACCCACTGTACAATGTGAAATTCGAATAGATTAGTTTAGTAGTATCTCCCCACAGTATAGTTTTTGTAACCGGCCACTTAACTAAAATATGAAACGCTATTTATGCATTGGTTATGAGAACCGGGTAGATTGTAACTTCGGGTATTTTTTCCAGTGCTTTCTGTGCCTCGTAACAATTCTTTTGCTGTAATATTTTGTGAGAGCAGCAATATCACATTGTAACTGATTGCTTTCGCATTTCTAAATCTCCTGAGGTCGCGGTCTCCAGTGTCTACCACACACTTTCCCTTCATACGTGACCTGCTGAGTGTCACTGTGGAGTAGGCCTCTTGCCTCTGCCGGTAATTACCCTCAAATACATAGTTTCATCTCATCGGCGGAAGTGGAAAATACGTTTTCACTTAGACTTTTCTCAAGCAGAGTACATTCTGATGTATTCACGACCAACCAGTTATTCTAAACTGACTCTTATTTTAAAAACTCTTCTTCATAATTGATCTCCATTTCGGCAGACAATTGAGAAATATTCTTTTTCCGTACACTGACGGAAAAAGAGGGGAATAATGTTGATTTTAAAGTACAGGAGACTCAAGATACAGTAGCATGTTGTTGACAGTCTATAGATGTTTGATGTTCTCTACTTCTTCGACGAAACAATGTACACAATTTCGTATCCGTCGCACTGTAACACTTGACTGCGTAACTACTGTGATAATAAACCTTCTAAATGGACGTCTTCTGTCTTTCTCTGAGCCTTGCGCTGTCGACCTTCCAGCGGACAAATTGCACTGAACTGAGCAGCGTCCCTGTGCAATTCGCTGTATGTTGTCTCGCATGTGATGGACGCATTGATCCGTCTCTCTGTGGAGAGAATGCCTTTTGCGAGTGCTGTTCAGCTGTATTGAATTCCCCGCTCTTTGTCCGCCGCTAGTCGTCCTTTATTGCGTTATATGTCCTCCAAGGACGCAATATGAAACAGGAATGCCGCTGAGATTTGCTCCGATTGATGAACACCCATTCCTCGCTTCAGCGCCCATCGCCTTAGCTTATCGCATACGCCTCCGACCGATTAATAATACTCAGAAAGTAATCTACGAGTCCCTGTCCTTCCCGACATGTAACGTTGTATTTAGCGGATTTGCTTCATCATCGACGTTGCCTGTCTCCAGTCTTACTTGGTTGAGTCCTTCAACAATTAGAGGATTTCACAATAGCCATTAAGCTTGAAAGATGACTGTTGCTCGGTTCTTTCATTTCTTCGCAATATATTTTACCCTTCACCGTATCTATATATTTATTTTGCTGTAATCTTTGGGATCTTGCACTAACCAGTTTCATTATACGAGGTGAACCAGAAACGCACTGAAAAACCTTCACAGGTAGTTCAGGGATACCTTCTGAGTATTTTGGTATGTCGAACCCACTGTCTCCTGTGGGTCGTTATAGAGTTATAGCATTTAGTTTGGTTTGGTTCAAAAATTGTTCAAAAGGCTCTGAGCACTATGGGGCTTAACATCTGAGGTCATCAGTCCCCTAGAACTTAGAACTACTTAAACCTAACGAACCTAAGTGCATCACACACATCCATGCCCGAGGCAGGATTCGAACCTGCGACCGTAGCAGTCGCGCGGTTCCGCACCGGAGCGCCTAGAACCACTCGGCCACACCGGCCGGCTTAGTTTGGTTTCTTGCCCCATTTAGCTCTGTATCTTCATTACACTGAAGATAATGGGTAACAGTTAAAATGTGAACGGTACGCGCTTTGTGTCTTCACTTCGGCACCTACTGTTGACAGCAGTAACGTCCATTTAATTCGTTCCCCTCAAGTCTGTATTAAGTACAGCTCAGTTATGTCTAAGGGTTTATTTTCTGGAGGTGCTAGCTCTACGTTAACAGAGATAAACAGCAGTACTAAGGATAGGACTATTGAAGAAGATTCGGTCGATATGCACCTCTTGTATGGGTTCATTGATTGCAATGGAGGTGCTGCACAACGGCAACCGCACCACAGTACTTTTACATCTAATAAAATATTTTGTTCAACAGTCTTGATCAGATAGATACAGTTTTCTACGTAAGTGGTAACCTGCTTTGATCCGACGTAGATCCTCTTCGAACCATACTCCAGCGATGACTGCGGAGACAACGGCGAGGAATAAGAACTCTGGATAGCACCTACCGATATGGACTACTGTTTCATCTCTCTGAGGTTACTGCATTATTTTGTTTTGTGTGTTCTACGTCTTGATTATTGCACATTATGGGCGTCTTCAGTGTTGTACACTGGAGAGCAAAAGAAAATGGTCACCTGCCTAATATCGTGCAGGGTCTCTGAAGTGCCGCTACACGACGTAGCATGGACTCGAGTAATATCTGAAGTAGTGCTGGAGGAAACTGATACCATGAATCCTACGGGGACTGACCGTAAATCCGTAAGAGCACGAGAGACTGGAAATCTCTTCTGAACAGCACGTTGCAAGACATAACAGATATGCTCAATAATGTTCATTTCTGGGACGTTTGGTGGCCAGCGGAAGTGTTTAAACTCAGAAGAGTGTTCCTGGAGCCATTCTGTAGCAATTATGGATGTGTGGGGCGTAGCATTGCCCTGCTGGAATTACCCAAGCCCGTCTGAATGAACAATGGACATGAAAGGTTGCAGGTGATCAGACAGGATGCTTACGTACGTGTCACCTGTCAGAACCGTATCTAGATGTAACAGGGGTCCCGTATCACTCCAACTGCACACGCCCCACACCATTACAGAGCCTCACCAGCTTGATGAGTCCGCCACTGACATGCAGGATCCATGGGTTCATGACGTTGTCTCCATACCCGTACACGTCCATCCGTTCGATACAATTTGAAACGAGACCCGCCCGACCAGGCAACATGTTTCTAGTCAACAACAGTATAATGTCAGTGTTGACGGTCCTATACGAGGCGTAAAGCTTTGTGTCGTGCAGTCATCAAGGGTACACGAGTGACTCTTCGGCTGTTTTGTTGAATGGTTCGCAAGCTGACATTTGTTGATGGCCCAGCATTGAAATCTGCAGCAATTTGAGGAAGGGTTGCACTTCTGTCGCTTTCAACGATTCTCTTCAGTCGCCGTTGGGCCTGTTCTCGCAGGAACTTTTTCCGGCCGCAGCGATGTCGGAGATTTGATGTTTTACCAGATTTCTGATATTCACGGTACACTCGTGAAATGGTCGTTGTTGAAAATTCCCACTACATCGCTACCTCGGATATCCTGTGTCCCATCGCTTCTGCACCGACTATAACACCACGTTCAGACTCACTTAAATCTTGGTAACCTGCCATTGTAGCCGGGGTAACTGATCTAACAACTGTGCCAGACACTTGTCTTATATAGGCGTCGCCGACCGCAAAACCGTATTCTGAATGTTTGCATATCTCTGTATCTGATTACGCATGCCTATACCAGTTTCTTCGGCGCTTAAGTATATGAACGAGTGGTCTCGCGGCGATATGAATCAATGAAATCTTCTAAGGCTTCCAGCCACGTCAGGTGGTTAAAATCCCACGACCTTTCGACTGAATTGTTCTCGGCCGTTGTCAGGTGCTAAATAACTGCCGTGTCGCCGTGGCCTCACTATTACATACCCGCGCTGCTGGCTGTGACGTCACTGGTGCTCTCTTCTTCCTCAGCGGTGGCAATGTTTACGTCCCGCGTCCGTCAGGCCCGCTTCAACCTCGCGATTGTCGGGTCCCAACTGTTCTGAGCTACAAACCGCCGTCCTTGTTGATGATGATCCCAGATATTTTTATTTCTACAGCTTCTTTTATGACACTATCCCAAAACCCCTTTGTCCTCATGATCACAGATGTTGTGTCGATTTTCTAAAACGTTTTCTACCACGGCTGATTTTTCTAGAGGTGTTTACGCCTACGCAATCCTGAAAAAATCATTCATGGCGGAACACGCTTTATAAAATCGGTACAGAATTCTATTCGACGAAGCCATCGTAACATGCTCTAAGTACTGCAGTTGTCAGGCTGCAGCACTCAGAGAATGTTACGATGGATGACGACTACTGGTTTCATACAAGTGATATAAAAGAATCTGATGAGCATGATATGTAACACATGAATAGGGCCCGGATTAATTTGTAAACACATATTTTCGTTTCAAGTAATTTTCATTCTGTTTGTAGTTTTCTACATAAATCTTGACATTTCGAGTCTGAATATGTAACTTTCATTTTACATATTTTCGATATTTCAAAGTTTAGTGCATACTTTCATATCAAAATTTGCATAAATCCATATATTCAACGCCACGTTATATAAAACTGATTTTTTTGAACCGTAATTCATTAAATGACATTCAAAGCGTTATTCCTGGTCTCAGAATTTCAAATTTGGTATTTTTTTTCTCATTAAATTTCGGGTACAAGAGAATTAACAAGGAGAGGGTTTTTACTCTGCACAAATAAATCAATTGGTAACAAGCAGGAGAGAATGGGCCAAACTGCGTTTGTTTGTTTGTTTATTGACTTTACTTAGTGTGTGCCACGTTTCCCTGCATCCTTTGCCTTGTGCGACCTGGGCTGTATGAATAAGAAATTATGCGAAGAAGCAGAAAGCTTTAGTCAGGGATTATAGCATCGCATAAGCAGAGTGCTTCTGTGGTAGGGTAGTACCAACCCCCAAAAGGGAACAAGTTTGGCAAAGACCAAGTGTGGAAATCAGGTCAAAGATGTCGCGTAGGGACGAGTATTGGCTGTGTCAGGTTGGCGAACCACCCCCTCCACCCCAGCTTTTGAACGTGCTACGGTCAGGCGATATGGCCCGCAGGACACTGGTTCCTAGGTTGCGGCGCTGTGCTGACGTTGAAGACTTAGCTCTCGATTTTATGGTAATATTATCAAAGGCATTAGAATATTTCAAACCTGTTCGTTACTAAGGTCCAGATGTTGAAATAAAGTGCGAGATTACCGCGAAACCCCCATAAGGGAGCTTATTTCGGAATTTGATTAAATTTTAGTAAGAATTTTGCGTTCGTGCCTTGGTCAGGCACGCAGAATGGGCCTTAAGCTCAAGGTCGTATTATTGCTCTGAGCGTAAGACAAGTTTACTCTTGTAATGTATTTTAATGTGGTGTTTCTTTCACAGTGATATTTTGGAGGATTTTTTTTTTAATTTCTGATATGTTTTCTTTGTGTACTTGGCTTCCCGCCATGTGGTCGGTTGGAGCAACATCCACATTAGTAAAGTGCAGCTTCGTTCCAAAAATGTGCAGTAACTTCACTACAGTTTCGTATAACTCAATTCCGAAATAGTAAATTTGTGCAGAGAATTAGAATTCTGAATCGTGAAACGTGCACGAAACTGTGTCAACGGTCGTTAATAGGAAGGTGGGCGAGATCCCTTGTTACGAGGTACGAATAAGTAATTATATGGTAGTGCCTGAGTGGAAGACACGGCAGAAATAATCTTGTGTCAGAATTTTTTGCATTTCTGTTGGCGACCCCCAACATGGCCACGTATGTGAACTTGTATCAAGGTGATAAGTAGTAAATGTTTCTTGTGTCCCCATAATTACTTTGATTTAACTACAATGAAGTATGCTACCAAATATTCAGGGTTAACTATTGTATCGCATAAGGTTGCGATTTTAATTACATTTATTCTGTTGGAATGGAGACTTGAAAAATTTTCCCGCCACATGATAGTAAATGTTCTTTCAACCCAGCTCAGTAACGTGGAGTTGTTTCGGAAGGCAAGATTAAACCAAAATTACCAATCAGAATCAAGTCGACCACTTGCAACCCCCTCTTCGAAGCAGGTTTTAGAGAATTTTGAAATTTTTAGGCAGATTCTCTACCGCCCAGAGCGAGTTCACTTTTAGTGTTTTTTGCTAAACTTGCTCTGCGTGACCTACAGTAATTAAATGTAATATCGATAGATGGCATGGGTTCACGTATAATTGTGTGCCTGCAAAAAATTCCACTGAAGCCAGCTCTGCGCTCCCCTCTCCCTTTCCACAATTACGTGGTGAAAGTAAATCCTGTTTATTAGAGAGACCATTTGTCATGATGAATAATATGATATCCCCTTCTGTTGCTAAGAATGGGTAGTAATTACACTCCTGGAAATTGAAATAAGAACACCGTGAATTCATTGTCCCATGAAGGGGAAACTTTATTGACACATTCCTGGGGTCAGATACATCACATGATCACACTGACAGAACCACAGGCACATAGACACAGGCAACAGAGCATGCACAATGTCGGCACTAGTACAGTGTATATCCACCTTTCGCAGCAATGCAGGCTGCTATTTTCCCATGGAGACGATAGTAGAGATGCTGGATGTAGTCCTGTGGAACGGCTTGCCATGCCATTTCCACCTGGCGCCTCAGTTGGACCAGCGTTAGTGCTGGACGTGCAGACCGCGTGAGACGACGCTTCATCCAGTCCCAAACATGCTCAATGGGGGACAGATCCGGAGATCTTGCTGGCCAGGGTAGTTGACTTACACCTTCTAGAGCACGTTGGGTGGCACGGGATACATGCGGACGTGCATTGTCCTGTTGGAACAGCAAGTTCCCTTGCCGGTCTAGGAATGGTAGAACGATGGGTTCGATGACGGTTTGGATGTACCGTGCACTATTCAGTGTCCCCTCGACGATCACCAGTGGTGTACGGCCAGTGTAGGAGATCGCTCCCCACACCATGATGCCGGGTGTTGGCCCTGTGTGCCTCGGTCGTATGCAGTCCTGATTGTGGCGCTCACCTGCACGGCGCCAAACACGCATACGACCATCATTGGCACCAAGGCAGAAGCGACTCTCATCGCTGAAGACGACACGTCTCCATTCGTCCCTCCATTCACGCCTGTCGCGACACCACTGGAGGCGGGCTGCACGATGTTGGGGCGTGAGCGGAAGACGGCCTAACGGTGTGCGGGACCGTAGCCCAGCTTCATGGAGACGGTTGCGAATGGTCCTCGCCGATACCCCAGGAGCAACAGTGTCCCTAATTTGCTGGGAAGTGGCGGTGCGGTCCCCTACGGCACTGCGTAGGATCCTACGGTCTTGGCGTGCATCCGTGCGTCGCTGCGGTCCGGTCCCAGGTCGACGGGCACGTGCACCTTCGGCCGACCACTGGCGACAACATCGATGTACTGTGGAGACCTCACGCCCCACGTGTTGAGCAATTCGGCGGTACGTCCACCCGGCCTCCCGCATGCCCACTATACACCCTCGCTCAAAGTCCGTCAACTGCACATACGGTTCACGTCCACGCTGTCGCGGCATGCTACCAGTGTTAAAGACTGCGATGGAGCTCCGTATGCCACGGCAAACTGGCTGACACTGACGGCGGCGGTGCACAAATGCTGCGCAGCTAGCGCCATTCGACGGCCAACACCGCGGTTCCTGGTGTGTCCGCTGTGCCGTGCGTGTGATCATTGCTTGTACAGCCCTCTCGCAGTGTCCGGAGCAAGTATGGTGGGTCTGACACACCGGTGTCAATGTGTTCTTTTTTCCATTTCCAGGAGTGTAGTTCTAATAGATACATGAAAAATTGTTCAGATGCTACAGGTAGTCAATAAATATCAATTAATCGAGATCCTCTACTGATTATATCCTCCCTTTATCATTAACAACTTAAAGAATAGGTAAAATCTGAAGTACACAAACCTCCCTAGAAAATGGAAAATAGGAATTGATAAAATATTCCTTAGTGATGACAGGAAAACACCAACAAACCTACCTCAGTCGCATGCTGAGTCAACAAACAAAAATAGTTAAAGCTCTATGCTCCATATTAAGCCCTGCATAAGTGCCTTCTGCAGTGGTTATAAGACTGCATTATCCGTTGCCTTCAAATTTTTACGGATAAGTTAAACCCACCTGCTAAAGATTACTAATACCCCAGCAGTAACTCGCAGGGGCCTGTAATTTCGTGGAGCACACGAGTTTTGTAAAGCAGTACTACAGAAGATATCTTTCAGAAGCATTAGGACACGATAAGCGACTGTAAACACCTTGTCCGGTAGAATTTTATCAAATGGTTCAAATGGCTCTGAGCACTATGGGACTTAACATCTGAGGTCGCCAGTCTCCCAGAACTTAGAACTACTGAAACCTAACTAACCTAAGGACATCACACACATCCATGCCCGAGGTAGGATTCGAACCTGCGACCGTTGCGCTTTCGCGTGGAACGCAAAACAGTTAGGCCTTACAGTCAAACGGACTAGTTCATCCCAGCGATGCGAACAATAAGGCTGCAGCATTAAACGTTTCTTCCTTGTTATACTAGAGTTTCGTTCAACGCGCAACGTTTGAGACGCACCTCACAAGAAGTACGGTACGCTAGCCGTATTAACAACTTCACTTCCGTGTCATTATCTGTCGATAACGGCGCGTCATTGTGTTATTTATGCATCTACGTTCTTTCAAGTATAAACACTGCGTATCTCAGCCTGTGTGCGTATGGTTTTTATATATACATGAGAAAGTCAAATGATAAACAACCATTGTGTTTCAAATTGAAAAAAATATATTGAAGATTTCCCAAACCACTCTTTGAGTACTAATTTGAAGTGCTTGTGAAAACTCCGTGTCGACTGAGCAATATCTATCACATCACACATCTACCATAAAACATCAGGTAATTACAAGGAATAATAAATTCAAACAACAACTTGTTTCTGGAGTAACAGCCAGTGGCTCCCAATGTTCTACATTCTTGAAAGATTTGTACAGATATACCTTTATGGAAATTAAATGAAACCTCTGTTTAGAAGCTTCCTAGAGAAGTATCCAGGCAAAAACATTCCTGACGAATCTACACATAGAAAAAAAAACTGTATCAGCAGCATTTACGAGGATTGTTTGGCGTCGATTAGAGACGTCATTCAGGATGGACCTTTATGAGTCGCAATAGACGAGACGACGGGAGCGCAAGGGCGGTTCATTGGCGGTGTAATAATTGGACGACTATTTGAGGATAAATCGAGCAAATACTTACTGTTGGTATGTGAAGAACTTCCTAAATGTAACTACCAAACATCCGTAAAGTTCTTTGATAACGCTATGAGTGTTTTATGGCCTAATGGCGTAGAACAGGAACAAGTTTTCTTGTTAGTTACTGATGTTGCTCTCTACATGGTTAAAGCTGGTGATCTCCTGAATGTTTTATATCGTAAAATGATGCATGTAACGCTTTTGGCACTCGGACAACAGAGATTAGCTAAATGCACAAGGGAAAAATACAAAAACGTCGATAGTTAAACATCATACGTGGAAGAAAAATAATTTTGAAAGCTCCCAGTAGATCTCAAAATGTATCCCGATATTATTTTTCCACTAGAACCAGTACTGACACTTTGGGATACATGGCTAGGATCAGTTGAATACTACGTTGAGCAATCAGTGACATTAAAACAGTTATTTTTCAATTTGAAGATGAGTCTGCTTGTACCGGGTGATCAAAAAGTCAGTATAAATTTGAAAACTGAATAAGCCACGGAATAATGTAGATAGAGAGGTAAAAATTGACACACATGCTTGGAATGACTTGGAGTTTTATTGCCGGTGCGACGTGCGACTGCACGAGCGCTGACTTCCCCGAGCACAGACGAACCCGCTACAGTCTCCAATTCTTCCTGAACTGTCTCAGCAGCATTACGTCTTGTGTTCGGTCGGTCATTACGGGGTCTATCATGTAAACAACCCGAGGCTTCGAACTTCGAAATCATTCTCGCCACAGCTGCATTTGTCAACGGACCTTTACCCGTTCGGATCCCCTTCCTATGGCGATAGGATCGTAACGCTGAACTAGCACATTCCCCATTCTGATAATACAGTTTCACTAAAAGTGCCTTTTCAGATAACGTCAACATGCTGCGACCGATGGCGCATCTGATTGTTTCTCTCATTACAGCTCCTTTTATACACGATTGTCATGCGCAGTCACTGACGTTTTGCTATCCAGCGCCATCTGTCGGACATTTTGTGAACTTTGTTTTTTTGGGGGGGTTCTAATAAAACCCCATGTCAATCCAAGCATGTGTGTCAATTTTTACCTATCTACATTATTCCGTGGTTTATTAAGTTTTCAAATTTATACTGACTATTTGATCACCCGATATTTTGAATGCAAAATATGCTCTATAGAGTGATTTTCTGTACATCAAAAGCAATTACTGATTTTTACCGTTTCAGGTTAAGGCGTAGGGAAACACTTCAACATCACTGAAAGACAAGTTAAACATTCTCGAAGGCATAAAAATGAAAAGTATCGAAGCAGAAGGACTCGCTACTGAGTTGTTGAAGCAAAAATTGAACTATGTACTTGAGAAAAATAAAGGTTTTAATCTGCTGACAAAAATTAACAGTATGCTGTGCGGAAGAATAGATGACAAACTTGACGTCCCATACTCACTTCCAGAATTGTGCAAATTTAAGTTTGCTCCAATCACATCCTGCAACACTGAAGGATCTGTCAGTCAGTACAAAGCGTTGTTCCGTTCAAACAGAAATAGTTTTAATTCTGATTTTTTTTAAAAAGCAGGTGTTTTTGTATTGTAACAATACAATTAATGCCAATGAGACTGAAGAAACATAAAATTGATTGTTTTTGGTATAATAAAGTGTGTTTTTTTTTAAATAGTAGATTTTCGTCTGCATATTTTTTCATATTTTATATTTTAAGGGTCCATTATATGCACATATTTTGTCATTTTTAATTCATATGAACCCGAACGATATACATGACGTAGCAATTATCGGAATTAGCTATTAGCACAATTTTAATAAAGCACAATACAGCCTACAACTGACAATGTATTCTTTTATTAAACAATTAGAGGCTGTGGATTCCCACGGAGGCAAAATATTTGAATAGTTGCACCGCGGTGACTGGCCACAGGAACGTCAGCGATAATCACTCTTGACGCTAAAGTGTGACTGGTCCTATTCGCTTGGCAAGTCACCGTACTGACTATGTGCTACTTTTGTTCGAGTGGGAATGTATCTGGCGTGACGTTGAACATAGAGGGCAACTTCTGGACGAAAACGACGCTTTCTAGCGTTAGGTGTGTGAAGTTGTTCCATTGTAGGGCATTAAAGGTAAGCCAAAAATCTCAGCATGGAGTTAAAGCATGTGGTTGATCTCACCCAAAATGCATTCTAACGTTTTCCTCTCCTAGAGTCTTCTCTACAACTGTGAACTGATGCCACGATCGACATTCAACTGTAGCTCACCTGTTGCTAATAAATACACAAACATCGTCTGGATCACAGCTTTTTACTTAACCGACTACCGCTTTCAAACTGCGTTGCAGCTCGTCTTCACGTCTGGTGCCGAAAAGTGCAGTTTGTCATCAGTTGCGTCAACGTGGTGCCGGCAATGTTCGAACAATCTGCCAACGGTGCTCGCGCGCCTAATTCCATGTAGATATTGTGCCACCCCACTTTCCTAGGATATGAATTCCGTACGTCAAACGCATAAAATAAGCAGTCCCAACTAGTAAATCGAGACTTTTGCGGACAGGGATTGTTGACTGTACATTAAGCGCTCCAGTACCGTCTCAGCACATATGTCACGTGTTTCCATGTTCTCTCATCACAATCTACGCCACAAAGTTTTGCCATGATGCAATGTTTTTCTTAGATAGGTCCGGTTATTTGGCTAAGGACATGAGTGTATAAGTGCTACGAAATATTTTCCTAGTGTAGGTTATTTTGCGGTAAACGATTACTACGGGCGTTTCAGGTAACAAAAACGACTCTCATATTCACACCTCTGAAATTATAGGTAAAACGTCACTTATGGCAACGTTAGGCTTCAACATTACTAGCCTTCTTGAGAAGAACTATCTAACCTAAGAGCGAAAGGTCAGGGAAAGATTCAGAACACTTCTTCTCCGAGGGAAGCTGAAACAATTTGTATTGCTCAATGGCATGTAGTGAAGTTCAACCCACTATCTCTCCGGGATATTCGGCTTTCCGTTTGGATGACAGTGAACAAAGCTCATGATCAAAAATTGGACGTGTGAAGGGATTTAACTCTCTATTTCGACAAATGTGAATAAGATTCAAAAGGAAACCGAAAAACGGATTTGAAGTAGAACTCATGGAACAGTCATTACCTACTGTACGAAGAAGTGGAAGTAGAAATCATTATGAAAAGGGTAGGAAAGATTGTAAATGAATTACTTTGAACAAAGAAGTGTCAAATTAATCTCTGAAATGGGCCAACAGAGAGATTATGCGCCCCCATCACAACAAAGCGAAGCTGGAAAAAAGAGATTATAGCAGTAAATTAAAAATTAACTAGGTAAAATTGTATATTCATTAATAGCCATAGGAAATTCGTGTAGGGAAAAGAATACGATATCTGGTTGTTTGAGGTCGGTTGGTTTGTTGGACCAAAGCGACCAAACTGGTAGTTTAGAATAAGGGTTACTGAAAATGCATAAAAAAAGGAGAAAGGCTTGTGATAAGTTTAGCTGTCTGTTACAGTAACAGTCTCTAGAAGTGACAGTGAAATATGTTTAGAAAGAAATGGGGGAAGTAGGAGGATGTAAGTTACACATTCTTAAGTCTTCAGTGCATTTCGGACAAAGATACTAGCATACGAGGTATAGCTTACATCATAACGAAAAAGAGAGAGAATTAAAAATCTATAGTGCAACATACCAGGAAGTGGGAGTTGAACAGTCTGAGACACGACGATTCTTAGTCACTGAACGGTCGTGTAGAGAAAAGTATTCTACCTTTTCTGTAGGATTATACCAGTTGGAACGCCGTCGAAGGGAGTTCTGAGACCATATGCGTAGAATGAAATTTTACCATTGTATTGTATTGTTTGTTAAACGGGGACCTAGAAACGACGGAGAGGCTCCATCCCCGCCGCAGCCGCAGTGGTCCACAACCTCACGACGACTACGGCAGTCCACTTCACTGAACCCAGGGTTATTGTGCGGTTCGTCCCCCGGTGGACCCCCCCGGGAACGTCTCACACCAGACGAGTGTAACCCCTATGTTTGCGTGGTAGAGTAATGGTGGTGCACGCGTACATGGAGAACTTGTTTGCGCAGCAATCGCCGACATAGTGTAACTGAGGCGGAATAAGGGGAACCAGCCTGCATTCGCCGAGGTGGATGGAAAACCGCCTAAAAACCATCCACAGACTGGCCGGTTCACCAGACCTCGACACAAGTCCGCCGGGTGGATTCGTGCCGGGGACCAGGCGCTCCTTTCCGCCCGGAAAGCCGTGCGTTAGACCGCACGGCCAATCGGGCGGGCAGTTTTACCATTAGTCACAATCGACGTCGCTTGGGACCAGTAACTGGAAGTGTGGTACCGCATAGGGGTCCATTGCCTGTTCGATGGTCATCGGGGTTCAGTTCAAAGCCGGAATCATCACTAACAGCGATTCTACTCCAGTCATCAAGATTCCAGGTCGAAGACGTGTCTGAGACGCCCTGGACAGTGATGGGATGGCTACCAATCCGACTGTCGCCCGCCTTACCGCCCGACAACCGGGAGTGATGGCCGGGGTGTCATTTCTTTTCATAGCAGGAGCCCTTTGGTTGTCAACCGCGGCACCCTTACAGCACAGCGCTGAGTCAACGACGGTCTACGCCCCATTTCGTTGTCACGCATAGCAAGCCATCCTCAGCACACTATTACAAAAGGTAATGGGAGTTTCTACTGCTTGTCTTCGTGCTTGCGAATCCCTGCCTCAGCCATCAAGGTCGCCGGATCTCTCCCAACTGAGAACGTTTGGAGCAAGATGGACAAAATCCTCCAACCAGCTCCGGGTTTTGAAGATCAGTGCTCCGGTTGGACAGAATTTGGCACGATGTGCCTCAGGAAGACACCCAACAACTCTGTCAATAAATCCCAAGCCAAATAGTTGCTTGTGTGAGGACAAGAGGTAGACCAACGCTATATTGACGTGCTCAATAACTAAAGCTGCTTCTGTTGAATAAACAGTCCAGTTTTTCCGAAATTGTGATCGTTTGTTTGCCTATACATGGGCATCGGAGATTCAGATTTCCGTCCCATTCGGATAATCCCTGTGGTCTTTCTCTAGCAGAAAGCCACAAACCTCAGATTGTTTCAGTCTAGAAGAAAACTACTCTGCTCGGCCACACTGCTGCCTTATTGTCTTCAGCGGCGACACTCCGTTACAATCGATATATTTAGAAAAAGACCAAGGGACAATAGCGGCTAACTTGTTTATATTGGCCTCTGAGTCGAATTGTAACATCTCACTGCAATTATTTTCCCTTAAAATAGTGTTGCCTTAGATATTATAGAACATATTACGGTATTGTTTTCCCGGTCAGAGTGATAGTAATGAAATCGACGTGTCTATCATTCGTCCCCATTCTAAGTTTCAAAGTGTGGTAAGTGTATAAGCTCTAGTTTAGTCAGTTTATGCGTCAACTGTTCCTGTCTATGTTTCCTCTTGCTTGAAGAGGATTCAACGACGAGGGAGCCGGGGCACGTATGGCATTCCTGACAGCACCGCTTGCCGGTGGATCGAACTCTACCGAGGAACTGCGGAATGCAGAGGATATGCGTGGGCAGGACCTGGCGAGTTCCAGTAGCGGTATAGCGTAAGAAACTGGTTACCCCCTCACCCCCCCCCCCCCCAGCAAAATCCTCTCGTTAGCTTAATTTCCCAGTCTCTAAACACAATAACTACTCTAGACCACAACGACGCACACACCGAGGTTGGACAAACATCGCGAAAAAGCATGCTTGAACATAAATGCAGATGCTACGCAATCCACCATGTTGCACTGTTGTATTTGACAACAAATGGCACCTACGCAACGTCCTCAATATGCAAGTATCCGTCGTGGCAAGAAAAGTGTTCTACATAGTTGTGAGTGCTTTATATCGCAGTTAAGTGCATTCGAACGTGGGCAATTTGTTGCTCCTAGTACGGTGGGTGTTTCCGGAACCGAGACAGCTGAAAACAGCTGAAAAGTTTGGTGACTCACGAGGCACCATTTCGCAGATTTAAACTACATACAGAGAAAGCATAGAAACATTATCCTCCTAAATTACAACACGAACGACAGTGCCTGTTGAGTGGTCATGACGGCCGGTCACTGGAAACGACTGTGTCGAAAAATAAGAGGACGAAAGCTGCAAAAGTCACTGTAGAACTGAATGTTGCACTCTCGAAGCTCATCAGCACTAAAACAACATGAAGGAAACTTAATAAGCAGGGATTTCCAGGGCAAGCTGGAATTTCAGTCTACTCATTAGTGACGCAAATCCCCGGAACCGGAAAACGTGGAGCCGTAGACATAAAACCTAGACTGTAGATCAATAGAAGAAAGTCATTTCGTCGGAGACTATTGCTTCACATTGTTTCCAAATTCTGGCGGAGTTTACGTCCCAATAGTGGAACATGGTAGGGAGTCGGTGATACGATAAATTATGGACAGCCATATCGTGGTATTCCATGAGCCACATGGTCACTCTCCAAGGTCGCACTACAGCCAAGAGCTATACAGCCTTTTTGCCTGAACGGATCCTTCCCCTGGATGAGGATGAATTGTAGCATTTCCCCTGGCCTTCACATTCACCAGATCTCATTATTAATGAGCCTTAGTGTTTTACGTTGGAAAGAAGGGTGTGTAATCGCTAACCACCTTCATCATAGTTACCTACACTTGCGACTGTTTTGGTGGAAGAATGGTGTATGATCCCCACGGAAAACATACTGGAACATATCCGTCGGCCAAATTGAGTTAAAGAAGTAAGCTAGCAGTCCACTATTCCCAAGATTTACTTGCAGTAAAGAGGTGTGTGATATCAACAGTGTAATTTCTACAGAAACGCTCACAGTTCCACTTCGGAAGAAGTGAAATTCTATACTTCTGCCTAAAGATACACCACTGTGCCGGATCTTCTGGACTATTTTAAATTGGCTCTTGGTTCACAACCACTGCGCTGCCATCACCAGAAGCGGCACCATCTGATATCGCTGAGACAACTGAGCCATCAGGACAGCACGAGGAAGCACACTGAACAGCTGCCAGTAGAGAGCAGCGTAGCCCCAGGCTAAAGGCGACGGTTCAGCGACTGGGCATGAAACAATCCTCCTAAGTTGCCAAATTTGTGGGTTATCAGTTCGGCCAGTACATATTTCACCTGTGGTTAATCAGTAAGCATACTTAACCAATGCTGTCATTTGTCACCGATTGCGGAGTTGATTATGGCAGACGTTTTGCTGAGTAAGTGAAGCTTAGACAATACAGTCTTGGTCTTGCACAAGGCCGAACAGCTGTTGCTCTGTTTTCAGCTTGCACTCTAAATTTCCTTACGCTATTATACTGTTTTCCAGTCTTGTTAAGAGGTGACCCTTGCCAGGAATATAGTTTGAGATATCGCTCTGAATCTAAAATGAGTCTAACTATCGTTTTATTATAACAGCATTCAGTACATTTTAATGTATAAGATTACTTAGAGGTCGTTTGTATCAAACTCTTGCACTGAGTACTTTTCGTCGCAATCTTATTTGGTCAAAACTGTAAATCTTGGCTTGTTTGTTAGACTTTGCTCATTTGGCTGTGGTAACTGCAGAAAACATTTCATGACAAATTATCAAAACTTTCAAAATGTTTCATTAAAATTTTATAACTCTTTTGGAACCACGAATAAAATTATATCTTCTTCTTAATAACGAATACTATAAGAGCTTGAGTAGAGTTCCACCGTAGCTTGTCTGAAGTTTTATAATTGCGAGACCAGTAAAATATTATGTGGCCCGCATTTTCTGTGCTTACCCCAAGGACCACTCTCTTGTTCCTTGCAAGTAAAATTGTTCTTCATTTATCGTCCACACACTAGCAATATCTCACGCAAAAGAAACAGTTAGTATCGGTGAGACGGAGTCACGTATCAATGTACACACACAGCGGAACAAGCCTCAAACAGCGTTAAGAACACTCTCATGTAACATCAGTGTAAATATCGCGGGGTTATACCGTTCCTAAAACCGCTCACACTAGCTAAGCAACGGCTTACCACCAAAAGAATGATAAGACATGTAGCTCGCAGAATATGGAACAGATGGTCACCATGAACCACGATGCTGAACTCAACCTTCCATCTTCCTTACTACCCACACAAACAATCCACAACATTTTAACTGTGGATGACGCAGTCAGACGGAAATATAATAAAATTCACACTAAATGTAGATTAAAACAATTTTTGATGTGACATACATAAGTGGAAATTACTAGGTAACCTTGAAAGTTCAAATGGTTCAAATGGCTCTGAGCTCTGTGGGACTTAACATCTGAGGTCATCAGTCCCCTAGAACTTAGAACTACTTATACCTAACTAACCTACGGACATCACACACATCCATTCCCGAGGCAGGATTCGAGCCTGTGACCGTAGCGGTTCCAGACTGAAGCGCCTAGAAGCACTCGGCCACAGCGGCCGGCCCCTTGTAAGTTATAATAGTTTTTTTTTTTCAAAATGGTATCACAAAGATAGCTTCCTTTGTTTCGCACATATTGTTGTGCTATGAGGATGAGTTAGTTCATGATGTTGCGTTGGCTCTCCAACGGGATGTTGTTTATTTCTTGGCGAATTCAGTCCTTCAAATCGTCTCTGGTTCTCGGTTAGTTTTATTGAAAAACTTTGGACTTGAAGGAAGCCCAAAGGAAAAAGTCTGGAGCGTATGAAGCAGCTGAACAGGGAAGCCGTGGAATAACACCGTTTCTGCTGGTGTGACAACCAGGACATGCGGGTCCAGGTATATCCATTAACACAGCAGAAGTATGAGTGACCGGTTGCTGAAATCAAGTTCTACGCTGTAGCGGACAGCTAATTTTCGCAGACTTCTTCGTAAAGCTTCGAGCGCATGCTCAGTGTTCTCTTGACTCCCTGTTGTTCTCACAGTACCACCCCTCTTCTTCGAAGTGCTGTAAGAGGCTTCAAAGTTTATCATCCAGAGGTTAACATCGTTGGAAAATGGCACAGAAACTCGTAGGAGAAATGTAAACCTTTGGCGAAGAGTGCGTTGAGCACCAACAAAACTGTCATAGTTTGAGTAATATGTGTTTACAGTAAACGTGCGTTGCGCACTTTCCCCGCGCTCCATGGCTACTAAAATTTCCACTGTCCACATCCCCACTGCAGTAACCCTCCACCCAGTCGTCAAATATTCCCGGTTCATTGCCTCACTCAGTAACAGTAACTGGAGTTACATGATTTATTCACACTTATCGACCACCAACTATATACTACTGTATCAGCGATATATCACAGAAAAATCATTATCATGTTGTATGGAACATGCAATTAAGGCCCAAAAACTTTCTTTTCATTTTAATCCATGATGTGACCATACTAACCCCCATACAGTTACAAATGAAAACGCAGTGATTTAGATTCTTCAGAATTTCTCTGAACCACTGCCGGCGAAGGGTAGCGCGGTATCTTCGGCAATGGCACGGATGATTCTGCCGGAACGAGATTTTTGTCTCCGAAGACCTCGACTTCACGGCGGGACGTACGTTTAAATCGATCATCATACCCAGCCCATCTGGCAGACATAGCAAATGGCGCTATTAAATACAACATGTGTTGAAGGAAGTGCACGACGAGTTATGCGTGCGTGTGTGTGTGTGTGTTTTCAGTCATACAAGGACAGCTGCGCACGTCTCCAGTGAGCTCTCTAACGCACATTCTACTGAAACTGTAAGCTTCAAGAGCGCTCGCTTCCTGACGACTCACGAAGGAATAATTTTCTTCGAACAACATGCATCGTAACGTCTGCGGAAAACTCTACCACCGAAGTTTTCTAGTGATGCTTCGACACACGCGTGAAGGAAGCACGTAACAGTTCTTATTTCCTGAGACTGCTCATACCAGGGCCAATGAAAAACGAGGAAGACTGCAAAACGCTTTAGGCCGCAAGTGTCTCCATGTGCCATTGTGGACATTTTTCAGTAACGTAAGCAAATATTTTGTAACACACCTAAACCAAACAATCGTTCAAATGGCTCTAAGCACTATGGGACTTAATATCTGAGGTCATCAGTCCCCTATGACTTAGAACTACGTAAACCTAACCAACCGAAGGACGTCACAAACATCCATACCCGAGGCAGGATTCGAACCTGCGACCGTAGCAGGAGCGCGGTTCCGGACTGAAGCGCCTAGAACCGCTTGGCCACCGAACGAGGTGGCGCAGTGGTTAGCACACTGGACTCGCATTCGGGAGGACGACGGTTCGATCCCGCGTCCGGCCATCGTGATTTAGTTTTTCCGTGATTTCCCTAAATCTGTACAGGCAAATGCCGGGATGGTTCTTTTGAAAGGGCACGGCCAACTTCCTTCCCTAATCCGATGAGACCGATGACCTCGCAGTTTGGTCTCTTCCCCGAGCCGGCCGCGGTGGTCTAGCGGTTCTAGGCGCTCAGTCCGGAACCGCGCGACTGCTACGGTCGCAGGTTCGAATCCTGCCTCGGGCATGGATGTGTGTGATGTCCTTAGGTTAGTTAGGTTTAACTAGTTCTAAGTTCTAGGGGACTAATGACCTCAGAAGTGGAGTCCCATAGTGCTCAGGGCCATTTGAACCATTTTCTCTTCCCCGAAACAACCCAACCCAACCCAACCCAACCCTGCTTGGCCACAGCGGCCGGCACATCTAAACACATTAGAGAGTTAACACGACAGGAAAGCGCACTGTCATGCATGGTAATCCCTGCTGTATATTCAGGTAGACCAATTAGTAAATATTTTCCGTAGTAGAACGTAGTATCACTTGTCTAAAGTTAAATCTCAGCATCTGGTTTCCCTAGCATGTTGAAAAGCTGATGTGTAACGTTATTCTCCTTTATCAATGATAGAAGACATTTTCAGAGCCTTTGAACTGATTCAGAGATTTAACATTCCTCTCGTCACTGCTTATTCTCAGGCTGCTACGGACATCTTTTCAAGATGGATCTATTTCTGAATTATTCTTATATGTTCGCAATAGCAAAGGGACAGAAAATACGCTCAGCCCATTGGCAACCGAGAGGATGGCGGAAAACTGTCTGAAATAAAGACTGCAGCATCCATAAATGAAAACGCAGGGCAGTGAAAGAGGCAGTGAAACTCGGAGAGACTTTCGGTTTGTTCTCGGTTCACTTCTCAAGGGTCGACCAGAAGGCCGCAGCGCTAAATTACAGAGCGCCGCAGTCGCGGCCCAGAAGGGAAGACAGCCAATTTCCAGTCAATACGAAACAATCTGCCTCTTCTTGAGCGGAAGGGGGCTCCCGCGTAAACACAATTTGGAGGAGGGGCCGCAGCGCGCCCACAAAGTACGGCGGCGGCAGCCAGCCGCGTAATGAGGAACGCACACGCGCTCACACACACTGCCCGCGGCCAAACACAACAGAGTCAGGCGCCAGAGCGTGCTCCAGCACACGGCTGGGCGCTGCACTACCAGACGAGCGAGGCGGACTTATTGTTAGATGTGAGGAGGAGAGCCACCCGTGTGCCCCATTGCGACAGTGCGGCTTACAGCCTACATTCAAACATAATCGGCAGTTTTATAGGTCCTGCATACATTTTAGGCTGCACTAAGATAGAGGACTTGTTTATAAAGTTGGTATGCACTTTCCTTTATAAATGGAAATGCTGTTTTTAATTTAAACCAAAAATATGCAAACATACCTATCCGATTTGCAGAATAATCACAGAAGATGCTTTAAAAGAAAAGCGAAACGCGTCTGGTGCGAAAACCTCTCTAATTACATTGCAGTAAGCTTAAGAAACCTATAAAAACTGATTTCTGATGGAGATTGCGAACAGATCGTATTTGATGGAATGGATCACACTTAGCCATATATATATTATTTATTGGTACTAAGACATATCATGCAATTTTTGAAGAAAAAACAATTTACGTCTTCCCCGTCGAAGGTTCGAGTCCTTCCTCGGCCATCTCTCTCTCTCTCTCTCTCTCTCTCTCTCTCTCTCTCTCTCTCTCTGTGTGTGTGTGTGTGTGTGTGTGTGTGTGTGTGTGTGTGTGTGTGTCGTCCTTTGCGTAAGTTAGTTCAAATGGTTCAAATGGCGCTAAACACTATAGCACTTAACATCTGAGGTCATCAGTCCCCTACACTTAGGACTACTAAAACCCCTCTAACCTAAGCACATCACACACATCCATGCCCGAGGCAGGATTCGAACCTGTGACCGTAGCAGCAGCGCGGTTCCGGACTGAATCGCCTAGAACTGCTCGGCCACAGCGGCCGAAGTGTAAGTAAGTTTAAGTTATATTAAATAGTGTGTAAGGTTAGGGACCGATGACCACCGCAGTTTTGTCCCGTAAGACCTTACCACAAATTTACAATTTCTAAAAACAATTTATAGTAAATAATAATAACAATATCAAAAATTAAAGGACAATAACAGAAAACAAAGGATTGTATTCTACTAAGTAAATGTTGTAGACTACATCAAATTATTCAAGTTGAATAAAATGACATATTCAGTCAGTCAGTCAGATGCAGAAATTGTTAAGAAAGGTGGTCCTACAATGATTAATTTAAACAAGAAGAAAAATGATAATAATTCTCAAATGCAGTTAAGCTTGCATAAATGCGTCATTAGAATGGTAGCAAATCTCCCACATTCTGGTTAACCATCACTCGCCCACAAAAAAAAAAAAAAAGACAGAGTCCTCAACTATTAAACTAAACACAAACTCTTCGCCATCTGTGGCCGTGCGGTTCTAGGCACTTCAGTCCGGAACAGCGTGACTGCTACGGTCGCAGGTTCGAATCCTGCCTCGGGCATGGATGTGTGTGATGTCCTTTGATTAGTTAGGTTTAAGTAGTTCTAGTTCTAGGGGACTGATGACCTCAGATGTTGAGCCCCATAGTGCTCAGAGCCCATTTTTTTATTCGCCATCTCAAAAACACGTAAGTGCACTACCGCAATGAACAATAAAACTCCAGAAATCATTAGCACATTCCCACAGTCTGTCTAATATTAACTCCAAGATACACATGAAACAACTTGAAATTCAAAGCTGCACATTGTCTAGCATCTGCAACTTGTTCCAGCCAACTCTCAGTTAGTTCCAATTGTCTCGTAATTTTTCAAAGTACGAACGAGTGTTAAAGCATTAGCGTTGTTGCATGTCGTCTAAAATCAGTTTTACAAGGTTGAAACCGCACTGTTAGTTCACCAAAGACGTTACCTCCAGACCGATTCTTACAGACCAACTGATCGACACAGAATGACCCGGACCGACTGCTCGCTCCCAATTTTAAGGCTTTCGTTCCCGTTCCAACATTCACAGTGTTCTTGATGTATAGAAAATGGACCACCATTCGAAAAATAATTTACAAATTAGACATATGATTTAGAGTCCTTGAACGCTGCTGGCCATTTTCCGTCCTGTTTTTATCGTTACGTTGATGCTACCTTCTTTATTTGGGCTGACGACAAGGGAACATTGCAGAAATTTATTGATCATATGAACATTAATAGCGTGCAATACTTGTAGTATTGTTGACAACATAAATGGGACGTAATATCACTGAAATGCTCATGTGTCTAGGGTTCTAAGATAAAAGAAAGAAAAAGAAAGCAACAAAGGAAGGATTATACATTGAAGCGCCAAAGAAAATCGTGTAGGCATGTGTATTAAAATACAGATACATGTAAACAGGCGTAATACGGTGCTGCGGTCGTCAGTGCCTGTGTAAGACAAGAAGTGCCTGGCGCTGTTGTCAGATCTCTTATTGCTGCTACAACGGGAGGTTATCAAGATTTAAGTGAGGTCGAAGGTGGTCATATAGTCGGCGCACGAGCTACGGGACACAGCATCTCCGAGGTAGCGATGAAGTGGGGATTTTCCCGTACGACCATTTCACGAATATACCGTGAATATCACGCAACCTGTAAAACATCGAATCTCCGACATCGCTGCGGCCGGAGAAAGATCCTGCAAAAACGGGACCAACGACTACTGAAGAGAATCGTTCAGCGTGACAGAAGTGAAACCCTTCCATAAACTGCTGCAGATTTCAATGCTGGGCTATTAACAAGTGTCAGCGCGCGAAACATTCAACGGAACATCAACGATATGGGCTTTCAGAGACGAAGGCCCAACGTGTACCCTTGATGACTGCACGGCACAAAGCTTTACGCGTCTACTGGGCTCGATCACATCGACATTTGACTGCTGATGACTGGAAACACGTTGCCTTTTCGGACGAGTCTCGTCACAAATTGTATTGAGGGGATAGACGCATACGGGTATGGAGAGAACCTCATGAATTCACGAACCCTGCATGTCAGCAGGGGACTGTTTAAGCTGGTGGAGGCTCTGTTATGTGGTGGGCTGTATACAGTTGGAGTGACGCGGGATCCTTGATACGTCTAGATACGACTCTGACAGGTGACACGTACGTAACATCCTGTCTGATCACCTGCATCCATTCATGTCGATCGTGTATTTCGAAGGACTTAGGCAATTCCAGTAGGACATTGCGGCATCCCACACGTCCGTAATTGCTACAGAGTGGCTCCAAGAACACTCTTGTGAGTTTAAACACTTCCACTGGCCACCCAACTCACCAAACATTAACGTTATTGAGCATATCTGGGATGCCTTGCAACTTGCTGTTCAGAAGAGATCTCTACCCCCTTGTACTCTTATGGATTTATGGACAGCCCTACATGATTAATGGTGTCAGTTCCCTCCAGCCCTACTTCAGACACGAGTCCATGTCACGTTGCATTGCAGCACTTCTGCGTGCACTCGGGGGCTCTTCCCGGTATTAGGCAGGTGTACCAATTTCTTTGGATCTTCAGTGTAAAACAACAGAGACGTGAAATCTCAATAGCGGAAGTTTATAAAAATTTAGCAGGCGGTCCTGGTGGGAGTGTAGCCCAGAACTCTGCGTGTGTGCCGCGGATAGCTAGGAGAGCCGCGGAGATATCGACGCGGGGCGCTTGCAGACCAGACGACAGCTGCGCCGCTTCCCTCGCCGGCGTGTCAGCGTGGGGACTCGCAGCTGGCGGAGCACTGGCGCACTCCGTGCACTCCCGCAAAATGCACCGCCATTTTGCCTCTCTGTAGCTTGTCGCCTGTATCACAGATTACATACACGCACCTAAAAATTGTGCTCTGCATATCGTAAACTATCTTCCGTCGGGACGAGATACACAGCCTGACGTAAAAGGTGAAGCATCCGTAACGGGAGAAGGAAACGAAACTTGACGGGTTGAGAGGATATGTGACGCTATTGCAGTGATTTCTTAATCAAATTTACAAATAACTTGGCAATATGAGGACACTTATCAGTATCTACATCTACATAGATACTCCGCAAGCCACCATACAGTGCGTAACGGAGGGTACCCTGTACAACTACTTATTTCCTTCCCGTTCCAATTACAAAAAGGGCGAGGGATAAACGATCGTCTGTGCGCCACCGCATGAGCCCTAATTTCTCTTATCTTCTCTTTGTGGTCCCTATGCGCGATGTATGTTGACAGCAGTAGAATCGTTTGGCAGTCAGTTTCAAATGCCGGTTCTCTAAATTTTCTCAGTAGTGTTTCTCGAAAAGAACGTCGCCTTCCCTCCATGGATGCCCATTTGAGTTCCCGAACCATCTCCGTAACACTTACTTGCTTTTCGAACCTCCCTGTAACAAATCTAGCAGCCCGCCTCTTAATTGTTTCGATGTCTTCCTTCAATCTCACCTGGTACGGATCCCAAACACTTGAGCAGTACTCAAGCATTGGTCACATCAGCATCGTATATGAGGTCTCCTTTACAAGTGAACCACTCTTTCCCAAAATTCTCCCAATAAACCGAAGTCGACCATTCACCTTCCCTATCACACTTCAACCTGTTCGTTTCACGTTATACCGCTCTGCAACGTTACGCCCAGATATTTAAACGACTTGACTGTGTCAGGCAGGACACTAGTAAAATTGTATCCGAACAATACAGGTTTGTTCTTCCCATTCATCCGCATTAACTTACATTTCTCCACATTTAGGTTTAGATGCCATTTATGACGCTAAGTGGAAATTTTGTCTAAGTCCTCTTGTGTCTTACTACAGCCACTCAACTTCGACACGTTACCGTACACCACGCCATCATCAGCGAACAACCGCAGATTGCTGCCCACCCTGTCAGCCAATTCATTTATGTAGATAGAGAACAACATCGGTCCTATCACACTTCCCTGGGGCACTCCTGACGATACCCTTGTCTCTGATGAACATTTGCCGTCGAGGACAACATAATGGGTTCTATTATTTTAAGAAGTCTTCGTAAAACTCACATATCTGCGAACTTATTTCATATGCTCGTACCTTCGTTAACAGCCTGCAAGGGGGCACCGCGTGAAATGCTTGCCGGAAATATAGAAATATGGAATCTGCCTGTTGCCCTTCATGCGTGGTTCTCAGTATATCGTGTGAGCAAAGTGCAACCTGAGTTTCGCACGAGCGATACTTTCTAAAATCATGCTGATTCGTAAACATAAGCTTCTCAGTCTCAAGAAAGTTTATTATATTCACATTGAGAATATATTCAAGGATTCTGCAGTAAACAGAAGTTTGGGATATTGGTCTGTAATTCTGCGCGTCCGTTCTTTTACCTTTCTTACATACTGTCGTCACCTGCTGTTTTTTCCAATCGCTTGGGACTTTGCGCTATGAGAGAGATTCACGATAAATGCAAACCAGGTAAGGGGCGATTGCCGCAGAGTACAATTTGTAAAATCGAACTGGGATTCCATCCGGACCTGTTGTTTCTCTACTCCAGGTATACTTATTTCTATATCGTTCAGGCGGGAGTCTATCAGATGGTCAAATGACGGTATGTTTGTATGGTTCTCCTCTGTGTACGATTTCTTGAACGTGTAGTATATAGAACATCAGCTTTCGTTTTGCTATCTTCAACTGCCACACCAGACCGGTAGACAAGGGACTGAATGGAAGCGTTAGACCAGCTTAGCGATTTTACTTACATACGATCAGAATTGTCTCGGGTTCTCTGTGACGGTAGTAGTTGCATGCACCGCGCATCGATGTTTGCACAGACGGCAGACTCTCTAATCTCTACTAACCTTCGCTCGTCGTCATTTGTGCTTCCGCTTTTGAACCTAGATTGCAACAGCCTGTGATTCCTCATCGTCCGTCGAATTTCGGTACTAAACCGTGGTGGGTCCTTTCCATTCTCTGTCCACTTAATATGCACGTAACTCTCCAGACCAAGATCTACACTCTACAGTCTGCTTAAACTTTGCCCATAATTCCTCTACATCCGTCTTACTGGAACTAACTGATGCCACTTCACTGTCTAACTTAGATGTTAACAACTGCTTACCTGCTCTACTAGCAGAAACACTCCTCTAGCCTTCTTGATTGATTTATTAACTTCCGTAATCATAGTTGTTGTAATGACATGATGATCGCTAATCCCCGTTTTTATACTAACATTGCCTAGAAGGTACGGCGTATTTGTAGGTACAAGGTCTAAGATATTTCCATTGCCTGTGGGCTGCCGAGTTAGCTGATAAAGACAGTTTCCAAAAAACGTGTTCAAAAGTATTTCGCATGACTGTCTTTCTGTAACCCCGCAATGAATCCATAAACATCCCAGTCTATACTCGGCAGGTTAAAGTCGCCTCCAACTACACTCATGCTCATAAATTAAGGATAACGCTGATACATGGTGAAACAACGCTCTGGTGGGCGGTTTGCGGGTTTAAATCACCTCGGGGTGTGACCATGTGGTGCATTTGACCTGCGGTCGTCGCACGGTGACGCTGGCAGCAGTCCACATACGCACAGGTGTGTTGGTGCAGGTCAGGGTACGGTGCAGCGAGTAAGTGTGCAGACGTTTTCAGACGTGCTAATGGTGACTGCGTGTTGAAAATGGCTCAAAGAACACATATTGATGACGTTACGAGAAGTAGAATATTTGGGCGACTGGAGGCTGGTCAGAGACAGCAGGTCGTAGCACGGGCCCCTCGTGTACCACAAAGTGTGATCTCAAGATTATGCCAACGATTCTATCAGACAGGAAACGTGTCCAGGCACTATACTACGGGACGTCCACAATGTTCAATACCACAAGAAGACCGATATCTCACTATCAGTGCCCGCAGACGGCCACGGAACACTGCAGGTAGCCTTTGCTCGGGACCTTACTGCAGCCACTGGAACAGTTGTCACCAGACACACAGCTACAGACGACTGAAAAGACATGGTTTATTCGTCTGGAGACCGGCAAGGTGCATTCCACTGACCCCTGGTCACAGGAGAG
This sequence comes from Schistocerca nitens, assembly GCF_023898315.1. Lineage (NCBI taxonomy): Eukaryota > Metazoa > Arthropoda > Insecta > Orthoptera > Acrididae > Schistocerca > Schistocerca nitens. The sequence goes on along the minus strand of NC_064618.1, from coordinate 559,889,017 downwards.
CCCGTAAAGCCTGGTGTCAAGAACACAGTACATGGTCATTGGAACAGTGATCCCAGGTTATGTTCACGGACGAGTCCAGGTATAGCCCGAACAGTGATTCCCTCAGGGTTTTCATCTGGCTTGAACCAGGAACCAGGTCCCAACCCCTTAATGTCCTTGAAACGGACCTGTATGGAGGTCGTGGTTTGTTGGTGTGGGGTGGGATTATGATTGGTGCACGTACACCGCTGCATGTCTTTGAGAGAGGAACTGCAACAGGTCATATGTATCGGGTCGTCATTTTGCACCAGTATATCCGCCTTTTCAGGGATGCAGTGGGTCACACCTTCCTCCTGATGGATGATAACGCACGGCCCCACCGAGCTGCCATCGTGGAGGAGTACCTTGAAACAGAAGATATCAGGCGAATGGAGCGGCCTGCCTGTTCTCCAGACCTAAACCCCATCGAGCACGTCTGGGGTGCTCTCGGTCGACGTATCGCTGTACGTTTTCAAACCCCTAAGACACTTCAGGAGCTCAGACAGACACTGATGCATGAATGGGAGGCTATACCCCAGCAGCTGCTCGACCACCTGATCCAGAGTATGCCAACCCTGTGCGGCCTGTGTACGTGTGCATGGTGATCACATCACATATTGTTCGGGACGGTTTTCTCAACTTATCACCAATACCGTGGACTTACAGATCTGTGTCGTGTGTGTTCCCTATGTCCCTATGCTATTAGCGCCAGTTGTGTGTAGTGCCACGTTGTGTGGCACCATATTCTGCAATTATCCTTAATTTCTGAGCATGAGTGTAGTATTGCATGATCTGGGTATTTACGCGCTATTGACCGTATACTTTCTTTGAATGACTCTTGGACTGTCACGGCGAAATCGCGTGGCCGGTAAAAGCATCCAAAAATTAACTTATTTTCACCTACACCTGTTATAGGCGACCAGATAACTTCCCTGTCACACTTCGACCTGAATAGAGTCAATATTTTTATCATCTACGATGAACACGCCCCTCTCCCCCCCTCCTATGGCCCCTAATCTGTCTTTCCACATGATGCTGTATCCCTTCTTGACCTCGATGCAGGCACTGATTCAGTTGATGAGGCTACCATAGAGCTGTTGCATCCTCACCTGAGGCAAGCTGGCCTACAACTGGAGTAACTGGTCCTCGATATCTAGGATATTGCCACCGGGTGGGATTTGACGTAGCTTGCCTCACAAGTGTTCTTTGGAGGATCTTCTTGGGCACAGGAGTACATCAACATCACACAGGCAGTCCTACAGAAACTCACCATATGTGTACGAACGGGGTCCAGCTGAGAAATGGCACCACTATACTGTCGCGTGAGATATAACAAGAGAAATCAGGGCGTTCATGACGTACCATTGTTTCATCAGGGATCATCACTAGCTACCGTGACGTGAAGTCATGCCTGACGGCTTCCAATACCATGACGCCAAGAGAGACACTGCTGCATCTCTCCAAACCATCTCAAGAGTGGGACTTAGGCCGTCGCTGTACGCACCGACAATGGTCGTCCATGGTAGTGCACTCTCGCGTTTCATAGCTGAACACAGTGCGGCCACATTCATCAGCAGTGTGTGCTCCCCAGACCTGTGGCGCGGGAGGAAACAGAATGTTGTAGGAAGTCCGTATCAGCTTCTGATTGCATGCCTGCGTGGACGAGAGACAACTTGTCTACTGTTCTACAACCAGTGGTGCTCTACGACAGAATTTTCCAGAAAATTCATATCAGCTTATAAAATGCAAAATGACATGGCCGAGACACAACCAGGAAGAGGTCGTACGTCTTGACAAGGACACATACCACGGCAGAACATCTACCTACAATAACCTTCCGGAAGAAGCCACGAGATGGTCGATGACCATCAGGAAGGATTATCTGAGATCCTAACACCCATTTCCCAATGTCTTCAGCTTGGGTGGCATTACACCACAGCCCTTGTGAGTCCCGAGTTGTACCTCAGTGCGCCAGGGGATAACTCTCCAGACAAACGAATTATCGTTTCTTTTGATACCAAGTACAGCAGTAGCGTACTGCAGTGCAGTCTAGAATTACAAATTACAAAATTTGTTATGTAGCAATGTATTATAGCAGAGTAGACCAGTAGAATGTACCTTCTCGATTCCTAATGAACGTATATCTCTGTGCCAAGAAGCCAAAGGGTAGTATGTAGAGTTTTAAAATTACTTGGATTGTTTTTTGATATTACTCATATTATTTTAGTAGATGTTTTATGCCAGTCAAAAATTAATGACCTGAATTTCTAATGCAACTGTCTAGACTGTAAACTACAACACTGATGATCAATAGGTGACTTTTCAATAAAATCTCTGTCCTTTTGCACAGTTGTGATCTATCTGTCGACAATTCCATGTATTCGATTGTGGTAAAATGCACATCCCTGCTTCAGAAGCCACTGATGCACGGATGTGTTCACGGCCTCCTGACCTTCAAAGTGAATGCCACGATGAGCTTCTTTAACGACTCTAACAGATGGCAGCTCATGGCTGTATGGAGTATGAGGCAAGACTTCCCATCCAACTTTCATAATCTCTTCAATGCTATGATAACTTACACGCTGTTTTACATTGTCATGCAAAAGAAGAATATCCACCCAGCTTTTACTGGGCGAACTCTCCGAAAATGTGCTTTAAGCTGTTTGAGGGTTCTGACGTATTGGGAAGATTTTATTGTGGATCCCTGCTTCTAAAAATCAACTATAATCACACCTTGTGCATCCCATAACACTGTAGCCATAACGTTTCCTGGCGGTCGCACTGTTTTCAACTTTTTCTTCTTCGCTGAGTTTCTGTGATGCCATTCCGCTGACTGCCTCTTTGATTCTAGTTCCAAAAAATGAACCAATGTTGCGCCTCCGGTGACTTTTTTTTTCCTCTCAATACAAACGGAAGCGGTATAAGAGTTGGGAGGCAATTGTCTTTCTTGTCTCTTTATTCAGTTCGATTTACATGCTTGGTATCCAGTCTGTGCAGACTGGATACCAAGCATGTAAATCCAACGAGTTTCCCACCTGTTCAGTAACCATCACACTGCCTTTACTGGGGGAGGTAATGCGACACAAATCATCTGCAGTCACCCGGCGTTTACTACGAATGATGTCATCGGCTCGCTGTACGTTGAATGGTCCCTTCAGTCTTCGGCCTGCCGCTCCGCGTTTCGTCAGTCTGCTGTACTTGTCCTTCACTTTCGTTACAGCAACAAACCCATCGTCTGATAGTGCTGATATCAACTGCGGCATCACATTTTTCAGTCTTCCATGAATTCTAATGGACGTTTCACCTTCTGCATTCAAAAATTCTGTTGCAGAACACTGTCCAATACGAACATCGATGTCGGCCACTTTCCAAGTGACTGCAGTACTGGCGTCTGTTGACGAAAAAAGATACCACTGCAGTGGATTAGAGAAAAAGCGTTCCACAATAGCACCAAAATCAAATTTTTCACTTAACAATCTTTATTTAACGGGAAAAAGTAGCAGACGTTACTTTTTGTCTGACCTTCGTAGAAAGTATGTAAGAAGGAATATAGTGTGAGAGAGCTTTGGAAGACTTGTTATCAAACAAAATAGAAAGAAAATCTATCAGACTGTCGGTCTTCAGGGACAATTTGAGTCACTCAGTACTGAAGAAAGTAAAGATAAATGAAAGAACTACCGCCAGATCTCCGTGAAAATTCCCGTACCCAATTTACTGACTATAATAATAGACAGAAGGATGGGAAACGAAATTGAAGATCAGCTAAGTGGTAATCAGTTTGACCACAGGAAACATAAAGACACCAGAGAGGCAGTTCTGACTTTATGTTGGGGATTTATCGACGTAGTAATAATGTAAAGTGATCCGCAGAAAAATAGATACACTCTGTAGTAAAATACGGGTAATACGTACAGGAGTCAAGAGAGAAAAATATGAACGGAAGATCAAGCGGTAGCGTAACGGCTTGAAGAGGGCACTTTATTGGTAAACGTCTGTGTGAAAGGATGTCAGTGGTAAGATCCGCCGTCCTCTCTAAAAGTAAGGAATATACACACGTAAAAAAAAAGGTTTTGCATTACCCAGGTTTCCAGAACTCCTGTAGATAGACATTGACTGTGGATATTCTATCACAGACACAGTCCCTTTCACTGTTCAAAGATGTCACTAAACCCGCCCAAAGATATAAACAACCATGCATGAGCAGCACCTATTAGACGTAGGGGGTCCGACAGCCGATATGTTTCAGTCATCCCACCAGGGAGGAGGTACAAGGCTCTTGTCTGCAGTTCAACCATGCCTAGACGGTCAATACGGCGGTTCGATCGCGTCCGCATTGTTTCTTTGTGCCAGGAAGGTCTCTCAACAAGGAAAGTGTCCAGCCGTCTCGGAGTGAACCAAAGCGATATTTTTCGGACATGGAAGAGATACAGAGAAACAGGAACAGGCGATGACGTGCCTCGCTAGGGCCGCCCAAGGGCTACTACTGCAGTGGATGACCGCTACCTGCGGATTATGTGTCGGAGGAACACTTACAGCAACGCCATCAAGTTGAATAATGCTTTTCGTCCAGCCACAAGACGTCGTGTTACGACAGAAACTGTGCGCAATAGGCTGCATGATGCTCAACTTCACTCCCGACGTCCATGGGAAGGTCCATCTTTGCAACCACGACACCATGTAGCGCGGTACAGACTGGTCCAAAAACGCCGAAAAAAAAATGGCTCTGAGCACTATGGGACTTAACATCTGTGGTCATCAGTCCCCTAGAACTTACAACTACTTAAACCTAACTAACCTAAGGACATCACACACATCCATGCCCGAGGCAGGATTCGAACCTGCGACCGTAGCAGTCGTGCGGTTCCGGACTGAGCGCCTAGAACCGCTAGACCACCGCGGCCGGCAAAACATGCCGAACGGACCGCTCAGGATTGGCATTATGTCCTCTTCGCCGGTGAGTGTCGCGTGTGCCTTCAACCAGAGAATCGTCGGAGACGTGTTTGGAGGCAACGCTGTCAGGCTGAACGCCTTAGGCACACTGTTCAGTGAGTGCAGCAAGGTGGAGGTTCCCTGCTGTTTTGAGGTAGCATTATATGGGGCCGACGTACGCCTGTGGTGGTCATAGAAGGCGCCGTAACGGCTGTACGATACATGAATGCCCTCCTCTGACCGATAGTGCAACCATATCGGCAGCATATTGGCGAGGCATTCGTCTTCATGGATGACAATTCACGCCCTCATCGTGTATGTCTTGTGAATGATTTCCTTCAGGATAACGACTTCGCTCAACTAGGGTGGCCAGAACATTCTCCAGACATGAATCTGTCGAACATGGCTGGGATAGACTGAATGGGCTGTTTATGGACGACGTGACCCACCAACCACTCTGAGGGATCTACGCCGTATCACCGTTGAGGAGTGGGACAATCTGGACCGACAGTGCCTTGATGAACTTGTGAATAGTATGCCACGACGAATACAGGCATGTTTCAACGCACGAGGATGTGCTACTGCATATTAGAGGTACCGGTGAGTTCAGCAGTCTGGACCACCACCTCTGAAGGTCTCGTTGTATGGTGTTACAACATGCAATTTGTGGTTTTCATGAGCAATAAAAGGGCGGAAATGTTGTTTATGTCGACCTCGATTCCAATATTCTGTACAGTTGCCGGAACTCTCGCAACCGAGGCGATGCAAAACTTTTTTTGATGCGTGTATGTTGAATGCAGTGAATAGTCTACAGAGTAATGAATATGGTTTGAAAGTAAATCAAAGCGAGACGGAAGTACTGAGCAGTTGCAGAACTGAGAGTACTGACACACTTCACATCAGCATTTGGCGCCCTCTAGTAGACCAGGTGAAGTCATTACTCTATATTCTGAGGTTAAGTAATGCTTGTCGGACTAGATAAGGGGTATGCAAGAAGTAGAACAGCGTAAGCGAAGAGAGCATTCCTTGAAAAAATGTATCTACTAATCTATCAAACGTTGTCCTTAACTTGAGTGAGAAATTTCTGCGAATTTATGTTTAGAGTACAGATTTGTATGAAAGTGATACATGTATTTTAAGAAAACCTGAAAGGAAGATAATCGAAGCGTTCAACCCTTAACATACCAAGTGGGGTCCAGTAGGGACCTTAGAGAGGCTTTTTTGGTGATACTGCAGGAAATACAAGAACCACTTCATTCTTGATTTTTATGTGTGTCATATATCCGATTGAGTTATATTATAAGTAATTGGAGGTTTAATGCATTTGTTAAAAAAGTACAGAAGAATAAAAACTCACTTGCGTCCTGGCAGGACTCCACTTGGTACATCGCTAGAGCATATATTTTGGTGGATTTACTATTCTACTGTTTTGAGAAATGGCCTGCAAACCAATTTCAGATGACCATCTTCTACGAATGCAGGATGAACGTGATCTCAGTTACCCAGAAGATGTTTTGACCGAGTCTGAAGATAACCTTGAAGTGAATTCAAAAGAAAGTCACATTGCCAGAGAAAATTCTGATGCAAATTCGGATGAAGGGGTAGAGTTCATAGCAAAGTCAGGGCGAAAGTCGACAAATTCAGTTGCCCTGTGACTCACCATCGTCAGTACAACAATGTCAATGGGTATCCTGGTCCGACACAACAGAGTGATCTTGCAACAACAATGTCTGAAATTTTCAACATTTTCTTTGAAGATCAAACTGTAGATACTCTGCTTCATAAATGCCGAATTTTCACTTGTTGTTCAGAATTACAACGCTAATTCTTCTCTGAACAGAGTAAGAATTTGGAGAGATTTAGTTTCTGTCGAACTGACAGCGTATTTTGATGATCTACTGATAACTGGAACACTGCACTCCCGAAAGGAAATAATTTCTGAAATGTGGACAACAGACACAGACATTCGTTGTGCAGTTTTAATGCTCCCATGGCACAGATACTATTTGCGCATATCCTTCAGTTTATCAGGTTTAAGAAAAAGGTAACACATACTCAACGAAAAGGATAGGATAAACTCCAAGCCGTTCATGAAGTTTGAAATTATTTTTTAGAAAATTGTAAGGAGCTTTTCGAACCGTTGAAGACATTACAGTGGATGAACAGGTAGTCGTACTTTGGGGCAGATGGCCAATTAAACAGTGTACGAAATCAAAACCAGCAAAATATAGTAGTAAAGTCTGTTCAGCTGTCGATGTCACTTTTTTTCAACATGCAAGGAAATACACGAGAAATTAATTTGGAACACCGTATAGTATGTGACTTGATGGACTATTGCTTCGATCAGGGAGAGGTGTCACTACAAACTATTTCTACACGTCCATGTCAACGATAGATTTTTTTCCTGAAGAAGAGCATTATTATGACTTTAGTTCTGAGACAAAAGTTGACATCACTGCAATGATTGAAACTGTACAAGGCAGAGGACTTTTTTTCATCAAAATTCCAATTCTCAGATGGGATAGTAGTGGTTAGCTAATCCCAAAGAAAAAGAACACCGACATGTATTTTCCACTCAATTTGCTAATCATTCAGATTCCAATGAGAGTAACAAGAAACCCTTCTCGAATACAGCCTACCGAAGTTGGGGCGGATATTGCAGACAAGTTGATTAGAGAATATTATTCTGCCAGACATACCTGAAGATGATCTTTGAAACTTCTCCTGAATGTCTTTGTAATTTGGATATCAAAAAACAAAGACTCTTATCGCCACCAGAAAAGTCGTATTGATTAGTGTTGGAGTTGGGCGAGGAACTGACTAAATCGAAGGTTATACCGAGAGCAAGCAATTCAAAATGTCTCCATGTACCAACTTCGGAGTTTTTGAATCTGCAGGAGTTTTCTTCGTCCACAGAACTGCAGCTCACACAAAAAGGTCACAAACGTTTCGTCTATGAGCCACATAACAACACCAGAACAATCAATTATTTTAGTTAGATTCTCTTCTGAATTATGCTGTTATGTTCACCATGTACTCTACTCTCTTACATGCATGTTGTTAAAACTGTTTTCAGATTTGCGAACACCAAAGTATAATATTATACGAAGAACTTAGTAGGTACTAATGAAATGCCGGCCCTCGTGGCCGAGCGGTTCTAGGCGCTTCAATCTGGAACCGCGCGACTGCTACAGTGATGTCCTTAGGTTAGTTAGGTTTAAGTAGTTCTAAGTCTAGGGGACTGATGACCTCAGATGTTAAGTCCCATAGTGCTCAGAGCCATTTGAACTATTGAAATAAACAAACTTTTAGATGTCAACAAAACTTATTTACGAGGGCTATTCGGAAAGTAAGGAACGATAGTTCACGAAATGGAAACCACAGTGAACATCAAAACTGTTTTATTTGCAACAGTCAGCTACAACTTCCATCCACTTATCTCCATAGTCGCCGATCTGACTTAGGCGTTTGTCGTAGCGTTGTATCATCTTTCCAATACCGTCGTTATAGAAGGCAGCCGCCACTGCTATCCGCCAATTCTCTACGCTGGCCTACTGCTCGTTGTCTGTGCCAAAATGTTGTCTTCATAGCCAGCGGTTCATGTGAGCAGAGATGAAAATGAGAGGGAGACAATTACGGACTGTATTGTGGGTAATCAAACATTTCCAATTCAAAACGATGCAGGAGCATCTTCACTGCCCCTGCAGAATGCGGCTGAGAACTAAGAAGAAAACGCACGACAGTTATGTAATGTTGGCTGCATAGCTTCAGGCGAAATTTCTCACCAGGCCCTCGTGCTTTGCGGGAGACACTATTGTTCTAGGTATCTTTATGTCCTCCCTGTGTGCTCAGACCTAAAAAGAACGACGTGACGCGATTGACAGGCATACTAGAGACACTGACCAACAAAACTGTGCAAAACTTCATCGGATTTTCACTGTAGTTTCCAGCTCGCGACCGATCGTTCCTTACTTTCCGAATAACCCCCGTGTTTGAAATATACACGTAGACATCGAAAGCACCTAATTTGTGTAGCCTACTAAAATACTGTGTTGAGAAATTTAAAAGAAGCTAGGGGTCCCCGGAAAACTCTAGCATGTTAAATAACGTTGACAACGACTTATACTTGGTATGTTAAGCGACAGGATGTGGTAATAAAAAAGGCTGAAAAATCGGTGGGGATAGTAATATTTGTGGAAAGCACTATCAGTAAACTCGAACAGTACGTAGAAATAAGAATAGGATGATAGGAGGTCTGTTAAGACGTCTGGGAATACTCCAAGGCGTTATGGGGAGCTTTAGACGGCAAAAATCGTAAAAGGCCGCTGAAATTAGACTGTATAGAATAAATAACAAAGAATTTAAGAATTAGGTGCTACACTGAGATGAATGAATTGGCATAAGGGAGGAAATCAGTCAGAAGACTGATGACCCTAATAAAGGAGAAATAAAGCCCACAGTTCAGGCTGGTGCTCTCACAGAAGTAGTGCCTTGGTGACAGAGTTGGTAGCAGACCCGATAAATGACCACTAGTCACGCTACGAAGGTTCAATCGGGAATGAAGAACGTATAGAGAACAATACAGTGAGACAGAGGAACTGTTAAAAGTGTAGAGCAGCAAAATAAATTTACTTGCCTAAACCAATGGCCACGCTCATTAGAGGCTGTCCAACAGACTGGGTAGTTTTTATTCGACTGAGGCGAGGATTTTCCTGCCGCCTGTATAATGAATTCAAAAGCACGAAACCGGAGTCATTCGCAGTGTTGTGTCTGAGCCAACAGGCGGTGCAATGTCGTAGTAAAATTAAGGCAGGAGACTCCTATTTTTTGAAGAAAGCATGAATGTAATCTTCCAATAGCACACGGAAACACCGTGATGAAATTTTTTTTTTACTTTCTTAGTGTCACAATGCAATAAATAGTTGGCTTTTTTTTTTTTCAAGCAATTCTAGTTTGGGGAATTGTTATGGCTGAGTTCCTCAGTGAAATTTCTCAATTAGCACGCCACTCACTCGGAATTGTGTGTCCTAGCATATGCACGAATCACATACCCGTAACAGTCGCACATTTACATATCTGAGGATCGTTGGTACGATACTATCTACTTTTCCTACCAGTCCCGACAGTGTAAACGTCAGAGATTATTCGTTATCTTCCGATTGATGTACAAGGGAAAGCTGACAGAACGTATGAGGGATAAAAGTACTACGGTGAATTCCACATACTTCAGGAATTTATTGTAACTCCAATCTATCGCAAATGCTGAACATAAGAACACCAACAATAACAATAGTAACAACAACACTAACAACAGCCGCATGGACTTTGTAATACACATAAAATGATCAGGATATGGAATAGGAAACGGGGTCTGGTGATATTCCTGGCAAAATACCATATTATTACGAAACATATGTTTTCCAATTTTGACTACTCGTATGAAATGTGAACGATGGCAATCCGTGTACGCTGAAAAAAGGAAGATTACATTTTAACATCTCTTCCACAGCGCGGTCACTAGTGATGGTGCTCACCCTTGGATAGGGTGTGGATGGGAAAGGATGTCCGTCGTGTCCTTACTAAACCAATGCTGCAGAATGAACCTAAGGGATGGACTGAAATTACTATATTTGTTGAAGGGAAAATGACGTCACAGATGATATTCCATAATAAAAGAAGTCCATCACAGTAGCCTGAAGAATTTTAGAACGTATCCACACCAAACTTCTTTAATTATCGTCGAAACGAAAGAAATAGGCTACTGTGTATATGTCTCTGTGAAGGTGGGCTAAAAAAATCGACAGTCACTATTGATTGCATACGCCTTTCAGGGGCATTACGAGCATCAGCGATACCCAGTAACATCATTCCACGACATCATTTAAAGAGTTGATCTTTTACGCTAGATATCGCTTTACAGTATGGAATACGGCGTTTACATATATAGTTTTCTTTCATTCGCCTGACAATCACTGAAGTTAAAATGATGCAAAACTGATCCGAAAAGTTCATTATCTGCAATGATAAGCCTACTGGAGTGAAAGACTTCCTTGATATGATGTCGTGGATAGCAAATGTAAAAGGATATACACAGCGAAGTAGAAATCTGTCTACTGAGAGCACTCTTACGGTCCGTTATGGTCGTACTGATGAGGAATTTTGGAAGGTCGACATCCTCAAGTCGCGCATCACTCAGTAGTTTTACATCTCAGATGACTCGGAATTTCGTGAGAGGAGGAAGCTGTAGTCATGAAAGCCGAATATTCGCTTCCGTAAGTGGAACATTTTGAGAGTTGTGACTATTCATAAATCAGTACTAGGGCAAAGGACTCCCGTTCTGTAAATTTTGATCATCTATTTGTAATATACTACTTTGGATATCTTTCATCATTAATGTCTTAGCATGGTGTCGCTGTTTTCGAAAATTCAAAGCACAAAACAACAATCACTTACACGTATCGTTTCGTTAGTTTTGAAAGGAAGGAATGTTAGGGTTAAACATCTCGTTAACGAGTAGATTAAAGATCTAAAGCATATGCTGCCTTTGGGGAAGGAAATCGGTCATGTCTTTTTTGAAGGAATCATCCCGTATTTGCGAATTAAGGAACTCACAATAATGCTGGATGACCAGAGAGGAATTTGAAATTACAATGCTTCGAAACGCGAGTTCAGTTTCTTTAGCACTGCGGTGCCTCATTCGGTTTTAAGAATTTAAAATTATTTTACTTTTGAATTACTTGCTCCCATTACACCTAGCTGCAGATGATACTGATATGTAAGTAGTGCGGCAAAGTTCGCATGAGCACACTTTTGATATGAAACTGACATAAAACTAACCACGTGGAAGACTGCTTACATTGACAGAACAGTGGTACTGTATGTCAATTCCATGCTTCAACACTAAAAAATCAGTATTCTTCAATGCAGGTAACCAAAGCTATCTATCATATTAACAGCAGACCTAAGTATGAATGATGTAGGAAGAAACAAGAAAAACCCATTTTAAGGACAATGCTTTATTCATCACAATGTGTATTAATAAAGTACACGAAATACATCATAAAATGATAGTCTCTATTACAACATTATTGCCTTCATCAAAAATCCTCTTATGGTAGATCAAACAGGTCTGTGACACACAGCACACGAGAGAAAGGGTAGGTCCACATTTAATGTAGGCAGCAAAATGTCTGCAGGGAAAGAATAGCATTCCCATTTCTTCTTGGAAATAGATTTTACACAGGTTATATTCTGATACTGCTTTCAGAAGATTTGATGGAGCTTTAATATTAGCTGTAACCTTTGCAGTAGTTCATATCTTATGCCAAATATTATCCACAATATCAGTACCCAACATAAGAAGCACACACAGGCACTTGGAAAATCATACAACAAGTTCAGCCCTTGGATTATTCGTTTCATCCCAATATTTCAGCCTTCTACCATGATGGGAAAACATGATTTCATCTCTGTCTCTGTCGCCACGATGCTGCTTAACATCTGAAGACCAACGTTTGAAAGATGTTAGTCTTGCATTGTATGTTCAATACTGAGGGTGAGCTAACTTCATCTTCTGTATACCACATCTCGAACTGCATAATGATATTGATTCAGGAAATGAATGTGGGAGTATTTTCATTCTGCATGGTTACAAGTATCATACAAAACAAACAGTTAGACCCATCGATATACTTCCCCATCACTCCCAGACATCCATTACGTTGCAGAGCGATAATCCATTTATATGTAGCCTACTTCAAGATGCAAACACTTCTGCTCACATAACCATGATGTCACTTAAGGCCAAGTATTCTAAATATTCTTGTTAATGTAGTACAATTACAAACACTTAGAACAATTTTGCTATTTTCCTGTATGTGTGGATACCGGATTCTTAAGGGGACTCCCACGGTACAGGGAAGGTCTGCGATAGGAATGGAACAGAGCTTGTAGGTGTATCCCCCATGCATTACATCCAGGATAGGCTTTGAAAGTGAGTCCACTCACGTTGTAGACTGGGTAGGGTACTAAATTGGATCCAGCACGCATTACGTCCGCGATAGGGTTGAGAGGTGGACCCACCACACATTACGGGTAGGATAGGGTTTGCAGGTGAATCTACCTACTATACGTCTGAGACAGTGGATTCACTAGTGGCAAGTTCAAGACAGGTTACAAGGGGAAATCCACAGATGATATGTCAAGGGCAGGGTCTGAATGTATATTCCTAGTGGTGGGTTGAAGGTAGGCTGTGGTGGGCATCCAGCCGAAGTGGCCGTGCAGTTCTAGGCGCTACAGTCTGGAACCGAGCGACCGCTACGGTCGCAGGTTCGAATCCTGCCTTGGGCATGGCTGTGTGTGATGTCTTTAGGTTAGTTAGGTTTAATTAGTTCTAAGTTCTAGGCGACTGATGACCTCAGAAGTTAAGTCGCATAGTGCTCAGAGCCATTTGACCTTTTTTTTTTTTTTTTTTTTTTTTGGTGGGCATCCACGGGAAACCGATATGCACTTGTACAGAAAAATAGTGCGATTTGCGATATGTGTTTACAATTGTGCTACATTTACAAGTATATTTAGAATATGTGGCCTGAAGCGATGAACTGATCACATGAGCAGAAGGGTTGGCATCTTGGATCTTTAGAGTAGGCTATATATAAAAGGAGCATCGCTCTGTAACGTAGTGAATGTCTGGGGCTGTTGGGGAGGTATATGGGTGGGTCAAAGTGTTTGTTTTATATGATACTTGTAACGTGTACAGAATGGAGATACTCCCACATTTATCTCCTGAATCACCATCGTTATGCAGTTCGAGGTGTGGAGTGTGGAAGATTAGGTTAGGTCACCCTAAATGCAGAACACATAATGCGTAACTGGCACCTTTCAAAGATTCGTCTTTAGCTATTAAGCAACGTCCTGATGAACTAAGTGAACCTGTATTTTTTTTATGCCAGTGGCGGACGTGAAACCATGTGTTTTCATTGTGAGGAGGGTTGAAATGTTGGGATGAAACGAATAACCCATGCGTTGAACACGCTGTGTGGTTTTCGAGATGTCTGCTTGTGATTCTTGCGTAAGGTAAGGATTTTGTGGATAATATAGGAGAGAGATACATAAACTGCTGCAAAGATTGATGCTAATATTAAAACTCCATCTAATCTCCTAAAAACGGAATCAGTACCCCATGGGACTGTGAAGACGTCTGACAATGAACACCTGTGTAAAATAAGCTTCCAGGAAGAAGTGGGAGCGCTATTCTTTCCCTGCAGAAACATTGCTGCCTGTGTTAAATGTATACCTACACTGTCCTCATGTGCCATGTGTTAGTGACCTGTTTTGGCTACAGTAAGAGCATTGTTAATGAAGGCAATGGTGTTGTAATTATGTATTATTATTTTGTGATGTATTTGTTGTATTTTGCTAATACTCAATGTGGTGAATAAACCATTATCCTTAAAATGTGTTCTTTTCTTATTTCTTTCTACATCGATCACACTTAGGTCTGCTTTTAATAAGAGAGCTATGCTTACATAGTAATTTTAAAACCGCCTGATCTGCAATGAAGAATCGTGACTTTTAGTGTTGAAGTATGGAACAGACATACAGTACCACCGTTCTGTCAATGTAAGCAGTCTTCCATTGGGTTTTAAAACATCATTTCTCACCGAGGAGAGTACTACTGTTAAGATCTGTGCTACATAGTTCTATATGATCCAGTAACAAGTGCTTTGTGACGTGTACACCACTCGAGATTAGATTATGTGCTTTACTGTATTTCATGGTGAAAAAGAAAACCTAAGTGCTGCCTACGTCCATGAAGCATAATACTTTAGTATAAAGCATTACGCAGCCGATGTGATCGGAATTGGCTATTGAAAGTGCTTGGTTTCCTGAAGTTGGATGGAAGGATGATGTCAGTATTTTAATAGGAGGAAGTCTATGCAATCTTGAGTCATTGTATCATATTCCACTGTCAGGAGCGTGCTTTATATTAGGAGAAATCGGTGTTGATGCAGAGGGAATACATGACAGACACTTAAAACAGAACTTATTGACATTTAAATGAACCATCAGCGTGTGCTATTGTAATGGGCTTCTGTAGATGCCTACTAACATACGGATTCTAATAAAAACATTTTTTTTGAAATCAGAATGGATATTTCCATTACATCTTCCCCCGTTACTAAGAACCTGGTGTTTAAGCTCTGATTTATAATAATGGAAATGGGCGAGTTTGATGTTGTCTAAATACTAGTGACACGAAGTTCATTTCAAAAATCAGTCGTCCTTTTTATTATTATTTAACAGACTTCTGACTCGTTTGATTCTGCTCGCCACTAATTCCTCTCCTGTGCCAACCTTTTTAGCTAAGAGTAGCAATTTCACCTTACGTTCTCAATTATTTGCTGGATGTATTCCAATCTCTGTCTTCTTCTGTCGTTTTTACCCTCTACAGCTCCTTTTAGTAGCATGGAAGTTATTTCCTGATGTCTTAACAGATTTCCTATCACCCAGTCCCTTCTTCTTGTTAGTGTTTTCCATAAATTCCTTTTTTCGCCGATTCTGCAGACAACCTCCTCATTCCTTACCTTACCCTTCCACATAATTTTCAACATTCTTCTGTAGCACCAAGTCTCAGAGGCTTCGATTCTCTTGTGTTCTGTATTATCACAGTCCGTGACTCACTACCATACAATTCTGTGCTCCAATCGTACATTCTCAGAAACTTCTTTCCTACGTTAAGACCTATGTTCGAAATTAGTAGACTTGTCTTGCTAGAAACGCCTTTTTCGCCGGTACTACTTTGCTTTTGATGTCATACTTGCTCCGTCCTTCACAGTTTATTGTGCTGCCTCGGTAGCAGAATTCCTTAACTTCGTCCACTTCATGAGCCGCAATTTTTATGTTAAGTTTCTCACTGTTTTCACCCTGCTGCTTGTCATTATTTCCGTCTTTCTTCGATTTATTCTCAATCCATGTTCTGCACATTACACTGTTCATTCCATTCAACACTTCCTGGAATTCTTCTTCAATTTCACTGAGAGTAGCAATGTCATCAGCGAATCTTATCATTGATACCGTTTAATCCTGAATTTTAATCCCTCTCTTCAACCTTTCTTTTATTTCCCTCAATGCTTCTTCAGTGCGTAGACTGAACAGCAGGCGCGAAAGACTACATCCCAGTCTTACACCCTTCTTAATCAGAGCACTTCAATCTTGCTCTTCCAGTCTGATTGTTCCCTCTTGTTTCTTGTACACATTGTATATTACCCGGCTTTCCACATATCTTATGCGTATTTTTCTCTGAATTTTGAACGTCTTGCAGTTTTCCAGGTCGACAAATCCTGTGATGGAGCCTCGATTTTTCTTCGGTCTCCTTTCCATTGTCAATTTCAGTGTCAGAACTACCTCTCTGTTGCCTTTACCTTTCCTAAAGTCAAACTAATCTAACACATCTTCATGTTTCTTTTCCATTCCTCTGGTTATTATTCTTGTCAGCAGCTTGAATGCATGAGCTGTTAAAGTGATTGTGCGATAACTCCCGCTCTTGTGGGCTCTTCCTCTATTCGGAATTGTGTGGATGATGTTTTTTCGGAAGTCTGATGGTATATCGACAGTCTTATATATTCTACACACCAACGTGAATAGTCGTTTTGTTGACACTTTCCAAGTTGTGATGGAATGTTCTCTGTCTCTTTTGCCTTATTTTATTTCAAGTTTTTCAGCGCTCTTTTAAATTCTGATTCTAGTACTGGGTCACCTATCTCTTCCCTGTTGACTCCTATTTTTCTCATCTATCATGTCATCAGACAAGTCATCGCCCTGAAAGAGGTCTTCAGCGTACTCTGTCCATCTATCTGCTCTCTCCCCTGCATTTAACAATGGAACTCCCATCTAACTCTAGTGTTACCGCCCTTGCTTTAAAGTTCACCGAAGGCTGTTTGGAGTTTTCTATATGCTAAATCCGTCCTTATGAGAAACATTACTTTTTGGATTTCTTCACGTTTTTCACGCAGGAAATTTGCCTTGGCTTCCCTTCACTTATGTTTATTTTGTTCCCAGCTCACTTGTATTTCTGTATTGCTGAATTTCCCTGAACTTTTTTGTACTTCCTTCTTTCGTCGATTAGCTGAAGTATTTCATCTCTTTTCCATGGTTTCTTCGCAGTTGCCTTCCTTGTACATACGGTTTTCTTTCCAACCTCTGTGATTAACCTCTTCAAAGATGTCCATCCCTCCTCAACCATACTCCCTACTGAGATATTCCTTATTGCAGTGTCTATACCCTCAGATAACTTCCTTAGTACATTCATATCCCACTTCTTTGCGCCCAGAATCTTCCTGACTATTCTCTTAAACTTCAGTGTACTCTTCATCATCACTAAATTGTCATCTGAGTATATATCTGCTCCTGGGTACAATTCAATATCTGATTTCTAAATCGCTTTCTGGCCATGATGTAATCTAACTAAAATTTTCCCGTGTCCCCCGGCCGCCGTGCCAACCTCAGATAATTGGCGCCACTGTACGCGGGTATAGGGGGCCATGTGGTCAGCACACCTCTCTTCCGGCCGTATGTCAGTTTCTGAGACCGAAGCCGCTACTTCTCAATAAAGGAGCTCCTCAGTTTTCCTGACAAGAGCTGAGTGCACAACGCTTGCCAACAACGCTCGGCAGACCGGATGGTCACCGATCCAAGTGCTCCTTCTGCCCAACAGCGCTGAACTTCGGTGACCTGACGGGAACTGGTGTTACCACTGCAGCAAGGGCGTTGGCTTCGTTTCTACTATCAAGCCAATATTCTCTTTCTTTTACTCCCTCTCTACAACCGCATTCGAATCTCACGACTATTAGATTTTCATCTCCCTTGACGTACTGCATTATATGTTCAGTATCCTCATATTGTTTCTGCATTTCTTCATTCTCTGCTTGTGACATCGACATGCATACCTGAACTATGAGAACAACCCTATCACGGAATTTCTCACAGTGGCTCAATCTCTGCCCTACCTTCCCATTCACAAGGAATCCTACTCCTTCAAACCCTTTTCTGCAGCTGTTATATTACCCTACGCTCGTTTGACCAGAAGTTCTTGTCTACCTCCCATTTAGCTTCACTGCCTCCACTGTATCTAAATTGAGCCTTAGGATTTCTCTTTTCAGATTTTTTTAGCTTCCCCACCATGTTCAAACTTCTGACATTCCACGCCCAAATACAGAGAACGGCATTCTTTCGTTGGCTATTCAATCTTTTTGTCATGGTCACCAAACCCTCGGCAGTCACCTCCCCGAGATCCGAATAGGGGTCTGGTCCGGAATCTTTTGCGAATTGAGAGTTATCACGACACTTTCTAAATTACAGTATGGAATTCATATGTTGCGGATGACTGTAGTTTTAATGGAACATTCGTTAATGATGGACGGGAGTACCCTACACTGCGTCATTATATTTAAATAGCCCTGAAAGTCGTATATAACTTATGTTACACGCTTCTCATTCTATTGCACTTCAGAATTACTGAGTATTTTGTCTCCTAGTAAGCAAATTGTATTTCGAATTTAGTATGATATGGAAGACTGTAATTTTAATGGAACGTTTGTCAGTAGCGGTAGGGATTACCGAACAGCGTCACTGTACTTACATTGCCCTAACTGACGAAAAGGGAGTTGAGAGGTGAACTCTATACCGCCTCTTCCAAGTGCTGCTGGCAAACGTATTAAAGCCTTTCACATTCGTCTTGCGAAGTGACTGCAGTGAGAAAATTAGAGGATAACACGAAGGTTTTTACTGCGAGACAATCAGCAGCAGAATTCTTCATTTTGTATTCTCGATACATAAGAGACAAGATCTTCATTGAGTTCAGTGTGCCTTTAAACGGATGGACTGCCATCTTAATACACAGGCTAAATTTAGGTTTACATCTATACGCATACTTCGCAAGACATCGCACGGTGGCGGAGGGTACACTGTACCACTAATTTTCATTTCCTTTTGCTACTCCACTCGCAGGTGGCGCGAGGGAAAGAAGACTGTCTGTATACCTCAGTATGTTTTCTTGTATCGTGTCTTCGTGTCCTTTACGCGAAATGTATGTTTGATGGCAGTAGAATTCTTCTGCAGCCAGCTTCAGACGTCGGTTCTCTAAATTTTCTCAATATCATTCCTCAAAAAGAACATTTCCTTCCCTCTAGTGAGTCTCATTTGAGTTCTCGAAGCATCCGCCCTCCCACTAATTTGGTGGGAGCCAGTAGCAACACTCTCCTGCGAGGAGACCTTCTGTGAAGTTTGGAAGGTAGGATACGAGATACTGGCGGAAGTAAAGCTGTGAGGACGTGTCGTGAATCGTACTTTGGTAACTCAGTCGGTAAACGAACAGATTTGAAACACTGTAAGCAGCCCGGATACCCCACAACGCACAGATTCTGCCCTTCACTGCGACAATAGTAGCTAGATTACAGGTGGCTTTCGGGTATTTTATATGTTCAGGACACATCTTCAAAGTCAGGTATGAAGCTCTCACCTTACCGAAGCGGGATGGTGGTCTAGATCTGGTTACCGTGAGAGCCAGCACTACGGCACTTTGCACCAATACTGCTCCGGTTATGGGAAAGCCAAAATGCTAGTTTTACTCGAATGTTGATCAACGAGCTAGCAACTGTTTCGATACACCCGCCAACGTCTTTGGCACACATCCCACCTCCGATGTCGCACATCGGCCGTTTCTTTTTGGAATACAGCTACATATGCACTGAGCTCCCCAGGACCAGGAATACGACCACCCGCAGTATCTACCACCCTCTCCGAAGGAACCCACCCCGAAACCCCGTCGAAGCACGTCACTCCCCAGTTTCATGGCCAACAGTTTGGAAAACGATCAACCAACCATACCATACCACTGACCCCACCGCGACGTGGTACCTTCTCATGAACGGCAAATATACTACAAGACAGAAACTGCATCGCATCGCGCTGGTGAGCTCACCCCTGTGCCTCAAGTGTAATGTCGAAGATCGTTTTGAGTGTGGGCCAGCAGCAGCTGTCTGGACCCTGGTACAGAATATTGTGGCTTTCTACCTCCGGATACGCCTACATCACGTTTCCCCTACTATGATGATATTTCATGACACGACCCGTTTTCAATCATCTAAGTGGCACCCCATCACATGGACCCTGTCTATCAACTACCTCTTCCGGGACGACATCGTTGATCCGGAGGACTTTTGAACACGCCTCCAAGTACATCACCACACCCTTCGCCGACATCCACACTGTCGGGGCCCATTCACGAACTATTTACAGAGTATTTTCGCCAACCCGCCTCGGAGCTGGAATCTCAACGAAACGTGCCTGCCAAGACTGAACGATCCCACGTTCCCCTTCTAATGGTCGATGATAGAATGGACGTTGTTCTGATGGCGAGCCAAAGTGGAGCATGGCGCAGAAAGTATTCCTAACTTCTTTCACTTCTCTTTTCTCCTCATTTTCTAAGCTTTGGTCGTGAAGTAGCGTTCTCGCTTCCCGCGCCCGAGTTCCCGGATTCGATTCCCGGCGGGGTCAGGGATTTTCTCTGCCTCGTGATGACTGGGTGTTGTGTGATGTCCTTAGGTTAGTTAGGTTTAAATAGTTCTAAGTTCTAGGGGACTGATGACCATAGATGTTAAGTCCCATAGTGCTCAGAGCCATTTGAACCATTCTAAGCTTTTTTCCCTTACACACGTTTTCCTTTTCACGCATAGCACTCTATCTGCGGCTTTTTTGTTTTCTTTCTTCTGTGCTCCCCCACAAAAATAAAATAAAATAAATTGGTTTGCTGCTGCTGATGAGACTGTATACATATTCACGTCTACAAAAAAAAAAAAAAAAAAAGGATGTAGGGAAAATATACTTATTTATTTTTCACGTTTTCAAGGAATATTGAGTTATCTTATGAAGATCGTCGTCTTTTACTTTCATGCACTAGAGGTTATTATTTGTTTTCTCATAACCTGCAACTTTCTGTTCATGCAGGTGTTTATTCCTTTTGTCATCTACAGGGGAGACACAAAAAAATGTTTGGTACTGCACTTGGCCGTTATAATATAAGAATGGTTGGTATAGGACTTGCCTGCCGGGAAAAAGAGATCGGTTGAGCACTTGCCCGTGAAAGGCAAATGTCCCGAGTTCGAGCCTCGGTCCACCACACAATTTTAATCTGCCAGGAAGTTTCATATCAGTGCACACTCCGCTGCAGAGTGAAAATTTCATTCAGGCCTGTATTCTTCGGGTAACTCATATCTGTAGGCTTATACACGTGTAAGATAGTGTGGTCAGCAGACAGATATTTTTTTATTGCTCACTGAACCAACGTTTCTAGCATATCTTTATAACACATCTCAGAACGTTTTGGTTGTCAGATGGGAGGAGGCGAAGCATATTGCTCAACATCTGGTATTTACACCAGCGACATTTAAGTATCCAGTCCTTCTGAGAAGAAAAGGACAGATTTTGCAAGTCTGGAATCATTGAGCTGTCCAGTACAGTGAGCAGTGGTTTGTCGGCCAAGAGCGGTACAGCACAGACGTGGGGCGGAGGTTCGCGACCCATTGGCGGTGGTTGCATCTACTCACATGTGACCCGGTGGAAGTGTTGGGGATGGGAGCGGATAAGTCGTGGAGGTGGAGAATGGAGTGATAGATCCCACTGCCTTCAGCAGGATTTGCTCAGGAACAGAATTCTAAGTGACTTAGTTTCAAAGACGATGAGAAGCCAACTAAAGGACAACATAATTAGCGTTGGATATCTTCAGCTATCTGACGACGGCTACCACCCATTTTGGTACCTCAGGAAGTGACTACTTAGCCTGTGAGAAGCCCCCAGAGATGTCACAAGAAGTGTCAGCAACTATTACCTGGGGAATGTAATCAGACGGCACGAAAAAAATTACCATGCAAAGGGACTCTCATGATCAATTTAATCAATTAGTCAATCAATTTGACGTCAATGATGTGCCACCGGGCGGGTGGAAGCGAGAGCGAGTGTGCCACGTATATGACTCGCAATTTGGACTAGTAATCAGGCTTTTTTTTTTTATTGCAGCAAGAACTTCTAACGAAATTTCAATCTCCCACATACACAGACGGATATGGCCATCATAATAAAATCAGCTACAATACGGAATTTGTAAAGTCATATGTAGTACTGACCTGATTTTTACAATTCCTCTGTGCTGCTCTTTGGCTACCTGAAGAGACTACGTAAGTGACGAAGCATTTGACTACCTTAAGAGAGTTCGAAAGTAAGGAGGCATCGTGTGACAGAGGCAGAGTATGCTCTTAGCACTCCATGATGAGCCGAAAATGAGTTTAACATTCTATTCCTGTGATGCAGGACGTAACAAATATTAATCTGATAAGAAAAGATTTTCTTACTGGATGAGAGAAAGTGGAATTTCAGCCTTTGGAATGCTGTTGTACAGGATTTTCAAACTAAAACTCAACAAATAACGATAGTTTAGCGATGTGAAATTGCGTGTGTTCTCTGCTTTCTTCTGTCTTCGAAAATGTCGTGTATCAAACGGAGGAATCTACATTTCGCGTGAGAAGTTAGAGATGTATGTATAACAACGTCCCTGTCTCGGAGAGTGGATTTTTTAACCTGGCGAGTCTATGTCCGGGATGGCATTGCTTTTACGACTCTATGTCCAAGCCACACCTGCATGCCTCACAGGGTTCTAGGACTCAGCAACGTCAGTCCACGGACAGTGGCAGGCGTGATCACGAGGGCTAGGTCGACCGGAAGTCGCAACTTAGCCTCTCACGACTGCGCAGGTACAAAGAAAGACTGCGGCCGGTCGGCTCTTCTGTTACAGAAGACACTCGGCAGATAGCAATGGAGTAGGCCAGAGCTGACTGGCCAGTTTTTTAGTCTGGAGATGCCATTGGTTAGTTGGTTGATTCGGGTGAGCGGATCGAACAGCGAGGTCATCGGTCATATTGGATTAGGGAGGAATGGGGAAGGAAGAAGGCGCCAGCCCCTCCAAAGGAACCATCTCGGCATTTGCCTGAAGTGATTTAGGGAAATCACGGAAAACCTAAAACAGGATGGCCGAACGCAGGTTTGAACAATCATCCTCCCGAATGCAAGTCCACATCGCTCGGTTGAACTACCGCGTTCAAGTACAATAATGGGCACTACACTCATAAAAAATATTGTACAATTTATTACCCAATTTTCTGTTGGTTAGGATGTGACATGCGATGCGTAAATAGGAATAGTGTTTTATTCCCTAATGCAGTTGCTGCACGACTCATGTATATAGAGAGCATGTATTTATAGCAGCATTGGGACATTGGGCTGCTGTCCTAATATTATTAACTTACGTCCCAGGCCACAATTATTGACTCGTAGATCTGGAGGAGGCTACTCCCCATCCCTTCAGTGCTAGTTTTCTCCCCTTCCCTGCACTTCAGTGACAGTTTGTCGTCCTATTACTATTAGCCATTCATCCAACATGTGGCTGGAGTGACACTCTAGTTCTAGACTAATAACGAAAATATTTTCTCTACATACAGTTGCTATTGAGATACTGGATGAATTCCTTAGCACTTGATCAATGGCACCTACCCCTCCCCAACTACAGACCGAGCGAGGTGGCGCAGTGGTTAGACACTGGACTCGCATTCGGGAGGACGACGGTTCAATCCCGCGTCCGGCCATCCTGATTTAGGTTTTCCGTGATTTCTCTAAATCGCTCCAGGCAAATTTCGGGATGGTTCCTTTCAAAGGGCACGGCCGACTTCCTTCCCCGTCCTTCCCTAATCCGATGAGACTGATGACCTCGCAGTCTGGTCTCCTTCCCCAGACAACACCAACCCCTCCCCAACTACGTTTCAGAGCCTGAGGCAAAAGTTTGAATTTTTCCCCTGATTTTTGTATTTCCCTCCAATAGGAGGAGGAGGTTAGACTACACCAGTATTCTGTGTCGGCCGTCTTGGATGGTGACCTCATAGTTACGTGGCATCAGTATTCCCGTACCTTCCGCAGTTAAAGAAACAGCAGAGAACGAAGAGCTTTTCCTTCCAAAAAAAGAGTTCCACAGCCCTGTCTCCCGCAAACTGATTAAATAAATAATACGCAAATTGTATTTTATAAATTAACAATGTAACCCCTGCAGTGTAATTGACAATGATTCCAGTTTCATGTCATGAGATCCTCGCAGTCCAACAGCTCAGCACATACTGAGCGACTTTTCCATCCAACATTTTTTTCTTTGCAGCGTGTGGGGAGGGGACGAAAATGGAGCGTTGGGGAGGGGGAAAAAGAGGTAAGGAGGGCTGGTGATTTCCCAGAGAGGGAGGGTCAATGAATTGATCAATTTAATTGATTTATCAATTAATTTGATATCAAATGTGTGCTCCTATGAACCTTGCCCACTACTTATATACTCAACTTACCAAGTAGTAGCTTGAATGGGCTATGTGAACAGGACACTCCGTTGGCAGAAATCTGGCGTAAAGCTATAACCAAGCATACACCGAATTCAAATCTCTCATACAACTCTACGACCTAGAGAAAAAATCGATGGAACCCTTCAAAGTCAGCAGTAAATTTTGGAACATTCGAAATAATTGAGGAAAAATGGAATTGGTAGTTTAATTGAACAGTTGTTATATGGCAGCAACGATTTTGCAACGACCTCTGTCCCTCGCTACTTCTCTACTTCAGAGGGTGCCATCACAGTCGATATTTCTGTAAACCTTTTTTATTTCCTTGTAGTAATCTCTTTTGAGCCGGCCGAAGTGGCCGTGCGGTTAAAGGCGCTGCAGTCTGGAACCGCAAGCCCGCTACGGTCGCAGGTTCGAATCCTGCCTCGGGCATGGATATTTGTGATGTCCTTGGGTTAGTTAGGTTTAACTAGTTGTAAGTTCTAGGGGACTAATGACCTCAGCAGTTGAGTCCCATAGTGCTCAGAGCCATTTGAACCAATCTCTTTTGTAATGCGCTTAATACTCACAAATTACAAGTTGAATCAGGTTTAGTGAAACAAACCGAGCAACAATTCCTGCGAAACATGAAAAATTAATAGATCTCGTTGTAAACAGTCTGTATATAATCATTTATATCTCTTCCGTACCTATATCGTTAATATCTGAGTAAGCCGTCCGTTTATTTTATCTGTGACTGTGACATTCAGATGTCTTCTGACAATGGCTTAATAAACTGAAATCCGATTCGTGATCAAATAAATAATATCGCGAAATATGAGAAAGGCATTTCCTATTTAATATTACTGATCCAACGAAAACTCAGTTCACGGTTGCTTTAAGTACATGTAGGACGTACAACATACCCCTGTTCGACTGCTCGTCTAATTTTGTATCGAGTTTTGGCTAACCCTATATTTGCGTTCTAAATTTTTCCTGTGGAATGTACAAGTTAAAACCTTTTAATGTTTAATGGATAACATGTTTCTTCCAACTGCTGTGTATCGACGACTTAAATGGTATTTGCCAAAGCACGCTGCTCTTTTCAAACGAAGTCGCGTGGATCAATGCGGGCCTGTTTGTAACGACTGTGCTCTTTGTGGTTATTCCCAAATGATAATTTCTTGGCACACAATGCTAATGTTTCATCTTTTGCCTCTCTGAGTCGAACAGAATAAAACGTTGAAAGAGCTCGATTTCTTTACTCGGTACTTCAGAAGCGCTCTCTTCAAATCTATAAAACTCTGCAGTTATTTACAAACACAGCAACGCCATCCCAGATGACAAACGAAATCACAGTCTCATTGTATCATAGTGATACCGAAAAACGTTTTAATTTTTGCTTCGGCGTGATGATTGTAGGTATACATTGTATCACAGTTCCTTCAACGCGAGCCTGAAGCCCAGAAGTGCCAGCGGGTATTGCTCAGTGATAACGACCGGGCGTGCAGCGTTCGCGTGCCGCCTCGCTATGATCCAGGTCACGCTACGCCGCGGTACGCAATATCGCTGTGCGGTGCGCTTTAGCGGGTTTAGGACTGACCCGTGGCCCTCCACCAGATTTCAGCTCAGGTATACACCTCACTAGCCACTGTCAGAGCTCTCGTACCTTGTAGCAACGTCTCCGTAACGAGAATAAGAAGAACGTATTAAGTGTACTACATCTACCGTTATATGTTTTTGAGATTTATCAGATAAATATCGGCTTGCTGCACCAAAAGAGGACAAGAATTCGAGAATGAGGTGTGATGTCACGGACCACAAGATAATATTTCAACTGCTGCATTCGATCCTTGACAGACTCGATTCTCAAGTGATGAGGATGGTATTCTTCGATCACATTTTCTTCTGAAATGCGCCAATCAACGGCTTCTAAAAGCTGAGTATGTGTCGTTAAGGAAATGAAACAATAAAATTTAAGATACGAAACAAACATACGTTTGATTATCAGAGTACTGGAACAAAACTTCAGAAAGTAACTCATGCAACATACTTCCACATGATTTGTGATAGGTCACATTTTACAAGAACAAAATTTATTTGTATTCATAATTTCCATTAAACAAAATGCATTTTTTTTCAGCACAATACAAACTTTTTACTACCTCTGCAAACGCGTTTTTAATACTGTACACTGGTGTGCAAAACTTAAGACGAAAATGACGTTCACATAATGTGTCACTTCCAATGAAACTTAGACCATACGTAGAAAGGACTACTGTGGTATAGTGCAGAAGGTAACTCAACGAAATAACGAAATACACACCCAAACGAACAGAACTTACACCTTTATTCAAAGATAATAATTACATTGAAGTCACCGCGAGTTATGATGGCTCCTGGACATTAAAAAAAGTCTGTACTTGGTTCTTGATACGGTGTGTGATCACCGCAGACAGCAATGAATGCTCTGTAGCGTGCTCCACGCTGACCAGAAGGCTGGTAAGGAGTATATATTAAAAAACTGAAAACCCGCCTCGATTGCGAAAAAAGCACCTAGTGTTAAATGTTAACCCAGGTTTCGGCGTAGATAACTACACCTTCTTTAGAACAACAATAAAACCCACAAATGCTTAAGAAGACCTTTGTCAATGATTAAAAGAACACCATAGCTATACATTTATAAACGAAAAATAAAAGGAAAACACAAACAGTACATATGTACAAAGTCAAAACCTCAACTTAATGGTGTACGCTCCACCTCACACCGGCTTATGTTCGATGGGCCATGACCCTTGTCATGTAGTTGTCATGTAGTTATCTACGCCGAAACCTGGGTTAACATTTAACACTAGATGCTTTTTCGCAATCGAGGCGGGTTTTTAGTTTTTGAATATATTAACCAACGATTGCTGACGCGCTGCGATGTTGAAGGTTCTGGTAAGGAGTTCCTGTACTACAGAGTCCCACTCTCCCACCAGCGTGGTCGACCTGTGCTGGATAGTTACTGATGCATGTGGCCGTGGCACAATACGTCTTCTCGTGTGGACACAATACCGATGAGACGTAAGTCGGGGAGAACAGTCAGACCAATCCATTCGCCGAATAGCCTCTCTCATACCAAAAGTTCCTCCACCAGTACAGTTCGATGGTGTCGCGCATTGTCATTCATAAAAAATAAAGTCAGGACGTAATGCACCACTCAAAAGATGGACATGGTAAATGAGTACAGTGTCACCATAACATTGACCAATGAGCGTACTGTGTTCAAACATTTGGATGTCAGTATGCACATGTAACATTACATCTGCCCACAACATGAAACATGCACCACCAAAACGATCATGTGCGAAAATGCTCGACGTACCCTCATAGGGTAAGAGATGGAAACAAGTAATGACAGCAGCTGCATAGTCGAACACAATCGTTTCGGTGGTGTACGTTTCGCGGTGTAGAGAGGCTTAATGTTCCACGGGAATACTGAGCTCCGAATCTGTGAGCACAGTACTCTCACCCGTCAATGTTATTGTGACAATGTGTATGTCAGGCTGATATGTCAAGATTCTTTCGTTGTAAGTGTTAAAGGTATGTTAACTAAAGCCCCACGTACTCGCCCTAACGGCTCATTCAGAATCGACCGACTGCCATGTCATCCTCTTCCAAAGACATCATTGCGGCTTGAAGGGACATGGAGTCAGTACACCGCTCACCCTACCATCGTCTACTTCCCAGACCTCGTAGCCGATGCCTCCCATCCAAGTAGCTCTTCAGTTGACACCTCGAGGCTGGGTGTACCCCACTTCAGTCATCCCTCGAAGGAAAAGTCCCTGTACTATCGGGAATAAAACCCGAACATCCCCCTCATGGCAGACAAACACGCTGACCTCTTAGCTACGGAGGCAGACATTGTATCTATGCGGACGATGTAAACCAATCTTAAATCAGTTTTCAAACTACTTATATCGTAATTTCTCTGTAACTATGATTTTATATTTGCAGCAAGCTGTAGGGAGTACGGTTAGAAGTAAATAATCTGGAGTATAAAGCGGGCAGAGAGGTTATTACGAAACAGATCACCACGAGCGATTAGTGAACAGGAGCATTATAGAATTATAAAATTTTACGTTACAGTTAAGAAAGGAATCATCTTAAACAATCGAGCGGCCACGGTCGTTCTCGGATTTATGAAAAGAGGGGCGAGTTCAATATACTCGTACCGAAGCGCCACCAACGTCTAAGCATAAACGTAAGCTGGAAGGCCACATTGTAAAGCAGGCGATGAATCTGGTTTTATAAATGCCGGCCGGAGTGGCCGAGCGGTTCTAGGGGCTGCAGTCTGGAACCGCACGACCGCTATGATCGCAGGTTCGAATCCTGCCTCGGGCATGGATATGTGTGATGTCCTTAGGTTAATTAGGTTTAAGTAGTTCTCAGTTATAGGGGACTGATGACCTCAGAAGTAGAGTCCCATAGTGCTCAGAGCACTTGAACCATTTTTTTGGTTTTATAAACAAAACAAGGTGCAGATCATGTTCTTTCTGGTTGTAATTATCAGTTACAGCCGCGCTAGGATATCTACGGATCTAAAATATGGCAGAGAACAGTAGTTGCCAACAGCGTTAGCTGTTGCGTGTGGCAGCAACTCAGTTTACTAACACGTGCCTCGCATGTACTGCTCACTCAATGCTCCGCACCCCCCTCCTGAAACGTTCAGTTTAGATCGTTTGTTCCAGGCCTATACGTCGTTTAGCATCATCTACCGTCTTGCAAGTTCGAGACCCTCTTCGTACTAGTTTCCGTATCAAATACGCGCTGTCAGGTGCAACGAAACTTGCGCTTGGTAATTGAACACTATGATCGGAAACTCATCTGAAAAGTTGATAATAATGCAGCTATTTGCAAAATAGGACTTTTTCCTTTTGCAATAAAATTTGTGCAGCTACAGGACGTATACTACTGAATCATAGTAATGTAAGAATTAAAGAAATTTGACTGAAATCAAATCGCGTGTTTCCGTTACCACTCTACACGTACAACCACATTGAGCAGGCGTAACTTGGCGTCGAGAGCTGCCACGAAATGTGCTCGCCACCCAAAGTCGCTGCTGAGGCGCGTCGCTTCCGCGCATGCGCGCTGGGGACGTGTCGGCATATTCAGCCCAGCTCCGCGAATACTGAACAAGGTGGAGGCGTGTTAACATGCACAGAGGGGCGCGTGCCCGCGAACGACGTACCGTGCGATCCCACTTTCCCAGTCGATGTAGGAACATGCGGCGGTCGCTCAACACTCGACACGGCGAACTGATGAGGCTCCACACCGCTCGTGAGATTTCCATACCGTGCGCCCAGTTCAGCGAGCTAAGCTCCTCCCATTTTGCCACAAGCGATATATATAAGGAAATGTTCAGTTTCAGTGACTGTATACATTATTTTGGGACGCCGTATATAATTTTCTGTTTAGTAAATGAATCCGAAACAGCCAACCAGTAGCCACTTTTGACCATAGTTTCAACGGTTGAAAACTTGACTTCTTCATGACACGTGTAACTATAATTTCAGCGCGTAGTTCATAACAGGATCGGACATTTGATTTGATTGTATTTATTTCTAGATTTTAGGTGTTCTTACTTAACAAATTCTGAACATAGGGGCCAGCACATATAATAATGTACGCGAAGAAGCGCACTGACAGCATATTTCCACTGGTCAAATGTCAGATCGCTCCATTTTTTGGTATTCTTCCCACGTGAAACTTTAGTTACACGTATTCCTGAAGAGGCCTAGTTTTCATCTCTCGAAAGCATGGTCAAATGTTGAATTAAATCACTAACTGGTTGGCTGCTTTGGATTCATTTACTGATCTCTATCCATTGCTGAAGCGCAGCTCTGTTGAAAATATTGAATTTTCTGTTGGTAATAGTTCAGAAGACATGGAACACTTAACAACGTTACTTTTTTCGCGGGATGATAAATAAACATGTCGCTATCGTTTGAAGAACGAAATTGGGGGTTAAGTGTTAAATGTAAAACAATGTGAGTGACGTTCTACATGATGGAGAGTTAAATTTGGAACGCTAACCACCTTTACCGTTACCAATTACAAGAATCCGAGACAAGTTCGAAGTTGATGTAACGATGCGTGACGTGCAATGCTCCAGGCGCACACATCATCCAAGAAAAAGTCTGTGAGGCAATGCTGTTGTGAGACTGTGCTCAGAAAAAGTGTTCACAGAATGTGGCGAATCCAGAGATGGAAGCATTACATTCCAACACTTCTCCACGATACAAACGAAAATGATCCCGACAAACGAACTGAACTTTGTGTTTCATCAATATGTGTGAAAAATGTGAACATTTCCAAGGTCTAATACGTTTTAATACGTAAACAGTTCAGCTTTTTCAGCTCGTTTAAATTGGTATTGCTGAGCCTTTATAGCCTCTGACGAGTTCTTCGGCATTGGAAGACGAAAGCTTAATCAGAGAAATATGCCTTGGACCACGGTCTAACACCCACAAAACAAAAATCTCCTGAGACGCTAATTCTTTGGTCAGATGAGGGGACATTTGAACCTAATGTAACAATTAACTGCCGTAATTATTTCTACTGAAGAAAAGCATATTCACCTACCAAAGTATACATGGTGTGGTCAGCCGCCTAGGGGGTCTAACGAGCAGTACTGATCTGAAAAGGCTGTCACAGGCAACTTTTACCAAGAAATGTTGCACATAATGACTTCAAGTCTCAAAAAGACATTTTTGATAATGAAAATGATTTCTTTCAACAGGACAGGACGCCATCTCATTTTCATCATTTCACCAATCGTCCATCCATTCGAGATGGATGGCATGAAGAGGAAGTGGTGTAGAATATCAAGTTCTATCACCGGATTTAAACATTTAGACATCTAACTTTGGAGTACCCTTAAACCAACACCAAGAAACACTGGATGACCAAATTAACCAATCATGCGATTTTATTCGGCGAGCAACTATACACCTGGTATGTTGATCTGTTCTGGTTCGTGGTTCACTATGCACTCCGATGGACATTCGCTATTTTCAACATACACCACCTTTAGTTACAGTTTAATACACACGAAACTACTCAGCAAGTAAAAAAATTAGCACATCTGAAAAAACAACATCGGTTTTGATTCGATAACGGGATATGCCAACTGGGGGATTGTAGATTAACTGATACGTATGTTTTTGGATAGGGTCCGTCTTTAGCAAAACACAATATTGTTTTTTAACCCCAACATGTTTCACTGCATTTGCAGTATCTTCAGTGGGTTGTTTTATTTCTCATCTGTTAAAGATAAAGAATGTTCTTTACTGTTTGTATACATGTAACTATTAGTTTTTAAATCGTAATTACAAATTTAAAAAAAAACATAAATTATGAATTCTTACATTTTTACCACATGGTCTGGTTTTTCTGATGTGTTGTGTTTCTACAGCTACTGTTTTGTTCCAGTTTGTTATCTGTAACCACTTATACCTTAAAGCAGATAAATTGTTTAAGCCAAAATTACTATTTGAAACTGTTAATTCTATGCCTGAAATTAATTAATTCTAAGTGTGTGTGTGTGTGTGTGTGTCTATTTACACAATGTTCCACTTCGGTTTTCTTTTTCCTCATCTTCATCACTGTCAAACATTACATACTGAGTTGCCACTATCACTGTCACTGTTTCACTATTTACCAGCTGTAAAAACAAACATGGTGGGCAGTGGAGTAGTTGAAGGTGTAAAAACAAGATGGCTGACAGTGGAACAGTTGAAGGTGTTCCTGGCGGGAGGGAGGGGGAGGGACAGAGAGAGAGAGAGAGAGAGAGAGAAAGAGAGAGTGACAGTGGGTTTTTAGGATTTTTTTGTGTGTGTGGGGGGGGGGGTTGTCTGGGGAGGGGGTAGGGGATGAGAGCTCTATCGGTTGGTCTTGACTAAAAATAGTTTGAGGGCAGAGAACAGAGTTCCAGTGCAGAGAGCTGTGTATTCATATATCACTCGTTTCCCTTCCACTATGGCTCTTTGTATCTGATAATTTTCTTCAATTATTAGTTTTTGTGAGGGGCTATTGCTGCATTTGAAAATTTTCAAATCAGTATTGATGTTTGTTGGGTTATTTTTCTTGTCCATGAGGTGTTCAGCAAATGTGGGATGACAGCTGTCCCTTTTTAATACTCTTCTGTGTTCTGTGTATCTGGTATTAAAATTTCTGCTTGTCTGCCCTATGTAAACTGATTTGCAGTCTTGACATGCTAGTTGGTAAATACCAGATGCGTTGTGTTTGTCTGTGCTTATGTTGGTTGTCCTTAGTTTTCTCTGTGTTGAGTTGTCTATCCTGTAAGCTATTTTACCCCTCGTTTTTTGAGTATGTTGCCTATTCTGTGGACTGCTTTGTTGTTGTAGGTGAGAGTGAACCACTTGTTTGTCATTGTGGGTGTTTCTTCTTCATGTGTGCTCGTATGTGGGTTATGTGTGTTTGTAGGTTGATGAGGAGGCTTTTGTTTTTGTGTGTTGGGTGTCCTTTTCAATTTTGTGGTTCAGTTCATCTATTGTGTTTGTGTCATATCCATTCTCTGCTGCTATTTGTCTGATTGTCTGTAATTCATTCTTGTAGTTGTTTTCAGTGAGTAGGGTTTTGTTCAGTCTGTGTATCATATATTGGAGGCATGCTACTTTGTGTGTAATTGGATGACTAGAGTCTTCCTGAATGGCTGTTCTGGTGGTGGTCACTTTCCTGAATATGGAGAACTGGTATTGGTTGTTGAGTCTGTATATTGTGAGGTCAAGGGAGCTTAACCTTTCGTCGTGTTCTGTTTCCAAAGTGAATTTTATTTTTGGGTGTACTTTGTTTATATCACTGTGGATTTGTTGGATATGACTTCATGTTTCATCTACAAGGCGTATGATGTCACCTACATAACGGTACAAATATATTATCCATTATTGTTTTGGTCTTACTATTGTTTCAAAGATTTTGTTTTCAATGTGACTGAGAAAAACGTTGGCTAGGACTCCACTGGCTGGTGACCTCATTGCAAGCCTGTCTTCTTGTGAGTAGAACTAATTGTCACATGAAAAATAGTTCTGCTCTGTGATTAGTTTTAGAATGCTAGCTATTTCTGTTATGTCGGGTTTGGGAATTTTGGCTTGTTTTTTAATTGTTGTTTGATGATGTTGATGGTTTCTGTGGTGGTGATATTGGTGTACATGGATGTTATGTCAAATGATGTGAGTGGGGCTGTTCTGGGTATGTTGAAGTTTTTGATTTGATGTATCAGCTCTTCAGTGTTCTGTATACTTTTGTTATTTTTGTATATGTAATGTTTCTGTAAGTATGCGTACATTTCTCTGGCTAAGTGGTACGTGGGTGCACTTCTGAAATTCACTACGGGGCATATAGGAATGCCATCCTTGTGCAGCTTTAGTAGGCTGTCCAGTGTGGGTGCTTCGGGTTTCTTTTGTTTCAACCATTTTGCTTTCTGATTTGTGAATGTGTGTGAGATATTTTATAGAAGTGTTAGTGTGTTCTTCTGGTACCTTGGTGTTGGGTCACTGGTTAGTTTTGTTATGTTATTATCTTCCAGAAATTTTAAGTTTTTTCCTTTGTATTCATCCTGTTTTATTATTATCATGGTGCTGCCATTATGTGATCTCATAATAAAGTGCCTCATTGTTTTTAAGTTTGTCCTTTATTTTTCTGGAGGTTTAATCTTCTTCAGCTTTTGTTCCTGTCAATATGTTGGTATTGTTTTCCTTTATTATGCATCTTAATTCTCCTGTGACTAATTATCTTGTCAGACCAGCATTGAAGTTTGGGTTATTGTTTGTTTCTTATTGTTTTATGATCTACTCACTTTCTGCGATAAGATTCTCCACTGTCTTGTATGTGATGTGTATGTTGACATTGTATTTTGGGTCTTCTTCTAGAAAATTTATTTCTTGGTTAGTTAGTTGTATGTCAGTAAAGATGACCAGATGTTTGTGGAATGTGTGGTTTCTATATTTATGAGCCAAAACTTTGTTTCGTTTTAAAAGAGTTTATAGTCTTTGTTGTTGCTTATGCTTATGCCATTTTGATTTTATTTTTGTTTCTGTGTATCGTTTGACTGTATTCATGATATCTTTAAATATTTCAGAGATTTTAATGTGATTTCCTAGTTTCAGGTGAATTTTGAATAGTTCAGGGTTGAGTCCTGCTTTTTTGTATGTAGGTATCTAATTTCTTGCTTCAGCCACTCAGTTTTGGCTTTGTGTTTGGCATGACGAGCTGCAAGTGATATACTTTTTACATTTACCTGTATATAGTTAGGTATTACATTATGTGGAAGAAAAATTCTATTGAATTTATATTTAAAATAGTTTGATGAACTAGCCATAGTGTTCCAGAATTTGTTGTAGAGCTTGCTTGTAAATTCCTGGCAGGGTGTCGAAATAATCATTTTGAGGTTGAAGCTCTTTTTTCTGTGTTAACAATACATATGTTTTTGGATATGGTCTGCCTTTAGCAAAACACAATTTTGTTTTTTAACCCAAACATGTTTCACTGCAGTTGCAGCATCTTCAGTGGGCTTTTATATCTGATCTGTTAAAGATAAAGAATGTTCTTTACTGTTTGTATACATGTAACTATTAGTTTTTAAATCGTAAATACAGATATTTGAAAAAAAAACATAAATTATGAATTCATACCTTTTTCCCACATGGTGTGGTTTTTCTGATGTGTTGTGTTTCTACAATGACTGTTTTGTTCCACAGTTTGTCATCTGTAACCACTTATACCTTAAAATAGATAAATTGTTTAAGCCAAAATTACGATTTGAAACTGTTATTTCTATATCTGAAATTAATTAATTCTAAGTGTGTGTGTGTGTGTGTGTGTGTGTGTGTGTGTGTGTGTGTGTGTGTGATGCATGAAAAGTAAAATTATGAATCAATTACCCAAACTGACCTAGTTTATTGTCGATATGTCATGTGAAATTTATTAAGAAAAACTAATCCACAGTCGTTGAGAAATGTCCAACGAATGAATAATAACTGGGGTGGCTCTTCAGCAGTATAGGGTATTTTACTTAGTCAAAAATAATACAAAGGTTGCTCAGAAATTTGATAAAAAAGGAAGATTTTGTCACTTGCAAATTTAAATGTACTATCCAGGATGTGGATTTAGTTTGTAAGAATACTGCATATGGTACAAGAGTGATATGGTACAAGAGTGATATTTACCTAAAAAACTGAGTGGAGTCATATTTAAAATAAGACAATTTGTTTTCAGCACAAAGCTGAATTAATTTCACATATGGTTCTACTTCAGATAATTGAAAATGGTGTCATAAAGTGTCATGGTCCCATCTAAAGAAAAAGGGTAAATTTTAAGCACATGCCTGTTACTCCAATTTTACCTTACAAGAGTAATGACAATTTGCACAATATTTAACGTAGTCAGCAAAGTGCATAGGACTAAATCATCCGAAATATCGAAATTGGTTCTAATTAAATGCCTATTAAATCATCAAAGAGATAATGGTGTTGGTCTTTAATGTTTAGGAGGAAAGCAGTGCAGCCTTCCGTCACTGAAGAATTCAATCAGATATACTGCTCGCAATGCTCTGTATATGTAATATATAAACTGTAGAAAATGGAACGAAAAAGCAGAGGTACCGCAAAACAGTGGCTACTTAAAAACCATTTTTCACTACAATGCCATACAATCTGTATGGAATCTCAATAACAGATCCAG
This sequence comes from Schistocerca nitens, assembly GCF_023898315.1. Taxonomy (NCBI): domain Eukaryota; kingdom Metazoa; phylum Arthropoda; class Insecta; order Orthoptera; family Acrididae; genus Schistocerca; species Schistocerca nitens. Next base: position 559,852,925 of record NC_064618.1, on the reverse strand, counting down.
ATAAAAACAGAAAAAATGAAATTATGATTCTTATGGAAGTATCGAGTGAGGTAGATGAAAAATTAAAACTTACATAAACAGCTTACAACATCATTTTCATAAGCAAATCTCATTTGACAACAGACATCAAAGACGCTGGAAATAGATGGTCATATTTCGAGTGTTTTCTGCTTATTGCTTAGTAATTTTCAAATATCAGTAGTTAGTAAATTTCGTGTTCCATGAATCATCTGTACGATAAATCATAATGATTGGGGACGAGTCATTTTAAATGCATGTTACACATTCATATGTAAATACAACTATATGCTGACCTTCAACAACTTTTTATACGGTTGTGAGTCAGTAATTCCTACCCATCACCTTTTTTACATTATAAATTTAGAAACGATGGTACAGCCAACCAATGGATAACGCCATATCCAACCACTTCCAGTAAACCTTAGTTGATCCAGCAAATTATTGCGATTCACACAGTCAAACTGCAGTATTTTGAAACGATAATTTAGAGAGAACTAAACAATTAACACAGTAATACGGTCTTACCAAGATTTCTACTCTTCTAGCCTCTATTAATTTATTAATTATTTTACAGAGAAATATGACAGTTTGAAGTAATGTTTCATACAAACCAAGTAACATGAGACATACTACTTCTCATAATCTGATGGTAGTCTTTCATTTCATATAATTTATTTAAAAACTGGTAGTAGCGTTCCTGTATATTTTCTGATGGATGATTATAAATTCAACTAAGTAAGAATATGTCAGATCTGTAGGCCAAATTGGAGCTAGGGTTTAAGTCTCATTATTTCTGTACTAATTTTCTTCATAAAATTATTTTGTATGATATTTATTATAACAAGGTTCTTGCCAGTGCTATAAGATAGTTGTGACATAATTAACCAGTACACTATATGCAGCTGAAAGTCTTGTCCACAAAGTAGCAGTTTTCAAGTAGTGATCTACATAAAGTTCTGAAATTGAAGTAGATAGAAACATGTATTGAAAATACCAATATTACCTTTCGTGATAAGGTCTTTGTTTATTAAATTAAGAGTTCAACTCAAAAATTCTAATGACAGTTTGACGTTGATGAGTGGTATACAAAGATATTATCGCCATTACAATGAAAAAGAATGACAACCTAATGCAAACCAGATTATCTATTGTCAGCCATCGCCATGAATACAAACAGAAAAGTATTGTTCACAGGTTAGTAGATCTAGAAGAAAGTGTTCGATAACTTCATAGTGCAGAACTATCAAAAGATTTCTCTAACACTAACAAACTATAAAGTAACAGTTTTTTGTTATTTATTAACTTTTTAGTAAATTTATTGCATATTATTTGAAGGGGAAGTTGAAAATAAGACTGCAACCAGTGAGGAGCTTCATCCCTCACTATAGGCATATGAAAAAGAAATACTGTCGTAGGTGTCTTAGAAATGGTTATCGTTGTTTCTGATGGCTTGAGCTGACAAATTTGTTAATGAACCTCGTGTTTTCAGAATCATCTGTTAACAGCTGCAGCATAATTTATGATAAGTACTACGTGGCCAACAGCTGTTTCAATATTGGGGCAAAATGTGGCTTGGGCAACAGGAAGAGCTAGAGAACTCGCAAGACGAGTTGACGCTTACAAGTATACGAGTATACTACATGTGGCTGTTTAAAAAGAAAATATCCACTTACTGTAACAGGTCTATTATTGAATCAATGATATGTGAAACGTTGTAGCTGCCCAAAATTCCAATATGCAGTCTTTTATCGAGGGGTAACATGGCGGTGCGCCAGTAGCACAGGAAAGGTAGCATGTATAGACATAATCAAATTCAACTGAAAACGTAGTCATTGGATAGAGTAAGTCGTATGCTGAGAGCTTTTGGTGCGGACGAGGTATTGTCTCTTTTTGCAGTATCTCAGCAACACAGTGTGTCTAAATGTGCTTTTATCAAGTAACAGCGTTTGTTGTGGTACAGATATGTGTCTATAAATTAGTATGCCGGGTAAACCTCATCCAGTTAGAATGGAAAATGCAAATTTGTAGCTTCAGGACATTCCTACATGACTTGTGATGGGGGCTTCGGCATAATTGAAAAAAAAAAAAGAAATTCAAGACAATGATTCTAGAAGAAGTAGCAGAAATGATTCGATGTGCTAAAGATGTAATGCATAGTAATGTAATAATGATGAGGGTTGAGGACTTCTTCGACTTTTCTGCAGAATTAACAAATGTTTGAACAGAAATCCTTTAAAGACGGCTCCCTCAGCTGGATTAGACTGTTAAGCAATTATATTCCTGTCATAAAAACAAGACAGTTATTAAAACTTCCTTGCAGATTAAATCTGTGAGCCAGGCCGAGCCTCGAACTCGGGACCTTTGCCTTTCGTGGACAAGTGTTCTACTGACTGAGTTATTCAGTCACAACTCACGATGCCTCCTCACAGCTTGGCTTCCGCCAGTGCCCCGTCTCCTACTTTCCATACTTCACTGAAGGTCTCATGCCAAACTCACACAGTTTCAATCTGCCAGAAAGTTTCATATCGGCGCACATACCGCTTCAGACTGAAATGTACACAGAGCACAGAACTTTTGAGAAAGGACAGTCATTGAAGCCATTCACTAGTTTGGTGTGCTTGCAACGCCTTGAGAGACCAGTCATCCATGATGGAAAAAAGGAGAATTATTGTCTATGTTGATCTTCCTTGATGCGAAGTACCGTGCATTTTATGGCAAAATCTGTGCATGAGATACAAATAACAATAATTCTGATATTGAGTAAGAAGTGATTTTGCAAGTTTTATCTACAGATACTATGATTTCATAGACAAAAACAAGCCAAATTGTTCAAAAGTCATGTGTAACACAGATCTTGAGTGCATGTCTTCCATTCTCAGCAGCTTCTGTAATAATATTAGCGAAAACGAATTCATAAATTTTGATTCTCATTCCCCCTGAAAAGTTTTCGTTTTGTCGTTTCCTACCTTTCCCGTGTCAGTGCCTTAATATTTGTCCTCGGAAAGACAAGAAACGCATCCGTGGTTTCTTCTTAAATAACTGCATTGTGACTGGTCGGATTATTTGATCATCACTTTCAAAACAAGACATCGACGGAGGTTTGCCTAAAATTGTTTGTTTAATTTATGATGCATTTAACTACATCATATGGTAATCCAAATACCTACTGTTGAATATTTTTACCATATACATGCTTATCGTGAGTTCCAGTATTACGTAGTTATTTCTCGTTACTAGGCATTTTATATATGTTCTTGTGTTATCTCCAAAATATGCTTATAGCGTAAATTAAAAAGGTACTCACAGTTATGGTGCTCACCACTGCTGGTACAGATACGGATAAATGTGTGTAACATCAGGACCACTTACCTGAAAGTAAATGAAATAAACGCCTTTAGTTAAAATATTTAAAAAAACCTTAGAATTAGAAACATTACATAGAAAAATATATCAAAATAAACCTTATAATTACTAAACATAGCTCAAAACTGAGATTCCAAGCAACCACACGACGCAAAAGCTTAGTTTTACCTCGAGAATTGTTAATACTTGAAGTATCTCGATATACTGGCACGAAAGTGTCTGCTAATTTCGTGACATAACAATGGAAGGATCAGGGATACATAACATAGATTCTCTTGAGGAACATCGTTGGCACATCACGTTTTTTACGTCGAAAGAATTCCTTTAACACGTTAAAAAAGATTGAAAACTAAAGAAGATGAAAAGAAAACTTAGAATCAATCAGATTATGGAGCTTAAATGTTTTGACATGGTATCATTCAAATTAAAATGACATGTAAACCTTCAATTTTAATTCCTGTAATCATCGTTTTTGTGTACTGAGGTGTGATTATCTCATCCAATATTAAAGCTACAAGAACAAAATTTTTCATGAATAATAATAATATAGTGCTTGTTTACACAACAAACAATATTACCCAAAAATGTATTTAACATTTTAATCTGATACAAGTCACATGTTTTTTCCAATTATTTGGAGAAAAGATTGATTTCCAAACAACATTTTTTTTAAATACACCAAACAAGAAATTGGTAATATTCCTTGTTCACTGTTTCAACAAGTTAATATTACGGAAATAAAATTAGTTTTGTTCTTTTATGTTGAATAGTATGCAAGTACAGTGTACATACAATGAAAATTGTATGTCATTCAATAAGCAAGATAAAAATCAGTGTTCACTCCACTATGTATTCCACACTTTTTAGATTTTTTTCTGATAGAGGGCACAATATATTATTTGTGCCTTATGTTTCATTACAACATCCATTAAAGTTTGTGAGATATTAAATTTCAGAATACTAGTAAAAACTACAGGCTATAAGGTACAGGTCCCCTTAAGAAGTATAAAGACGAGTACCGATTTTATTGTCGCTTCGATCGTTTCAATTTTATCCCTGGCATTCGAAAATCTCACCTCCTGTTGCCTTTTTAATTCCTCCTGTAAGTGAACTCCAAGGGCACGAAACTTCTTTTCCAAGCAACTCGTACTCCATCAGTTCTGTGCGAATGTTTTTCGGCCATTTCTCTGTACTCCTTTGGGAACCTTTGTTCCTGTTCTCTTAATCTAGTAGCTTGTTTATTTACTTTTTTTTACTGTCTCACCTTGCCATTACAGTTCCTTAACTTCTTTCCTTAAATTCTCACTTTCTTTCCTCCCTTTCCCACTTAAATTCTTTTCCATAAAAAATAGCTCCTTAAAACATTCCATGAGCGTATTGACGCATAACTCTGTCAACCGGCTTTTCTTTTACACACTCGTTGATGAGCAGAATCGGAACATGTTGTTGTACAACCAGCAGTATAATTTACTTCATTACTTTTTGTGGAATATGTTGTACACTGCCAAGATCCACAGTAACACGATTCCTAGCAGATTTAAATTCCCTACCAAACCCAAATATCTTGCTCATTGGAAAAAGGAACTGCTTCTTGTTCTCTGTTTCCATCCTCAAATCTTAGGCGCAGATTTTACAATGACTCTGCTTTATAATCACACGTCACCGAGCTTACATATCTATTCACATAATGTTGACTTTTATATTCAAGTATATATAACTTATTATTATTCATGTATTCACTATGATTCGTTTCTGTTATTGTGTCATATATGAGACTTTTGATCTTCTATGTCAATTATGAGAACCTGTTTTCTTTAAGAGATATAACGTCCATGATTTTATGATCTTCATGAATTCTTAGGTACTCAAGAAGGTATGCTTGTGCCATATACATTTACTACTGATTATGTAGAGTATCTGTATTTGAATACGAAAAGGAGTAACACACTAAAACATTTTGGTGTGGTTATCAGTGGACATAATGTATGTATTGAGTCTCTGAGTCTGGCTACACCTCAAACTTGTGTATCATCAAACGAATATATTAACATTTTGGTGTGGTTCCAGTGGACATAGTATGATTTGTCCCTGAGCCTGCTGCACCTAAACCATGTGTTTCTTTACCTGGTTTTCTATTGCCAGATGCTTTTTACGCTCTTCAAGAACTGTAAACGACATTTTGTTATCTTGTCAAATTAACTACCACCAACGTCATGCAGATATGGGTGCTAGGCTGCACAATAATACTTCTATATTTCGCAAACTTTTGAACATGGCTGCTTGGCTCAGTGACCTTTTATAAATTAAAATTGAAAGAAATGAACCCTCAGTCACAATTTTTTAGTCTTATTAACCAGGTTTCAACATGTCTAAAAGTGCCTTCACCAGAATTTAGACATTTAAAGTGGTCTATAACATAATTACAACTTTGTGGGATGAAAAAATTTATGAAGAAGTGTAAGTAGTGACTAACAATAAAATACAAAGACAGTACTTATATATACGTATAAAAAAAATAACAGGCCAGAAGGGCTTTAGTCACAAAATATTTCAAAGGAATGTGCGAAGGCGAGCCTCTAACAGCTGCTCATACCTGTACAGCCACAGGTTGCAACGGACTGAGGCGCCGGCGTTAACAAACGCGGCAGGTGAACATGACATTGCAGCGAGAGTGCCATCAAGTAGCCGCAGGTACAACTTGGCTACTTAACATTCAAACGTAGACAGGCAAAAATAATAATGAATATTGTTCAGTACATAATGTAAAAGGCAATATTATGTGTAACAGTGACAGATAAAGCAACATTTTGACTACATCAGATCTTAGAAGTACAGTTTGAAGCATAAAAACGTCATTATAGAAAATACAGAAAGGGGTGAATGGCACAGCCTGTAGAAAACGATATAACATGAAATACAGCCAATAAACATCTTAATAAAT